>NC_090265.1:1121043791-1121723791 GCF_040414725.1 Anabrus simplex | reverse complement strand
AAACAAGACGATGCATAATATTGTAGCTAGGCTAAGGACAAGTATTGGTTCCGTTTCCCATTAATGTACAGTGATATAATGTACAAACTAATTTTGCGATGCAGTAATGAACATCACTTTAAAGAAGTGTGTACACAGGCACCCTTTGAAACAGTCGTTAATCACGAAGCATACACACAGTACCTTCCCTAAAAAATAAGTACGGTATTATACGGCAGGACAAAATACCGGAGGTGGAAACAATATAATTACGTTATTCTTGGATACCTCACCAAATATCCAGAGCATTCCTTCAATCAATTGAACGTTGTGGACGTTGAACTAGGGCATGCGTTGTTCTACTGCACAACAATATATACAGCCCAACATGTACATTATGCCATATTTACATGAATGTATGGGCCTACACAACAAAACCTTATCGTACCGTAAACTAAGGAACGTATGGATACAAGAGCTTATGTACCACAATATCACCGGCGCACAGTTCGTCTCCATTGTTAGATGGTTAACGTGTTGGCCTTTGTCATAGGGGTGCCGGGTTCGATACGCGGCAGGGTCGCGAATTTTAACCATCATTGGTTAATTTTGCTGGCTTGGGGACTGTGTGTGAGTGTTGTCTTCACCATCATTTCATCCTCATTACGATGCGCAGGTCACCTACGGGAGTCAGATCCAAAGACCTGCATCTGGCGAGCCAAACATGTCCTCGAACACTCCCGGCACTAAAAGCCGTACGCCATTTCATTTTTCCGGCGCATAGGGTGAATGTTAGGCAGGACAAAAGTATATTTTCGACTAATCTACTTCTATTATAAAGAGCATTATTTTACGCTCTTGACTTCCTTTGGCCAATACCTTAATTTTTCGACCTTTCACACCCCTTCCATTTTTTCTCCCAGGATTAGTGTTATATAGAGGATGATTGCCTAGTTTTACTTCCTCTTAAAACAATCCTCACCACCACCACCACCCTGGAGGAAGTATGTAATACCTACAATGAATAGTTAAATTATGTTCCTAATCTTCACTCCGTATCTCAAGTTACTAATGTGCGATATAATGCAAACATGCAAACTCATGTCCTCATCCCGAAGTGGTGCAGCTCCTTTCAGGAAAACCCCCGATTGCAGGTGAGCCGCATGTAACATTTCAACCACATACCAGCCAGCCTGACATTCTAAAAGAATTCTTGCGGTACCGGGAATCGAACCCACGCCCCCAAGGATGGTACGCTAACCATTACGCTACAGAGGCGCTGTAGTGACAGAGTCCAACTAAATATAGACGAAGGAAAAAAGAAGAATGCCATTGTGTGACAAACTGAACGAATGGCATTTTGAAACAAATATGTTACGGTCTTACACTCGCGTGTTTCACGTTATGGCCATCATTCACTTAGCTGTTATAATAGTACTTAATGATTGGAGTATTTATTCCGACTGCTCGGCAACAGGTCGCAGTTAAGGACGTGACGTCACCGAGGAGACTCGAGTAGTTCGCACGAGTTACTCGGAGAGGCTCGGACCCGCAAGACTCGATTTTCGCGAGTCCAAGCGTCACTCGCGCACATCACTAGTTCTTGACCTTGCAAGCAGCCTGCACGTGTTTGACTTTGCAAGCATCAGTCGTCAGTCTGAGTCTTAGCTGTTAACATGGTGAGACAGTTATCATTGTGACATCGTATTGTGGTATGTAAAAGTTCTGGTTTCATCGTAATGATCGTGTGAACAGTCATAACTCTCGCTATTGGTGTGCAGAAAAAAATGGTGTTTATTAAGTCCCTCATTACGATAGGAAGATTGATGTTTCCCGTGTTGTTAGTACAAGACGAATAACTGGGCCTATTTTATTCGAGACGACAGTAAATGCAGAGGTACCAAGATGGCATTTTGACGCTTTTCTTCCATCAGTTAACGGAAGAAGGCAAACCGCGTGGATGGTTTAAACTAGATTCATTACTGCATCGCAAAACTAGTTTGTACATTATATCACTGTACATTAATGGGAAACGAAACCAATACTTGTCCTTGGCCTACCTACAGTATTATGCATCGTCTTGTTTCCATACACGGCTCGCAGATAACGCTGCCAGCGTCCTCGGCCTCGAGTCCGGACTCGAATACCTCGAATTTTACGGTCCTAGACTCGATTCTTCGCTAGTCCATTCGCAGCCCATCACTATCAGGAACTATGCTCTTATCTCCCATATTCTAAACAGATTCCCTTCTTATAATCTAGGAAGTACTTGCTTACAGAGTGATCAGTGCCAGTCTATTTTCCCCTCGTTCCTCAGATCTAACAGTGTGTGCTTTTTCTTTTGGGGTACAGTGATAGAAAAAGGTATCGAACAAATCCTCACACATTGGAGAAACTGAAAGAAAACATTGCGAATGAAATCAGAAATATTACTCACTCGCGTCAACCAGAATATGCTTACCAGATACAATTTCTGTATAACCCAGGAAGGACGACACTTCCAGTATCTTCTGTAAGATAAGATTTCATGTAAGATTGTATACACGCTTTAAACAGGGCTGCGGCCCCAAGTTTGGCTGAGGCAACTGCTGTAACACAGATTACAAACACCGTGCGTTCGGTCTTAGTTTATATAAGATACACTATATTTACTACGAAATAGAGTTTTCGACACTTCAGTGGAAGTGAGTTGAACTATTAGCCGACAGTTCTGCACGCATTTTTTACAATAGATTTAATTTAGGTGGTGTGGACTATATTACAGCGTATTTTCAACTCCGGATAAATTAATCGAAATCTACGTGAAGATTTTTAACAATATATTTAACAACGCTAGAAGTCTTGCCTCGCCCGGAAGGACGTGGGTTCGAATCCCCGTCAGGAAGTCGTAAAATTTAAGAAGGAGATTTCCACTTCCGGTGGTGCATATGGCCCTGAGGTTTACTCAGCCTACACCAAAAATGAATACCAGGTTAATTCCTGGGGGCAAAGGCGGCCGGGCGTAGAGCTAACCACTCTACCCCATCACGTGCTGAGGTTAACAATGGTGGAAGCCTTTACCTTCCACTCCTCCAAGGGCCTTCATGGCCTGTGAGGAGGTGACTTTGCTTTGCTTTGCTAGAAGTCTTGCCGGTACTTTGAATTGCAGGAAATTTTGAGAGTGACCTCTCATGTGGGCAAATTAAATTGACTGTACTGTTCCATTTTATTCGTAGAGAATCAGTAAATTGGTATTTATAATTATAATTTAAGAATTTGTTGCCTTGTTTAATGCGCTCGTTGCGTACTCTGAACATTACGCTCTAATTACACGTCCCTAGTGTTCATCTTTCTTCCTCTACGATCATGTGTCGGTGATATTCAGAGTTCGAATACGCCTTTAAAATGCTTCCAATTGAATTGGTGCCATCAGATGACCTCCACATTATGGTCCTCGAAGTCGTGCATCATTTTCTTTATTTGTTCCCGCCGTCCACAAGTAGAATGAGTGCTAGGTACTTGACCGAGAAACTACGGTGGTGGGAGTCCCATTTATAGCATCACGGCGTTGGGTACTGATAGCAGTTATTTTAAGTATTTCAGAGCTTTGTCACAGCGTGTTGGTCAAAGCCACCACGCACGCAGTTTACACATTCATCATTGCATGGATGACCACTTCAGATACTTCAGATAATTATTTATGGCAGTTCTAGTCTTCCCATGCCTTTGCTGGCAAGATATAGTGTTTACAGTGCGCTATGTCTTCTGGTATGGGCTAGAATAAAATTGTTACTTTCATTGACCTGTCTCAGTCTCTTCCTTGGCTTTGACAATATGAAAGTGGCTGAGGTATGAGTGACGCTAATAATGCCATTCCTTATGCAGCCAGTCCCTGCTATGAATGGTGTGAAAATGTCGCTCAGAGGGTCGGTTGGTGCAGGTATTTCAGTGGGCTTGGCAGACTGATGTGCAATAGCAAATTCTGGCTCAGTGAGGAAAGCAACGGGAAACTACCTCACTTCTCATTTCCCTAGTACGCCTCTTCAGTGACACCTAGGCCATCTATGACAGCTAATGGTGAACCTGTTGAGGATCCAACCAGCCTTCGGGCTGAATACCCAACATACATACTAGTCTTCCCAAAGTCAGTGCTCCGTCTGGCCTATCTTACAGGAGTAGCTTTTCCAGTTGGTCGTTCGAAATTTTCACCACGTGCTCGTGTGAAGAAAAATAAGCGAGAACAATCGAGCTTGTAATTTTCTGTGACAATTGATATCAAGACCATAACCATGGGGCCTCAAGTTTTACACGGATTACAAACCATGAGAAAGTGATTTTTTTTAAAATTAAAAAGTCCCACATGAATTGGCCACGCTTCAAATCTTAAACTCATCATACTCTAGGAATGAGTAAATATGTCATGCAACCATACATTCCTGCAGTACGGTACAGTAAATTTCATTTTCCTTTACACACGCGCATAGGAAAATGAACTCAACGAAAATTGTTCTGATGGACTCCATATCAATATTGCACCCATAAGCGAATTTGCCTAATTTAATTCATAATTAAATTGAATATTTCACATATGAGATACCACAGTGAGGCTGTGAAACTAGCAGTCACAAAGGAAATTTCTGGCGCCAGCCTGACGGCGAGAGAATCCATGGAACTTTTCTCTAGACACGACCAGATTGTAAACCACCCTTCAAATAAATTTTATGACACCGCCTGGGAGTGGTCACTTGCTGTCCGCTCTCACGAGAAAAGCACGCGGTGAAGCCTGACCTATTTAGCTAGGACAATAGAGGACCAACGACTGTAACCGCCAATTCGTGGGAAGAAGCGGATGCACCACGTTTGGAAGAGCGCGAAAGTCTCAGCCAATCAGAATATTCTAAATTTGAATGAGCTGTCATACCGGGAGATCTACTAACAGTATCTCGTGATCTGAAGCCCGAGGTGGTAGTGAAAAACAGTGTCCTAACTGCTTTATAATATTTGGTGAATTATCAGTGTCAATCCGTGGTTAATCAGTGCCTAATTAATAAAATTCAACTTCAAACGGAGGAGGAATGGGACCCGGAATGAGGAGTCAGCATGGCGGAACGAGGCCATCCCCCGGAAGAAAATAACACCAGGGACGCGTATCATCGTGTGGATTATCCTATGATCATTTCCCACGGCGCAATATCACATGTGAGTCGGACAGAATTTAGGAAGTTTTGAGTACAAATTGTGAAAACCATAACCTACGGATGTACGAGAAAGCGCTCCCAAGGACTAGATCATTACGCCACATCCCTTCCACGGAACTATTTTCCAGGTGGTGGGAGAAATTTTTATAAAAACCCAGCGACCACAGGGTCGAACTCTCAGTTACTTCTCAGTGTGAATCAACTCTCAGTTACTTCTCAGTGTGAATCAACTCTCAGTCACCTCAGTGTTTTGAGTCTTACTCAGTCATTCCAAGTTCGCAGTCGTTCTCAGTGTTTTCTATTTCTCAGTTATTGTCTTGAGTACTTTTAGTGATACTTCAGTATTCTCAGTGAATCTACGTTTTGACAGAGTGACAGAGTGTGTCAGCATAATGCATTTTTAGTCAGTTTTATTTTGGCTGGTAAGAAAGCGATTAGACACTTGGAGGCATTTTTTTAGAAAGCCTGGTATTATTTTACTTGGGAGAATATGCATTTCAGGAAATGAACACTTTCACAGACATTTACTGTAAAGGCAGGGAGTGCAGGCAAGAATTACACTCTAAACTTAAATGAGCTCACATTACTAGTCGAGGGAAACAAGTCCATGTTTTCCAGCATAGACATAACAACATTTCTAACCAGCGGGGAGCGTTATTTGTGAGATCAGTATAAAATTTTCTCCACAACAGAAACTGTATATTTAGCTTGTTTCTACCATTCAATAAACTGTTTGGCAAGCGAGATGTTATGGGCAGAAACTAGTAAGACAGCCGGGAAGGTGTTTGACTTTCTTCAATGCAGACCGCAATAGCAAAAACTTGACGGAACAGTTATGCCCCAGTAGGGTTAATGTACTATAAGCTGTAAGGTAAACAAAGCTGAGGGATCGGCGACCAGGCCACCAGGTGATCTTGCAGGTAGATAGCGAGGAGACCATCCGTCTACACAACAGGCAGTGGCATTTCTTCTAAACTTTCACTGGAGTGAGAGAAATACGAGTGTTTTATGCTAAGAATAATCGTGTGTCACGGCATGGCAAGAATGTGTCAAATTTGCGTGTGTATAAATTTGGAATACCACATCAGCTTGAAGATGGAATTCTAATTTCACCATGACGGGGGCCGGTGGGTGAACCGACCTGCTTCCTCCACCATCAGGTATGAGCATCATTATAATGTAAATAATATGTAGGACCGTGGCAAAATCGATGATCAGTGTAGTTTAGAGTACTAAGTAGGGTTGTAAATAATTCACAGTTTTATAATTCTGATAATAATAATAATAATAATAATAATTATAATAATAATAATAATTATAATAATAATAATAATAATAATAATGTTTCTGTTGCACTTTCAGATAGGCTTATTTTGTGCGCTTTGGCTAAGTAGATGTTTGTTTGCGTGTATTTTATGGTTGATTTTCTGTAGTATGTCATTCTGACAGTTAGGCAGCTATGATTTTGATCTACGAGTGTAATGTCAGTTTATTATTATTATTTCATCATGATTTTTAGATCGATGGTTTTTGAGTTATATTTGTCTTTTGTTGGAGTTGTGATGTTATGGACACCGCCGCGATGATTTCAAGGTTTATTTTTTTCACTATTTTGCGCATTTCAGAGTGTTTTATGTTGCGGAATCATCCTTCAGATGACCGTTTTCGATTTGTTTTTATCCCGCGTATTTTTGCGACGATTTTTGGGTAGACGCGAATATTTATTTGCTGTAGTTGCGGTTGCGCACGTTTCAACATTTGTGTTTTGAGAGGCAATCTCGTCACTTGTTTTTTTTATATAGTAACTATGAGAGCCATTGATGAGTCAGCTCTGTGATTTTTGTGATGTGTTAACAGTGAATGATCGAGAGATTCGAGCTAGATGATGAATATCCCTGATGATCTACGTTGATGATGGAAACATGATATTTGAACCATGTCTTGAATTTACATAAGAAGTCGTAATGTGCACGACAGATATTTTGCCCGCCGGATACGAGCGAGGTTGTACTGTGAGAATATGAATAATAATGACGTCGCGAATAAGTGAATAAATAAGAATTGTGGAATGAAGAATTTAACCACGTGCGTTAAATGTGTTACGACATGGGTTATGATACTACAGGCAGGAGCCTGTATTTGTTTAAATAATTCCAGGGAGAATAGATGCTCGACAAATAATGCTAGCCAGTGTACAATGTGAACAGAGAGACGAATCAATGTGTTTTGAATATTTATGTAGAATCACGGATTGACGTGAAATAACAGTAATTTTTCCATCAAGGTTAAATAATTTTATGTCCAGACATTTGTCGTCTGAAATTTGGGATTGCCGTCAAATTCGCAATATTTGGCTATTCGCAGCGGGGTATATTTTTCTGGTAACTCCGTGTTTGTTTTTGCGCATTTTTATCCTTATTTAATTTTCCAATAGGCCGCGATGGTGGGATCCAGTTTGTTTGTTTGTTTTCCTTTCTGATTGTAATTTTACTGTATATTTGTAGGACGCAAGCGTATGTGAATTATTTATATTTTATTGTTGTAAATAGATCAGTGCAGCTAGGCTAGTTTGTTTTGATTTCTGTGTTCACTTCGGAGCAGTGTTTCTCCGTTAATTAAAGTAATGATGTAAATACCATTTCAGATGTTAGGTTTATTGGGTCATCGATTATGTCACCGTCGAAGTAGTAGTGGTATGCTCATACCAGGCATATAAGTAATTACCAAACTTTCTTTTAAAATCCACTACATTTTTATTTTGGAATGAAGCGATCTTTAAATGAACCAATTGTATAAAACTGCCGCAATAAATGGTAAATAAGATGGTATCTGCCTCCATCTAGTGGTGATACCACAAATATGAATTAATGATGAAATGCAGTTAGCGGCAAAGTCAATAGAAATTTTAATGTACAAGGATCGCTATCATTCGATAATGTTAACATCAGGCACTTGGCCTAAATTTCTGCTTATATTTTAGAAGTCCAGTCTATCACGGACACGTAAATGAAGAGTAAATTTTAAATGAGTGGTTGGATACACTCAGAGTGATGTGTCAATATTTGATTTTGTTTAACCAGGAGGTATTTGAATAAGACGATGGTCATGTAGGAAATGAAGTGATGTTCATGGTTGTTTTGTTCTGTTTTCTAAGAACTATTTCCTTAAGTGATACACTTGCTCAATGCAGTCCAAGATTATGTAAATTTGGGTATTTTTCCCAAATGAGTCATGTGATAAACATTTATAACTCTTATAAGTCAGTGGATTGATCGACGTAACAGAATTTAATTTACTTTGTTGTGAGTCAACTATGTTAAATTTATTAATTTAAATATTTGAGAGAGACAGTTTCTCTGTTATGTAATTTTGTATTTCAAGTAGGTGGTTTTTCTGACCAGAGTTTTAACGGAGTCATTTTATTAACTTGAAGACAGTGTCAAGATAGTCTGGCGTATATTTTCATTAAGGTGTTTGACTTTCAGTCAGTTTATTCAGGCAGTTATGATTATTTTGGAAGGCAGACCTTCAATCTTTAACATTTTATTAGTCATTTATTTTCATTTAGTTTACACTTTTCACTAGTTCAATTTACGTTTCATTTTCAGCATTTTGCATTTTATTTGAATAAATTAGTCTTTTATTTTTAAACTTTAATTCAGTCTTGGGTACCGTCATTTTAGTTAGTTTACCCCCTTCTTTTCATTCCCTCACTCCTCAATCAGCAGGTGGCCTCACCGGGGATATCGAACGGGCACGACTGAGAATGAAGAGTCTACATGCAGCGGTGAGTATGTGTTATATGTCATTTATTACAGGAGCAGCCGGCGCATAGAAGAGAGAAGAGATCACCGCATTTGGTGCCTTAGAAGGGCACAATATGTGGCTGGAGGCGTGACCACACTTAAGGGAAATAATGTACATTGTCACATGCACGGTTTTGACATAGGAGTGATGATATGTGTTCGTGCAAAATTTGTTCTAATCTCTCCCCGTAAACATATTTCCTATGATTTCATTAAGAATTAAATTATGATTAATTGAAAATGTACACCTCACATAAAGTCTTTTGTTAGATTCTCAACGTATCGCATTCACAAGTAAGCGCTAGCTGACACTGGGATAAGAAAGAGAGAATACTTGTCAGCAGTGTTGCCAACTTATATTTTCAAGATCCGCTAATTAGTACTAAAAATCCGCTAAAATTCCGCCAAGATATCCGATCTCAAATAATAATAATAATAATAATAATAATAATAATAATAATAATAATAATAATAATAATAATAATAATAATAATAATAATAATAATAATCATAAAAGCAAATGTCTGCACTAACATGATCTGTGAGTTTCACTGGGATTAACCCCCTGCCTGCGAGCCGGCGAGCTAAAACTTGTAGGCGTTTTACTGCCGGGTGCAAACTAGGTGAATCCCCTACCTCAAGGGCCACACACAGCACAGGCCAGTTCAAACGGTCTTCCTTCCTAGCATAAATACAGTATAAATGCTACTCTCCTAGTTTCATTATCTGTCGTCATTCGTCAACTAAGAGATAAGCACCCTTTCCCCACGCATTACAAATTTATGATACCATGATCTCATAACATCAAATCCAAATAACGTGTTTTCCTCGTGTGACTGCTAGCTCCTGACAAGACATACGGAATAACTCGGAGACAGACTGGAGTACAAATTTAAAAAAAAAATGAAAAATGGATACTACACCGAATTCCACTATAATAAATCTAGAATTCCGCCAAAAAATCCGCTGTCCGCTAAATGATGTATTTCTCCGCCGACAGTCTTCTGGTTCCTCCAAATTTAGTGGAAAATCCGCTAAGTTGGCAACACTGCTTGTGAGGTAACGGCGTTGACCTTAATTACGATACAATCACGATATCTGCAATCCTTGCTACTGGTTTAACGTCGCACCGAGGGCAGGTCTTATGGTGACGATGTGACGGGACAAGGATAGGACTGGTAAGGGACGACTATGGCCTTACTTAAGGTATATCCCCAACATTGACTAGGTATTTTAATGATCCAATATTGCACACGGCACTTGTCATTAACATGTATCTTATTTTACCCTCGGCTCCGCCCGCATCGATCCGGTTTTGGAATCAAAACGATTGTGTTCCTGGAGTTACGTAAAATCATCACTAACTGGAATAGAAAAGCTGTTGCAGTGAAATGAATTTGAATAAGCTTAGGGTAAACCTCGATTGTGAGAGGTTAGGTGAAATCTTCTGGGACATAGTAGTTCCAATACTGACTAATGATAAATACACGTAACTATTATTATCTGTCTTTATTTGTAACTCAGTGATGAATTGTCATATTTCCTAAAATATAGAATTTGGAATGGTATTATTTTCAATTTATTAACATAGGCTAGTGTCTTCGCCTAAACTGGCATGAAAAATAAGGATTATACTCTTACTATTGTCTTAAATAGCAGATTTGTTTAGTTGGGGGCTTCCTTATTCACACGCGGTCTCGTGCAATCATTCATAGAACACACAGTCTGAGGCTAATGTTAAAGTTTTTTTCTTTTTTTTTTGCTAGTTGCTTTACGTCGCGCCAACACAGATAGGTCTTATGGCGACGATGGGACAGGGAAGGGCAGGGAGTGGGAAGGAAGCAGCCGTGGCCTTAATTAAGGTACAGCCCCAGCATTTGCCTGGTGTGAAAATGGGAAACCATGGAAAACCATTTTCAGGGCTGCCGACAGTGGGGTTCGAACCTACTATCTCCCGAATACTGGATACTGGCCGCACTTAAGCGACTGCAGCTATCGAGCTCGGTAATTTTAAAGTTTTAATTACCGTTAATCTGAGTTTTAGGAACACTCTTCCCATGCCTGGCCCAGAGTTTCTATTGTTAATAAATGTAAGAGTTGTTATTGTGAGCGACCTTGTAAAGAGAACTATGTGATCCTCGGAACTTCTTTTGTATAAGTGTTTATGCTCTGCAATTCTTATACATGTAGTTTGTAGATATCTCGAAATGGTTAGGGAGCCTAAGACGAGAAAGTTTTCTCATGTGGTCACTTTCTTGAGGTTTCTCCGCAAACTCCGCTACTGCTCGGCTTAATTTCATTGCAGTCCAAAATTTAATACATGGAAACCTTCCCCATGAGACTTTCTAGGCATGAGAAGAAAAAACGGAAAAAAATCTCTGAAGGTTCTCAAGTAATAGAATGCTCTGGCCGTACCTAGCACAGGATTTTTGCCCTTGAGAAACATAAAAATCATAATTGCAGTTGAATATTTAAAGGTAAATGTGTGATAACTGAATTTTTTGTAGAACGTTTTACACAATCCTTATCTGCAGATTTTGTGAGTCGTGTGGCGACATTTTCTTAGAGTCGTTTATCAGAAATCGTTATTTCTCGGATTTAATTAAAATTCAATATTTTATGTAAGGAAACCATGATCAGTAGATCCTCCAGGGAGCTGCGCGCCCCTAACCACACGGCTAACTTGCTCGGTAAACCCATGCACTTTAACACACTGCGGCTATGGAGCCAAACTCTGGAATCGGAGGACGCGTAGGTTTAAACCTCGCCGTAGGCTGCCCTAGGAATGGTTTTCTGTGGTTTCCGCTTTCACTTCCAGGCACATTAGTCCACAGTGGATTCCTACCACCTCCTTTCCCAATTTAATTCACCAGCATTCATTTCATCTTCACTAGGTCCTCATCTGAGGCTTGCATCAGGAAAGACATCCGATCGTTAAGATGTGGAATGTAAATTCACCTCACTTCATCCCCGAACCCGTATCAAGAAACCGGAGTAATATGTGGACATACAATATTGAAGAGTGCTGTACAAAATGAAACTTGTGCGATGCAGATTTAAAGAATTGGAAATAATTTTAACTACACCCTGACGTATATTTGAATAAATACACTTCTCTGACAGTCGTCTGAAATAAGTTTGATTTTGGATTGTTCATTTTCCCCATTGCACCTATGGTGATACTCTGCTAACCTACCTCCTTCTATCCTGCTAATATAGAGAAAATGTAAACACAAAGACATAGTGTATGTCCTTGCACTGGAATGTATAAAAGGTATGTCGGCAACTTGTCTGGCTACGCCGTTAAGTGTGCCGGTATATGCAAACCTTCCAGGCGTTCTAATGGGCGATATATCCTGATACATCACCAAGCCAGTACAAAACCACGGTAAGTGAGAATTTTTCGAATGTTGCTTATTTACTCCAGTTTATATTTTAGTGTGGTCTTCAACGTAAAAGTGCTAAAATTTATAATATTAGGCCCTTGAAGTGAAATAAGTTTGTTTTACACTGGAGTATGTTAAACGTTCAGTGCAATGCATATTCATTGATTTTACACTGGAAAACGAAGTATTCAGTCAACGTCATTACAAGACCTCGATATCTGAAATTTTTGCTGTTTTTCGCGGAATTCGCTTAGAATCCTTAGAAAACTTCAAACCCCTAATTCACAGTAACATGATATCTGCCTATATCGTAGTCTTGCACTGGTTCGGCGAGTCATGTTGATTTATCTACACTTTGTCAATAAGAGGGCCTATTTCGTTGCTTTTAAGAAGAGTTTGAATGATAAAATTCACTACGAACTGCTCTATGTGCTGTTTGTCACTCCTTTACCATAACAAAACTACTCAAGTTCAATTGCAAAATGTGTATTGGACAAATACACAGAGTAGTGCATAAGTAACTTTGCACTTGCTGATATTCACTTCTTCTTTACCTTAATTTGTGTTTAATCGCATGTTTCTAAGTTGTATGTAATACTGTCAGCGACAATTGAAGGAGGAAAAGACCTATCAATAACAATTGAGTATTCATTATTAAATTTTAAATTTGTTTTACTGAATTTCACTAAGTGCGAAGTTAATTTTACGACACAATGTATACTGAAAATTAAGACAAAACAATCATAGCACGAAAAGATGCAATGCTGATTCTTCCGTACTAAAGCCGGTTCAGTTTCTGTGCCAGGAAGTGTTCACGAGTAGTGCCCTAACATCTACAATTTTTCGTTGTAGTTGAGTGTGTAAAGAACTACCTGTATGTTTAAGTACCAGGATCGGAAAATGGAAATGAAGTTAAAAGCTTTGATACCTGGAACATTTTTTCTAGAATATAAAAAGATAGGTGAACGAGAGGCGGTTAAAAGCATTCATGATAACAGAATCACACTTCATCGTTTGTGTCTTAGCGGATATTCGAAGCGCCATCACAAAGTTTGTCCTATTCAGAATCAAAAAACTGTTAGAACAGTAACGTTGAGTCCTGATGGTACTCTGCAATACCTAATGAAGGCACTGGAAACCTTCAGATCGCCTGATTGAATATGACACTTTTTATCTACTTCTCATGCTACCGAAATATGCACCTGCTCTGCAGGCATCCAACCTTTATTTCATTTGTGAAGAATCTTTCTTTGATACACACATGTGAAATGTGCATTGTAAACATTAAGTATCGCCAGCAAACGCACTCTACCATGTGAAAATTTGGTACTTCAGATTTCGATTTAAGCAAGATTTATTTTGTAACTTATTTGAAGCGTATCACAACATGCATGCATAATTTTCATTCCCTTAATTTTTGGACCTCGAGAGGAATATTGATCGCGGAATATCCATGCCTACGAAACCAGTGTTCGTAACACCAAGGCTGCATTCCGGGAAGTGGGGTGTTCAGCTCCACTATTCGTGTAACTAAGCTCTACGATACTGGACAGGTACATCAAATGTATTGCTTCAATCCGCCGGATGGTTGTTCAAGTGGAATAATACAAGTGGGAATAAAATAAATGAAAAGAAAAAGTAACAGTGTGCATTCGAATGGGTCAGACGATGCGGGAAATAGCAAGTTACGAAATTCAATCGCCAAGGAAGTAATTGAATAATACTGCATGGCTTCTAAAATAATAAGTGATGGTAGAGGAGGACATGAATTTTGAACTAATCTAAACAAGGAACATGTTTCTTAATAAGAGAATGTTGCTCACCTAAAGCATACTTATTCGCTTACAGTAGAAATACGTTTGTGTGGAGCGTGGCAATATGTTGAAACGAAAGGTGAATAAGAATTAATGCAAAAGTAAGAATAATGTCTTTGAAATATGGTGTTACAGAAGAATGTTAAAGGTGAAATATATAGACAGGAGCACAGATAAAGAAAATCATATAATGTTGAAGAGAAGAAAAGAGGCATGGAATATAACATCAGAACTTGTTCTATTAGTTTTGGTGATAAGTATAAAAAGAATATGGCATATGCAGAGCTCTTAAGGGCATTTACCTGTCAGGAGACTGCTTCACGCCAGATAGCCTGCAGATACTGGAGTACCACAGGGTTAGCGTGAAACGTCTTCAACCGCATAGCTTGGCCTTCGCGACTCGGTCTACTGCCTCCAATGTCTTATACATTCTCTCTCAGTGGGTTTCACGAGGCTAAGTGAAAACCACTGTAGCCATAATTCCTTGTTTAAAATCACTGGAAAAGTCAGGTATCGAACCCTGTTCTTCCGTAAAAAATGGAGTTACTCCACTCTTACACAATCAAGAAAGGACTTTGACGAGTCACATAGAGGTAAAAATAATGGGAGGAGCTCAGAACGTGAACATGCCAAGAAAATTCTAGTATAAGTTGCTACAGTGATTACGCAGAGATTAAAAGAATAGCATGGAAGCTGCGGAAAACCGGTGTGAGAATTGATGACTAAGACAACGACAACAATAACACCACCACCACCACCACCACCACATACTAGTAGCATATTTTGGTCTTGATGTATCTCTCTGTTCCTGTATCGTCCCTTAACAAGCGAGTGGCCATATGACTGTCTCACGGCACACACACTCCCGACGAGCTCGAAAGTGGTAGCAGTTCCCTGGGGCGATCCCTCGCTCCATCGCAGTCTCAGTAAGAGGGAGACCGTCATTACGTCGTAAAAGAACACGACGTACGCACCAGAATAATTGCATTTCAAGCCATATCACAATCTTTTAATACCGCACTGAACGGGTTAGAATTTTCGAAGAAAGATATTAGTACAGTGAGTTAATCCAACCTAATATCCTCTCCTCTTTTTATTCCTGAATTGACCTCTCCCGTTTTCTTCTCTATTCCCAATTTAAAGTTCGAACAGAATTCTCTCAGGACATAGCAATGCACTTCCAAGGAATTTAAATACAGAATACAGCGGCGAGCGGAAAACTAATTAGCAGTCATTCCGCTTTCCATGCACCAAGCCTCCCCTCTGTTGAAACAACAGCCAAACAACTAACCTGATCTTTGTTCAGAATCCCTCACTGTCTCTATATATACTGATCCCTTCTACCCCGTATTCCTGGAACACTGCTGAGCTCAGAGACGACGAGGATTTACCTATTCATCCGCCCTTCACCCGTACATCTGCAATCTAAACTAAAATGTATTTTATTGGCGCTCCGTAAAGCTAGTCGCTTGCTGTCATATGATGCCAACTGTTTATCTCTTCCAAACTGTAAACAGTGTATAAAGAAAAAACATTACTTAAAGGTACTGCGGCATGAATCTCTGTGTGTATGTGAAGGAATGAGTAAATGATAGTGTTAAAGGGATTATGTGGGCCCAAGAATGAGTGAATTAAGTAAATAATGTCTGATTCGTTGGCTGAATGGTCAGCGTACTGGCCTTCGGTTGAGAGGCTTCCAGGTTCGATTTCAGGCCGGGTCGGGGATTTTAACCTTCATTGGTTAATTCCAATAGCTCAAGGGCTGGGTGTTTGTGCTGTCCCTAACACCCCCGAAACTCACACACCACACACAACTCTATCCTCCACCACAATAACACGCAGTTACCTACACATGGCAGATGCCGCCCACCCTCATCGGAAGGTTTGCCTTACAAGAGCTGCACTCGGCTAGAAATAGCCACACGAAATTAAATTAATTTACATTAAAATTAAATAATATTAAGAATTGATTAGCCAATTAGTTGATTGAGAGAATGAACGAGTAGTGAGAAATTATAAATACATAAATATTTCAAACAATTTATGATTTAATAAACCATGTCAATATTACAAAGATAATATATAATTGTACTCATTTGTCTAGGAAACATTAAAGATGGGGTTTGCCCTTTTTATGCCATTAGAATTGCGGTAGATAAATAATGCCAATGATATGTGCCGTATGTATTCCACTTATTGTAATAATGATATTCTTATGTTGTTATTTGTTCAACACAGGTAATAATAATAATAATAATAATAATAATAATAATAATAATAATAATAATAATAATAACGCGCACGTTATCTGTAACATTCGAAATGAAGATTTTTTCATTATATAGTGTCCAGTACGACGCCTTGGGGAAATAATACCTGGCAATCTTCTAGGATTAGGTAGTTAACTGATTATAGAATGTGAAAAATGCCGACCACATAAATATGAAAGGGCTCCTTGTTGACCATCATTAAACCAGTAATTAAAGATATAATATTTTCCACGATTGGGCGAAGCTCCTTGAGATTCCGAAAGTGACTGGAATCAAGTAGGAAGGACGATGGATTATCTACAATCGAAGGAAAAGTCGAATTGTAGTGATAAAACGAATCTGTTTCTTCCAAAATTATTTAAAGAAACTGTAGAAACATTTATTGAAAGTAGAGTCAGCTATTACGAAACGGTACGCTTGTATCTTACAACAGCTAAACCCGGCTGAAACTTGAAGGAACACGATTGTTGATTTCAACAAGGATTCTTCTTTGGCAACAGTCGCGCATGTTCCGAGTGAGTTCCAGTACAATGATTTTATTCCAAAGTCTATGCCACTTCAGACAGATGGCAACGGTCAGAAAATGTGAACCTCTCATTATTATAGGCATGATTTGACATAATAATAATAATAATAATAATAATAATAATAATAATAATAATAATAATAATAATAATAATAATTGAAAAACAAATTAACCAACTGAGAATCCAAGCAGCAAAAGCTGGCCTTCAAATCTCTTTCCAAAAAACAGAGTTTATAACCAACATCAAGCCAGCTCCCAGAGAGCTCATTGTGGAACAGGGAAAAATCAAGCAGGTGGAAAAGTTTAAGTACTTAGGTGAGTGGATAGTACCTAACAACTCTGAGAAAGAAGCAATCATGTACAGAATCAACAAGATGGAGATGGCATATCAGCTGACTAGGAATGTCTACAACAAAAGATCAGTGTCCATCAACGCCAAGCTTAGGCATTATTGTTCGGTTGTACGCCCGGAAGCACTGTACGCAGCAGAATGCCTTGCAATGAACAGAAGAGGTCTGATGGAGGAGCTAGAAGCTAAAGAAAGAAAAATCCTGAGAAAGATTCTTGGACCAATCAAAGAAAATGATGAGTACAGGAGACGACACACCAGCGATCTGTACCAGCATATGGAGAGGATAACGGACACGATTCGGAAAAGGAGGATTAATTTTTATGGCCATATAGCACGCATGAGCACACAGAGACAGACCAATAGGATATTTTCCTACTTTCTTAATAAGAAAACCAAGGGACCCTGGTTTGTCGAAGTTGAAAAAGACCTTCAGGAAATAGGAATCACACTCGAAGACATCCAGAAACGTGCTCCTCTCCAGAAAAAGCTCCAGGGATACAAGAGGTTCCAAGAAAGGCCAAAGTTGAAAACAGGCAAGAAGTGGACTGATGAAAGAAAGGAGGCTCACAGAACGAGAATGCGTGAGTACTGGGGAAGAATTAAAGCTCAAGGATGCAAACGGTTGAAATAACGTGGTCCACAGCAGGCCGAAACGAAGAAAGAAAAGAAGAATAATAATAATAATAATAATAATAATAATACGGTAGAAGCGTTGGACTTCTGAACCCAAGTTAACGGTATGTGAGATAAATCTACCACCAAATGTTACGGCACATTTAATTGAGATCGTTGAGAAGCCTTTCTGATCCGGAAAATGCACGCACATGAGCCGGTAAAGCTTCTTGCCATTGATTTATTAGTTGGGAAATATTTTGCTTAAGGTGTGTGTGGGTTTATTTTTCAGGTAGAATTAGCTTTCAGAATCAACGGTATTCTGTAAACAGAATGAGGAGTTCATCCTCCGGGGCAAAGGATAGCTGCTGTACTAGTAGACATTACGGGTGTAGCCCATTTTGATTATATGATGCGGTGCCGAGTAACGAACGCTTTTATTTTTACCTCCTACTCTAAATAGAAACATTGCTGTTTAAATCTACGGGTTTGGATTTCACGAAAGGCATCAAGGATTGAATCAATAACAATTATCTTCCATTTATGTCTATGGCTGAGAGCCCTAGCATTGGAGGAATGGTATGAGCGCTGCGTTGTGCACCTTTACATCTGGTAATTAGGCTTCTTCAGATCTAATCCAGAAGGCTAAAGAAGTTCACTGATTTTTGCACGCATATTGCTGACCATCTTCTTCAGAATATCTGCGTATACAATATTTAAATGCTGTAGCCTTATGCTGGTTCTAAAGTTAGAAAATAATCTCGGTTCTGTATAACCAAAAATTATTGCAAATAATCTTTGCAAGGTAATTGTTACACGTCAGATATCAGTGGCGCTTTCTTCTTTCCTTCGGAATATTTGCTTTAGTTGCTCGTTCCCGACTATCGCGGTCAAGTAAACACACAGTGAGTGGTCAAAAGTTATGGGAAGGAATGTCCCATTAGAAAATGTTCCGTGTATGACCCCCGAGCGTTGCGGCTAGCTGCGGCGAAGCTGAGCAGTCTGTCACACACACCAGTGTCGGGAAGATGGCAACACGTCAAGAGTTAACCGACTTTGAATGTGGGATGATCATAGGCGCACGGTCCACGTGTCACATCATTGCGGAGATTACACGCGAATTTGAGTTTCTGAGGTCAACAGTGTCGACGGAGGATCGTCAATTGCGCAGAAAGAATGTTACCACTCGCGTAAATCACCCCACGGGAATACCACAGGTTTTTAACGAACGGACATCACGTCACCTCCGCAGAACCATACTGGGCGCTCGACGGGCTACTGTGAGTCAGATCGTCACCCAGTTGAATGTTGAGAGTCAGGAACCCATTTCTACCAGGACCGAAAGGAGGCACTGCACCGCATTGGCTTAACCAGCCGACGACCAACCCGTGTCTCTTTGTTGACACCTAGACATAGAGTCAACGACGTGCGTTGGCCCGCGAACATGGACAATGGACCATGGAGCAGTCGTGGCGTGCAGTATGGTCCGATCAATCCCAATTCCAGTTGTATCGAACTGATGGGCGTGTGAGAATGTGGCGTATGATCCATGAGGCTCTGGATACTTCGTGTCAACACGATTGTGTCCAGGCGGGAGGTGGTTCAGTTCCGGGCTCGGTCGCAATGAGGCCCCATATTCCGGATGCAGGGAGCGCTGACAGAGGCAAATTATGTGTACATTCTTCCAGATCATCTACATCCTTTCTTATCCTAGAGCAGGGCCTCTCAAACGCCCAAAATCTCACGCGTGCAGATAGAGGCGCAAGAGCTCCGTGCACTGTGCATCGCTGCCGCTCGGCATGGCTCGGATCAACGCTTCGTCTCTGGGCTACTCGGCTTAGCGCGGCTCAACTCGCCTATGCTCGGCTCAAGTCAGCTTGGATTTGGAGCGCTACGGCGCAAGTGGGGCAGAGGGAGACAGGCGGAGCGAGCGAGACAGGCGTGAGGAAAGAGAGAGTAAGCGCTATTGCTCCAAATCGAGGAGTGGGGGGTCTTCACTCTGGTCAACCAAGCCAAGTCGTCTCTTGCACCGTGCACAGTGCATGCACCACGCGCATGCACCCTGAGAGGCCCTGTCCTAGAGTATCCTGATGGAGATGCTATATTTCAACAGGACAATGCGCCATATCACCACTCTCTGGTGGCACGCAGGTGGTTGGAGGAGGACTCCAGTGAAGTTACGACCATGGATTGGCCCTCCAGATCCCCCGATCTTAATCCAATCGAGCATTTATGGGATGCTATCGATACTGGTGTACGCTCCATAAACCCCGCACCAACTACACAAGACCAATTGTGGGTAGCAGTGCAAGATGCGTGGATTTAGATCCCTCCAGAACGATTCCAACACCAGGTAAAGTCAATTCCACGCCGTGTTGATAACATTTCGAGTGCTCGAAGAGGAGCAACTCGATATTAATTTATCATTCAGTAGGCCTATCTTCTCGTGACTTTAGGCCACTCAGTGTACACTCCCAAATTTAACGATCGGTAAACGTAAAGTGTCAACTCGATGGTAATTACATGTAGGTGCAGTTCTTATAATCATTAACGATTTAGTTGATGATCCTATACATTAGTAAAAATTACCTTATGATAGGAACATCGTAAGCTGTTGCGTGCTGTGTGATATACATATATATATGGAAAAGGGCACCATAGCATAAATCGCTTAACTTGCACTAAGAAAATCTGAAATATTCTTCATAAACCTCGAAATACTAATAACACGACAATAAAAACACATGCCGTGGGGTAATTCACAACGTTATCTACTCGACTACTGATGTCTGCGTACAAAAATTCATACCGCAATAACACTAAACGAGGGTACCGTACTGAGGCAAAATAACTCTGGTTATGGAAGGAAGCTGGTGTAGTATTCACTTATTTTACTAACGTAAACTTTTCGCTACAGATTTGTCAGCATTCTATTTCTCATGTTGAATTTCTTCAACAAGCAGTACGGTATTTTCATCACTGGCGACCAAATCCCAATACGAAGATCGTCTACGCTTAAGTTACATAGCAAGTTTTTACGAGTATATTTTTCTGCTGATACTTTTAAGAAAGTAAGGATATCCCATCCCATCCCATCCCATCCCATCCCATCCCATCCCACCCCATCCCATCCCATCCCATCCCATCCCATACCGTCCCGTCCCGTCCCGTCCCGTCCCATCCCATCCCATCCCATCCCATCCCATCCCATCCCATCCCATCCCATCCCATCCCATCCCATCCCATCCCATCCCATCCCATCCGTCCATATCCATATCCATCCATCCATCGTTGAACATAAACATAGACAGATTTGCGTATCTTTTATCAAATATCTGCTGCAGAGACAAACGAACAACGAGTTCGTAAGCAACGGTTTCAAACCTGGGTCCATAATATATTACTCCTGCATTAGAGCATTGATCTGCCGTAAGATTCAGGCGTGGCCTTTCGTCATAGCTACCTGACACGACATAAGTTTGAACAATCGCGAATATCTCTAAATAGGGTTTTTTGGGCTCCTTAAGCTATTGTATATATATTACTTGAAACCATTAGAAGTGGCTTTTCATCTCTCCAAGAGGAAATAAATCGGTAATATAGATAGCGTAGTGCTTCCGTGAGAGTCTTCAGGGGATCTGAAGAAATCACTGGATGGTATGATTTCAATATTGGAAAAAATTGCATGATGAATGAAAGGAATGCAGTCGAATGGTTGTACAGCAATATTGCTATTGAACGGGAAGTTTCTCCGATCATATCTTGCAAAATGTTGGGAAACTTCATTCTATATGAAACGAAGTTAACTGCGCGTATTTGCACTTCCTGTAATTAACTTATTTATTCACTATTGATAATAAGTAAGCATTTCGTTACGATATTTTCGGTTCTATTTTTGTAACCGGCGTGCGTACTGTCTGACTAATGGTAATAGTTTCTCAATCCTCTGTACGGCTTTCGTAAATCATGGCAGTGTTGGTTGTTTTCACATAGGTACTTACTATGTATTTGGACTTTGTAGTGGTGAGTAGTTTGATAGCCACTGTTCTGGGAAGAATCTAAGTAGGTAGTATCTGTCGGTATGCTTAAAATTTGCCCTGAACAAAACAGCTGTTTCCAGTTGCAGTGAATTTATTGACAAGGGTCTCTCACGTTTACGCATTCATCTATTCTACTTGGGGATTCGGTTCACTAAACTTATTTATAAGCAAAAAGGCTAAGTCATCTCCGTACAGGCCATGAAGGCCCTTGGAGGATGGGAAGGTAATGGCTTCCACCATTCGTAACCTCGGCACTTGATGGGGTAGAATGGTCTGCTCTACGCCCGGCCGCCTTTGCCCCCAGGAATTAACCTAGTACTCATTTCTGGTGTAGGCTGAGTGAACCTCAGGGCCATATACACCTCCGGAAGTGAAAATCTAGTTTCTTAAATTTTACGACTTCCTGACGGGGATTCGAACCCACGTCCTTCCGGGAGAACCGAGCATGCCTTTACCGCCTCAGCCAGGCAGCCCCTAAACTTGATTACAGGCTTAAGAAAATAGGACACGCAGCTAACAAAGGTCAACAATGGCATTGAAATATGAGAGAAAAGTGTTCAAAATATCAACATTTGAAATCTATTAAATCTGATAACATACATTTGTATCCAGAGGCCATAACAATTCTTCCCCCCACCATCGCATGTTTTCAGTTCTGGAAGGTATTTGTGTAAAAGTGATTTGGTTATGCATGTTGCAGGGCTTGTGTCACTGTGACGGACATATGTCCCCGCTGTTATTTAATTCTAACTGGTAAATATTGTGTGGACATTAACTAGCCCAATACAATTACAGTATGATGTATGGCGCATCAACAATGCTTTATAGCATCAAATAGCGACTACACACTAAAATTTGACGGCCAGTATTGGATAGTCTACTCATTTCTATGGTAAATAGCACTACTGAAAGTGTCACGTATTGTCTGCAATACTCAAGTCTCGTAACTCGACCATATTTCACTTACTGGTAGGGAACCATGATTTAAATGACAGATCTTACATATGATATAATATGCATTGTTATTTTCTGAAGAGGCACATTATTCTTTTTTCTGGCTATTTGTTTTACGTCGCACCGACACAGATAGGTCTTTTGCGACGATGGGATAGAAAAGGCCTACGAAGTGGAAGGAAGCGGCCGTGGCCTTAATTAAGGTACAGCTCCGGCATGCACATTATTCTTGGATTCACTCAGCCTGTGGTAGAAATGAGTACTGGGATACTTTCGGCTGGACAGGTAAATCAGTCTGTCCCACTTCGTGAGGAATTTTACGGAAAATTGAAGCCAGGGATCTCTATGACCTGTTGATGACGATGATGATGATGATGCTTGTTGTGTAAAGGGGCCTAACACCTAGGTCATCGGCCCCTAATGGTACGAAATGAGACGAAATGAAATGACAAAAACCCAAAAACATCCACTGACCACAATTCAAAACATGAGGACGAAGAATGAATGGATGGATGTATATGAATTTTAAACGATCACTGGAACCGACCCACAGTACCTCACATGCACAGAAGTTGGCGTAGAACAATAGTAGTACTGACCAAGGAACTGCTTCTATAGCACAATACTGAATCGATGATACTTGTAGTCAAAAAGGGGCCAAAATCCAAGTCAGTGGCCCCTCACAATGGTACTTATCCCTAGGAAAGTTGAACCATGGTATTTGTCAGGTAGCGGTACTAATCAAGAATAGCGTAGACTCGCGGTATTCCACACACTATGGTACTACTCACAGGTAAGGAAATTCGCACATGTATTACAGACCTACGCTGTTTCGCACATTGCGGCGCCATTTACAGGCGACGCAAACCTATGGTGTTCATCACCTAAGTGTACTAGCCATAGGGACTCATTCTATCCTCATATAGTGGGTACTAATCATAGGCAAGCCAGAACCATGGGTTCCCTCATCCCATGGTGTCGCTCATATAGTGCTACTAATCGCAGGTACTGTAAAAGCGTTGAGCCCTCGTCCCCACCCACAGGGGTTGTGTGTTTGGTCCGCGAGAGGTACTTTTAATGACCTGTTCGAAGATGGTTTCGTCTTTTCTTGGCATTAGAGATATTGTGATTCAATCTATTACTAGTGGGGCAGATTTATATCGTTGATACGCGGGTTATTTACGAATGTTGTGATAATAACATGCCGCTGATAACATTTTGTGTAAAAAATAGTTTCTTTGTGTGTAGGTTATAATAACTCTACTGGGTTTCTGAACCGCTGGAGAGCCAAGTTACCTACTACAACCTGTGACAATAAAGTTCGATGAATGGAGTCAGAACGGTCGATTCGGCAACACTGGCGACACACAACGCTGCACTTGCGTAGCAGCAGGTTTTGACCACCTGGTCCTAACGTTGTTCAGTTGAGCGTCGTGTGTGTGTCGCGTAAGACCTGTTTGACACAGTACAATGGTTCTGAACTGCGAACAGGCACATGAACGACCAAAATATCAATGTACAGTTTTGTTTTAAACTTGGAAAGACAACGAAAGAAACTCATGCGATGTTGGTACGTGTTTATGAAGATCAAGCACTGTTCTTGAAGTGTGTGTATGAGGGATTCGCCCGTTTTCAAGGAGGCCGGGAAAGTGTTTCTGACAACCCCCTTAGCGGAAGACCTGCGACCGCCGTCAGTGACGAAAACATTGAGAAGGTGAGGACATTAATCACGAACGATCGGTGATTAACTGTGCGTATGATAGCGGATGATGGCTCAGACAATTAAGGCGCTGGTCTTCTGACCCCAACTTGGCAGGTTCGATACTGGCTCAGTCCGGTGGTATTTGACGGTGCTCAAATACGTCAGCCTCGTGTCGGTAGATTTACTGGCACATAAAATAACTCCTGTGGGACTAAATTCCGGCACCTCGGCGTCTCCGAAAACCGTAAAAGAGTAGTTAGTGGGACGTAAAACAAATAATAATATTATTATTATAGCGGATGAACTGCAGATTAACCGTGAATCCGTGCGACAAATCGTTAACCAGAAGTTAGGGAAGAGGAAAACGTGTTCTCGTCTTGTACCACACCGCTTGACTGACGGTCAGAAGCAGGCACGTTTAGCGGCTTCACAGGATTTTTTCGAAAAGGCGGATGCGACACCGAATTTCTTGAACTGCATTGGCACTGAGGACGAAACCTTGTGTCTCAGATAAATTCCTGAAACGAAACCGCTAAGCATGAAATGGCGTTCTCCGAGATCCCCTCGTCGGAAAAAAGTTAGAGCCGAAAAGTCGCGCATCAAACTCGCTTTGAAAGGGAAGAGATTTGACGATATTCCTGACATCCAACGAAACACGACGAGGCTTTTGAACACCATCCCGAAGGAAGCCTTCTTGCAAAGTTTCCAGGACATGTATCGCTGATATCTGCAGTGCATAGTTATGGGAGGGGACTATTTCGAAGGACAGTAATGTTACTGTCGTGCATTGTTCATCTATGTTGATAGTACAGGACTATTCACCAAACTTGTTTGTCACAGGTTTTATTATACCATCAGAAATGACGTAGGTATACTTACTGCCATATTGTAATACCGTATGAGAGTGACAAAAAGAAGCAATGAAGATATACGATGCATAAGGACCTTGTTTCACGATTTAAGTCCATATATTAAAAATTATTTAAGGTACTGGCTGACCCAAAAATCCGTTACGTTTTGACGGGGGCAATACTTCACGGAATATTAGAGAAAGAGAGGTAATCATTGACATATATGATTGGCACAACATGGGGTTTTAATGACACCAAAATGAAGTAAATAAAGCTTCACTAACAGTGCCATTTGTTGTACTTCAACATGCCGGGATTGCAGGTGCATCTGACGCCCTCTCTCATGACAGCTGCTTTTATACCGTACACGGGTCTCATGCTGCAACACGTTCAGTGTCGTTTGCTGGCCTGTTTGTGCATTCGTTGTTGGTGTCAATAAAACCCCATGTCATGTCAAGCATGTTGGGCCATTTGTACCCGATATGTTGCTGTCCAGCGCCATCTGTTGGTCATTTTGTGTACTTTAATTTAGTGTCAATAAAACCACATGGCATGCCAATCGTGCGTGTCAATTATTTCGTCTCTGCCTCCATTATTCCGTGAAGTATTGCCTCGTCAAAATTTAACGGGCTTTTGGGTCACCCTGTTGATAACTTTCTTCTTCACATCCTATGGATATTTTGAGAAAATAATCCAAGTACTAATACCTAGAACTTTGCCTGATTGAGATCCAGTTCTTCTAGTTTCTTCTTGCAGACCGAAACACTTTTTCGTAGCTGCCCTCATTGACTGATACTCGGGAGGTCTGGATATTATTTGGGGACGCTAATTCTGCGTTTCAGAAATCCTTAAATACGTTATCTAAATTTATTTGTGACCAGGTACCTCTACAGCGAGATTGACAGAATTTTTGAAAGTACTAGGAGAATCAAATGATGATTGGGATTGTCAATGGATCAACAAGACCAGATCACTAATTGAATACAACCAAAACTGAGAAGGATCTAGGCACGGAACAACATAGAAACGCTGTTCGAGACCGAGCAGAATGGATAACTCAGAACTAGAGAAACACCAAATGTCGGACATGACTAAATGTATATTATCGACCAAATTAAATTCCAAACTTCCCCCAGTGGAAAAGTACCACTTAACAAGAAATGGTGTGATAAGTCAGCAAAGCAGTCAATCACTGGGAAAATAAGATCAAGAGACATTCTGAAAATTCACGTAGCAAACGTGTATTGGTTCACAGAATTCCCTACAATTTCATTATTGAAGTCCACCTGGCAAATATAAGGGTAATGGAGTGCAGTCGAACGAAGTTAGATTATGCAGGTAATAATTAATTAGCAAATTATGTCTTAAAGGAGGTAGATGAATATTGCTACTTGGGTAATACCATAACTAATGATGGCAGAATTAAGAACATAAAATGCAGACTACCACAAGCAGGAAAGGCCTTTGTTAAAAAATCACCTTACTCTGAATATTGATATAGGAATTACGAAGATGTTTTTGAAGATTTTCGTCTGATGTGTGGGATTGTATGGAAGGGAAACATGGAAAATGACTAGCTCAGAAAGAAAGAGGATGGAAGATATTGAAATGTGGTGTTACAGAAGAATGCTGAAGGATAAGTGGGTACGTCGAATCATGAATGAAGAGATACTGAATCGAATTTGGCGAAATTTGACCGGAAGAAGAGATAGAATGACAGGACACATCGTAAGGCATCCAGGACTTGTTCAGTTGGTTTTTAAATTTTTACATTACTGTCTTTACGTACACTAACTATTTTGGATATTTTTGGAGCCGCCGTGGTGCCGGAATTTTGTCTCGGATGAGTACTTTTACGTTCCAGTTAATCTACCGCCGCGAGGCTGACGTATTTGAACACCTTCACTGGACTGAGCCACGACTGAACCTGCCAATTTAGGGGTGAGTAGGCCAGGGGCACTCGGCCCAGCAGTTGGTTTTGAAGGAAGTACACAGAAATGATATGCAACAGGTTTGGGTTGCATGGAGAGATGCATAAAACTAGTCTATGGATTGATGACCCAAGAAACAACAACAACAACAACAACGTTTACTCAACTGACATATTAACTGGTTCCTAGGAACTTACACTATATGTATTGGACAACATACACTATATGAAAATGACAACATAGTGATGATAGATTATCTTCACTACCGTTCAGGCTCCTGCCCCAACGCTAAACAAGTTTCTTCATACTCTCCACAATGCAGGACAGTGATTGCTGGTTGAACAACTGTTCTATCGCACAAGTACCATTTCGTCGCTGGTGAAACGCTTACTCTTCAGAGCTTTCTTCATCGGACCGAACACATAATTGTCTGGCTGAAAGGTGGGTGATCCAGAAGAACCCAGCGAGAACAACGCCGATTGTTCATTGCAGTCCTGGCAACTGGTCGGTGTGCGTTTTCGTCCAGCATGAGCACACTTCGTGACAGTGTTCCTGGCGGAAGCACCTTCTTGAACAAGAATTCAATCATGCCACGTTGTATTCGTTTGGATGTTAAGCTCAAATGATGCTTCAAATCCCTTACTATAGCCAACTCTCTCTAAGTTTCAATTGACAGCTCTTTGATAATCGTTGTATTCCTGGAGATCGAAACTGTGGCCTCGACAATGACAGTTTTTAACCCTAGACCACTGTCAAGACTTATTTGAATAGAGTGCTATAGTACTATTTCAAATGCCTTCTTCGTTTCTAAAGCAATTATAATAGTTAAATTGAATAACGAAGGAGCAAATTCAACACTCGCAAGAACTGATTCATGTCACTTTATATTCGTCTGGACATCACCATTAAACACGAATGTGACTTAACTTCTTCTTCCTCTATTTAGTGAATGCATGCTTCTGACTGATCACGTTCTGAGCAGTTACTATAAACATCAAACCATTCAGTGCTACCATTTCTTGGCTGTTCCAACAATTAGTTGCAGTGTTGCCAACAACAACACTTTAGCTCACAGCAACGTAGCTGGCAAAAGCTTTTATCTATTAGTTTATGTGCGAAATGATCGATTAATTTAAACTTTGTGGAGCAGAACTTCAAAAGACATACCGTTTTCCACTCTGTGCACCCTCATATCCATAATCCCTATGACAGCACGTAATTACCGCTATTCGTTCGCCATAAAAGAAGGGAGTAACATATTCAACGCCTGTCCTGTAATATCAATGTCAATTCATGGAGAATAACATTAGAACAGCACTTAAAGAGTATATTTATCAAGGTGCTGCACACAATATTTGTCTACTTTTGTTGCTATTATTCTACACCGAACGGGGCTAAATGCATAGTTAATTAAAAACTAACTTTCATTTTCAAATACTTAACTGATTGATAAATATTTCCGATCATTCTGGTGCATACGGTTGGTCGTTGTTCTTCTGTCATCGGAATAATAGGTTCGATCCCGTCTGCAGAGTTATTTGACAAAGTGTCTTGTAGAAATACTGTTGCATTCAATAGATGCTAAGTTGGAAACCCGTCGTCGGAAGCATTCATGGTGGTATTTTGTGGTTTCCTATTTTCACACAAGGTAAATTCCAGGGAAATAAATTGAAAGAATCTTCCTTCTCCGTCCTCGCCCTTCCCCATACTATCGATGATGATGATGCTTGTTGTTTAAATGGGCCTAACATCTAGGTCATCTTCCCCTAATGGTACAAAATGAGACGAAATGGAATGACAAATTAAAAGTCCAAAATCCTCCACTGACTAGAATTCAGAACGTGAGGACGAAGAATGAATGGATGGATATGAGTTTAAAACAATCAGTGGATCCGACCCACAATGTCTCGCATTCACAGAAACTGACGTGAAATAATAGTATCACTGATCAAGGGACTGCGTCTATAGCATAATACCTTTTTATTTGCTAGGGGCTTTACGTCGCACCGACACAGATAGGTCTTATGGCGACGATGGGATAGGAAAGGTCTAGGAGTTGGATGGAAGCGACCGTGGCCTTAAGTAAGGTACAGCCCCAGCATTTACCTGGTGTGAAAATGGGAAACCACGAGCATACCAACTCGATGATGCTTTTAGTCTAAAGGGGTCAAAAATCCAAGTCATCGGCCTCTCATAATGGTAATTATAGTCAGGAAAGTAGAACTACGGCATTTGTCATGTTTCAGGGAGTTCCACGTAGTATGGTACTACTCACAGGTAATGAAATTCGCACATGTAATACAGACCTATGGTGTTTCGCACATTGCGGCGCCATTTACAGGCAGCGCAAACTTATGGTGTTCATCACATAGTGGGTACTAATCATAGGCAAGCCAGAACCGTGGTGTCGCTCCTAAAGTGGTACTAATCACAAGTAGTTTCATGGTTCAAATACAATCATCCCTTGGTCGCCCCTTTTAGTCGCTTGTTACGACAGGCAGGGGATACCGTGGGTGTATACTTCGTCTGCGTCCCACACCCACAGGGGGTCCCATACTAACGTTATAAAAAGTCTATGAGTTAGTGCAACGACGAAACTAAAGGAGAAAGTAAGAAAAAGGACGCCCAACTGTCCTGGTATTTGAAGATGTTTAAGTATGACAACTCCGGTTCATTAGCTCATGGTATTGGCTAGAGTCTCAAGTCTTAAGACAGCCGTTTATTTCTCAAACGTGTAAGTCCACCAATAACACAAATCATTTTTTCTATTTGCTTTACGTCGCACCGACACAGATAGGTTTTATGGCGACGATGGGATATGAAAGGCCTTGGAATTGGCAGGAAGCGGCCGTCGCCATTGTTAAGGTACAGTCCCAGCATTTGCTTGGTGTGAAATGGGAAACCACGGAAATCCGTCTTCAGGGCTGCCGACAGTGAGGTTCGAACCCTTTATCTCCTGAATGCAAGCTCACAGCTGTGCTCACCTAACCGCATGGCTAACTCGCCCTGTAAATAAATTCTTTAACGTGCCCTTTATATACTGACAAACTGGTGTATGTTGTAGTTCAAAAATTGCCCGGAAGATGTATGCTGTATGTATACTGTGCACTGCCTGCCAAAAACTTGAAGCACCCAGAAAGGGAGAAGGAAATGAATTGAAACTTCGTGTGTTGAAAGGGTATGTGATGTTATTCCAGTGAATACTAAATCGAATGAAATTTGGAAAGAATTTGGAAGTGAGAGCCCACTTATCAGTATGACTTTGCACTCCCTCTGGCCTAAATGCATGCACTGGTTCGGTTAGGAAGGGTATCATAAAGCTATTGGATTCTCTCCTGGGGTAAGCTGGCCGCGATTGTTGTAAATAGTCCTTAATATCCTGGATACTGACACCGGTAAGTAGTTGGCGTCCGAGCTGGTTCAACACATGTTCTATCGGGGACAGATACGGGGATCTTGCTGACAACGGGAGTACCTCAGCATCACGCAGACAGTTTACAGAGACACGTGTCGTGTGTGAACGAGGATTGTCCCGTTTGAGAAATTGCATCACGACGCCATCACTTGAGCGGTACCATATGAGGACGCAGGACCAGCCGAAGTCATACCCGACGGCTTCGCGCACCATCACTGTGCTTCTCCAATACATTGGAAGAACGGGATCCCTCCCCAGTCACCGCCATACTCGCAGACGATGGTCATCCGGGGTAGTGCAGAACCACGATTCATCGCTGAGCACAATGCGATGCCATTCATCAGCAGTCCATGCTTCCACACACAGCCGTTTGTGTTGTGGTGTTAACGACAGCCTACACATAGGACGGTAATTCTCTAGTCCGGCTGCTGTTAGTCCTCAACCAATGGTGTGGGATAACACAGAATGTTGCATGGAGTCCAATACTTGTTCTGGGATGTCAGTCGCAGATGTGAAGTGGTTACAATGTGTGCTTGGTGCACATTAATGCGATTCTCCCTTGTGGCAGTCAGACGTGGTTGACCGGAAACTTGACGACGAGTTCCCCTTCGTTCCCATGCTTTCCAACATCGGGCCACTCTCACACCAGAATGCCCAACAAATCTGGATAATGCACGATTCGACAATCCGGCCAAATTGAGACCGACAATGTGGCCCCTTTCAAACTCTTTCAGGCGCTGAAAACGCTCTCTCACACGAGTACGTGACATATCCGTATCTTTCACAGTAAATTCTCAACATCCGACGCTGTTCACGTCACTTTTATACCCTACCAGGCCTGGTAACAAAACTGAACACGAACAACACTAATTAACTCTGTTGGCCGTTCTATCTCTCACAGAGAATTGCTACTCTTCTCATTTACATACACGTCGATGGTGTGTACATTTACGAAGTTACATTAACAACCCATCATTTTTTCTGGGTGCTTCAATGTTTCTGTCAGGTAGTATACATACAGGTTGTCCCAGGAAGAATGGTCAATATTCAAGGATATTACAGGAATGATCATTTGAAGTAAACATCTTCATATTGACATTTCTAATAGTTTTGGAGACAGGAAACATTTAATCTACATATGTTTTAGTGCAAGTGGAGCGCATGTATGTGTCTTACCAACCCATCATAATTGAAGTTTTATTATACCCTAACCTTCCTCGTTGCTTTCAACCTCTTCGTTCGAGATGTCTTTCTGCCATTAAACTAACCCGTTAAACGCGCAGTGGTCCGTGGTGTGTTGTGAGTGAAGAAGTGCGAATGATTGGGATTGCATCAGAGACAAGCATCCGTTAACTGTGTTTGTACACGCACTGGCTAAAATGCCACACATCTATACTAATGAACCAAACCAAAACCCATGGCACTACAGCCCTTGAAGGGCCTTGGCCTACCAAGCAACCGCTGCTCAGCCCGAAGGCCTGCAGATTACGAGGTGTCGTATGGTCAGCACGACGAATCCTCTCGGCCGTTATTCTTGGCTTCCTAGACCGGGGCCGCTACCTCACCATCAGATAGCTCCTCAATTCTAATCACGTAGGCTGAGTGGACCTCGAACCAGCCCTCAGGTCCAGGTAAAAATCCCTGACCTGGCCGGGAATCGAACCCGGGGCCTCCGGGTAAGAGGCAGGCACGCTACCCCTACACCACGGGGCCGGCGCTATACTAATGAAGAATATGCAAATATGGTGTATGTTCACGGCTTCTACGATGGTAGTTTTTCTGCTGCTGCCGAGGAGTACCGTCAGCGCTTTCCGACACGTCGAATTCCTGATCGTAGAGTGTTTAGCAGAGTTTTCAGCACATTGCGTGAAACGGGTAATTCTTCCCGGTTTTCTTCTGAATGTGTTGTTCAACAACCTGTGCAGGAACAGCAACACATGTTTGAAATGGTGCACCGTAGTCCTACTACCAGAACACGGTGACTTTCTGTATGTATCAATGTCCCCCGAATACGTGTATTCGAATATTATATTTATAAGCTCAACTCCCACTTGGAATACTAAGCTTACAATGAGCAATCTGGTGACGATTTAGCACACCACTTACTTAGATTAACGGTAGAGGATTCTTAAATTCAAACCTTCATTACTGGAGAAGTCTTCCTCGTGGACAGTCGAGATTTCCTTCTGAGGACGCTGAGCAAATTTTTCTGCGAAACCTTGTTTTCTTGACACGGCATAAGGCCAAAAGCTTATTATCATGTCTACAATTACGGGGCATGAAATGAAATGGCGTATGGCTTTTAGTGCCGGGAGTGCCCAAGGCCAAGTTCGGCTCGCCAGATGCAGGTCTTTTGATTTGATGCCCGTAGGCGACCCGCGCGTCGTAATGAGGATGAAATGATGATGAAGACGACACATACACCCAGCCCCAGTGGCAGCGGAATTAACTAATTATGGTTAAAATTCCCGACCCTGCCGGGAATCGAACCCGGGACTCCTGTGGCCAAAGGCCAGCACGCAAACCATTTAGCCATGGAGCCGAACACCGGCCGTGAAATCATCAGTCTAAACAGTTGTTGGTTTATTTGTGCCTCATCTGACTGTTACGACAACTGCACGAAAGAGAGGAGTGGTTTCAATCTTCGATGGTGCCAGCTCTGATGGACAGGAGATCCAACAATTTAAAACCCATATTATCCTATCTAACAATATAATGTTCATATTACCGAGGGAGTTGGCTGCGCGTTGCGAGTCACATAGCTGTGACCTTGTATTCAGGAGATGATGGGTTCGAACCTCATTATCGGCTGCCCTGAAAATAGGTTTCCGTTTATTCTTCCATTTTTACACCAGCCAAATGGTGGGGCTGTACTTTAATTACGGCTGTAGTCCCATGTGTGACGTTAAAAAGCTAACAAAAAATGTTCACATCCCGCCTAACTGAGTGGCTCAGATGGCAGAAAACTGGCGTTCTGATCTCAAGTGGGCGGGTTTGGTCCCCGTTCAGTCTGGAGGTACTTTAAGGTATCCCATTACTCTGGTCTCGAGTCGATGCATTCACTGCACATAATAAAACTCGTGTGGGATACATTTCAGTAACATTGACGTCTCGAAAAGTACCGTGGTTTAGTATGTCGTAAAACCAGTAACATTATGGTGTGATTAAAAGTTGTATTTCCGACGATGCCAGGGTATAACCTACAAGAAAGCGTTCTGTTAATTTATAGTTTTCATAATTCATGGTATAACTTATCTTACTTCCATTTGTCTAGTATTTCATTGGTATTACATGATGTTCAAATTATAGTGTGTTCCGAACTAAATTTTTTGCGTTTACATCCTGTTATCTTACACGTACGCTCAATTATTTTGACCATCGACACTTTGATTCAGTAAGCCTAAGCCTGAATTTCTTCAGTGGTATGTCTTGGTACTTTTAACAGTGAAAACGGAACAAACATACGGTGCATAAACACCATTATGGCTCTTGGTGCACTAAGATGACTTCTACCTTGCTAAATGGCCTGCAAATATTGAAGTGTTACGTGGTCAAGGTAATGGCATCCTCAATCGTATTGCTTGGCACATGTGACCGTGTCCGCTGCCTCTCATATCAGACCGCTCCATTGTTGATCTCACTGGGCTGAGTGAATCGATTCCATCCATAAGACTAGGCCGGATTTCAATCCTTAATCCTTACACTGGCTGGGAACGGAATGCGTGGTTTCCGGATAAGACGCAGTGACAGTGTTCATGCAAACAATTGATAACTCCGGAGACTCCTAGTGCAGGTATTTGGAGTTTTTCATTTGACGTCATTCTTACAGTATAGGCGAACTGCGTGTCTGGGAGATGGCCCTACTTTTGATGAATTCTAATGATGAAGACGACACGCATATACAACGAGTCCCCGAGTCATCGGAATTAACCAAAGGTAGTTAAAATCCTCGATCCGGTCGGGAATCGAATCCGGGATTTCTTGGATCCATAGATCAGAACGCTAACCATTTAGCCATGGATGACTGTGTCTTGGCGATGCAAGTATTACCCATTATGAACGCATCGTTGCGGAAAATTTCTGTTCGTACGACGTTAAAACAAACACACACATAAAAGAAAAGAAAAAGGTAGTTATGAGAGAGATAATAGGCAATCACTTGAACGTTTTCGTTGAAAAATAAAAAAAACAGTCCATTCCAAGATATTCTCAGAATAAACAAATATACATTTGCCGGTAAGAGGCTGACATTTGAGCTCTACGCTGGAGCAGGATAAATGTATAACGGATAGTATCTTAATCCCTACAGACACTGTTATTGAGAGGAGCAACGTATTTCCTGAAATAGGTTGTAACTTTTCTCTATCACATAGTATATCTTGTATGCTTCCACATCATGTTTGACTACTCTAGATTATGCATGTTAAGTGAAGCTGCAAGATTTGATTTTATATTGGAATTATTCATTTCTACATACCATCTAGGAATCTCGTAGTATCATCATAGGATTAAATGCTTCTCATCTGTGATGCAGGTTGCTGGAATGAATCTTACTCTAATCAGATCTCAGTCTGCAAATTTAGTATTGCGTCAAAGAATTTGTTTCCAAGGTAAAATTCGAGTATTATGGTCTCTCTTTAACCGGATAGTTTAAGACGAGACGTAAAATATACTACATCATTCATTTAACCTCAGATAATTCTTAGAATTTGGATGAAAAATATTAACAAATGCTCGTAAATAATGAGTAAATATGCTTTACTCGGTCAAGTACTTAAAATTATAGAGCGAGAAATATCTTGCCACAGTCAAGGAATTTTCTTTCAAGTGAATATCTATGAATAACCCAAAATATCATGGTACTTACAGACTAATTTATGCATTCACTAAAATTGATGTAACAGAGAAGGTTAGCTGCGCGGTTTGGGTCATTAAGCTGTACCTTGTATGACAGGTTCAAATGCCACTGTCGGCAGCCCTGAAGATGGTTTCCAGTGCTTTCCCATTTTCCACACCTCAATTAATGCCACGATCCCTTCTTTCTCAGTCCTATCCCTGTTCTATTTCATCGTCGCCGTAGGACCTGTCTCAGTCGGTGCAACGTAGAACCTACAGCAAATAATTGATGTAAGCAGTTCACACGCGAAGGGCTGCCGAGCTGAATTGGTGAAAGGTACTCGGTTTAGTTGTAAAACGCGGGTTCGATTAATCATCAGGAAGTCGAAGCATGTAGAAATGAAGTTTCCTCTACTGGAGAGGCATATGGTCCTGAGATTCACACAACCTACACCAAAAATGAGTACCAGCTTAATTCTGATGGAGAAGACGTCTGAGGAAAGGAATAACTACTGTAGACCAAAATATTATGTGTACTCGTGTTTGGAGGTTGTTTATGAAATAACCAAGGGGTCTAGAGAAAATCCAAAACCCCATTTTCTCCGTTTAATTTCACGTTATGTAATTTTGGTTTAAGATATATATTTTAATGTTTTTTTTTATCACAGGTGGAGTGCTAAATGTGCCCGTTTTTTTCTAGTGGCTCTACGTCGCACCGACATAGATAGGTCTTATGGCGACTATGGGATTCGAAAGGCCTAGGAGTTGGAAGGAAGCGGCCGTGGCCTTAAGTAAAGTACAGCCCCAGCATTTTTCTAGCGTGAAAATGGGAAACCACGGAAAACCACGGAAAACCACGGAAAACCGTCTACAGGGCTGCCGACAGTGGGATTCAAACCCACTACGTCCCGAATGCAAGCCCACAGTCACGCGCCACTAATAGCACAGCCAACTCGTCCGGTGTGCCCGATTTTAATCGTTGATTCAACCATGTACCAACATTTTAAGAAATTGTTTCTCAAAATCCCGTTATTTGATCGAATCCAAAAGTTTACACGATACACAATAGCATATTTTATGCATTGTTCATAAATTTCAGAATTTGTATGTTTCCAAGGTAAGGTAACTCGACTCGGCTCGGGGTGGTTGGAAAATTGCGTTCTTGGTCCTGATGTAATCTTAATATATGCAATGATTATTCTGTATGACCATGAAATTCGTAAATGAATTAATTTTTTTAATCAGTTTGTATTTTTATTGGATAGAATGATATGGATCAGTGGTTGGCCGGTACAGGTAAAGCCGTGAGATGTTATTTCGGTTGCTCGGGGCATGTGGAACACCTCGTATTTACAGGCCAGTCTCATCACTTCCCTGCTACCTCCAAGTTGTTTCTTGTATGTTCAATCTGGCCTTTCATCCTAGAATCAACCGATGTTGTGGTTCTCGATCAAAAATACACACAATTTCCGTCAACTCAGTTCGGTCTTGTTTAGGGTGTAGGCGAGTGCAGATTCCTACAAGATGTCTCCAACACCTCCGTTTATTGAATTTGAGCTTCACATGTTCGTGAGTGCTGTTTGTTTCTTTTTTACTTCAGAGAGTGAGAAGCTAGGTGAAAAGCTGTTTCCTATTTATCAACGAACAGCTGATTGTGTTGGAATATCACTTAGGTATGTAAAATTCATTGTGAAGAAGAATAAAGAAAATTACAGCAAGGAATACTTTGAATAATCTCCCATGCCTGCAAAGAAAAACCGACCCCGAAGAAATAAACCAAGCAAACGCTGAAGAGAAGGGAAAAACGTAAATGTGACAAGCGACCTTACCTTACCAAGCGAGTTGGCCGTACGGTAAGGGTCAAGTAGCCGTGGGCTTGCATTCGGGAAATTAGGGGTTCTAATACCACCGTCAGTATCCCTGAAGATGCTTTTACGTGGTTTCCAATTCTCATACCAGGAAAATCCTGGGACTGTAATTCAATTTACACCCCAGCCATTTCCTTCCCAATCCTTCCCAATCCTTGCATCGCCGGAAAACTTCGATGTGTTAGTGCGACGTTAAACCTGTAAAAAGAACATTACGTTCCGTAAGATTTGGAGAAAATTTATTAAACATGTCGTAGAAATCTATATATATAAAATAAGAGTTTTGTGTGTACATTGCTCAGAATTTGAAAATAATGGTATTTCTGTATCGGTCATGTGCATAGTAACAAGCAAATGCACTTTTTACTTTTCCGTCTGTCTGTCTGTCTGTCTGTCTGTCTGTCTGTCTGTCTGTCTGTCTGTACAAGCATCACGAGAAAACGGTTGAAGAGAATTTAATGAAAATCGGTATGTGAAGTCGGGGGATGAGCCTCTACAATCTAGTATATAAATTATTTTACTCACGCTGAGTGAAATGGTAGTTTAGGGGAAGGCCTATAATTGAATTCTCAACTATTTATATTATTAGTGGTCTAATGAAAATCGGTATGTGAAGTCGGGGGATGAGGCGCTACAACTAGGCTATAAATCATTTTACTCACGCTGAGTGAAATGGTAGTTTAGGGGAAGGCCTAAAATTGAATTCTCAACTATTTATGTTATTAGTGGTCGTATTTTAAAGAAAATGGGTATGCAAAGTTGGGGAATAAACTGCTACAATCTAGGCTATCAATAATTGTATTCACGCTGAGAAAAATGGTAGTTTAGGGGAAGGCCTAAAATTTAACTTCCCAAATATTGTTGTTATTAGTAGTCCTATCTTGATGAAAATCGGTATGCAAAGTCAGGAAATAAGTCGCTATGGTCTAGGCTGTAAATTATTTTATTCACGCTGAGTGAAATGGTAGTTTAGGGAAGGCCTAAAATGTAATTCTCAAATATTTCTTATTAGAAGTGTAGTCGATGAATACTAGATAACTAAGGTTATATAGTATTAAATTTCCTATTATTCATGTCTTATACATTGTTACCGTACTGGCTATGATCACCAAGATATTCATGAATTTGGATTTTTGTTACTAAATCCATATCAGCGCCGAGTAACGAGAAAATCGGTAAACAGTATTTAATGAAAATCGGTATGTAAAGTCGGAGAATAAGAAACTACAGTTTACGGTATAAAATATTTTACAAATCACAGAGTCGAATGAAAACTAAATGTGAAGGTCTACAATATAGAAAGCTCATAACATTGATCAACAATAACATTACATTGACCATTGTTTGTCGTGATGTGCTTTGTGTCTTCTGTTGCCCCTCATCTCCGGTAGATAGGATTACGGCTGCGTACAGAGTATTTATTATTTTATTTCCGTCGCACCGACATAGATAGGTTTTTGGCGACGATGGGATAGGAAAGGGCTAGGAGTGCCTTAGGCCTTAATTAAGGTACAGGCCCAGCATTTGACTGGTGTGAAAGTGGGAAACCACGGAATACCATTTTCAGCGCTGCCGACAATGGGGTTCGAATTCACTATCTCTCGGATGTAAGCTCACAGCTGCGCACCACTAACCACACGGTCAACTTGCCCAGTAGGACAGAGTGTAACAGCCTGCCTGAATAATGATGGGAAGTAGCTGGGGAGTTAGACAACTTTCTTCTTTAGCATGCTGGTTTATACATTTTCTGATACTACTGGTACGTAACACACTGGATCATCATAGCATTGGGGCTATTCAATCCCTACTCTGAGGCACTGATTGGAATGAATAGTGTGCATATTTAGCGGAATAATGACAGATGAGTGTTCATGGCAATCTGCGGCCTGGTCATCCCAGCTCTGGAACTTTGGACTATTAGATTGGCACCGCAATCTAACCGCAGCACTGTTAACTAAAAGTGATAAGACGTGCGGCTTTCCATTTCATCGAGTATTTTATATGATAGCATTGCTTTCAATCGCTATATTCATACTTACGTTTTTTTAATGACCTATGTTGATTTCAGTTAGGAAAACTGAAAAGTCAGTCTTTCTGAGAATCCCGTAGCGAAGCACGGGTACATCAGCTAGTTGAAAAATATGATTGGGAGAAAGATCACTTTCCTGAAGAGATTCAAGTCCAACTAGTTGTAGTCATTCTTTGAAGTTCTGATTCTGAAAGCGATAAGCATGAATTAGAAATTGATGACGATATTCCTGGTGATGAACTATGTGCTGACTCAAGCCAATGTATATATTTTAAATACAGTAGTTAGATATTTGCAAATAAAAAATAAAAAAGTAATTATAAAGAAATGCTGCCATTTAAGGTCCAAAGACCTCGAGAGTAAAGTTGACGTAAAATGTTTTTTGTGTCCTCTTAATACTATTTGTTTGGATTAACGAAGCTGATCACAGATACTTATTAAATTTGTAGAAAATTTCATGCAAACAGTGAAGCAAATATTACATACTACTTGCAACCTCTAGATTCAATTCCGAGCGAAGCGCGGTAGGGTGCGTGTCCTGCGCTATCATGACAACGTTGCACGGCTTTCCGTGTACCGGACAGCTGCTGGTCCATAGCATTCTTCTTCTTCTTCTCTAGGAGCCGATGACCTTCGATGTTAGGCCCCTTAAAACAACAAGCATCATCATCATCATCATCATCATCATCATCATCATCATCTTCTCCTTCTTAATCTGTTTACAATCCAGGGTCGGTTTTCCCTCGGACTCAGCGAGGGAGCCCACCTCTACCGCCTCAAGGGCAGTGTCCTGGAGCTTCAGACTTCGGGTCGGGATACAACTGGGTAGAATGACCAGTACCTCGCCCAGGCGGCCTCACCTGCTATGCTGAACAGGGGCCTTGTGGAGGGATGGGAAGATTGGATGGGACAGACAAGGAAGAGGGAAGGAAGCGGACGTGGCCTTAAGTTAGGTACCATCCCGGCATTTGCCTGGAGGAGAAGTGGGAAACCACGGAAAACAACTTCGAGGATGGCTGAGGTGGGAATCGAACCCACCTCTACTCAGTTGACCTCCCGAGGCTGAGTGGACCCCGTTCCAGCCCTCGTACTACTTTTCAAATTTCGTGGCAGAGCCGGGAATCGAACCCGGACCTCCGGGGGTGGCAGCTAATCACGCTAACCACTACACCACAGAGGCGGGCCCATAGCATTCTACCTAATAAAAATACAATATGATATACACAAATTGAATTCATTTACGTATGTTATAGTCATAGAGCATAACCATTGGTTATATAAAGATAACGCGCCCAAGAATGCAATTTTCCAACCTCCCCGAGCCGAGAAAGGTCACCTTAAAATATTGATAACAGCTTTTCCTCTTGCAAACATAATTATGAAATTTACAAAAAAAAATGCGTAAAATATTCCATTGTACTAAGCTTCCGTGGCTTAGACGGCAGCGCGTCCGCCTCTCACCGCTGGATACTGTGGTTCAAATCCCGGTCGCTCCATGTGAGATTTGTGCTGGACAAAGCGGAGGCGAGACAGGTTTTTCTCCTGGTACTCCGGTTTTCCCTGTCGTTTTTTATTCCAGCAACATTCTCATTTAATAGCATCTATCAGTCATTCATAAATCACTTTGGGAGTGGCGACCCCAACGTACTAATAGCCTATATATGATTCATTCATTACATCCCTGACCCGGTCAATGATTGGAGAACAGGTTGTAGATTTTCATTCCATTGTACGAAGGTTGTAAAGAAAGTAGGGGCAAGATAGTCCAGACACTCGCAGAGGATCGGGGATGCGCAAATAGGATGTGGGAACGGGCAGGTGGCGCTGTTGTTGATGTGTAGTGTTCATTTGTCGGGCATCCAGTTCGGAGTGTTGTTGGTGTCTGTCGCTGAAGTGAAGAGTGCTGATTTCACTGCTCTAAACCATGTTTTAAAAATGAGATCAGCTTTTTTGGATTAAACTGGAGATTGCCCTTGACAAAAATGCATCAGAATGTTATCGAAGATTACGTGAAGCCTGTGGTGAGAATGAATTACCGTAAAGGACGGTTGCACGATGGGTCAAGGCGTTTCCTGCGGGTAGGAATGAGACTGGATTTGCACCGCACAGGTGGCCGTCCATTACTCAAGATCAGACTGACATCGTGAGTGGTCTTGTTTCCACACACCATCGATGGATTGTGGGGGAATTATCCGTAGAGGTTGGTCTCAGTCATCAAACGGCGTGGCACATACTGACGAAATGTTTTAACATGAATAAAGTAGTGTGCCGTTGGCTTCTAAATCAGTTCACTGACATATACGAATGACTCTGGTATGCAATGGTTGGCATTCACCTGGAAATGAAATGAAATGGCGTATGGCTTTTAGTGTCGGGAGTGTCCGAGGACAAGTTCGGCTCGCCAGATGCAGGTCTTTTGAATTCACTCCCGTAGGCGACCTGCGCGTCGTGATGAGGATGAAATTATGATAAAGACGACACATACACCCAGCCCCTGTGCCAGAGGAATTAACCAATTATGGTTAAAATTCTCGAACCTGCCGGGAATCGGACCCGGGACCCCTGTGACCAAAGGCCAGCACGCTAACCATTTAGCCATGGAGCTGGACAAATGCCGCAACGAAAGAGACGCATGTCTGCAGGGTACTGTCGCCATTGATGAAACGTGGGTACAGCCTACGAACATGAATTAAAGCGTCAATCGAATGAATAGTCACCCAGTTTCGTCACGTCAACAGAATCTTCGACAGGAACCCAGTTGTATGAAGCTGATTGTCACATAGGTCTACGAGGGTGTTATTCTTACGCGTGCTGTGCCTGAGGGACAAACAGTCAACAGTGACTGGAGCGACACCTGCGTCCACCTGTGCGGCACAAACGTCCACCTTTATTGCAAGACGATCGTGCTATCGTGTTGCATGGCAACGCTCGTTGTCTTGTCGCAAAGAAGCTCTTTATTGTAACGGTGGCATTGGGAAGTCTTGAAACGCCCTCGGCACTAACCAGACATGAGTCCTTGTGAGTTCGACCTGTGTCGGAAGTTGAAGAAACCCCTCCGAGGCCACCGATTTCCTGACATGGCATCTGTACACCGTCGCTGTCACAAACAGAGAAGGCCTTGTAAGCAGAATGAAGGAATGCAATGCAATTGTACTTGTTAGTTCATTAAATATTGCGTTCCATCAATATTGCGACTACTTTATTTACACCTCTCGTATATTGTTTTAAAATGTGGATTCGATCACATAATTGAGTTTTGAGAAACAAGTCCTTCAATTTGACGCATGATTGAAACACGTTTCAAACCTGCACTTTTTGCACTCCGCTGATATAAAAAAAAATGAATTCCAAACCTATATCACCTATGTAAAATGAAACTAGGAAAATGGAGTTATTGGGTTTTCTACATGCCTATTGATTAGTTCATAAATAACGTCCAATTTCCAGTCCACATGCTATTTTGGTCGATAGTAGGCTACCTCATTTAGTGCTGAGGTTACCGATAATGGAAACCATTACCTTCCATTCCTCCATAGGTCTTCAACACCTATACGGAGATGTTCACACGTAATGGATAGAAAATGGGAAAAGTTTCAATCACTCTGTCCATTGGAATGACTAAAGTAATCCTATCACACGTTTTGATCTTATCCAACGGGTGGAGATAAAACTGTTCAATTTTTCTGGACCCACTCACAAGACCACGCGACTCCTAACTGTTATAATCTGATCGACAGAAGACAATCGGGGTGACGAGTTATACAGTTGCATTACCTAGTATTGCTGTTTCACTTCGTGTTGGTTGAAACTACTCTGCGGATATATCGCCTAGAATGATCGACTTCGCTGATCTATTCACAGCAGAGAAAGCTTCCCTTCTACAGGAAATAACAACGTTTTTGGACCGAGTCCAAGAAAAATAAAAGGGAATAAAATACTTCACTTTTTTGGTATTATTTCAAACCTTGTACGTGTCCCCTCCTTCCTCCACTTCTCCCACTCCCTGGAATGGTCGCGGGTGCGAACTATATCCCTCATATGGGCTCGGCCCAGTTTTATAGTCGTGATGACGGTCCGGATGAGTGGCTGAGGTGATCAGAGTACTATCTTTCTGAGCTCAAGTTGGCAGGTTCGATCCAGGTTCACTCCGGTGGTATATCAATGTTCCCAAATATGCGAGCCTCGCATCCATAGATTTACAGGCACATAAAATACGAGTAACTTCCGTGGGACGGAAGTCTGGCACTTTGGCGTCTCCAAAGAAACCGTAATGTTGGGGGGGGGGGGGGGGGCGTAAAATCAATAACATTATTAATATTACTATTATTATTATTATTATGTCCAGCTCCATGGCTAAATGGTTAGTGTGCTGGCCTTCGATCCAGAGGGTCCTGGGTTCGATTCCCGGCCGGGTCGAAAATTTTACCTTTAATTGGTTAATTCCAATGGCTCGGCGGCTGGGGGTGTGTGACGTATTCAGCATTACAAATCATCCTAGGTAGGTCCCCCATCTTCACAGACATGCAGGTCGCCTAATAGGCCGTCTACGAGACAAAGGCCCGCACCAGGCCTCTCCGTAGGCCATACGCCATTATTATTATTATTATTATTATTATTATTATTATTATTATTATTACGTGTTTCTGTAGTGTTTGGTAATGTGATGTGTTGTTTGTATATGAAGAATGTATTGAGATAAGCACAAACACCCAGCCTTCGAGACAATGGAATTAACTATACACGGTTAAAATCCAGGACCCGGCTGGGAATCGAACTCAGGGACCTCAGTACCAAAGATCGGATCATTCAGTAAAGAAGCCAGTCTCAACCGTTGAACACAACGTAGTTCTCTTATGCTCGCCTACATTATGGACAGGGCGTCTAGAAAGCCGTTTGAAACATAATGTGTGCGCTGGTTCTCAGCCTGTAGGTGGGGGCGGTAGAATAACATTCACGGTATCCCCTGCCTGTCGTTAGAGGCGACTAAAAGGATTCCGATAGACTCTGAACATAGGAGGGTGGGTTGCCGACCACGGAACCCTTAGCTGAGTCCTGGCATTGCTTGCACTTACTTGTGCCAGGCTCCTCACTTTCATCTATTCTACTCAACCTCTCCTGGTCAACTCTTGTTTTTTCCGACCCCGAATGTATTAGAGCATTCGTGGCCTAGGGAGTCTTACATTTTGACGCTCTTCGTGGACCTTGTGTTTCATTGGCCGATACCTTCATTTTTAGAAATGTTGGACCCTTTCCGTTTTTCCTCTCTGATTAGTGTTATATAGATAATGATTGTTTAGTTGTACTTCCACTTAAAACAACAATCACGACCACCACCACCCCGCTCAGCCTCAGAAGTCGTTGTATCCCTTACAGATCTACAATCAGCTGCTATAAATAGCCGAGTGTTAAGACGTACTAGGAAAATGAGGAGTGAGGTAGTTTCCAGTTGTTTTCCTCACTGAACCTGAAAGAGCTATGATATATCACTCTGCCTAATGCATATACTAGTCGACCCTAAGAGTAACACTTTCGCACCATCCACCACAGCGACTGACTGCACAAGGAATGGTAGTAATAGCATATCCCATACCTCACTTACTGTCGAAGTCAAAAATAGTTCGATGAAAATAGAACCTATTGCAGTCTTTGTCACAAGGCAAAGGGCAAGGTGCTTTTCAAATGGGGATCAGTTCGATACGTGGTCAAAGGGCTTGATCGGTCGGAATTATTGTTGCTGTCTCATCACCAGGGACCGATGATGTTCAGTTTAACCGACAACAATCACCACCTCAACCATCACCATCATCATCAACAACATCAACAGGTTAGCTCAGTACTATGGGGTACCGCCAGCTGCGATTGCTAGCTCTGTACCTGCGAGACAGCTGGGTACGAATCTTCCGTCGGTCATCCTCTAAAGGTTTTCCGTGGTTTCCCATTTCAGTCACAGGCAAATACCGGTATAGTACGACTGCCTCCTTCCGATTGCTAGGCCATACAATTACACCTACACCCACTGACAATACCCTCGCACAACCGTGCATGTTGCTCACTGTGAAAACAGCTACAGACTGGCGATCCGAACACGTTGTCGGACACTCATGGCACTAAAAGCCTTATGCTAAAAGAATCATCATCTAATATATTATTATGTTCTCTTCCAGGCGCTCTTCATTATTTCCTTATCACATCTTTTCACACCTTTCTATTTTTTCCATTTCAGTCCCATGTCAGTTATCTAAATAATAGATGACCGAGCTCGATAGCTGCAGTCGCTTAATTGCGGCCAGTATCCAGTATTCGGGAGATAGTAGGTTCGAACCCCACTATCGGCAGCCCTGAAAATGGTTTTCCGTGGTTTCCCATTTTCACACCAGGCAAATGCTGGGGCTGTACCTTAATTAAGGCCACGGCCGATTCCTTCCCACTCCTAGCCCTATCCTGTCCCATCGTCGCCATAAGACCTATCTGAGTCGGTGCGACGTAAAACAACTAGCAAAAAAAAAAAAAAAAAATAGATGTAAATAATTTTTTGTCTATTTTACCCGGTGGAGAGCCTCCGTGGCTCAGGTGGCTACGCGCCGGCCTTTCAACCGCTGGGTTCCGTGGTTCAAATCCCAGTCACTCCATGTGAGATTTGTGCTGGGAAAGCTGAGTTGGGACAGGTTTTTCTCCGGATACTCCTGTTTCCCCTGTCGTCTTTCATTCCAGCAACACTCTCCAATATCATTTAATTTCATCTGTCAGTCATTAATCATTGGCCCAAAGGAGTACGACAGGCTTCGGCAGCCGGCACAATTCCTATCATGGCCGCTAGATGGGGGTGAATGACCCGGTCGAATGATTGGAAACAAGCTGTGAATTTTCATATTCATCTTACCTAGGGTCATGATAACCAAGTAATATCAATAATAGCTTCTCAACAAGACAGCCATGGTTTGAATCCTGGCCATTACCGTTGAATTCTTCAATTGAAATGTCGAGTCACTATAGTTCTGGTTCCACGTACAACTGTGAGTTCCGTAGCTATGAATATGTTATGAATAGTAACCTAAAAAAAGAATACTGCTTCCTCATTTTTCTTCTTTAATTTCCACTTAATGAATTCACGATTTTTAAACTGAATATCCACGCAATTAATTACGAAAATTGTTACCAAGGTTTGACCAACTTAAAGGCCGAGTCTTTGTATTGAAAAACTATGTAGATTTTCCAGAAAATTTGGTATTCTGTACTTTCTTCGGTAAATATTCGTTAAACAATGGTCTTAAAAAATCATCTACTCTGTAGAACGATTCAAGTACATGTAAAAGAGGTTTATAAACAACCCATCACAATAATTAGGCCCCTGAGCCAGCCGATTGTTTACTTTAACAGCCTCAATCAACACGAAAAGTGAGTCTATTAGCACCCATAGCCACACATTGTTTGAATAGCCGGATCACAGATCAAACGATAAGGGCATTCCTCCCTTCCCATGCCAATATGCGCGTACCTCTGCTTTTCAATATAGCCAGAGTTCTCCCGATAATTCACCTGGACTGTGCCGTATGCAATTATCTTCATATTGTATTTGTAAACGGACTGTGTCGGTCATTTTATCCTCCATCATCGTTCGTACTGTGATTGCTTGGCTGAATGGTCAGCGTCAAGGCCTTCGGTTGAGAGGATCCCGAGTTTGATTCCCGACTGGGTCGGGGATTTTAGGCACGTCTAGCTCAGGTATTGCGTATTTTATTTGGCTCAATACACTCCTTTCCATATACAGGCAAAATATCACACTACCAATTACCACATCCCTCCACACAGGGTCGACGTCAGGAGGCGCATCCGGCTGTAAACAAGACGGTTCTGAAACGCGAATCCACCAGAGTGGGGAAAAAAGCGGCAGAAGAAGAAATAAAGATTACCGTTCTTACCAATTTTGATTTGTCAAGTTGTGGAAGGAGATAGGTAAAGGAAACATGTTGTCTCTTGCAAGTTAACACATCCTAGACTGTTGACATCCGCCATCTTGATGAAGTTTGGTACCAGATACAAGCCTGCCCGGATTTGAGAACAAATGAATGTGGAAGAACTGGAGTTGATGAGAATGTATCTTTTTTTCTACCGCTTTTCCCCACACCTGTGCGGTCGCGGATGCGATCTGTGTCGCACATATGGATTTGGCCCTGTTTTACGGCCGGATGCCCTTTCTGACGCCAACCCTACACGGAGGCATGTAATCACTATTGCGTGTTTCTGTGGTGGTTGGTAGTGTAGTGTGTTGTCTGAACATGAAGATGAAAGTGTTGGGACAAACACAAACACTCAGTCCCCGGGCCAGAAAATTAATCAGAGGCGATTAAAATCCCCGAACCGAACCGAAGGGCTCAAAGCTGATTATTCAGCCAATTAGTCGGACAATTGATGAAAACGTATATGAAAACGAATTTGTATACACTGGAGAATTTTCTTGACCTTCTATATTTTTAGGTTTGCTTTTAAATGCCTCTTCTTTACTTTGTTACCTCTTCATACACAGACTTGTCATCGTAGTTATCCTATTATTTTTTCCTACGTGACTTGGTTTGACATTCTTTGTTCATTTCCATTACTCATGACACGATGACGTTAATGTAAAACAGGGTCAAAATTAGAGTTAAGACTAAGAGACACTAAAAATTGAACTTAGTATGTCTGCAGAGTACTGAAAAATACACAAAATAGGCCCTTGGATAGGTCTTAAACCTAAAATAGCCATTTAAAGGAATGAAAATTTAACTGTAACATCCCCTTATCAACAGTCTAAAGTATTTTACATTATGCACAAAGTAAAATCGTTCATGATGGACAGCTCCTCCTATAGCCACTCTATAAACTTGGTGACAGTGAGTAAAAAGATTCTCAATATTACTGTATTCGAAATGAAACGACATCTGTCGCCTGATATGTCTTTATATCCATTAAATGATCTATGCAAGTCGAAAGAGCAGGGAGGAGTATATTTTACTAGCGTGATATCGATCGGCTCATCAGGGAACACTAGGTTTTGTCCATTTAAGGCGGAATAGTTACTTGACAAAAGTGCCCAGACCTACATTTCACTGGAGTGAACTTCGCCCATTTTGAAGCCCGATTTTCCCCACATCCCCTGTACTTCGGCAACAGTTTTGTGGAGCTTCCGCTCAATATTAGTGGGTTCAGCGAGTGACTCTTTCTTCCAAGTTCCAGATATCTCAAGAAAATTGGCCTGGATGAAAGTCAGATCTACTTGATGTTCAAAATATGAAAGCACCTCCTTTGCTTAGCTAATTGAAACGGCATTGTTATTAATCCCCATGTCCGGCTCCATGGCTAAATGGTTAGCGTGCTGGCCTTTGGCCACAGGGGACCCGGGTTCGATTCCCGGCAGCGTCGGGAATTTTAACCTTAATTGGTTAATTTCGCTGACACGGGGGCTGGGTGTATTCGTCGTTTTCATCATTTCATCTTCATCACGACGCGCAGGTCGCCTACGAGCGTCGAATCAAAAGACCTGCATCTGGCGAGCCGAACTTGTCCTCGGAAACTCCCGGCACCAAAAGCCATACGCCATTTCATTTTTCATTAATCTCCATTATTTATCACACGTTAAAAAATATGGCTACAGTTAGGTGCCAATAACCTACAATGGTACACCAAGAAATGCATAAATCAGCCTTAAATTCACATTGCCCCTAGTTACGAGACTCCGCTGGGAAAGAAAAAACCGGCTGAAGCGATGACGTGCTATTCTTGATTGCTTTGTGTTTGCGTATGGCGTTCTTTTTATGTTGATCTAAGTGATACGATACGTCCTTTCACATATTATCTGAAAATATTTAATTGACTGCAGGTAAATTATGATGTAATTTTGTATAAAGTGTTATTCAGGGTGTTATCAGACATGTGGGAAGTAGCCTAATCTGGGAACATAAGCCCTCTGGTCGATCGTTTATGAGGAAAGCCTGTTTTAATAATTAGCTATAATGGGGAGTTTGTATTTCGGATTAAGTTATTTTTCTCTTGCTAGAGGTTTAACGCCGCGCTAACACATCAAAGGTTTACGGCGATGGAAGGATGGTACCGGCCGTGGCCTTAATTAAGGTACAGTCCCAGCATTTGAGAAAATAGGAAACCATCTTCAGCGCTGCCGACGATGGGATTCGAACCCACCATCTCTCGGATGCAAGGATTTAGTTTGGAGTCAGGCATGCCGTTACGGACGTTGCAGTACAGTACTTCGCCAGCGTGTGCAGCAAGGTTACCATCGAATACATGTAATGCCTGGAATGTTCAAACGTGTCGGACAATCAACAAGGCGACGTGTTCTGGCATGAATTCAGACACATGCTGGACATTTTGAGCACTTATTTTATTAAACTGTGTCACCAAGTTGTGCAAATGACACACGAAGCACGGAAGTAGAGAACTTCAATGTTGTTTTAACGGAAACGTCGCCAGTCATAGCTAGGCGAGTACTTACCGCAGGTCACTGTTCGGCAACACTGGGCAATCTTCACTTCGATTGGCTCGTGAGAATGTTATTCGTCTTTCTTGACTAGGAACAGAAGAGTTAATCGAAGTTCGCGTTTCTTGCGGAGTTTCATTTGGAGCTGCGAGCTCTACCAATACTTGACATAGTTGGAAACGGTCGAACTTAGCACATGTTAAAAGGGATATTTTGTATTATTTCGGGGAGTACTTTCCACAGCCCGATTACTTCCTACATGTTTGGAAATACCCTGCATAGTGGATTGAAATAAGCTTGACTGTTGTTGCAATCTGCATTACGTCGTACCGACGATGGGATAGGAAAGCCCTAGGAGTTGGAAGGACACGGCCGTGGCCTTAATTGAGGTACAGCCCCAGCATTTTTCTGGTGTGAAAATGGGAAACCACGTTAAACCATCTTGAGGGCTACCATCAGAGGGGTTTGAACCCACTATATCCCGGATGCAAACTCAACAACTGCGCGCCCCTAACCGCACAACCAACTCGCCCAGTAAAATTGACTTAAACCTCTTTACAACAAATATGGCAGAAAAAATCCTACCATCTGTAGTAAAATGTGGATTTTCTCCATTCCAGTGTCTATGAATCACACTTCTTGGCCTTCTCGCCTACGTCATTATCACTGAAGCACCAGTTAAACCATCGAAAGGTACGTGTTTGAAAGAGAACTATGAAGAAATTACTTAATAGTAAATATACGACGAAATAGTCAGACTGACCAAAACTCCCACGAAATTTTTCACTGAGAAACTTTTACCATAAATGTAAAATCATGGTGGCAAGTACGTTACATGACGCGCTAACAAAAGTACATCAGGGAAGGCGGGTGGTAACCAGACTACTGTGACGAACTCATGGCTATCAAATAATACTTCTCTGTCAGAATGTAAAACCTGGACGTTTGTAAAAGCACAGAATGTCTGAAGATCTAATTTCCAGTACCTTTCTACTAGTTTCAAAGAATAATCCTTTCCCCTCTTCTCTTCATGCAAATATTCCCGACCTTTTCACCTGTGCCATAAAGAAAGCTATATCGATAGGCATTTATAGCTTCCGCCTATTACCATTTCTTGATGGATGCAATACTTTTGGATCTGTCTCTTGGCACAGGTCAGAGTAAAATGTAGCTTCCACCAAGTCCCAGTCTCATGCATGGCTTTGACAATGTGAATGCTGCTGAGGTATGGATGGTGTTGAGTAATGACATCCTGAGCTAATCATAGAGCTGGTCGTGCTACAATAGCACTTTCGGCATCAATGAGGAAAGCAATGTTAATCTATCTCACGCCTCATCTTTCTTATTGTGCCTCATTTTAGCACCGCCAGCGCTTTTTGAAGTTTCCCTGTAGCAACATAACCCCTGTTGGTGCTACTTGAGAAGCCAATCAGCCTTCGGGATGATGATCTGACAGACAGACAGACAGACAGACAGACAGACAGACAGACAGACAGACAGACAGACAGACAGACAGAGATATATTCTGAAACTAGCTCCCTCTGTGGATCAGTGGTAGAATTTCGGCCTCCACATCTCAGGGTTCAAACACGCAGTCTCGGAGACGGCAGATGCTGCGTGTTACCGTGGAGGGGGGTAGTGTCAGTGTGGTTTGTGAGTTGCAGGAATGTTAGATACTGCTCAAACACACAGTCCTCAGGTCAAGGGAATTAACGATACCTAGGCCCGAGATCTAAGTAATTTTCCACTAAGCCACGGATGCGGAAATAAATAAATAAATAAATAAATAAATAAATAAATAAATAAATAAATAAATAAATAAATAAATAAATAAATAAATAAATAAATAAATAAATAAATAAATAAATAAATAAATAAATAACGTAACGATCGTGTGTCTGTACATTGACATTTTGGCGAAATTTTTGTTCAGTTATCTGTTTCAGGTGTAGTAATGACCAACTGCATGTTTTTTTTTTAGCTTTGGTGTCCGTTTGTCTGCTTGTTTGTCCGAGTTCTCATAACTTAAAAAACTACTGGGTGTATTTCTACCAAACTTCATATTTAAAATCCACCTGTCCTTGGGTAGATTTTAGGGCCAATATTGTTCATAAATTCCCGAAATGACTGGGGGTTTATGCGGAACCGCAACAGTGTTTTTGCACTCACACAAAATATACACAACCAAAGTTAATGAAAATCTACCTGCATTTTTCTCTCTTTTGCATCATTTCGACACGAAGATTAATAAGGGAGATATCATTAACGTACTCTTTTACAGGCTGTCATGTCATTTCAAGATGGATTAAGCCATTGTACTCTTCTCGATAGAACAGATAGGCCTAATAAGAGAGGTTGTCGTCGACGATTGGTGTCATGAGTCTTGAGCATCTGCACCACTGGCGGCTTCAGATTGAAAACAATATGTAACCGAGAAGAAGGGAGAATTACGCACAGCTCGGACCAGGGACTGTACCGTTCAATAAACTCTGGGTTCGTCCCCATTCTGTCTCCACTTTATTCATTTTATCGTACTTCACTTTACTACCACGTGCTTTCGTAGAAGAATATCAGTTTAACAAGCCGTATTAAATGTTTGAATACAGCCATGTTACTTCGCATAAATTCATGAAGGAATCGTGAAACCGATTACCAATTCCCGTGCGAAGAACGGGTGCACAGGCTAATAATAATAATAATAATAATAATAATAATAATAATAATAATAATAATAATAATAATAATAAAATTAATAATAATAATATCTGACCAAGTTCTTTTACGGTTTTCGGAGACGCAGAAGTACCAGAATTTTGTCACGAAATTATTTCACGTGCCAGTAAAACTACCTACACGAGGTTGACGCATTTGAGCTCCTTCAAATACCACTGGTTTGAGTCTGAATCGAGCCCGTGAACTCGGGCTCCGAAGGCCAGAGTTTCTACAAGCTGAACCAGTCACTTTGGCGGTAAATAATTTCACTCCATGCTCTAGATGAGTCTTCCTTGCACCATTCATTCATGTTTGACGGGTGAAGGATTATCTTATTTGCTTACTGTAATCACAGGGCCTAATCCAGCAGTGACATGGAGACAGCCGTGGCTTACCACGGATATTTACTCGATAATCCACATTACTGCCTCAGTCTTAGTGGTCATATTACTAGCTTCGGGCAAATATATAGCAAAAAGCTATTCCTCCACTGAACGGGGATGTGCATGGAATGGAGCAACTGTTCGAAGCTTTACCGAGACAGCTACCGTTTCCATCCCGATTAAGCGAACTGAGTCCCCAATAACGTCACTCTTCCAGTCGTCGCTCAACTAATAGTACAGCAGTCAGAGGCAATCTACCCCACGTTAATGGTTCATGGATTAGAATTTAATTCCTGTCCCGGAACTGGATGGACGGGATGATAAAACGAAGTGCACATCTATGCAAAGCTTAGAGAGAGAGAGAAAGTGAGTGTGTAAACTTCTCATTGGGAGATCTGAATGTTTGCCCGAATGAGCTTGAATATGGTTGAGAGAATTTGTGAGAGAAAATGTGAAATTGAGAAAATCCAATAAGTATAATATTATTGGTTTCATTAGAGCAGACTATGGTATGTATTCGCCACGGAAGCTCTTTATTTTTTGAATTTTTCACACACCTAACTCACTAACAATAAAAAATATTTGAGAACACATTCGTTTAAAATAAAGTCGGTGCAGAAGTCACGAATGGGTTGAAATACCTGATCACTTTTGGCGTATTTATATCCGAGTAATTTATTTCAGGCACATTTATATTCAGGAGTAACATATTTTAAATATGTTAAGATTATTTAATACAATTATAAAGATATTTTCTATAAATAATATGATTTAATCGGTCTGTATCGGTAGGACATACTTGAAACACCAAGTTATTTTAGCAGGAAGTATTAAAGGAAGTTGCTTGAGGACACAAGTTAGAAATGGAAATCATTTAAAATTATGTGAAAAGGGATATACATGGGCGATTCAAGCAGGGACAGTTCCTAATCTTTCCGAATTGCAGGTAGTTTAGGATAAAAGAAAATTGATTTGAATTTAAAGTGAATATCATATTTGCGCCTGAGAAAACTGCCATGTGATAATGTTGTGGGAGATATACTGACCCGCAGCACATTTATCATCAAGAGCAAGGAATCCTTGACATTACTTGCATGATATTGAACCTTAAGAGACAGAAACTTACCGGGCGAGGTTCTAAGATGAAAATAATATTTCACAAAGCGAGTTTCTCAGACGCATATCGTTATTTGGGCAAAAGGTCATACATTCCAATGTTCTTTCTATTTATTATTTTCCTTAAGGCTGGTCTCGCCTTCCAGCCACATACGGATATTCAGTCCAACAGAACAATATTTCTTGTGTTCATTTTCCTATGCTTACGTGTAAAGGAAAATGAACTTCACCGTATCGCACTCTATGAATGTATGTTTGTATGACTTAATTACGCATTCCTACAGTATAATGTACTTAAGGTTCATTTTCCTTTACACGTTGGCATAAGAAACAAAACAACAAAACTTGTTCTGATGGTCTGCGTATCCACATGTGGCTGGGAAGCGTGACCAGTCTTAAGGTAAATAATGGATAGGAAGAGCATTGTGACATTTGACCTTTTGACTGAACAGTCACGATATATAAAGGCGTGTTGGCAACGAAGCGTGTCTTATTCTGTTCCATGCTGCTCTGTGATCGGGTGGTGGTGGTGGTGATTATTATTTAAAGAGGAAGTACAACTAGGCAACCATCCTCTATATAACACTAATTAGAGAGAAAAATAGAAGGGGTCTGACACTTCGAAAAATGAAGGTATCGGCCAAAGGAAGACAAGGGCCACGAAGTGCGTGAAAATGAAAGACTCCCTAGCCCTCGCAAACCTAATACCGTCGGGGTCGGGAAAGAACAAGAGTTGACCAAGAGAGGTTGGATAGGATAGATGAAAGTGAGGAGCCTGGCACAAGTAATTGGAAGCAATGGCAAGACTCAGCTAAGGGCCCCGTGATCGCCAACCCACACTCCAAAATTCAGAGCCCCTGGGACCCCTTTTAGTCGCCTCTTACGGCAGGCAGGGGATACCGTGGGTGTTGTTCTACCGCCACCACCCACAGTGGGATCAGTGATCGGGAGTTACTTTTATTTGGACACTGCTGTTCTGAGTATTGCATTGTTCCTTATATTGTCGGCGGTCTTACTAATTGTTGTGAACATTAGTTTTGAATACTGACGCGTTTAAAATGTGTCACAGAGTCTGGAGTATTCTACGTAACAAGAGCATGACAGACTGGTTATCGCTTATGGGTGCGAATTTGTTATCTCAGAAAGAAAGCTGGAGATGCGATTCAGTAAGTGGAACAAAGAAATCCGTCTGGTAATGTCAGTTAAGATGGCATAGGGGAGAGATGAACAAAGGAGGACAGAACAAGATTCATAGAAGAAGGTCCATGAGACGAAATCGTTTGGTCTTACAGTTTAGAAATTCCCAGAAGGTATGGTGGAGGATTGTGAGTAGAGAGAAGAAATTGTTTTTGAGTTTCAAAATTCAAATGCCTTAAATCTATAAATATATAAAATAAGAGTTTTGTCCGTACATTGCTCAAAATTAGAAAAGAATGGTATTTCTGTATCGGCCAGGTCCATAGTAACAAGGAAATGCAATTTTTACCTTTCCGTAATTTCTGTCTGTCTGTCTGTCTGTCTGTCTGTCTGTCTGTCTGTCTGTCTGTCTGTACACGCATCACGAGAAAAAGGCTGAAGAGAATTTAATGAAAATCGGCATGTGAAGTCAGGGAATGAGCCTCTACAATCTAGGCTATAGATCATTTTACTCACGCTGAGTGAAATGGTAGTTTAGGGGAAGGCATAAAAGTGAATTCTCAAATATTTATATTATTAGTGGTCCTGTCGATAAATACTACATAACTAAAATTATATAGAATTAAATTTCTGATCATTCATGTCATACATTGTTACCGTACCGGCTTTGATAACACAGTTATTCATGAATCTGTATTTTTGTTGTGAAGTCTATATCAACGCCGAACCACGAGAAAATGGGTTAACAGAATTTAATGTAAGTCTGTATATAAAGTCGGGGAATAAGAAACTACAGTCTAAGTTATAAACAATTTTATTCGCCCTGTATGAAATTGTAGTTTAGGGGAAGGCGCATAAATACTGGTCGCACTTAAGCGACTGCAGTTATCAAGTCCGGTAAGTAAAAGAATGAAAGAAGTATGGGAAGGAATGTTATTGGTACTATCGAAAAGTACTACAAAACAAAAGTTATACAGAATACAATTTCCGACCATTTATGTTTTATTCAGTTTTACCGTATCGACTATGATAAGAGTGGTATTTCAGAGTCGGAAGGAAACTAAATGTGAAGGCCTACAATAATGAAAGCGCATAACATTGATCAACAATAACATTACATTGACCATTGTTTCTGGTGATGTTCTTTGTCTCTTATGCTGCCGCTCAACTCCGATAGATGAGATTACTGCTGCGTACCGAGTATAAAAGTCTGAGGGAATATTGGCGGGAAATATCTGGGGAGTTAGAAAACTTCCTTTTTTTTTTTTTTTTGCTAGTTGTTTTACGTCGCACCGACACAGATAGGTCTTACGACGACGATGGGACAGGAAAGGGCTAGGAGTGGGAAGGAAGCGGCCGTGTGGCCTTAATTAAGGTACAGCCCCAGCATGGAATGAAAATGGGTAAACACGGAAAACCATTTTCAGAGATGCCGACAGTGGGGTTCGAACCTACTATCTCCCGAATACTGGATACTGGCCGCACTTAAGCGACTGCAGCTATCGAGCTCCGTAACTTTCTTCTTTAGCATGTCATTCCTTTGGTTCATACATTTTCTGATACTGTACTGCTGGTACGTAACTCACTGGTTCATCATAGTATTCCAGCTATTCGATCCACACTCTGACGCGCTGTTTTGAATGAGCAATGTGCACTCTTAAGGCAGATGCTCACTTAGTAGTAGTAGTAGTAGTAGTAGTAGTAGTAGTAGTAGTAGTAGTAGTATGACCTGGTCTAGAATTACAGTTTAGGCATATTCCAAATTATAGCAAAATTCAACCCTGAAGAGAGCCGTTTCTTAAAAAGAGCTTCTTCCCCTTCTCTTTTTATTAAATTCTACATTCATTTTATTCAAAATTACCAGAGAAGAGGGGGTTTCTCCTCTGGCTTGGAGAAAAAATTGCCTCCAAGTCAGATTGATTTTTCCGCCGCCAGTGTACTGATTTGAGATTTTCCGACTCATCGGGTACTCCTACGAAACAGATTAGTAAAACGGCATAGATTTTGCCCTGGGACTCTCCACTATTCGACCCCCCCCCCCACTCCTCCTAAAAAAGGTTAAGAGTGTTCACGGATCACGGAACTTTGGACTGTGAGATAGGCAGTGTAGTACCGTTCGTTGAAAGTGAGAAAATGTGTGGTTTTCATTTGTGTGGTTTTCATTTGATCGAGTATTTCATGTGAAATCATTGCTTTTACTCGCGCCATTCCCACGGACGTCATTGTAATGACCTACGTTCATTTCAGTAGGGAAAACCACTAAGACAGTCTTTCTGAGGATGTAAAGAGGCAGGTGGAGAGTGAGTGTCTGCCATTATAATGCAATTCCCCAACCTGATTGTGACTCGGGCCTACCATTACAATGAAAATTCCCTAACGCAGTCTTCATATGAGAAAACACGTTTGGTAATTTCTCCGTCGCGTTTCCATGGTAACGTTAAGAGCTGAGCAATTTAATACAGTCTTGCTCACAACGTGAACTCTACCTAACCTACTATTCTGTATATAATGTAGAACTCCGTAGCGAAGCACGGGTACATCAGCTAGTATTAAAATATTATTCTTATTTATGTTCATATAAGTATTATTAACTAATCTATCACGTAAATTATTTATAGTTGCCTAGTGACTGCTCTTTTCTCTTTTATATCGTTTTCAGGGGATTTCAGGCACGGGCCAGTCAAGATAATACAATATTTGCGGCAAATATACGCGATCTGAGATGTAAGTTTAATATTCTACCATTTTTATAATAATTACTAGCAGTTACCCACGGCTTCGCTCGCGTGGATTTCGTAATTTGGTAAAAGTAATAGTTCCTCGGTACTGTACTAAGACATTATGTGAAAATCACTAAAGTATAAAAATTCACCGAAAAACTGAGTTGCGTTTACTCCAGAAACTCTTTGTAAACAACGTTTATGTTATTGCCATCTGGGGCTAAGATAACCATGTGACATAGAACTGTACAAGCGAGAAACAGTCTTCTCTCAAGTCGAAAAAGAAAACATGTTTCTTTATTCTTAACATCTTCAGTATTTGAGATATAAGTATCCTCATAAAAAATTATTTAACTCCTTTTCCACTTTGTTTGCTATTTGCTTTACATCGCACCAACACAGACAGGTCTTATGGCGAAGATGGGACAGGAATGGGAAGGAGGCGGCCGTGGCCTTAATTAACGTACATCCCCAGCATTTGCCTGGTGTGAAAATGGGAAACCACGGAAAACCATCTTCAGGGCTGCCGACAGTGGGGTTCCAACCCACTATCTTCCGGATGCGAGCTCACAGCTGCACGGCCAACTCGACAAGTTCACTTTTTCACTCCTGTTAAGTGTCTTTTCCGAAAACAATAAAATACATCTTCCTGTATTTTTAAAAGACTTTCCAAATACCAAGTTTCATGTCTGCAACATGTAAGTTTTTGACATACCTACTGTAGATACACCGGTACACCTTTGAAAAGTTAACCCACTTTTAAATTGTTTTCAGCCCTATAAGTGGATTTTCCGAAAACAAAAGATACGCATTTCTTAATTATTTTTTTTTGCTAGGGGCTTTACGTCGCACCGACACACATAGGTCTTATGGCGACGATGGGATAGGAAAGGCTTAGGAGTTGGAAGGAAGCGGCCGTGGCCTTAATTAAGGTACAGCCCCAGCATTTGCGTGGTGTAAAAATGGGAAACCACGGAAAACCACCTTCAGGGCTGCCGATAGTGGGATTCGAACCTACTATCTCCCGGATGCAAGCTCACAGCCGCGCGCCTCTACGCGCACGACCAACCCGCCCGGTATTTCTTTATTTTTAAAAGAGACTCCAAATACCAATTTACACGTCTGTAACATACTGTATTTAGCTTTTGAAATTTATGTCTTCATACAAAGAATTCAACTAAATTTTCAATTCATTCACCCACCTCCTTAAGTGGATTTTTTGGAAAAAGTATACGTGTTCTTTACTTTGAAAGAAGATTCCAAATACCAATTTTCATGTCTGTAACATCTTCAATTCTTGAGATATATGTATCGTCAAAAATACAATTTACCTCCTTTTCCACCCAACACTCGTTGATCATTTTCCCACCCCCCGCAAATGCGTGTTTCTGTAGTTGTAAAGGAGATTCCAAATACCAATTTTCATGTCTGTAAAATCTTCAGTTTTTGAGAAATAAGTATCCTCATGAAAGTAATTCAACCCCATTTTCACCTTTTTTCACCCCTATTAATGGAATTTTCCGAAATCAAAACGTTACGTGTTTCTTTATTTTTAAAGGAGATTCCAAATGCCAAACTTTACGTCCGTAAACTTTTAAGTTTTTGAGATATGGATATACTCATTCAAACAATTCACCCCCGCCCCCCATTCGTCCCCCTTTTCACTCCGTTAGCAACGGAATATTCGAAAATTCTGGCTTAGTGAGCGCTCACACTACAATATAAATGTATCCCCAAAATTTAATTTCCTTATGTACAGTAGTTTTGGATCAGTCAGTCAGTCAGTCAGTCAGTCAGTCAGTCAGTCAGTCAGTCAGTCAGTCAGTCAGTCAGTCAGTCAGTCAGTCAGTCAGTCAGTCAGTCAGTCAGTCAGTCAGTCAGTCAGTCAGTCAGTCAGTCAGTCAGTCAGTCAGTCAGTCAGTCAGTCAGTCAGTCAGTCAGTCAGTCAGTCAGTCAGTCAGTCAGTCAGTCAGTCAGTCAGTCAGTCAGTCAGTCAGTCAGTCAGTCAGTCAGTCAGTCAGTCAGTCAGTCAGTCAGTCAGTCAGTCAGTCAGTCAGTCAGTCAGTCAGTCAGTCAGTCAGTCAGTCAGTCAGTCAGTCAGTCAGTCAGTCAGTCAGTCAGTCAGTCAGTCAGTCAGTCAGTCAGTCAGTCAGTCAGTCAGTCAGTCAGTCAGTCAGTCAGTCAGTCAGTCAGTCAGTCAGTCAGTCAGTCAGTCAGTCAGTCAGTCAGTCAGTCAGTCAGTCAGTCAGTCAGTCAGTCAGTCAGTCAGTCAGTCAGTCAGTCAGTCAGTCAGTCAGTCAGTCAGTCAGTCAGTCAGTCAGTCAGTCAGTCAGTCAGTCAGTCAGTCAGTCAGTCAGTCAGTCAGTCAGTCAGTCAGTCAGTCAGTCAGTCAGTCAGTCAGTCAGTCAGTCAGTCAGTCAGTCAGTCAGTCAGTCAGTCAGTCAGTCAGTCAGTCAGTCAGTCAGTCAGTCAGTCAGTCAGTCAGTCAGTCAGTCAGTCAGTCAGTCAGTCAGTCAGTCAGTCAGTCAGTCAGTCAGTCAGTCAGTCAGTCAGTCAGTCAGTCAGTCAGTCAGTCAGTCAGTCAGTCAGTCAGTCAGTCAGTCAGTCAGTCAGTCAGTCAGTCAGTCAGTCAGTCAGTCAGTCAGTCAGTCAGTCAGTCAGTCAGTCAGTCAGTCAGTCAGTCAGTCAGTCAGTCAGTCAGTCAGTCAGTCAGTCAGTCAGTCAGTCAGTCAGTCAGTCAGTCAGTCAGTCAGTCAGTCAGTCAGTCAGTCAGTCAGTCAGTCAGTCAGTCAGTCAGTCAGTCAGTCAGTCAGTCAGTCAGTCAGTCAGTCAGTCAGTCAGTCAGTCAGTCAGTCAGTCAGTCAGTCAGTCAGTCAGTCAGTCAGTCAGTCAGTCAGTCAGTCAGTCAGTCAGTCAGTCAGTCAGTCAGTCAGTCAGTCAGTCAGTCAGTCAGTCAGTCAGTCAGTCAGTCAGTCAGTCAGTCAGTCAGTCAGTCAGTCAGTCAGTCAGTCAGTCAGTCAGTCAGTCAGTCAGTCAGTCAGTCAGTCAGTCAGTCAGTCAGTCAGTCAGTCAGTCAGTCAGTCAGTCAGTCAGTCAGTCAGTCAGTCAGTCAGTCAGTCAGTCAGTCAGTCAGTCAGTCAGTCAGTCAGTCAGTCAGTCAGTCAGTCAGTCAGTCAGTCAGTCAGTCAGTCAGTCAGTCAGTCAGTCAGTCAGTCAGTCAGTCAGTCAGTCAGTCAGTCAGTCAGTCAGTCAGTCAGTCAGTCAGTCAGTCAGTCAGTCAGTCAGTCAGTCAGTCAGTCAGTCAGTCAGTCAGTCAGTCAGTCAGTCAGTCAGTCAGTCAGTCAGTCAGTCAGTCAGTCAGTCAGTCAGTCAGTCAGTCAGTCAGTCAGTCAGTCAGTCAGTCAGTCAGTCAGTCAGTCAGTCAGTCAGTCAGTCAGTCAGTCAGTCAGTCAGTCAGTCAGTCAGTCAGTCAGTCAGTCAGTCAGTCAGTCAGTCAGTCAGTCAGTCAGTCAGTCAGTCAGTCAGTCAGTCAGTCAGTCAGTCAGTCAGTCAGTCAGTCAGTCAGTCAGTCAGTCAGTCAGTCAGTCAGTCAGTCAGTCAGTCAGTCAGTCAGTCAGTCAGTCAGTCAGTCAGTCAGTCAGTCAGTCAGTCAGTCAGTCAGTCAGTCAGGACAAGTTATTTTATATATATATATATATTATCAGAACGTTAGGGGTTGTTTGGTGACCTCTGGCGTACATTTACCAGCATTCTTCGAAAATTATTGTACCCGATGCATTTACTGGACATATTCCAAAATGGCGCCTACGGAAGGTAGAGACCAGCCAAGGTAAAGGAATGTGTAGCAGAGTATCGATATTTAAGTATGTTAGATGGCCATGACGGATTTAAATCTACCGCACTATGAAGGCAATGTGCAACAGAGTAGAATCGACTGAATTGTTTTAAAAAATAAGAAGTATCGAACGGATTATTAGAAAAAGTTACTTAAAAAAAATTGACTTCATAACAACAAGACGTGCTGAACATTGCTCTGAAGAATTAAGCAAGATTGATAGTTTCTAACGACGAGGGTGGCGAAAGGTGTTTGATTAATTCTGGCAGTAATATGCTCCTTCTGCTTCAAGTGTCTGTCATGTCAGATAATTGTGATTAACGTAGTCCTCTGGCTCAATAATGTGCGTTTTATAAAATTGATTGTAAACTGTACTTAAGAGCTCCAGACCCGTCTGATATATAAAGAAGCTACGACTTCTTTCACAGTTTTGTATTGACTATACTTTTTTCTACGCATGTACAGGCTAGACATTTTCTCAAATTGTAAAACTTTAGGAGATATGCGAGTCAGAAAACGTTGACTATATCATTTAAAATGCGAGTTATTTTCGAGCTCCCCTACTGTTAAGATTTCTGAGCTCACGAGCTCCTTCATTGTAAGGATTTATGAGCTTTCGAGCTCCCTGGTAGTAACCTTTCAAGCTTCTCAGCTCTTTTGGTAGAGTGTTCCTTATTAATCTATTCTTGTTCATGTTTAAAATATCCATGCGAAAATAAATAAATACGATTTTTCATTGATTTTATTAGCTATATTTAAACTCTGATTCTTGCTTTATTGAGCCATTCACCCCACACGCTTCTTTTCCTCTCTGAACCACGGAAACACCCGGAACAATTACCATTATTACGTTATTAATATTACGTACTATTATTAAAACATTTCTTCATTAAAAATAACAAAAAACACGTTTCAAACTTCACTTGTTTGGTGTCCAACTTGTTAACATTTATTTAGCAGCTTTATCGCTCTGCAATCAACGTATATATCTGGCTGGCTATTGTCACTGGTCACTGTGTGTTTCAATAATTGGCGGATTGATAACCCTGGAAAAGCACTGAGATAATTCTTTATAGGGTGACTCGTAACTTCGAGATGAACACATCACGTGCATGTACAGAGAAATAAACACATTTCCTAAGATCGTGTAGGTAGGAATTTAAGCTATCGGTATGAGCTGCTCAGATGATAGAGGGCTGGTTTTCTGAGTTCAGCACGGCGTCCTTCCGGTTGTCTTTGTCATCTCTAACTACATTCTCCAACCAGTAAACTTTGCCGAGGTTAACATCATCTAGTAGGCTTTGTGCAGGCTTACAAAGCCACTCTTTCAGTAGGATTTTTCAAGGCTAACAAGTTATTCCTTCCAGAAGGCTTTGACAAGGTTAACAAAGCCGTTCTTCGAGTATAGTTTGTCAAGGTAAAAAAAAAAAGTCAGTACGATCTGCCTCGACTCACAAAGCCGTCCTTCCCGCAGGAAGCCGTCTTTTCAGTACACTTTGTCTAGACTAATAAGGCCGAATTTTCAGCAGGCTTTGTCAAGGCTAGGAAGACCTTGAAAACATATTCCCACTTACGTGTTGGTGGCAATGTTTTCTTTTATCGGGGAGGTGATAACATGTAGTTATCACTAGAAATAGCTGAAGATGCAGTCTGTTCATTGTGCATTTAATACCTCGAACCACCATGGATATAATTATGTCTTTTCTTCGGAAATTTTTATGCTGTAAGTATGATATGACTATGTGCATTTACGTTTATCACTGGTTCAACACTGAAATAATTTTGTTTCCTTTCAAATTTCTTTGATTTTATTCATATTAATGGGTAACTGGAAATATTTCAAACATTGATAAATTGAAAATATGTAACGTTTACAGGTCTAGAACTCAACCGTATAGGTGAAAGCAGTTCTGCGTAGAGTGTCAAATACTTACTCCAACAAGCTACTTGAACCGATGCGGCGAAAAATTAGACCAACTGAGGTTTTATGGGTGGAGCAAGCCATAATTAGTGTGCGGTGGTCTCTACTTGCAATAATGGAATTAAATGTCAGCTCCATAGCCCTCAGGCCGTTCAATTTTTATGGAGACTAATGAATGTGATTGAGGCTGGACGTGAGGTAAATATTTAATACAAATTATCAGCATGATACTCTCAGCCATGTGGTGATGAAAAAAAAAAAAAAAAAAAGAAAAAATAATTTGTTTTATGCAGCTTTACGAATGATGGAAATAAATGCTGGGCTGGCTATGTAATTTTCGTTAAATAGGATATATAGGTGAGCCTCCGTGCCTCAGGTGGCAGCGCACAGGCCTCTCATCGCTGGGTTCCGTGGTTCAAATCCCGGTCACTCCATGGGAGATTTGTTCTGGACAAAGCGGAGGCGGTACAGGTTTCTCTCCGGGTACCCCGGTTTTCCCTGTCATCTTTCATTTCGGCAACACTCTCCAATATAATTTAATTACATCTGTCAGTCATTACTCATTGCCTCAGAGGAGTGCGACAGGCTTCAGTAGCCGGCACAATTCCTATCGTCGTCGCTAGATGGGGGTTTCATTTATTTCATTCCTGACGCGCTCGAATGTCTAGAAACAGGCTGAGAATTTTAATTTTTTCAGTAGATACAAGTATATAACATTTTTAGTCTGGAAAGTCCTTCCTTTGTTGGAAATGCGATTGTAATTTTGTCTATACGCTTCGAATTTCTGACTTCGTTTTTATCTCGGACTAGTAAATGTACCCCTGCTTCGCTACAGTATTCAACTTTGTGCACGGTGTTCTATGTAAGTTACTGGACACGGAGAGAGTAAAATTTTATTAAACTGCATGTCTCTTAGCGCTATCTGAGAAACAAAACTGGGGGGACCCCATACGTTGTTTCCGATGTAAGGTGCACGTTGGGGAAATTTTGATGATAATGGCAGGCCACATTTCCCACTGCCATTCATAATCGAGTTCGGGAGTTTCTACAATATCGTAAATGTCATTTGCCAACTGCCATTGACAATAAACATGGATAGTTTTCATTATAATGACAGGCCCCCTTTCCTAATGCCGGTCACAATCGAGTTGGAGAGAGCTGATTAAAATTGAGAAATGCCACGCTATCTAAAGAATAGAGAATCGGGATACGACAATAAGGCATAGGACCAAAGTTGAAGATCTCTCCACATTGATCAGTGATTGCATAGTCAGCCTTGTGAAATGACTTACCGTTTAGAAAGCAGTTACCAAGAAACGAAGGTCTGCACCGTCTTTGAAATTGCCTCCATATTTTGATATTTTTCTGGACCTAAAAGTAATACATTTGAACAGCCTAGAATTTTCCCTCAAAGGAAAGAGTATCCAGTGACCAAGAAAAATTATTTACATAACATAAGTTGTTTAATATGAAGCGACGTTTCATATATGTCCCACGGATTTTTCAGAAAATCAATAGTATAAGAGGAAATGGAAGAAAACTGATATGGTTTCCCTATAAACCCCCATTCTATTGAGTTATTTTTAAACAATATGCATAACTAAACCTTCCCCTGGATAAGTATACTCTATATTTGAAGTTTGTTCGAGATTTATCCAGCCGTTTCACCGTGATGGTGGAACAGACGGAAGAACAGACACGACAGCTAAATACCACTGATACAGTCTTGAGTTGGCCTAAATCGGATCAATACCCGAAAAAATGGCAAAACAAATGAAATTACAGACAGCGGACTCCCTACAACTTTATTTATATAGATCAGCTGGGCATGTTATAAGTGCAGACCTTCATTTCGTGATATACAGCTTTTAAACGGCACTGATTCCGCCATCAAACTTTTCGTTTACTATTCTACATGGTTCGTCCTATGGTATTTTCTCCTATCACCTATATGTATGTGTTAGAGTGAATTAGAAATATTAAATGGGGTGAAATTTGGGTGCAGTTTTCATATATTACTTTATTTTTCGGATACTTGTGTGGCAGCTGGAATAATAAAATTTGGCTAACATATGATCATGGGTCGTGTCAATGTGTGCACCAAATTTGATGATTGTATCTTTCCAACAAGTGAGCCAAACGATAAGATTTATGTGTAAAGAGTACAGCATTAATTTAAAATTGAGAATTGCATCTTTATCTAACGTATACGGGATCGAAGTAAGACAATATGTCATAGGACCAAAGTTGTAGATCTCTCCAAATTGAAACGCGATTGTGCTATCTGTTTTGTGATACGACTTACCGTTTATCCACCAATTACCCCGAAACGAAGGTCTGTACCGTCATTGAAATTGCCTCCATATTTCGATATGTTCCGGGGCCAAATGTTATACATTTAAACAGTTTGGAATTTTTTCCTCACAGGAAAGAGTGTCCAGGGTTCTGGTTTAGCACGCGCATACATACGGGCTAATTAAGGAAGAAAGTTTAAATTAATATAAAATAGGATTATGACTGAGGGCAGCCGGACAGGACAAATATGTTTCACCAAGTGTATGTATTGTAAAATGAAATGTCCCTCGCTAAATGGTGATGATAATAATAATAATAATAATAATAATAATAATAATAATAATAATAATCGTATGGCCTCAGCTACCGTTTGCAGACATTTCGATTTGACGCCATCTGGCTGTCTGCTCGTCAATTTCGACGTTCCGGTTTACTCTGTCTGCCATCTAGCGGACCTAGAGTAAACCGGATCTCTCTTGGGCGTCTATGGCTGAGATTTAATTAATTTTGTCGGGTAAATACCAAATGTATCACCAGAGATCTTTTACATGCCGACATCGTACGACATGGAGTGTCGAATGGACTTTTTTCCGCCCTTCAAAAATCCGACTACCTCTGCCGGGATATAAGAAGGCAGTAACAGAGGAGAAATTTAGGCGCAGTGATTCTTAGGTAAATAGATAAGAAGATAACTTATGGTGTTATTACATAAGCCTAAAGAGGTAAGACAAAGACAGTGAATTAAAGCGGAAAACAGAAGTAGAAGAGAAATACAGTAAAATTTATAGCAAATGCCAGAAAACACCTTACGGCGTGAAATCATGGGCTACACTCCGTGGTATTGTTCAAATATTAACAGTTATTTGAATACATTGTAACCTACAACGGTATTCAGCAAATATCCCGCAGAATGGCAGCATGACGTCTCTCTCGCCTTCTACGCAAGGAACAACCACGAGTTTACAGGAATGTTGAAGAAAATGACATTATGTTACTTCCCTGAAGGCAACCAACCAAAGACGTTACCATGGTAACCAGTAGGTTCATTGTCGGTCTGTCGGCCACTCAAGGCAGAGCATGAAACCCGCAGAAAGTAGTCATTTTTGTCCGTCATTTGAAGAGTGAGCGAAATTATGCTTATAACTAAAGTTGTTTAAAATGAAGGGACGTTTCACACGTAGTGAATGGATTGTACAGAAAATCAATAGTATATGAGAAAAAAAACTGTTGTGGTTTCCCTGTAATCCCCCATTCTATTTATCAATTTTTTAAATCATATGCATATCTAAACTTTTCCTTGGATGAGTATACTCTATGTGTGAAGTTTGGTTGAGATCTATTAATCAGTTTCGCCGTGATGGTGAAGCAGACATACAAACAGTGGACAGACACGAAAGCTAAAAACCACTGATACGGTCTTAAGTTGACCTAAAAGGATAAATATCTAAAACATTGGCTTAAATATGAAACTACAGACAGCGAACCCCCCCACAACTTTATTTATATAGATTACGTACAAAAAAATCAGTCGAAAGTAGGTTTGCTTGATTTTTTTGTCCGCCTGTTAATTTACTTGCTTGTTTTTTTTTTCACAGTACGAGCGAAATATATGAACGGAATTCCTCGTAACTCAATAATTAATTTCGGAGATAGAAATATTGTGCACTGCTAAATATTTTATTTGACTAGTATAAAGTGGCGCAGAAATATTAACGGAGCTACAAGAGGAAATTTTATATTAGCTGTATCGAGAAACGGCACATCATAAAAGTAGTGGAAAATATAATTTCTCATCCTTCATGTGTCATGAATTTGTACGGTACGAGGGATAATAACTGGTATATTATCTTATTATTACATTTTTCAGAAACTTATGAGTTGGCTGGCGATGGAAATCAACAGTGATATTGCACTGGCCGACTATTGTTAGTTGGCACCATATCTGTCATTTCTATTCCACTCGCTTCCGCTAGACGGCATAATTGTTGACGGGATGCCTAAGATAGGTATTTTGCAATTGCACAGAACATACCCTTCCACGACGCGAGCAACAGCTCACTAATGGCATTCGACAATAATTTATCGCTACTTTTTTTGCTATTTGCTTTACGTCGCGCCGACACAGACAGGTCTTATGGCGACGATGGGACGGGAAATAGCTAGGAGTGGGAAGGAAGCGGCCGTGGCTTTAATTAAGGTACAGCCCCAGCATTTGTCTGGTGTGAAAATGGGAAACCACGGAAAACCATCTTCAGGGCTGCCGACAGTGGGATTCGAACCCACTATCTTCCGGATGCGACCCCACAGCTGCGCGCCCCTAACCGCACTGCCAACTCACCCGGTACAATAATTTACCACATATAGAGTAGAGTAGAATTCTATACAAGTAGAGTAGAAAGTTTTCAGCGTTATGAGGGTTATTAAGAGAGGGCGCAATTTAAATAATCAAATGAAAATTCTATTAATTTCCAGAGGTAATGGAGTGACAGAGTTTAAATTGGTATTTTTAACGTGTCAGTAAATCAACTAACACGGGTCTCTCGCACTTAACAGCTCTTTATTTCCATTCGACTAATTCTGGTTTCTACCCTGCATTGGTGACAAGCACTAAAATAACTATTTTGGCTTTCAGTTTTTTCGACCATGTAGCCATGTAGCCAGCCTGTATTCGTATTTTTCTTATACTTGTTGACGATATTTGACTACCGGTACTATATAGCCTATATTAATTGTGAACTGACATGTTGATATTTAACTTATACATGTGAGATGAATGTAAATGCCCACTCCCCGAATTAACCACACACAGTTAAAATCCTAGGCCCAGCAGGGAATTAAACCTGGGGCCCTTTGAATCGAAGGCCAATACACTGACCATGCAGCCATGGAGTCGGACTGATAACCACATTAATTAAATCCAGTTCCCAGTGCTCCAACTGCCAAGGGCCTTCAAAAACTTCGGTATGTCGAGAAATTGTCCGTTGCACCCCTATCCGATTACCGGTAACTGTTTCTGTTTTTATCACGGGAACGACGCAGCGCTAGTTAATTTTCATTATGATTGTAGGATATTCTACGTAATTTAACTTATAAGTATTAAAATGAGTGAAGTAATAAATTCAGAAACTGATGAAGACAGTATTGGCATAGCCTATCACTGAGCTCGATAGCTGCAGTCGCTTAAGTGCGGCCAGTATCCAGTAATCGGGAGATAGTGGGTTCGAGCCCCACTGCCGGCAGCACTGAAGATGGCTTTCCGTGGTTTCCCCACTTTCACACCAGGCAAATGCTCGGGCTGTACCTTAATTTAGGCCACGGCCGCTTCCTTCCACTTCCTAGGCCCTTCCTATCCCATCGTCGCTATAAGACCTATCTGTGTCGGTGCTACGTAAAGTAAATAGCAAAAGAAAAAAAAGCGTAGCCTATCAAGTATTCTAGCTGATCCAGCGATGAGTATATACCTTCAGAATCAGAGCCGTCTGGTAAGTATAATAGTTTTTAAAGTTACAGGGATTTAACACAAGCAATTATGCCTCATGATTTAATGTAATTGGCGTGTGTCACTCCACTTACAGCATAATCATAGTTAAACTGCTATTATAAACTACTTTTAGGTTACTTTCGACTCTCAACACTTCCCAATAAATACCTTTTTCCTATTATAATACTTAAGTTTATTATTGTAATATCCATTATCAATGTACAGACTATAATAAAATTAGCACATAACCTGTTGTAATTTGCTCTAAGCTAGCTGAAGACTTGATTCTGATAACATTAATGATGTTGAGTAACGTAATGTTTAATGACGGACACGTGTGAGATGTTAAATGCATTTTCTACAATGATTTGTTCATATTGTTGTAATAATCGACATGCATTACATTTACAGTTCGATAGTTCAGAACAACACTATCGTAACTAGCAACTAGTAATTCATAACTAGCATTTTCAACATATTACTTTAGTTCGTGTATGCCAGAAGCCTTCTAGGAAATACTGACAGCCGTAAGTCTCCATAGTGATTTGTGATTTATTCACGGAAAATTTTTAATTTGCTTTAATGTAAGATGTCAAAATTCTAGTTACGATAGTATTGTTCTGAAACGTCGAACTATTGGAGATTTCATCCTTAACAATACCCTTAAATGGTTTAAAGTCGAATTGGTATCAATTACTTTAAGGACTTAAAATTTTCCAGTATTGTATACAAATATGCAATAGTTAAAATTAACATTTTTCAGCACATGCAGTGAAAAAAAGTTCCGTATTATTGTGGAATTCTCTGCAGAAACTGCTCGAATCCATCTCCCGAATGCTGGGTTACAGCTAAACGGCTCGATCTGCGCAGCTAACTCAGTCGATAATAGAAAGGTAGATAGAACATTAACGATATAATAATCAATTTTCACCGAAAGTATGATACAGAATATCACTATGGAAAGAAACCAGAGGAAGAAATTCTGTGGGCGCTGTAACTGAAACTCACCCCAAACGTGTGAATGAGCACAACGCAATGGTTTATAGCGGTCGTAGGCTCCGTGCACCGGACAAACGGAACAGATCAATAGAGCCGCTACCTGTGGTTCCTCGGAGTACTGTTGATCGGTCGTTGCTCATACGTTTTGTCGTCATCTATGCATCCCGCTCATCTTTGCATCCGAATTAAAATTGATGTCCTGTGTCTCGAATGAGAAAATTATTAATGTCTCCGTGGGATTCAAGGTATTTTTATGCCTCAGTCTCTGCAGGAAATAAATAATATCTTAAAATATTTTTCTTCAGTTTGCTGAAGCAAAGCCAGGTCATCAAGGTCCTTGGAGTAGTACATGGTCAAGACTTCCACTACCCGTAAGTTCTGCACCGAGTGGGGGTAAAGTAGTTAGTTGTATGCCTCTCCATCTCTGCCCCCAGGAATTCGCCTGGTACTCATTTTTGGTGTAGGCTGAGTGAACCAAGAGCCGCACCAGAAGTAGAAATATCGTTTCAAAATTTTAGACTTATTCAGGAGAAATCGAACCTACGTCCTTCTGCGTGAAACGAGCGCGTCTAACCGCTTCGGCTAGACAGTCCCTTGTTGAGTTTGTTAGAGAGACATAATTGTTTATAAAAACGTGAGATTTTTAAATCAGGTGAATGTGGAATTTATAATATTTTCTGTGGGAAGAAAATGGTATTTAATGGCCTGGTCAGTGTTGAGGTCTTCGGCTCAGAAGGCGCCGGATTCGACTCCCGGTCGGGTCGGCGATTTTACTTGAATGGGGTTAATTCCTTTGGCTCAGGGACTGATTTTTGTGTTTTTCCCTGCAAACACATAATAGTGACCGCTTCCCTCCACATTGGATTGGCGTGAGAAGGGGCATCCAGCTGTAAAGCAGGACCAAATCCACATGCGTATGATATACATTCGCGACCATACCGCACAGTGGGAAAAGCGGTAGAAGAAAAGTCAAATTATATTTAGTGGCAAATCTTCAATATTATGAAATTAGATAATGTTTTATACATGCATTTTACAAGTCATCTGTTCTAAAATACAGTACCCCTGCATGTAATCCGTGAGGAGCACATTTTAGATCAAATATCACTTTATTGTCTTAGTCGCATTCATAGCTTCAGTAACAGAAACTGTTGTGGTGTTAAGGGGAGTCGGAAACAAACAAAAAAAAAATCACCTTTTCGAAATATAGCCTCATTCAATTATTTGGACTCTGCTGATTAAAATGGTGTATAATTTATTTTAATACGAAGCATGGAAGAATTTTAAAGAAATATTTCAAAAATCAATACACAAGTGTCAAATTATGCAACTTAGACATGTTTCGTTTTGAAAATATAAATGTCTGGAACCCTTTAATCTAGAAGGCTGTGGTTTTCAGTGTTCTATTCCTGAATGCTATGCACAGAGGTTTCCGGCATCGTCATAACAAACATTTCATTAGTTTGGATTAAATAGAGTTGGATTTTTGGCACTGTTGTGGGTAAATGTGTGAGTGAACATTTTGGTTTACTTCGAAATCATATTATGAAAAATGACTTTTTTCACATGTTTGACCCATTATCTCAGAAACTACACTAAATAGACAGTTCATTGTTTGCAGAGAGTCACCTTGTGCCATGATACAGCTACTGAAACAGATAAAAGCATGTCACATATACAGTTTCTGATTTATATTTTTAATGACATTTTTTTGTTGAAAATTTGGAACTTATTAAACAAATTCATAACTTTACAATCGTTTGCTTCAACCATTCCATCCTGGTTCAGTACTTATGGAAGGGGTGTAAATACATGTAGTAAAAATATCAAAGCTCTAAATGTAATACTTCCTGAGATAACGGGGCATCTTTTCTGTCAAATTAACATTATCAAGATAGGGCTTTCCGACTCCCCTTAAAGTTATTTAGTACAGGGTAGTAGAACCCTTCCATACTCAGAGAGGGAAGCAATGACAAATCAATTTACTCCACCTCTCACCTTGTCTAGTATGTTTCGTTATGATACTGAAAAAGAGTTCTATGGGCGCTTCGTTTTAAATAGACCAAATCTACACTGGTTCTTTGTGAACCTTTCTTCAACCTAGACTTACGTTCTTCGACAACGGGTACACGGAAAGAAAAATGTTAAGACGCCATTAGTGTGGGCCGATGACCTAGATGTTAGGCCCCTTTAACAACAAGCAGCACCGGGTGAGTTGGCCGTGCGCGTAGAGGCGCGCGGCTGTGAGCTTGCATCCGGGAGATAGTAGGTTCGAATCCCACTATCGGCAGCCCTGAAGATGGTTTTCCGTGGTTTCCCATTTTCACACCAGGCATATGCTGGGGCTGTACCTTAATTAAGGCCACGGCCGCTTCCTTCCAACTCCTAGGCCTTTCCCATCCCATCCTCGCCATAAGATCTATCTGTGTCGGTGCGACGTAAAGCCCCTAGCAAAAAAAAGAAAAACAAGCAGCAAGTGCATTTAGTGTTTGGGTAGAATGCGTATATCATCGAGAGAATTTAAATTACGATTATGTTTAATGTCTCAATTGACAGGTAAAAGAGGAAGCTACCTGTTGCAATTAACAATGAAAATCTGAAACATAGTTTGTAAGAAATAGCACTAAGTATGTGACGTCACACGCATACTCCGTCTTTTCTTTTCTTACAAGTAGCTTTACGTCGCACCGACACAGATAGGTCTTACGGCGACGATGGGACAGGAAGGGGTTAGGAGTGGGAAGGAAGCGGCCGTGGCCTTAATTAAGGTACATTCCCAGCATTTGCCTGGTGGGAAAATGGGAAGCCATGGAAAACCATCTTCAGGGCAGCCGACAGTGGGGTTCGAACCCACTATCTCCCGACTACTGGATACTGGCCGCACGTAAGCGACTGCAGCTATCGAGCTCGGTATACTCTGTCATAAGATGGCTATGCGTTGATTCGCGCGCTTAATTGGAGGTTAGCTGTCGATGTGAATACGTCGCGGTCAGTTGCATAGAATGAAAAATTTAATAATGGAAAATAAAGATTTAATTAGGATTCCTGAAAAAAAACGTGAAAAAGTAAGAGTTGAAATGGGAAAAGTGAATGATGAAGAAATTAAAAAAAAACTGAAACTCAAAGAGCGTAATAGAGACAGAAACTGGCTTGGACCTGCAAGGTTGCGACCCTATAATTAATTAAGGTACATGCCCAGGATTTATCTGGCGTGAGAATTGGACACCCAAAAAAAACACCTTCAGGGCTGCCGACATTGATGTTCGAACACACCACCTCACAACAATATAAACTTACAGCTATATAATCAGTAACGTGGAGCCAAATTGCTCGTGACAATCTATCCAAGTTGATAATATAACACGTCTACGCATATACGGTATTACTTACGTTATACACTGCCTGACAAAACAAGTTAAGCACCCAGAAGGAGCGGTCCAATATCATCCAGTTTCGGTATACACGCATACCATTGATGTGTGAGTAAATTATTAGATTTACAAGGATCTGTATTATGTAGAACGGCCACCAGACTGCATTCGTGATGGTACCGTCCTGTTCTTGATAAATTGTTACCAGTCAAATGCTGTGAATCAGACAGTTAAGCAAGACGTGGAGAGGAGATTACGCACCCGCGTTGCCTCGCAGACGCGTTGGACAGCCTATCCACCAACTGACAGCATTTCACAGAGGCCGCATTGTGGGACTGCATGAGGCTGGCTGGTAGTATCGTGCAATTGCCAGGCATGTGGGACATTCAGATGTCACAGTGGCACGATGTTGGACTCAATGAGGGCACCTGGTCACGTCGTGCAGGTTCGGGTCTACCAAGAAACACAACCCCAAGGGAGGACGTCGTATGGTGCGCCAAACATTGCGGGATCCCATAACTTCGACACCCGCCATCCGCGAACATGTACTGGAGACTCTACAACATCCTGTGAGTTACCGCACAGTGTCTTGAAGATTCGCATCCGCTGCATTGGGGTCCTATCGCCCTATACGTCGGTTGCCATTGAAACCAGATGATCAACGCCTGCGTTTGGTGTGGTGCGTTGCCCGGGAGGCATGCACAAACGACGACTGACGTTGCATCATGTTCAGTGATGAATCCCGCTTCTCCATGACCTCCGATGACCACCGTGTGCGGTTTTGGCGGCGTCAAGTGCAGAGGGCAGATCCTGCCCATATTGAGAAAAGATACACAGGCGTAATCCCTGGCATCATGGTGTGGGGAACTATAGAATATGTGTTGAGGTCACCTCTAATAGTGCTTCGGTAGACTTCGTCGGCACAGCGATACGTCACAGACATTCTGCGTCCGCAAGTTCTACCCCTTATGGCACAACACCCCGTGCAGTGTTCCAACAAGATAATGCACGTTAGCACATGTGGCTATAGACTGTCTAGAACATATTGAGTTCTTCCCGTGGCCAGCAAGATCCCCGGACCTCTCCATCATTGAACACGTGTGGGATGACATTGGAAGTAAACTCGGTCCCGGCACAAACCTGCGGGATCTGGAGGGACAGCTGCAACAACTGTCGACGAGCGTGCCTCAAGAGAGGATCCAAACGCTGTTTGACACCATTCCGAACCGCATAAGGGCGTGCATTGCGGCAAGTGGGGGTGTGACTCCCTACTGACGTGGCGCCTACATTACACCAGTAACTGCTAACGGCCTTGTCTCTTTCATCCCATAAAGGAACGTGGTCTTTCAGCATATGTAGTTTCATTCACTTTCAACCACTCCTTCTGGGTGCTTAACTTTTCTTTTCAGGTAGTGTATACCGCGGATATTAGTGCTTTACCAACTGCCGGGCACGTCGTTAACGGGGTAGGTTTTGTATTACTGGTGCAATAATTCTATCTAGTGGTAACAAACGGGACAAAGCACATTTCAACTAACAACAATTGTCTGTCAGTGCATTGCTGATAACCTTTTGGGAAATTAGGATATTGTACACACCGCATGTCTTTCCTGCTCGGGGATATTAAAATATTCGAGGCCTATGGTTCCAATCCCCACTTTTTTATTGTTCCTCTTTTTCCTCATCCTTCGAAAACCATAGTTTTCAGTAACCAGGGTGGGTGGCATCTGCCATGTATACGAACTGGCTGTTTTTGAACTGAAGGATGTGAGTTGTGAGAGTTGCAGGGATGTTGCAGGATAGTACAACCATCAAGTTTCCGATCCAAGTGAAATAACCATTTAAGGTTAATATCTCCGACCCGGCCGGGAATCGAACCTGGTGCCCTCTGAACCGAAGGCGACAACGTTGACCATTCATCCAAGGAACCGGACAACATCAGTAGTATCCGTATCCGTGGTGGTAGTTTCAGGTTATTCTCCCGGCATATTTCACATGTGTATTTAAAAAATATCTGGGAGCGAGAACTTTAGGAATTCAACAGTGATAATATGTGCGCACATGGATTGAGTGATCCTACGGTTAGTTCACTTATTCTCTCATTAAGGCCGGAGTGAGTGGCTCAGATGGTTGAACACTGGCTTTCTAATACCACCTTTGGGGGGGGGGGGATTGATCTCGGCTCAGTCTGGTGGTATTCGAATGTGTTCAAATACGTCTGTTAGGCTCGTGTCGGCAGATTTACTGGCACGATAAAGAGTGCATACGGCAAAATTCCAGCACTTTCGCGTCTCAGAAAACCGTGGAAGTAGCTAGTGGGACGTAAAGCCAGTATCTATACATTTAAAACACTAGGCACACTTATTTTACCGCGAGTTAGAGAGAATGGTTGAACCGATTAAGAACGTAAAGCATTCTAACAAAAGCTATTGGCCTGTTCAATTTTGTAGAGTGTCTTTAAAAGCATAAAACCGGGCGAGTTGACCGTGCAGTTAGGGGCGAGCAGCTGCGAACTTGCTTCCGGGAGACAGTGGGTTCGAATCCTACTGTCGGCAGTCCTAAAGGTGGTTTTCCGTGGATTCAAATTTTCACACCGGGAAAATGCTGGGAATGTACCTTAATTAAGGCCACGGTAAGTTCTTTCCCACCCCTAGGTCTTTCCTATCCCATCGTCTCCATAAGACCTATCTGTTTCGGTGCGACATAAAGTAAATAGTAAAAAACAATTCTTGCCGTATATTTTTTAAATTATTAAAATAAGTAGCATTCTGATTGGTCAAAACGCTCACCAGTACTTCAAGGCCATCTGCTATTCCACTGTTTGACGTGAATTCTAAAGGGCGTGCACACTTGTACGCACGCATGCGCCGGCTGATGTGACGTCTTCTCCCTGTAGTCTACATAATGAGCGGACAATCATGGACTCATTATTATTATTATTATTATTATTATTATTATTATTATTATTATTATTATTATTATTATTTCATATTTAGTGTGTCACGTTTTATAAACTTCCCACTTTCAGCATACTGTAAACTAGTACTTAAAACAAGTTTACGGGAGTTAAGAGAGTAGATAGTTATTGGTTTTCATATCCCACAGCATACTTTCACGGTTTTGGTGGACTCCGAGGTGACGGGAGTTTGCGCCGCGAGATTTCTTTTAAGTGGCAGTAATTATACTGAGGGAGGTCGGATAGGAAGGATGAGAACGATGAGCCAGGCACAATTAAGTGGAAGAAATGCCAGACTCATTTAGGGATACCGTGGAAGCTAACCCTCGCTTCAAAGTTTAGAACCCTTGGTCTCCCCTCTTACGATAGACAGGGGATACCGTGGGTGTCCTTCTACCGCCCCACCCACAGCGGGGTTCTGTATGAGAATCCAGTCAGCACGTGTGGAAGTAACTGAACACGTAGTGTAATTGTTATGAAAGGCTTTTAGCAATGACTCACGAACTTCATTTGTCCAATAGTTTTTACGAATCCGCATATCTCAGGTACGAAGGAAATGGGAAATCAGGGTTATGCCTTCATCGACGAGGCCTTATTATTTTACAGAACTTCGGGTATTAATATTCATGAATGTTGAACCAAGAAAGTACGCTGAAACGAGAATGGATAGTAATGTCTTTGAGCGTAACAAATACGCAAGAAGTGCTTTTCGTTCTTTTACCTCATGAGCCGTGTTGCCTGTCTAGAACTTCAGTCCGATTCCTTTCTCACTGAAGTGAACAAGTTTGCATATTACCTTACTATAGGAATTTCTTTGGCTGATATTCGCGTTCCTGTTAAAACTGCTGAATGAACTGTTAAGAGATCTAATGACAAATATTGTACAGTATTTCGGACAAGACCTTGACTATAATGAAGGTGGAATCTATCTATGGTCATCATAATCATCAGATATAAAAGGCCTTGTGCTGATACTTTCAACTCAGCATAAGAGTTAACAGTTTGTTAAAATGAGACTCTCTTGGTCATCCTCCCGCTTTATTCGCAGCAATTACTGCTATTTTATCTAAATGTAAACAAACATACATACATACATACATACATACATACATACATACATACATACATACATACGTATCTTCATTATAGCTTGATAAGCCCTTGAGCGTTCAGTCTGCAAGTCTCTGTGAATTTACTAAACACCTTCACAATCCCCTAATTGGGAACATGCAGCATTTTCAAAAATATTTTTTTTGAAAAGTACACCAATGAAATAGTACGTAAACGTATTACATTGTGGTAAATTGTCTTGTTTTCTACCATTAAAAAAAATATTTAATAGTGCCTTTCCGCAAGGCGAGTGAAACGGCCTCTGACGTAAGCGGCGCGCTGTGACGTCACGATCCAGTACCGCATGGAGCTCTACCAGTCGTTGTGCATCAGCCGTTGCTAAAAGCCGATTGTTTATTATTCATGATCGCGAATAACTTCAAAATGACAGAAGAAAGGTTCAAAACAGCACAATCAGACAATCTATCTTGAAAAATAGTGACTTTTGTGGCCGCAGAAATTCGCGGATAACAAGCAAGTTTGTAAGTGGCGTCTTTTATATACGTGCAATGTACTGTAACCCATAGTATTAGGATAACAACGAACCTGGATAGGTATCACATCACTTTCAACATTTCCTTCCAGACTGATTCCCCTATTAAAGAATACCATTACATTTTCGGGCTTTCAGCATTAGTAAAGTAAGAAATCGGTTTCAGCACTAACATAAACATATAGGTTGTATTATAGTACTAGTCCGCTTCTGTGGTGTAGTGGTTAATGTGTGCCACTCCCGGAGGCCCGGTTTCGATTCCCGGCTCTGCCATGAAAGTTGAAAACAAATAGTACGAGGGCTGGAACGGGGTCTATTCAGCCTCGGGAGGTCAAGTGAGTAGAGGGGTTTCGAATCCCACCTCAGCCATCCTCGAAGTGGTTTTTCGTATTTTCCTACTTCTCCTCCAGGCACCTAAGGCCGCGGCCGTTTCCTTCCCTCTTCCTTGTCTATCCCTTCCGATCCTCCCATCCTCCAACAAGGCCCCTGTTGAGCATAACAGGTGAGGCCGCCTGGACGAGGTAATGGCCCTCCTCACCAGTTTCATCACCATACTCAAAGTCTCACGTTCCAGGACACTGCCCTTGAAGTGGTAGAGGTGAAATCCCTCGCTGAGTCCGAGAGAAAACCAACCCTGAAGGATAAACTGATTAAGAAAGAAAGAAAGAAGGAAAGAAAGAAAGAAAGATCATAGTACTATAGGGCTATAATCTATCATTCTCAAAAAAAAAAAATATTTATGGTTGGGACAACTGGCCTACCGTCTTCCAGGGCCCATGAAAGAGAATTAAATATCTTTGTGGAGGGAAAAAGCCAAACATGATAAAGATAAATATGACTTCATCTAGTTTTCACAAGTCGGGCTGAGTGGTTCAGACTGTTGAGGTGCTGGCCTTCTGACCCCAACTTGGCAGGTTCGATCCTGGTTCAGTCCGGTGGTAGTTGAAGGTGCTCAAATACGTCAGCCTCGTGTCGGTAGATTTACTGGCACGTAAAATAACTCCTGCAGGACTAAATTCCTGCACATCGGCGTCTCCGAAAATCGTAGAAGTAGTTAGCGGGGCGTGAAGCCAATAACATTAATTACATTTGGCTTTTAACAAGCTGAGCATATCAGGAAAGAAAAGTGTCCTGGTGACATTTTAGTCGCTCAATACAGGAATGTCTTTGGGTGCTGTGACTTTTCCTTTTTTTTTTTTTTTTTTGCTTTACGTCACACCGTCACATATAGGTCTTATGGCGACGATGGGACAGGAAAGGCCTATGAATGGGAACAAAGCGGCCGTGGCCTTAGGTACAGCCTCAGCATTTGCCTGATGTGAAAATGGGAAACCACGGAAAACCATCTTCAGGGCTGCCGGCAGTGGGGTTCAAAATCCACTATCTCCCGGATGCGAGCTCACAGCTGCGCGCTCCTAACCGCACGGCCAACTCGCGCGGTATTTTTACCCTTCGGTTTATGACTTGGCTTGTATAACCTAAAACTTAACACCTACATCACTATTTTCACCTGTGTGCAATTATGTTATTTATTTCATTAATATTATGATAATTATTATAACTGAGCATTGTTAACTTATAAGGCCCCAACAGACAAGCATTGGTTTTGTGTAGAGTTATACATTTGTTAAATTCGCGTTGTTTCCTTTCATGATGTACACGCCTATTCTTTGTTACATTATAGAGTATTTAGATATAGCCTAAATTTCTTTACCAATTAAGCTCTTCAATAAAGACATACACAACTGTCCCATGCCAAGATATATTGGTAGAATTAGAGCTGTCAAATGTTTCATAACCCCTTTGATTTATTATCTTGATATGGATCACCCAAAACATAGGTTAGGTTTGGAGAATACTTTAATAATCAGCATTATTTAATGCACTGTTTGTTACTTTCATATTCCAAGATGTAATTGAAGCATTTAAATAAAGCATCATACATTAAAATTTAAAAGTTTTACCACTAGAACAGCTGACATAGAAAAGTGGTTTGAAAATTCAAACAAATTCATCTTACGTTAAAATCTTCAAAAAAATAAACTGTAGACTTTTCCGATATATCACCAGCATTTCTCCAGCTCGCCAAAATCCATTTCTCCCTAGTTTTAGCGTCTTTGAAACGTTTATAAACAATTTGTTTATGGTATGCGATGTGCTATTGCACATCGGAACTCTACACCATTTATAAGTTTTCTGCCTCACTGTCTGCGCAGGATTCGTTTTAAGTCTAAAATATACCACTCAGATTATTATCCAATGTATAGACCTCGAATTTAACCATACTAGACACTAACGTAAAGTAGAAATACGCGAAGTGTATCCTGCTTCTCACAGCACACTATGTGTTATTTCGTCTGCTAATTCAGCCAACCTGTACGATGACGTCAGGCCAATGAGATCGCGTACTTGCGTGACGTGACATTTTCGTAGATTTTTATCATGTTTGGAGTTATTATTTGTACATTCTGATCACATTTTTGAATTCTGCATGCAATTTTGAATCAGATTAGCATATTTTTAATTAAAACTCCGAATCATGCATGTTCCCTATTGTAACTAGCTCTGCGGTACCGTTTAATTCCATACATCTTATCTTATCGTTAGAAACTGTGTCTAACCATCGTCGTATTGGACTCATCATCTTACTCTCCATGACGAGTGTATTAATTCCCCAGGTAACCTATCCTCCTCCATTCGCCTCACATAACTCCACCACTGAAGACGGGTTGTTCATACCCCTTCATACATCCAGTTCAATCGTACCTCAACATTACCTCCTCCTGTCATTGTTTCCACTTGCCAAATGTGAATGTATTCAGTTCAATGAAAATGCATCCCAAATAAAATTATTCTGTCGCACAATGCGACCGACAAACCCTATCTACCTTCTTTCAGTTTAAACATGAAGCTTTTCTTCTATGCACTTCTCTCAGTACTTCACTTCCATGTTCAGCAGACCAGTCCTATGGCGACAATGGGGCAGGAAAGAGGTAAGACTAGGAAGAAAGCGTCCGTGATCTTAATTAAGCTACAGTTCTATAATGTGCTTGGTGTGAAAATGGGGAAACATCGAAAACCATATTCGGTTTAGAGGGACTGGCGTTAGGAAGGGCATCCGACCGTAAAACAGAGCCAAATCTCCATATGTGACATTTCACATCCGCGAACCTGCCAGGATGTGTGGACTTAATTAAAGCTGGCGTGAAAATGGGATAACATGGCACTTTAGGGCTACAGACAGTGGGGTTCGAACCCGCCATCTACCGAATGCAAGCTCACATTCACGTGATTTTATGTACGTAGTGGTGGAGCAATGGGAATATTCGTGGAATAGAGGTACAAGGAATAGTGATACATCAGCATTTTGTGATGCATAAACAAATAGTTTAAGAATTTCCATCTTTACAGCCATGCGATTTGTCCGCTTGTATCACTGATAGTTACTGTGAAGCGTGGGACGTTAGCTTGATTTTCCGGTAAAACTCAAATTTCACTGTTTTGCACTTTTTAATGATGCAGACGCTAACCTTTATCTGATACTTTCGGAGTTATGGGCTACTAAAATCTGGCATTAGTGTGGGCGTGACTCACAGCTGCCAGAAAAAATGCTACTCATTTCCTTGGACTCACGAAACTTTACTGGTTCATTTCTGTGTTTGTATTTTCCTCTTTAGAGATCAGAAAGTCACATACAATATTCTGGTAACGTTATATGCGTCTCTTCTGTTTGTTGTATTTTAATGCTGAGTCTGTATGTTCGTGTTGTTTGTGATAAGCAATTTATTTACTTACAAAGTGGATGAAAATGCCTCGTCATTCTCTTAGGTGGTCAAGGAAACGGGTGCTTATTGGCAATATCCATACAAGAAAAATTCTACCGTTAATATAAATTGTACAACTAGTGTAAATAGTGTGTCGCAAAGTCCTAAACTTAGCATGAGTGTAAATTACAATGAGATAATTGGCGATAAACTGCCATCTCTCAGTGATTGAGGCCTATATCTAAATGGATATATATTTTTCAGTGTAGATATCCTTAATCATATTATTCAGTGTCATTGATTGTGTAGTGTATGAAATAATCATTATTAATATTTTGAAGGAAACTTGAAGTGGTCTTCCAAATTGCTGTTACAGTGTGATAACTGTGACTTTAAGGAATCCTTTTTTAGTTCGGATACAATTGTGGACGTGGAGTTATTTGATGTAGTCGTAAGATTACGTTATGCTATTAGATGCACTGAGAAGTCACGGAATTGTGTCAAACTACGAGGGTTGGGGCAAAAGTCATGGCAACAATTTTTTTCCTTGAAGATACCAGTCCGGTTGGAAAATGTGACATATACAGACGAAAGGATAAGGTGTTAACTACATGTGTGGACAATGAATAGCACTGGAATATCGTAACACAATAATTTATTACGGTAATATACAGGGCAATATGGCCTTTCCGGTGCAAAAGAATGACAACTCAGTACACATAAAGTTGACATGACAAACTTAGGCCTAAGACCCTCAAAGTAGTCCCCTGTTACTGACACCACACGCTGCCAACGATGTGGGAGGCGATGAATACCACCTGCCTCAGCATTTGCTGTACCATGTGTGAATCGGGTCACCTGTTGGCGCACAGCATTAGCAATGTCCACTCGTGTTGCAAACCGCCTACCACGTAGTAGTTCCTTAATCTCTTGAATGAGATCAAAGTCACAGGGTGAAATGTCGGGAGAGTACGGTGGGTGCTCCAACGTCGCAGTAGCTGCCCTACACACTCTCCATTATGTGGTTTTGCATTATCGTCCAGGATTATTGCACTGTCCACAACATCCGGACGTTTCTCCCGAACGCCACGTCGTACCTGTCGCACCAGGAAGTCCCTGTAGTACTGTGCGGTCACTGTTCTGCCATGTGAAACAAAGTGGCAAACAATGACACCCATGACGTCATACGCGACGATCACCATCAATTTGACTGGGGAAGGATTCTGACGGACGTTCTGCCTCCTTGGTGATCCAGCATGTCGCCACTCCGCGGACGGACGTTTCAGTTCTAGTTCGTATGCCCTGGCCCAAAATTCATCGATGGCGATTATTCGTGACAAGAATTGATCGCCGTCCTGTTGCCAGCGTGCAAGGTGGTCGGAGCATATTGCATAGCACACCCACCTTCGAACTTCCGTCAGTGCATGTGCCACCCACCGCGATGCGATTTTGCACAGTTGCAGCTCATTACACAATATCCTGTGGACGATGCGTTTCTCGATGCCTCTTGCGCTCTCTAACTCCAGTAGTGTCCATCGTCTGTCTTCATCCAGGAGCTGCTCGATGACGGCACGTGCCACGCCGGTTCGCACACTGACAGGTCGTCCCGAACGTTGCTCATCACTGATTGACACACGTCCTTGCCGAAACTTTCCTACCCACCGCACTACTGTACGGTATGGTAGGGCATTATTCCCAAGGGCTTCCACTAATTCACTGTGACACTTCATCGCATTTCTCCCTCGGAGAACGGCTATTTTGATGTAAGCGCGCTGCTCAACACGGGTTACTTCCATCTCGCACGACACTCACAAACTGACTGATTTCACAGACCTCGCTGCGCTACTACCAACTATCACAGAGCCATCTGTAGTTCTGCATACACACTATGCCTGCAGAACTTCCACACGACACATATACATTTGTGATCCGTTCACATATCTACAAAAAAATTAATTGCCATGATTTTTGCCCCAATCCTAGAATTTAGTACTGTAATGGACATGCCACCTCTTGCAGCAAACTTTCAGCGATCCGTTCCCTTCTTCTGTTGGAGAACTATGTATGAGTAATAATGTGCTTCTAGCAAAATAAAATAATAAGTACATAGCAGCGACAGTTCATGACAATTAACGGAAGAGAGGCCATACCTCATTGTTAGGTGTAACAACAGTCATTGCTATTGACACTGGTAAAGTGATATCTTCACAGTTGTAAGACTGCATCCTATCCTAGCCATTGAGCAGAAAAAGGCACGGTCTGAGGCTCACAGAAAACAGTGCTAGAATAGTTTTTCTGGAACTTCAACAAGTATGGCATTAGCAGGTGCTGTGGAAATGCTTTGCCATTCAGAGGAGAAACATGAGTTACGGTGCTCACAGAGAAGAAGGTAGTAGGGGGTTCAATGCATTTTTAGAAAGAATCCGTATGCGGAAGCTGTTTGGATTAAAAAACTGGAATCCATTGGCCACATACAAAAGATATGGGTTTCCACTTAAGAATATTATGTGACAGCCTCAAGAGAAGTATATTTTCCGATGGGAAAGTGTTATTGGAAAATGGAGTGAAAGGCAGGCTTTCCGATTCTGAAATTTACTCTCTTCAATATTATTACGGTACATCCATAAGGAGCAATGCTATATACCTTGAAAGTATGAGTCAGGCAATGTGAGAAACATTCCTTCTCAAAGCTTCCACAACATTCTACCTGCCCCATGGACCTGATGGTTGGCGTGTTTGTCACTTCTCTTGTGGATCTTAGCATAAGGTAGAAACATGATCATTATCTTGTCACCTGTTATTGATGCTATAAAAACAAATTACAGAGAGCTTGTCCATCCATAACTCTTGAAAAATTGCCTGATTCGTAAGATGCCGAATTCCAATGAGTCACTCAGTGCAGTCATCTAGAAAAAATGCGCTAAAGCTAAGTTTCTTGGTAAGGACTCAATCACTATTGGTGTGCTAGATGCCATGTTTGTATTTAATGATGGATATCTATCAACAACATTTATATTAGGGAGAATGGGCGTGCAAGGTAGGTTCTGTTGCACCGAAACGCTTCAGGGTCTCGATATTGCTCATGTAAAGAGTAGTGAATATAAGTGTATGGAAGACATAAGAAGAAACAGGAGAAGGAAGAGCGAGCATGGAAGGGAGAAAGAGGAAGAGGAAAATGAAAATGAAACCTGGAGCATAGTATTATGGATGTAGAATGTTTTAGAGTGTTAAGTTCGAAGGTGAGTGGAAGTTTTCATGCTTTTCTCTCTTATGTACGGACAAAACACGATTCCACAACAATGGGACCGTTAATCTCCATAATATGCATTAATGGAGTGTGGATAATCCCCATTGGTGCGACAAACAGCTTTTCAGATTCAGTGGGGCGTGAATGTATGGTGGGGAATCATGGGTCATATGGGTTTCTTTGGACGCTTTATCTGTAAATAGATGTTGTGTTAACGTAAGGGCATATTTTCCAAAAAACTATCAAAGGGAATTGAATGAAGTTATCAGGGATGAAATATATTCCTTGTGATGTGATGAATGAGCATTCTGATACCTTACTTCTATTAGGATACAAATGAAATGCTTAACATTAAAAAACAAAGGTTAAAAAATTAAAATTATAAAAGTGGTAATATTTAGGAGCTGTAAGCTGGTAGCTCTATGATACATGAAATTTAATGTTTCTATTATTAGTCATACTCATTTAGCATCTGGACAATTTTACGATTTTCTCTAAATGTTATTTCTGATAAATCAATTTTAAAATTGGTCAGGCCATTAGCGAGATAGGTAAGTGACCCTTAACCAATTTGACAATGGTTTAGAAATATCCAAGAAATGTCACTTGAATTAAACATTTTTATGACGTCTGTTTCTCTAAATTTTGAGCAGGTTCAGATCAAATTTCAAACAGAACCGATAAGGCTTCAATGTACCACAGTGTTGATTGAAACGTGTTATAATATTCCAGGGTGACCTCTTTGCGTTTTCTAAGAACATGGAGAAAATATTGTTTCCGTGGATATCTGAAATCCTGTCACATGTTTCCTAGCCCCTGTCAACCCAACTCTATGCCAACGGCCCTTTTCAGGGCCAAATAAACAAATTAGTCTCGAAAAAATACGAGTATTGAGCATACAACCTTGCCACAACCCAGGCAAACGGCTTAAAAAAATACTTGCATGGGACTTGAATCTTCCATCCTCGAGCACTGTCAACTATCACATATCCTATTGCACGCTAGACTGTGAGCTACTGCGACACTTGACCTACGGCGCCTACTTTCCAGCCTATACAGTACCGTGCTCCCGGTCTGTGCGTCCACTCCCTGTTTTAAAGTACGTGTTCTGCGTATCTGTATTCATTTTACGGTTTCATTCGTGGTACCCATAATTAATGAATAGTGGCGCTCACGATTTCTGCTGTCTTCTAGTCCGTAAACACACATCTCGTTATATTGCCCCGCTTCAGAAAGAGTGATCGATGTCTTTCAGAACTGTAGTAAATGTGAAGAGATGCATACAACTGGATCGCAAGGGGCTGGTGGAACACCCAATATACAGGGTGAAGCGTAATTCGCGCACTCGGGCGTCGCAGAGCGACTCCTCACATGCCAGCAACAAAAAAATGTCTCTCGCAAAAGTTCGTCCTGCGAGTATATCCTGCAGAAAAACGACGTTGAAGAGTAGCAATCTGGCAACACTGTAACCACATGTAGGGTAACTACCTCTGTCAGCACAAGTTAGTCGTACTGTACATTTGGTACCCAGGTCGAGGGGGTCGATACTGGTTTGAGGCGTATGTTTTTTATTTCGTAAATGTAGTCCAGGTGGTATGGTATCTGGCATCTTAATCGTCAACAGCGATTGCAGCGCGTGCTCTAGAAACCATTCGCACTTACATACTACGATCCTAGAAATGGAGGAACAATCGTTTTCATTGATCAGCTTTGAAAGGCGCCCTTTCCACGTCGTGGGACGTGAAACAAGTAACATTATTATTATACATGTAGTATGTAAATGACAAGTAGATGTTGTGTTATTGTACTGTGCTATCATCTTTAGCATATCGAAAGTGATATTGTTTGTGTAGTTATTCTGTCCTATGACTGGTCATTTGTTTCAGCTGTCTATTTCTTATTAGTCTAACCAGGTATTTGTTGTTTCAGCGTTACAAAATGTTGTAAATGTAGGATACATGTGACCTCAGAAACGGTGTCTTACTGTATTACAGTAGGTAATGTCAGATGTAAATTAGCAAATAAAAAATGCGCCTTTAACCCAGGATCGAACCATCGACCTCCTGCATGCCAACCAAAAACTCTACCCACTGCACCAACTGTACAGCACGACGACAACATGCTGACAGCGGTAGTTATCCTACATATGGTTACAGTGTTGCCAGATTGCTACTCTTCAACGTCCGTTTTCTACCGGATATACTCGCAAGACGAAAATTTGTAAGAGACATTTTTTATTGCTGGCATGTTAGGAGTCGCGCTGCGACGCCCGAGTGCGCGAATTACGCTTCACCCTGTATATATATATATATAAGTGGTATGGGTTAAGAACTTGAATCCCCATTAATGCTTTCTTGCGGATGATATTATAATGTACAGAGTAATAAATAATGTCCAGGATTGTGAGCGACTGCAGAAAGAAGCTCAACGTTGTTGTGAAATGATCATCAGACAATGGTATGATGTTAAACGGGGTAAAAGGTCATATTGTGAATTTCACCAAGAGAAACAGTCCTTTCAGTATTTTAGAGGTTGTAGTAAGGATGTAAATGAGAAGGCATTTAAGTCATTCGTAAGACCACAATCAGAGTATGGATGCACTGTGTGTGACCCTCACCAGGCCTACTTGATTCGAGAACTGGAATAAATCCAAAGAAAAGAAGTATGAGTGATGTTTGAAAAGTATGAAATATCACAATATGAAGATATCACAATTGTTTTATATGGCACCTCAGAAAAAGTCAAGGGGCGTAAGATCGGGCGATCCGACGGGCCAGGGGACAGGTCGTCCCCATCCTATCAGGATACGTCGCATGGAGATGGTCCCGGACAAACACCGCCGCGTGCGGAGGAGTTCCATAATGTTGAAACCACATCCTGCAGCAGTCAAAGAGTGTCACATGTACGATGAAAGGTGGTAGTACACCTTGAAGAAACCGTAGATAGCGTTGGCTGGTCGGATGGCCCTCACAGAAATGGGGACGGGTGAGGTGATCACCCATGATTCCACACCACACACTCACGCCCCACTCTACCTGAAAAGCTGTCTGTCGCACCCAGTGGGGATTATCCACACTCCAGTAATGCATATTATGGTGATTAACGGTCCCACTGTTGTGGAATCTTGCTACATAAAAGAGTCGCTATCAAAGCAGGATGCTGTAGGATCCATTGACAGAACGTCACTGCCACCTAGGCATCGAAATCATGACCATGGAGCTCCTGATGTAAGTGCAGATTGTACGGGTGAAACCGGTGGATATGCAATATCCGTATAACAAGCACTCGGCTGATGTTCGTATCCTGTGCCATGGACCGTGTGCTAGTATGAGGGTTACGCCGGATAGCGTCAAACATGAGATCTATTCATGGTCAGCAGATGGCACGGGATGATCTCTAACAGGCCGTCACCTTCCTAGGGATGCAGTATCCCGCAGGCGTCTTTCCACACTCCGAAATGTCATGCCCGTCGGTTGTTGTATATCCTGATGGCGTTTTTGGTACAGGCTTTGTGCCTGGTATGCATTCTGACTAGCTTCTCCATAGATAAGTACCATATCCACATACATGTCGCTGGAATACATCTCGAGGCAGTGGATAAACTTTGTGTTGTGAATTGCTTCGAAAGAGGGGAGTTCGCGCAGCTACATACTTACCTGCCATCGCATGTCATCGTTCCAACGGGGCATACTTTGCTCTACCTGTGACCTACGCAACATGGAACATGTACGACAGTAGTATAATACAGGGATTCTGCGGCCACCGCCACCTCCGGCTCCCAGTGGCCGCCTCCACCTCAGCCAGTGGCCTCTTCCAGTACTGCCAACTTAACCTAACTAGCGCGACAGTACTGCCAACTTAACCTAACTAGCGCGAAATTTGAATTTGTAAACAAAGCCACGTGCTTTTTGACAGCTGTCATCGACAACAACGCATCGCTAACCTCAGTACTGCCATCTTGACGGGCCTAAACCTCAGTAGTGCCAACTTAACCTAACTAGCATGAGGTAAACAAAGCCACGTGTTTTTTGACAACCACGTGCTTTTTGACAGATTTGTAAACAAAGCTACGTGCTTTTTGACAGACAACAACGCATCGCAAACCTCAGTACTGCCATCTTGACGGGCCTAAACCTCAGTAGTGCCAACTTAACCTAACTAGCATGAGGTAAACAAAGCCACGTGTTTTTTTGACAGCCACGTGCTTTTTGACAGATTTGTAAACAAAGCCACGTGCTTTTTGACAGACAACAACGCATCGCTAACCTCAGTACTGCCATCTTGACGGGCCTAAACCTCAGTAGTGCCAACTTAACCTAACTAGCGCGAGGTAAACAAAGCCACGTGCTTTTTGACAGCCACGTGCTTTTTGACAGCTGTCATCCGCCATCTTTGAGCACCGTGCTACCCTCTTTCGTCACCTGTCATCGGCAGTGCAGCCATCTTGACGGGTCTAAACCTTAGTGCTACCAACTTAACCTCACTAGCTCGAGGTAAACAAATCCGCGTGCAGCTGTCATCCGCCATCTTTAATCTATAGAGCACAGTGCTGCCCTCTTTAGCTACTTACCTTTGAAATGTGGTGGCGGATAATTTGAAAAATGCTTTTTTGACAGCAGCCATCTTTGTGCACCGTGCTGCCCTCTTTAGCTAGATACCTGTGGTGGTAGACAATTCCACGTGACAGCAGCCATCTTTAATCAAGAGAGCACCGTGCTGCCCTCTATGTGGTGGCGGCAAATTCCACGTGCTCTTGTTTGGAAACAAACTCACGTGCTTTTTTTTTGACAGCTACCATCCACCATCTTTAATCAACAGAGCACAGTGCTGTACTCTTTAGCTAGATACCTTTGAAATGTGGTGGCGGCAAATTCTATGTGCTCTTGTTGGGAAACAAAGCCACGTGCTTTTTTGACAGCTGTCATCCGCCATCTTTAATCAATAGAGCACTGTGCTGCGGGTAATTTCGTTAGCTGTCATCCGCCATCTTTAATCCAGAGAGAACAGTGCTGCACTCTATGTGGTGGCGGTAAATTCCATGTGCTTTACAAACCTATGCGCTTTTCTGTCATCCGCCATCTTTAATCCAGAGAGAACAGTGCTGCACTCTATGTGGTGGCGGTAAATTCCATGTGCTTTACAAACCTATGTGCTTTTCTGACAGCTATCATCCGCCATCTTTAATCCAGAGAGAACAGTGCTGCCCTCTATGTGGTAGCGGCAAATTCCACGTGCTCTTGTTTGAAAACATACTCACGTGCTTTTTTGACAGCTGTCATCCGCCATCTTTAATCCAGAGAGAACAGTGCTGCCCTCTATGTGGTGGCGGCAAATTCCACGTGCTCTTGTTTGAAAACATACTCACGTGCTTTTTTGACAGCTGTCATCCGCCATCTTTAATCCAGAGAGAACAGTGCTGTCCTCTATGTGGTGGCGGTAAATTCCACGTGCTCTTGTTTGAAAACATACTCACGTGCTTTTTTTGACAGCTGTCATCCGCCATCTTTAATCTAGAGAGAACAGTGCTGCCTCTATGTGGTGACGGCAAATTCCACGTAGAAACAAAGCCATGTGCAGCTGTCATCCGCCATCTTTAATCACCGTGCTGCCCTGTGACGGCAAATTCCACGTAGAAACAAAGCCATGTGCTTTTTTGACAGCTGTCATCCGCCATCTTTAATCACCGTGCTGCCCGGTGACGGCAAATTCCACGTAGAAACAAAGCCATGTGCTTTTTTGACAGCTGTCATCCGCCATCTTTAATCACCGTGCTACACTCTATGTAGTGGCGACAAATTCTAAATGCTTTACAAACCCATGTGCTTTTCTGACAGAGCTGTCATCCACCTTCTTTAATCACCGTGCTGCCCCGGTGACGGCAAATTCCACGTGCTCTTGTTTGGAAACAAAGCTTTTAATCCAGAGAGAACAGTGCTACCCTGGTGGCGGTAAATTCCACGTGCTCTTGTTTGGAAACAAAGCTTTTAATCCAGAGAGAACAGTGCTACCCTGGTGGCGGTAAATTCCACGTGCTCTTGTTAGTTCGTGATTTAAAATCTAAGCTAGCTGTAAATCCCCGATTCTCAAGAGATTCTTAATCCGAGTTGTCAGGAAGGGCGACCAAGAGCTTAGATACTACTAGTTTTGCATCAGGGAGGGGCGACTAGTCTTAAAACAAATTCTTGCGATTTAAAATCTTAGTTTTGCGTCAGGAAGGACATCCGGCTGTAAAACAATAGTTCGTGATTTAAAATCTAAGAAGTGCATCTAGCTGTAAATCCCCGATTCCCCGTGTTAGACGTTGTAAAACAGATTCTTAATCCGAGTTGTCAGGAAGGGCAACCGGTCGTAAAACTATAGTGTATGAGGTTAGATACTGCTAGTTTTACGTTAGGAAGGACAACTCAACACATTCATGTGATTTAAACACATTTTTATCCCCAAGAGAATCGAACCCGAGACTACCGGGTGAGAGGCATGCATACTGTAGGCTATAGATTTGTTCTACAGTCCTCGAAGTATCGGCACAGTCATTCTGAGCGAGTTGTGTGGAATGCATGTGTTAGCTGAAATTGTACACGTATCTTCCGGCTCGACCTTGAGCGAGGACACTGATAAGCGGCTTGTAACTCGCGAACGTCTTTTTAGCTGAGTACCATTTAAGCTCTTAAAACACAGTACTAATTAAGGTTGTAAAATATTCTGAAATAGTCCTCCTCTGTAGTGCAGTAGTTAGCTGCTACCCTCGGAGGTCCGAGTTCGATTCCTGGCTCTGCCACGGAATGTGTAGCATTTAGCCTATGTAAGTTCCTAACGTAAACTATCATGATTGTACGGAGAGGTTAAAACACACACAGTGCCTACTCCTATCGAAAGAACCTGCACGGTACCGGCATGTAGGCTTCTCCTGGTGAAGGAGCTTGCACATAGTTTAACGCCTCCTATCAACAGCCCTTACTTAATGCTGGCTTTTTTTTTGCACACCCCGCCTCACACCATAGTTTTATACGACCGGCTGCCCTTCCCGACTAGGATTTTAAATCGCAGTATACGTGATAAATTTGTTGTAGCGGGTTTTATAACTAGATATCCCGGTACCGATACATAGCCTACTCGACTGAAGAAGCCTGTACAAGGCTTATTGCCTCCATCCGACAAATGAATCAGCATCAACACTCTTGTACTCAAAAAAAATCATTTTCGAAGGAGTCTGCACAAGGTTTAACGTCCCCATCAACAGCCCTTACTTATTGCTAGCTTTTTTTTGCACACCCCGCCTCACACTATAGTTTCATACGACCGGCTGCCCTTCCCGACTAGGATTTTAAATCGATATCCCGACATAGCCTACTCCTACCGAAGAAGGCAGCTTAACGCCTCCATCCAACAAATGAATCACACTCAAACACTCTTCAATCATTCTCGCTACTTCGGAAGATAGCGGGTTCGAACTGGAAGTCGTAAATGCTAGGCGAGGGGCCTGCGCGATCGTCATTACATGATCTAGCTTTAGCTCAATACCTACAGGTAAGGAATACCGCGTATGTACCCTCGAGAAGTCGAGGATCACACGCTAACTTTCCAAGGATCGAACTCTTAAATTCTGACACCTCGGTATCAACAGGAGGTTTGAATACGTCAGCCTGCAGGTAGGAGCTCTTGTTTGCATTCGTTCCGACTGTACCGCAGTTGTCAGCTCAGCGATTATCATATCCGCTTGGTAACAAGCAGAATATTTAGCCGCAGCAGTCTGCGCGAAGTGCTCCTCACAGTTCTCTGTATGCGTTTATTACGTACACACACACATCTCCCGTCTGCAGTAAATATTATTCTTCAGCCTTTATCTTAAGGTAAGGTAGAACTGTTAATTACTTTTTTTTTATTTGCAAAGCAACTTCTACGCTAGACATCTACATTCATATATGTTTGTTCTTTTTTTTTTTTAGGTACCGTTCGAAAGTACGCAACAATTTTATTCATCCGAGTAACAGTCTGCAGCACGTGCATTTTTTAAAAAGGTATGTTTTCGAACTTTGAGTTGTAAAGATAATTAGGTTAGATGATGCACCCTACACTACATTCATATATGTTTCTTCTTCTTTTTTTTAGGTACGACCAGAATATTATCATTCGAGTTTCAGGCTTGAACGCACGCATTTTATACATCAGAGTAACAGTTTGCAGCGTGAAGATTTTAAGGTATGTCTGACCTCTATTCGTTGAAACTTGGTTTCTTCTAAAACATCGTAACTTTAGTCTATTGATAAATAGTTGTTCTCTTTAATCCTCACGCGAGGTGCGTGCATAGCTATGTCCGCCCTCAACAGGCTGAAACTTGGTTTCTTCCGTAACTTTAAGCTATTCATAAATAATTGTTCTCTTCAACCTACATACTATAGACGTGGTATAATTTCAAACACGTACACATAGCTATGTCTATCCTCAACAGGCTGAAAATTGGTTTCTTCTATAACTTTGAGCTATTGATAAATAATTGTTCTCTTCAACCTACATACTATAGACGTGGTATAATTTCAAACACACACACACACACACACACATAGCTATGTCTATCCTCAACAGGCTGAAAATTGGTTTCTTCCATAACTTTGAGCTATTGATAAATAGTTGTTCTCTTTAATCTACATACTATAGACGTGGTATAATTTCAAACACGCACACATAGCTATATCTGACCTCAACTGGCTGAAAATTGGTTTCTTCTAAAACATCGTAACTTTGAGCTATTGATAAATAGTTGTTCTCTTTAATCTACATACTATAGACGTAGTGCGTACATAGCTATGTCTATCCTCAACAGGCTGAAACTTGGTTTCTTCTAAAACATCGTAACTTTAAGCAATTGATAAATAGTTGTTTTCTTTAATCCTCGCGCTATAGACGTGGTATAATTTCAAACACGCACACATAGCTATGTCCGTCCTCAACTGGCTGAAAATTGGTTTCTTCCATAACTTTGAGCTATTGATAAATAGTTGTTCTCTTTAATCTACATACTATAGACGTGGTATAATTTCAAACACGCACACATAGCTATATCTGACCTCAACTGGCTGAAAATTGGTTTCTTCTAAAACATCGTAACTTTGAGCTATTGATAAATAGTTGTTCTCTTTAATCTACATACTATAGACGTAGTGCGTACATAGCTATGTCTATCCTCAACAGGCTGAAACTTGGTTTCTTCTAAAACATCGTAACTTTAAGCAATTGATAAATAGTTGTTTTCTTTAATCCTCGCGCTATAGACGTGGTATAATTTCAAACACGCACACATAGCTATGTCCGTCCTCAACTGGCTGAAAATTGGTTTATTCTAAAACATCGTAACTTTGAGCTATTGATAAATAGTTGTTCTCTTTAATCTACATACTATAGACGTGGTATAATTTCAAACACGCACACGTAGCTATATCTGACCTCAACTGGCTGAAAATTGGTTTCTTCTAAAACATCGTAACTTTGAGCTATTGATAAATAGTTGTTCTCTTTAATCTACATACTATAGACGTAGTGCGTACATAGCTATGTCTATCCTCAACAGGCTGAAACTTGGTTTCTTCTAAAACATCGTAACTTTAAGCAATTGATAAATAGTTGTTTTCTTTAATCCTCGCGCTATAGACGTGGTATAATTTCAAACACGCACACATAGCTATGTCCGTCCTCAACTGGCTGAAAATTGGTTTCTTCTATAACTTTGAGCTATTGATAAATAGTTGTTCTCTTTAATCTACATACTATAGACGTGGTATAATTTCAAACACGCACACGTAGCTATATCTGACCTCAACTAGCTGAAAATTGGTTTCTTCCGAACATCATAACTTTAGTCTATTGATAAATAGTTGTTCTCTTTAATCTACATACTATAGACGTGGTATAATTTCAAACACGTACACATAGCTATGTCCGTCCTCAACAGGCTTAAACTTGGTTTCTTCCGAACATCGTAACTTTAGTCTATTGATAAATAGTTGTTCTCTTTAATCTACATACTATAGACGTGGTATAATTTCAAACACGCACACGTAGCTATGTCTGTCCTCAACAGGCTTAAACTTGGTTTCTTCCGAACATCGTAACTTTAGTCGTTCTCTTCAATCCTCATGCTATAGGCCTAACTCACAGTCATGTCCAACCTCTATAGGTTGAACATCACAACTTTAGGCTAATCTCTATTGGTTGTTCTCTTTTCAGAACTTGTTGCATACGCTGTTCACCTAAACACTTTATTCGGAGAAAGAGAAGACACTATGTTCCCATGCGAGCTGTGTAAGGCAATGTTCACAAGACGTGACAGCCTTGCACGCCATGTAAAAACAAAACTACATCAGCTATCTGCTTGCGACTATAACCCTACTATGTTCCCCTGCGAACAGTGTAAGGCAACGTTCGCAAGACAGGATAACCTCGCACGTCATATAAAAGCAAAACACCCTAGCATAACATCTGCTTTATGTGATGTTTGCGGGCTGTACTTCGCTAATGTAGAGCAATACCAGGCTCACTTAGCAGAGGTACATCAAATATCTACTTGCCCTCAGGTAGTAGTAGGGGAAAAAGCGTGCAGCTACTGATGTAGCTGTAGAAAGTACTAGTAGTAAAAAACCTAGGAAAAATGAACTTCAAACTATTCACTGCGAGAACTGTAACACTGATGTACCATCTTCGCATTTTCAGGGACACTTACGGAGTAATGTGCATAAAAATAATGCGTGTAGAAGTGGTAGTAACGCAAACATCGAGGAAATTAATACAGCATTTAAAAGTAGGATTGCTAGTTACCGAATTCGCACCAGTCAAAAGTTTCAGAGCACTTCAAACTTTTTAAATTGTGTTCAACCGGATGTACAACAGCTTCTTGCTAAATCTTTGTCCAATCATAGTTTATTTAAAGTTAATTTTGAACTTTTCGCCTTGTACATTAAAAGCACAGATGAATCCGAAATAACGGACATTAAATCATTTAATACGAAGAATTTTGTCATAAGTGAGTCGACTAATTTTAGTGATGTACTTAGGGATGTCTCTAACATTATTTCAACTAAGAGCGAGGAATTTCAGGAAAAGGAATCAGGGTGGGCTTTAGTTGAAATAATGTATCTAGAAGTTAACATCAATAAGTACAATCCTATGCGTGGATCTTCGCACATTGAGCTGCCGACATGGATTCAGCAAAGAAAAGCTGTTGTAAACATCCAAAACAATGACGAAGCATGTTTTGCATGGGCGGTGATGTCGGCTTTAAATCCCGCGAAATCAGGCGTAGCTAAGAGAACATCATCGTATCCACACTATTCAACGCAGCTAAATTTCGATAGTATAGAATTTCCTGTACAGTTAAAGGATATTAAGCGCTTTGAGGAACTAAATAACATTAGTATTAATGTATATGGTGTAGAGAAAAAGTCTGTAGTAGGTCCTCTGTATTATACATGTCATAAGAAGAGTACTCACGTTAATTTACTCTATATTGAAAACAGTGAGAATAGCCACTTTTGCTGGATTAAAAATCTGAGTAGACTTGTTGGCAGTCAGTTATCCAAAGAAAGGTGTAAAAAGTGGCTATGTGATGGATGCTTGCAGTATTTTAGAACTGAAGATCAGTTAACGAAGCATTCCAAGAATGACTGCAATCATGTACGTACAGAGATACCTACTACAGGCAATAATGTTTTAAAATTTACAAATTTTCACAAGCAGATGTGGGTACCGTTCGTGATTTATGCAGACTTTGAAGCCATCCTCACGCCATGCAACACATGCTCACCTAATCCTGACAACTCTTTCACTAATACTACGCACATGCATGTCCCGTATAGCTTCGCGTATTACATCAAGTGTAGTTACGATAGTACGCTTAACAAGTTAGAGCTGTATCGAGGACATGATGCTGCTAAAGTATTTTTAGAAAGACTTGAAAGTGATGCAGTTCGTCTCGGTCGTATTCTGAATAGTAATATTCCTATGAAGCCACTCACCGACATTCAGTTAAATGATCATGAACGTGCTACAAAGTGTAGCATTTGTGATGGGGAATTTTCCGAAAATGACCCTAAAGTTTTTGATCATGATCATTTAACTGGTTTCTACAGATGTGCCGCTCATTATAGCTGTAATCTTAAGTATAGAGTTCCTAAATTTATCCCTGTAATTTTTCATAACTTATCTGGTTACGACTCTCATTTCATCATTTCACAATTTGGAGCTTCGGATGAAAAAGTAGATATAATCCCTCAGAATAAAGAGCGGTACATTGCGTTTGCAAAGTCTGTAAAAGTAGATGCTGAGCATTCTATAAAACTGAGATTCCTTGACTCGTTTCGCTTTATGGCGAGTAGCCTCGATAAACTTTCTAGTCATTTACAGCCTGAACAATTTACAGAAATTCGACGCGTTTTCCCTGAAGAAGCGCAGTTTAATTTACTTCGGCGTAAGGGTGTTTTTTGTTACGAATATCTCGACTGCTTAGACCGCCTCGAAGAACGTGCCTTACCATCGAAACAATCCTTTTACAGCTCGCTGAATTCAGTAGATATTAGTGATGATGACTATTTACATGCACAACATATCTGGGAGCAGTTCCACATTCAAACGCTGGGTGAATACTCCGATTTATATTTAAAGACAGATGTACTTTTGTTAGCTGATGTTTTTGAAAATTTTCGCTGTGTTTGCATGAACACCTACAGCCTTGACCCATGTCAGTATTTTACTGCACCTGGGTTAAGTTGGGACGCGATGTTGAAACACACGCGTGTGAATTTAGAACTGCTAACTGATATTGATATGGTGCACTTTATAAAAGCATCCATTCGAGGCGGTCTGAGCCAGTGCAGCGGCCGGTATTCGAGTGCTAATAATAAGTACATGCCGAGTTTCGATTCCAGTCAGGAATCTCGGTATATCGTTTACCTCGATGTTAATAATCAGTATGGGTGGGCGATGAGTCAGCATCTACCGGTGAGTGGTTTCCGCTGGCTGACGCAGTGCGAAATTGATGCTTTACAGCTACACGCCCTAGGTGATGAAGCTAGTAAAGGTTATTTCCTCGAAGTTGACTTACAGTATCCTAAAGAGTTACACACTTCTCATAATGACCTACCGTTCTGCCCTGAAAATATGAAGTCCCCGTACATTGCATCAACGACGAAAATGCTCATTGCTAATTTATGCGATAAATCTAAGTATATCATTCATTACCGAAATTTAAAACAGTGTTTGCAGCATGGTTTGAAGTTATCCAAAATTCATCGCGTACTAGAATTTAATCAGTCACCGTGGCTAAAGCCATATATCGATCTGAACAATAATTTAAGAACGAATGCGGTTAACGAGTTTGAAAAAGATTTCTACAAGCTCATGAATAACAGTGTGTTTGGTAAGACTATGGAGAATGTTGACAAACGCGTTGATGTAAAATTGATTACAAACTGGGATAATATTAAGAAAAGGTATGGTACTAACTATTTAATAAGTAAACCAAATTTCCACAGCTGCACCATCATACACGAGAATTTAGTTATTATACAGATGAATCGTGTCAAGGTTAAGTATGACAAACCTACCTACGTCGGCTTCACAGTACTTGAATTGGCTAAAACACTCATGTATGAATTCCATTACGATTATATGATGAAGAAGTACGCGCATAATGCGCAATTGCTCTACACAGATACCGATTCGTTTATTTATCAAATCAAAACTGATGACTATTACAATGATATAAAGCCAGACTTGGGTAGGTTTGATACGAGTAACTATCCTGCAGATAATCAATATCATCTACCGCTAGTGAACAAAAAGGTTCTAGGTAAAATGAAAGATGAATGTGCTGGGAATATTATCGATTCATTTGTAGGTACTAAATCCAAGTCATATTGCATAAAACTCTTAAATGAATTACAAATAAAGAGATTGAAGGGGGTTAAAAAGAATGTCGTTCAGAATCAGCTAAGTTTTGAAAACTATAACAATTGCATTAAAAGTAATCCACCTGTTTTGCATAAGCAAATGTCTGTCATTAGAAGCAAGAAGCACCAGTTGTACACTCATTTAATTAGTAAGGTAGCCCTTAATAGCGATGATTGTAAACGGTTTGTCATCCCAAATTCTACCAACACGCTAGCCTGGGGGCATAGTAGTATTGATAAGTACTACTTTACATAAACATTATGCTAGAGGTGTGTGTACTTACGTTACGCTGTCTTACATCACAATTCGGGAGAGGAACGCTGGTACGGCAAGTCTAAACTTTTACATTCAAGAATTGCATCGAGAAGTACGCTAGGGTGAAATGATTCGAGATAAAACGTGTACATACAAGATGTAAATAAATAATGTAGAATTGGTATATTCTTTTATTTTAGGTTAGGTATTACCTTCCTCCCACTCCTTATTTGCAAGATAGAGTTTTTGTTTATTACTCATAGAAGAAAGAAGGTGATGAGCAGTTTCGTAAGTATAGTTCGGTAAGTATCTCGAGAGCAGAATTTTTTTTTTGTCAAAAAATCACATAGCTTTGTAAAGCACGTGGAATTTGCCGCCACCACATAGAGGGCAGCACTGTTCTCTCTGGATTAAAGATGGCGGATGACAGCTGTCAAAAAAGCACGTGAGTATGTTTTCAAACAAGAGCACGTGGAATTTGCCGCTACCACATAGAGGGCAGCACTGTTCTCTCTGGATTAAAGATGGCGGATGATAGCTGTCAGAAAAGCACATAGGTTTGTAAAGCACATGGAATTTACCGCCACCACATAGAGTGCAGCACTGTTCTCTCTGGATTAAAGATGGCGGATGACAGAAAAGCGCATAGGTTTGTAAAGCACATGGAATTTACCGCCACCACATAGAGTGCAGCACTGTTCTCTCTGGATTAAAGATGGCGGATGACAGCTAACGAAATTACCCGCAGCACAGTGCTCTATTGATTAAAGATGGCGGATGACAGCTGTCAAAAAGCACGTGGCTTTGTTTCCCAACAAGAGCACATAGAATTTGCCGCCACCACATTTCAAAGGTATCTAGCTAAAGAGTACAGCACTGTGCTCTGTTGATTAAAGATGGTGGATGGTAGCTGTCAAAAAAAAGCACGTGAGTTTGTTTCCAAACAAGAGCACGTGGAATTTGCCGCCACCACATAGAGGGCAGCACGGTGCTCTCTTGATTAAAGATGGCTGCTGTCACGTGGAATTGTCTACCACCACAGGTATCTAGCTAAAGAGGGCAGCACGGTGCACAAAGATGGCTGCTGTCAAAAAAGCATTTTTCAAATTATCCGCCACCACATTTCAAAGGTAAGTAGCTAAAGAGGGCAGCACTGTGCTCTATAGATTAAAGATGGCGGATGACAGCTGCACGCGGATTTGTTTACCTCGAGCTAGTGAGGTTAAGTTGGTAGCACTAAGGTTTAGACCCGTCAAGATGGCTGCACTGCCGATGACAGGTGACGAAAGAGGGTAGCACGGTGCTCAAAGATGGCGGATGACAGCTGTCAAAAAGCACGTGGCTGTCAAAAAGCACGTGGCTTTGTTTACCTCGCGCTAGTTAGGTTAAGTTGGCACTACTGAGGTTTAGGCCCGTCAAGATGGCAGTACTGAGGTTAGCGATGCGTTGTTGTCTGTCAAAAAGCACGTGGCTTTGTTTACAAATCTGTCGAAAAGCACGTGGCTGTCAAAAAAACACGTGGCTTTGTTTACCTCATGCTAGTTAGGTTAAGTTGGCACTACTGAGGTTTAGGCCCGTCAAGATGGCAGTACTGAGGTTTGCGATGCGTTGTTGTCTGTCAAAAAGCACGTAGCTTTGTTTACAAATCTGTCAAAAAGCACGTGGTTGTCAAAAAGCACGTGGCTTTGTTTACCTCATGCTAGTTAGGTTAAGTTGGCACTACTGAGGTTTAGGCCCGTCAAGATGGCAGTACTGAGGTTAGCGATGCGTTGTTGTCGATGACAGCTGTCAAAAAGCACGTGGCTTTGTTTACAAATTCAAATTTCCCGCGGGAGGTGGAGGAGGCATCTGGGAGGCCTCTGGCTGAGGTGGAGGTGGAGGTGGCCACTGGGAGGCCTCTGGCTGAGGTGGAGAGGCCACTGGCTGAGGTGGAGGCGGCCACTGGGAGCCGGAGGTGGCGGTGGCGGCAGAATCCCTGTATTATACTACTTACGACGTAGCTAATTGGCTACAGACCATCATCTCCTCATCCTTATCCAACTCAACACCATACCCTGTGCAACTATACATACGGTCATTTACAGGGAATAAACATATCAGTCCTTGGAAGCAATCAGGTATGTAACCTTATCACATTCCAGGCAACTGGCTGTTCAAAAAAGGTATGTGGCATTTAAACCCCCTACCTCAAGCACTGTCCACTATCAAAAAATCTTCCCGCCCGCTTGCTCTGTGAGCTACTGCGACATTTGACTTATGGCGCCCACTTCCCAGCCTGTACAGTACCGTTCTCCCGATCTGTGCGTCCACCTCCTGTTTTAAAGTACGTGTTCTGTGTATCTGTACTCGTTTTACGGGTTCATCCGAGGTACCCATAATGAGTTAAAAGTGGCGCTCACGATTTCTGATGTTTTCTAGCCCCTAAACATACATTTCGTTATATTACCCCGGTTTATGGAGAGGGAACGATGTCTTTCAGAACTGTAGTAAATGTGAAGGGATGAATAAAACTGGATCGCAAGGATCTGGTCGACCACCAGCTATAAGAAAATATACAGTTCCAATAACACTTCCTTGAGGAGTTCCTCTCAGATTATGCTTCACTTACACTAATTTTCTGAGTTCCATTTTCTAGCAATGTAGCCAGACACCCATTCAGTTACTTTGTTTCTAGTCCAAATGCCCTCATTACTATCAGTAGTCTCCCATGACCTGCCGTAGCGAAAGTGTTGGATAGGTCAATTACGAGATTGTCCTTTTGACCTCCTGAATCTAAAATATCTGCTGTATCTTGCTGAAATTCTACAAGATGAGCCTCAGTGGAATAACATTTCGTAAACCTTTCTATCAAGTCATGTCTAATATAATTAAATATATACTTTTCCATAGCTTACATGCAACACATATCAATATGACTGGCCTGTAACTATCACCTGTATGTTTATCACCCTTTCCTTTGTACACAGGTGCTCCAGTAGCAACTCTGCATTCATGCGAACTTGAGATATGGTCATATTTCCCAAACCACTGCTTTTAGTATATACCAAGAAATATTATTAATTCCAGCTGCTTTTTTTCTTTGATTACAATCTGCTTTACGTCGCACCGACACAGAAAGGTCTTATGGTGACGATGGGAGAGGAAAGGGATAGAAGTGGGAAGGAAGCGGTCGTGGCCTTAATTAAAGTACAGCTTCCCAGCATTTGTCTGGTGTAAAAATGGGAAACAACGAAAAACCATCTTCAGGGTTGCCGACAGTGGGGTTCGAACCCACTTTCTCCTGAATGCCAGCTTACAGCTGCGCACCCCTAATAGCATGGCCAACTTACTCGGTCCAGCTGCTTTTCTACTGTTCAACTTTTGTTTGGTACTGTAAATACTGTATATTTATCATAGGTAAATTACAATACTTCGTTAATATCAGTCATCTCATCTACATGGACCTTATCTCTATATCCAAAAATATTTTTATACTGCTGGCTGAATACTTCTGCTTGAGTTGCTCAAGTCACTTTGCTAGTAGTTCCTTCAATATCTCCTTACTTCCACAATAATCCCTAACTGTATTTCTTTCTAATCTGCAGCTCCATCTTTGTCTCATTATTCCCATGATAAAATCTAAAAGTTCTTTACGACTTATTACCATATGTAAAGGTACATACGTATTTTCAAATTCCTCAACAACTGCTTTAAATCCATGCCATAAGCTGTTTACATTCTTATTTACCATTTTCCACCAATCACAGTTTTCAAAAACTTCATGGCTGTCTTATCAGCCATACGATACTGCCTAATAATTCTATTTTTACAACCCTCCTTTCTAACACACTTATTTTTAACTACAACGAAAATAGCTTCGTAATCACTTATACCACCTATCACTTCGTTTTCTCTCTAGAGTTCATCTGGTTTTACCAGCACCACGTACAGAATATTCTTCCCTGTAGTTTGGTTGCGTCACGTTCTGATTCAGCTCTGCTTACTAGATTAACTTATTGCGATTTGTTGGTCATGCTTGCTGTCATACGCATTATCTTCCCAAATGACATTTGATAAATTAAGATCAACCGTTATAATTCTGTGTCGTTTTCCACATAGCTGATCATCTTATCAAATAATTCCTCATCAGCGTCAGCGCAACCGTAACATGTTGCCTATTATATTTGGAGATGAGCTCTGCATTTAGAATTTACAGCTAGAATTTCCAGATGTCATCCATCTATTGAAATCTATTGCAATTCAAGAGCCGTTGAATGATATAAAGTAATAATAATAATAATAATAATAATAATAATAATAATAATAATAATAATAAAAACAATATTCCTGTTTGTTTGTTTGCTTCTTCTGAGTTCCTTGACACTATTATTTAATTAATTCCAAGATGGTGTACCATAACCTATGTTCTTTCAGTACATCTGCCTGGGTAAATGCTACTTAGATACAATACAAAGACACCACAGAAAATTTTGCAGGTACCAGGTACTCAGTACAAAGTAACCATTGCATCCTGCTAGATATGAAAATATCACTTTGCAAGGATGATTCACTGTGTTTCACAGAAAAAAGGCATCTTTGTGATCAATACCAATGTTAATTTATTCACTGTGGATCGGCCCATTTAGGCAACCAAGTGATATGAATTCCTATAAAATGCGATTGGTCTTACGACCCACCAACTACTTTCACGATTTTAGGGAACGCCAGGTGCCGGAATTTATTCCGGCAGGCGTTCTCTTACGTGTCAGTAAATCTACCGACACAAGGCTGACGTATTTGAGTACCTTTAATTACCATCGTACTGAGCCAGGATGGAACCTTCCAAGTTGCGGTCACAAGGCCAGCGCCTCAACCGTCTGAAGCACTCAGCCCGGCGCTATGAATTACTGTTACATAACAAAACATTCTTGGAATGCTTGGTTCTCTAAGGCTTTGAGGAAGATAAATAGTTTCTAGAGTTATTTAAACCAGGGTTTGAGAGACGCGGTTAGAATGAAAATGTGAGTAATAAGACACTGAAGGTAGGAAGGACTAAAGCCCTCCGCATACGGGTCGACTGTTTGGCAACGCGATTTTGAAACAGACTGCACAACCAACCTTTTGGTGACCCTTCACGTGTAGGAGAGTAGGTAGCCGCACATGGGTCGACGGAAACGGGACCAGTTTGAAATCAGTTTCCAATTGACAACATGCGATCGTGCTTGCAGGGTCGTGAAACGGTTTCAGTTGCACGGTTGCATTGTAGAATTGTTGCAGACGTGTTATTGCAGCGTTGTTATAGGTTATATTCGTAACAAGCGGGCGAGTTGACCGTGGGGTCAGGGGCGCGCAACTGTGAGCTTACATCCGGGAGGTAATGGGTTCGAACCCCACTTTTGGCAACCCTGAAGATGGTTTTCAGTGTTTTCCAGTTTTCTGGGGCTGTACCTTAATTGAGGCCACGGCCGCTTCCTTCCCACGCCTAGACCTTTCCTATCCCATCGTTGCCATAATACCTATCTGTGTCGGTGTGGAGTAAAGCCATATATATATATATTCTTGATATTTCGAAGTGCTGTTGTCGATATTCGAAATGAATGATCAGACGTGGAATATAAAATTAGCTGAAGAGTGGAAAAGCGTGAAGTGTTATACTATTATAATCTCCAAGGATCCTCCAGGTAAGACATTACTATGAACCTATCGACTGATCCAGATTCAGTCCCGTTTGTGTGTAGACGGAGAGCATCAATCGATTGCAGATCGGTTGCAGAACATTTGAATCGTTTGTTGCAGAAACAGCACTTCTCCACTTTTTGACACTATATGAGTTATTAATATTGCCATGATTAATGCACGAAGGGCTACCATTTTGTGCAGAAAAATCACTTCTACCATATATCTCTGCTTGTCAGTCGCGAATGAAAGTTTCCGTTTTGTGCAGAAAGAACACATCCTGGAGAGGTGTCGTTTTTACTTCAAACCAGCCCGCTTCACAACGTAGTACTGGTGGAAGACATTCTTCAAGAAGTCAGTTCTTTCACTTGAGTCGCTAGGAACAGGTGTGAAAGGAGATGCAAAAGTCGCGTTTCATATAAATCAATTTATGGAGTTTCAGTATAAGGCAAATTATGTCTTAGAAAAATACTGTATTGATGGACTGTGCGTTCATACTTTTAAGTTGCTTATTTCTGCAAACCGTCTCCCTGTGTTACCAACTAGACTTGCTTATCCACAAGGCTGTATTCCATTAAATGAAAAGAAATTAGCATACATAACGAAGTTGGAATCTTACATACCAGAAGAACACCTTGAGTTTTATAATGAACTGTTTGCATGGACAACATCAGCGCAATAGAAGTGAGAAACATTGTTCAAAGATAAGAGACTTACATCTTAATTGTATTACATTGTGTTTTGTTTTATATATATTTTGAACTTTGGAAAGGGACATAAAGGAGTATGCTTCTGTTTATTTTTCTATACAATGTGGTCTAATCATAATATGTGCAAATAAGTAAGTCTTACAAATAACTATTAAATAATGGGTTTAAACACCGTATTTCCTCAGTACAAATAAAGTTCCTTTTGAAATTGAAATGACATAAAAATCAATGTTACACTTCCTTATATTCTCATTAATGGTTTTTGTTGCAGAAACAGCACGTCTCCACCATTTTCAACAAAGTCTGTAAAGGAACTTATTGGACTAACTAGCGAATGTACCCGTGCTTCGCTACGGTATTCTACATTGTATTCGAATATCGAAGTAAATAGTGTACATGCAGTAAATAAGATAGTTTTAAAATTGCATGTCTCTTAGCGTTATCCGAGAAAGAGCATGGGGAGGTCCCCGTACGTTTCCAATGTAAAGTGTTTGTTACGGATTTGTGATATAACGGCAGGCTCACTTGCCTACTGGCATTCACAATCAGGTTGGGAAGTTTACAATATAATTGCAGGCCCCATTACCTACTATGCGGACAGAATCGATTTGGGGAGTTTTCGTTAAAATGGCAGCCCCCCTTTCCTACCTCCAGACAGATTACAGTTTTTATTATAATGGCAGGCAATTACCCTACTATCACTCGAAATTGAGTTGTGCAGTTATCATTATAATGACAGGCCCCTTTTCCTACTGCCAGCCAGCGTACTGCCAGTCACACCAAGTTGGTGAGTTTCCATCAAAATAGCAGGCCACTATGCCTAATGCCAGTCACATTTTAGATGAGTACATTTCTTTATAATGGCGGGCACCCTTGCCTACTGCCAAACACAATCGGGTAGGGGAGTTTTAAACAAAACTGCATGCTCACTTACCTTCTGCAAGTCAAATCGAGAAGGGAACTATTCATTACAATTGTAGGCCTTCCTTACTAATGACAGTTACACAGGAGTTGGAGAAGGAACCCTTTCCTACTGCCAGTCAAAGTCGGTGTGGGGAGTACTGATTACAATAGCAGACCGACCCTTTCTCGATCGCTAAATCGACATCAGTGAATATATATAGATCGACATACGAAAGTATATGCGTGTTTACAATATTGAAGACCTTCATTTACAGATTAACTGCTACTAAACGTACGTCATATCGACAAAGGATTATACCATAAGACACGCCGGATTTAGTGGCCTAAATGGCTGGTCCAATGATATGTCATCTATTCTTGGGTCAGATTTAGAAACGTGGAACAGGGTAAAGGTTTTGTAAGATCATCTCACATTACATTACTTTTCGGATAATAATGTGACAGCTACATACGTAGCATTTGGCTCACATATGGCTACTGAGTGGGCCAATTTTCGTGAAGAGTTTGATGATTCTGTATTTCATATAAGTAATTGAAAGTATGAATAATGCATGTGAAAATTCCAAATTGACTTAACATCGATTAATAGAGAAAAATCAAACGTAAAAGGGATACAGATACGGCATAAAGTCATAAGACCAAGGTTGTAGATCATTCCAAATTGAACGGAGATTGTGCAATCCGTTACGTGATAGGAATTTCCGAAGGTCTGCACCATCATTAAAATTGCCTGCATATTTCGATATTCTTCGGGGATAAAAAATGAAAAATTTAATGATATAGGATTTTTCATTCGTTACAGGCTAAAACGTATAATTTTGTCAAATTTCAATTATCTTCTTATTCTTCTGGCAGATTATGCCACAATGTGGATTTTGGGCGAGGCGGGTAAAAATTAGGACTTTCAGGAAATCAAAAATTATGGAGATTGTTATTATTACCCCTTAAACGGAAAGCTGTACGAAAATTTCGCCAAAATAGTCAGTGTAGAGGTACACAGTCGTTACGATTTGATTTATATAGATAAGGAATCTGCTCCATGTAAAACACCTTTTGGGATATGTCCGCTGGACTTAACCTGCAAAAGTGACCATTCATGATATCTCCCTTATTAATCCTCCTGACGAAAAAATGCACATGAAAAAAAAGGTTTAGAGGTGGAATTCCATCAGGTTTGGTCGATTTCCAGTCAGGTTGGTCTTGTTCTGTATATATTGTGGAAGAGTAAAATCACCATTTCGGTTCCTTATAAACCGCCAGTCCATTCCGGAACATGAAATGTTATTTACGTTTAAAACCTACCTTTGGACAGGTGGATGCTAAATATAAATTTTGTTTCGAATGTCTTCAGTAGTTTTCAAGTTGTAAGGAATACGCTTTACACGCACCCGCTCGTGAGTTAAGTCCGATGGGACTTGTACAGAAAAACGGTCCTTTAATGATATCTCCCTTATTGATCCTCGTATCGAAATGATGCACATGAGAAAAAAAGGTTTAGACATTAATTTCTACCAAGGTAGGTAGACTTCCATAAACTTTTGTTGTGTATATTTTTTGGAAGTGCAAAATCACTGTTTCGGTTTCGTATAAACCCCCAGTTAGTTCAGGGATTTAGAAACAATATTTGCCCTGAAACCTATCAAGGACAGGTGTATTCTAAATACGAATCTTGGTGGAAATGCATCCAGTAGTTTCTAGCATTCACGTACATACGGCGTAATTAAGGAAGAAAATAATACAGTTAAGAATGTTGAAACTAATAGAAAATGGATTATAACTGAGGACAGCCGGATAACGACAAATAAATAAATGCCGTGAGTTATGGATATAATAAAGCGCTAACAGAGGAGAAATTTAGGTTCAGTGATTCTTAGGTAAACAAATATGAAGATGACTAATGGTGTTATTACTTAATCTATTCGAGGGCGGTTATAACCTCCAACGATATTCCGCCAATATCCCGCAGATGAGCCGATTGATGCCTCTCTTGCCATCTACCCAAGGAACAACCACGAATTTAAAAGCATGATGAGGAAAATGGCAATACGTTACTTCCCTACTGGCATGCAGTCAGAGACGTTGCCATGGTAACCTGTAGGTTCGTTGTCGGTCTGTCGGTCACTAAATGCAGAGCATGATACCAGCAGAAAATTGTAAATTTCTCCGTCATGTGAAGAGTAAGGTAAATTATGAACATAACGAAAGTTGTTTATAATGAAGAGACGTTTCACGTACGGTAAACGAAGTTTACAGAAAATCAATAGTATAAGAGAAAATAGAGGAAAACCACTGTGGTTTTCCTATAAACACCCCGTCTATTCAAAGATTTTAAAATTATATGCATATCGGAACCTTTCCTGGGATGAGTATACTCTAAATATGAAGTTTGGCTGAGATCTATCCAGCCGTTTCGACGTGATGGTGGGAAAACCACTCTGGTTTTCCTATAAACCCCCCATATATTCAAATATTTTAAAATGATATGCATATGGAAAACTTCCCCGCGATGAGTATCCTCTAAATATGAAGTTTGGTTGAGATCTATCCAGCCGTTTCGACGTGATGGTGGGAAAACCACTCTGGTTTTCCTATAAACCCCCCATATATTCAAATATTTTAAAATGATATGCATATGGAAAACTTCCCCGCGATGAGTATCCTCTAAATATGAAGTTTGGTTGAGATCTATCCAGCCGTTTCGACGTGATGGTGGGAAAACCACTCTGGTTTTCCTATAAACCCCCCGTCTATTCAAGGATTTTAAAATGATATGCATATCTAAACCTTCCCCGGGATTAGTATACTCTAAATACAATGTTTGGTTGAGATCCATCCAGCCGTTTCGACGTGATGGTGGAAAAACCATTCTGATTTTCCTATAAACCCCCCATATATTCAAATATTTTAAAATGATATGCATATGGAAAACTTCCCCGCGATGAGTATCCTCTAAATATGAAGTTTGGTTGAGATCTATCCAGCCGTTTCGACGTGATGGTGGAAAAACCATTCTGGTTTTCCTATAAACCCCCTGTCTATTCAAGGATTTTAAAATGATATGCATATCAAAACCTTCTCCGGGATGAGTATACCCTAAATATGAAGTTTGGTTGAGATCTATCCAGCCGTTTCGACGTGATGGTGGAACAGACAAACAGACAGACAAACAGAAACAATTTTATTTATATAGATTTTTACACTCGTTCTTCACCCCCTTTCCATCCCCGCCCAAAGGAGTCCTATGAGTGCCTTACACAACAGTATATTTTTTTCCCAGATATTAAGTCTTATTTGTACCTATTTTGGTTGACAGCTATGCCCAAACGTACATGCATAATCTCACTGCTCTAGAATCCTGGAGCTGACGTTGCCATGGTTACGGCAGTTCATTTCTTTATCCGATTCCTAGAGCAGGGGTAGTGTGGTGCCAATATCTCCGTAACGGTTGGTTTTAGGGCCTTAAAACATGGTTTTCGGGCCCGTAGGGCTTACCGAGTTTTGTTCTTTGCGTCAAGAGGATTAAATTGAGCTTTGTCTCGTCCTTATACGACAAATTCGATATTTTGCCTATAATAGTATAAGAGAAAATGGAGGAAAACCGTTTTTCCTATAAAACCCCCGTCTTTTCAAAGATTTTAAAATGATATGCATATCGAAACCTTCCCCGGGGTCAGTATACTCTAAATATGAAGTTTGGTTGAGATCTATCCAGCCGTTTCGACGTGATGGTGGAACAGACAAACAGACAAACAGAAACAATTTTATTTATATAGATTACTAGCGAATGTACCCGTGCTTCGCTACGGTATTCTACATTGTATTCGAATATCGAAGTAAATAGTGTACATGCAGTAAATAAGATAGTTTTAAAATTGCATGTCTCTTAGCGTTATCCGAGAAAGAGCATGGGGAGGTCCCCGTACGTTTCCAATGTAAAGTGTTTGTTACGGATTTGTGATATAACGGCAGGCTCACTTGCCTACTGGCATTCACAATCAGGTTGGGAAGTTTACATTATAATTGCAGGCCCCATTGCCTACTATGCGGACAGAATCGATTTGGGGAGTTTTCGTTAAAATGGCAGCCCCCTTTCCTACCTCCAGACAGATTACAGTTTTTATTATAATGGCAGGCAATTACCCTACTATCACTCGAAATTGAGTTGTGCAGTTATCATTATAATGACAGGCCCCTTTTCCTACTGCCAGCCAGCGTACTGCCAGTCACACCAAGTTGGTGAGTTTCCATCAAAATAGCAGGCCACTATGCCTAATGCCAGTCACATTTTAGATGAGTACATTTCTTTATAATGGCGGGCACCCTTGCCTACTGCCAAACACAATCGGGTAGGGGAGTTTTAAACAAAACTGCATGCTCACTTACCTTCTGCAAGTCAAATCGAGAAGGGAACTATTCATTACAATTGTAGGCCTTCCTTACTAATGACAGTTACACAGGAGTTGGAGAAGGAACCCTTTCCTACTGCCAGTCAAAGTCGGTGTGGGGAGTACTGATTACAATAGCAGACCGACCCTTTCTCGATCGCTAAATCGACATCAGTGAATATATATAGATCGACATACGAAAGTATATGCGTGTTTACAATATTGAAGACCTTCATTTACAGATTAACTGCTACTAAACGTACGTCATATCGACAAAGGATTATACCATAAGACACGCCGGATTTAGTGGCCTAAATGGCTGGTCCAATGATATGTCATCTATTCTTGGGTCAGATTTAGAAACGTGGAACAGGGTAAAGGTTTTGTAAGATCATCTCACATTACATTACTTTTCGGATAATAATGTGACAGCTACATACGTAGCATTTGGCTCACATATGGCTACTGAGTGGGCCAATTTTCGTGAAGAGTTTGATGATTCTGTATTTCATATAAGTAATTGAAAGTATGAATAATGCATGTGAAAATTCCAAATTGACTTAACATCGATTAATAGAGAAAAATCAAACGTAAAAGGGATACAGATACGGCATAAAGTCATAAGACCAAGGTTGTAGATCATTCCAAATTGAACGGAGATTGTGCAATCCGTTACGTGATAGGAATTTCCGAAGGTCTGCACCATCATTAAAATTGCCTGCATATTTCGATATTCTTCGGGGATAAAAAATGAAAAATTTAATGATATAGGATTTTTCATTCGTTACAGGCTAAAACGTATAATTTTGTCAAATTTCAATTATCTTCTTATTCTTCTGGCAGATTATGCCACAATGTGGATTTTGGGCGAGGCGGGTAAAAATTAGGACTTTCAGGAAATCAAAAATTATGGAGATTGTTATTATTACCCCTTAAACGGAAAGCTGTACGAAAATTTCGCCAAAATAGTCAGTGTAGAGGTACACAGTCGTTACGATTTGATTTATATAGATAAGGAATCTGCTCCATGTAAAACACCTTTTGGGCTATGTCCGCTGGACTTAACCTGCAAAAGTGATCATTCATGATATCTCCCTTATTAATCCTCCTGACGAAAAAATGCACATGAAAAAAAAAGGTTTAGAGGTGGAATTCCATCAGGTTTGGTCGATTTCCAGTCAGGTTGGTCTTGTTCTGTATATATTGTGGAAGAGTAAAATCACCATTTCGGTTCCTTATAAACCGCCAGTCCATTCCGGAACATGAAATGTTATTTACGTTTAAAACCTACCTTTGGACAGGTGGATGCTAAATATAAATTTTGTTTCGAATGTCTTCAGTAGTTTTCAAGTTGTAAGGAATACGCTTTACACGCACCCGCTCGTGAGTTAAGTCCGATGGGACTTGTACAGAAAAACGGTCCTTTAATGATATCTCCCTTATTGATCCTCGTATCGAAATGATGCACATGAGAAAAAAAGGTTTAGACATTAATTTCTACCAAGGTAGGTAGACTTCCATAAACTTTTGTTGTGTATATTTTTTGGAAGTGCAAAATCACTGTTTCGGTTTCGTATCAACCCCCAGTTAGTTCAGGGATTTAGAAACAATATTTGCCCTGAAACCTATCAAGGACAGGTGTATTCTAAATACGAATCTTGGTGGAAATGCATCCAGTAGTTTCTAGCATTCACGTACATACGGCGTAATTAAGGAAGAAAATAATACAGTTAAGAATGTTGAAACTAATAGAAAATGGATTATAACTGAGGACAGCCGGATAACGACAAATAAATAAATGCCGTGAGTTATGGATATAATAAAGCGCTAACAGAGGAGAAATTTAGGTTCAGTGATTCTTAGGTAAACAAATATGAAGATGACTAATGGTGTTATTACTTAATCTATTCGAGGGCGGTTATAACCTCCAACGATATTCCGCCAATATCCCGCAGATGAGCCGATTGATGCCTCTCTTGCCATCTACCCAAGGAACAACCACGAATTTAAAAGCATGATGAGGAAAATGGCAATACGTTACTTCCCTACTGGCATGCAGTCAGAGACGTTGCCATGGTAACCTGTAGGTTCGTTGTCGGTCTGTCGGTCACTAAATGCAGAGCATGATACCAGCAGAAAATTGTAAATTTCTCCGTCATGTGAAGAGTAAGGTAAATTATGAACATAACGAAAGTTGTTTATAATGAAGAGACGTTTCACGTACGGTAAACGAAGTTTACAGAAAATCAATAGTATAAGAGAAAATAGAGGAAAACCACTGTGGTTTTCGTATAAACACCCCGTCTACTCAAAGATTTTAAAATTATATGCATATCGGAACCTTTCCTGGGATGAGTATACTCTAAATATGAAGTTTGGCTGAGATCTATCCAGCCGTTTCGACGTGATGGTGGGAAAACCACTCTGGTTTTCCTATAAACCCCCCATATATTCAAATATTTTAAAATGATATGCATATGGAAAACTTCCCCGCGATGAGTATCCTCTAAATATGAAGTTTGGTTGAGATCTATCCAGCCGTTTCGACGTGATGGTGGGAAAACCACTCTGGTTTTCCTATAAACCCCCCGTCTATTCAAGGATTTTAAAATGATATGCATATCTAAACCTTCCCCGGGATTAGTATACTCTAAATACAATGTTTGGTTGAGATCCATCCAGCCGTTTCGACGTGATGGTGGAAAAACCACTCTGGTTTTCCTATAAACCCCTCATATATTCAAATATTTTAAAATGATATGCATATGGAAAACTTCCCCGCGATGAGTATCCTCTAAATATGAAGTTTGGTTGAGATCTATCCAGCCGTTTCGACGTGATGGTGGAAAAACCATTCTGGTTTTCCTATAAACCCCCTGTCTATTCAAGGATTTTAAAATGATATGCATATCAAAACCTTCTCCGGGATGAGTATACCCTAAATATGAAGTTTGGTTGAGATCTATCCAGCCGTTTCGACGTGATGGTGGAACAGACAAACAGACAGACAAACAGAAACAATTTTATTTATATAGATTTTTACACTCGTTCTTCACCCCCTTTCCATCCCCGCCCAAAGGAGTCCTATGAGTGCCTTACACAACAGTATATTTTTTTTTCCCAGATATTAAGTCTTATTTGTACCTATTTTGGTTGACAGCTATGCCCAAACGTACATGCATAATCTCACTGCTCTAGAATCCTGGAGCTGACGTTGCCATGGTTACGGCAGTTCATTTCTTTATCCGATTCCTAGAGCAGGGGTAGTGTGGTGCCAATATCTCCGTAACGGTTGGTTTTAGGGCCTTAAAACATGGTTTTCGGGCCCGTAGGGCTTACCGAGTTTTGTTCTTTGCGTCAAGAGGATTAAATTGAGCTTTGTCTCGTCCTTATACGACAAATTCGATATTTTGCCTATAATAGTATAAGAGAAAATGGAGGAAAACCGTTTTTCCTATAAAACCCCCGTCTTTTCAAAGATTTTAAAATGATATGCATATCGAAACCTTCCCCGGGGTCAGTATACTCTAAATATGAAGTTTGGTTGAGATCTATCCAGCCGTTTCGACGTGATGGTGGAACAGACAAACAGACAGACAAACAGACAAACAGAAACAATTTTATTTATATAGATTCATACAAACAACCTATCTGTCATAGTCATTTCAACAGTAGAATAAGCATAATAAATATCGGAAGGATAGAAATGACATTACACACTACAGACAGTTTTTCCTGTTTTCTGAACAATTTGGTACGTTGGAGAAGTGTCGTTTCTGAAACAAACGATTCAATTTTCATATGCAACCGATTTAAAACTCCCGTTGCTAAACAGTCGCGTTGACCTGTGTGCGGACGGCCTTAGGGAGGACAGAGTAGTGCTTCGCGGGATTTTACTTACTTGCATGATGGGCTACAGTAATCTTCTTTCAAAATACGTATACAAATATGTCAAGAACTCATTACCAGTTCAAGGAATAAGACTTTGAATCTTCCTTTGTAACAGAACAAAGATGTAAAGATTGATATATGAAGACGAAGTTTTGAAAGAAACACCCGTGAATTGCACATTCAATAATCATCAACAGTCAAATGATTTAATTTCACCGATAAGCAGCAAATATATACAACTATATTTGAAGAAAAAAAAGGGGGATTTCCATATTTTTGATCAAACATAGGGAAGATTCAGAACGCGGAAAAATTTCACAAAAAAGGAAAAAAGGCAATGCGGTATTTGTACGAGAAAATTAAAAAGAAATTTATTTTATACTTTAAGAAGACCTAAATATATGTATTACCTGCAGTGTTAATGCGCTGTATACCGTCGTTCTTGCCGCCATATACGATGCTAAACTCGCGTTTGCAGATCGAACACTTTGCTTTATAAACAGTGTGTGGAAGTCCAGTCCAGGAATACACACGTTCACATTTCGAAAGGTATGTACACATATATTTCATTTTCTTTTCTGGTGGTGTTTTATCTTCGTCATCACTGCCCATTATTGTATTATGCGGCTTACATGTGATGTAGTGTGCCATATCATATATGCCCCAAATATCAATTATATAATATGTTGTAATATTTTTCAGTTCATATTCGAAGGGAGTCATGATGCGACCTAGAAGTTGCGTAATGCAGTATTCCGTCATCGGGTGACATCAGTAATAGCTTCTTATCTAAGCATAGCAACAGTGAATATGTCGCGTACTCCGTATGAGTCACTCGGGGATGCACGAGAGTGTTTGAGAGCGGCCGATTATAAAAGAACCAATCACAGCCCTGGAAGTGATATGCCAGAATGAAGGGATTTACAAAACAAATTAAGTCAGTCTTACCAACTTCTAAATTTACAGTGCTGTACTACTCTTTATTTTATCAGGCAATTTGTTATAAAGCTAGACTCCACGGTTTAAATATAAAATAGAAGCCAGTTAAACATTAAAAGAACTACCTGTAGACAGTTGCAATACTTAATTTGAATTAATAAAGTAATCAACATATTTTTATTGAATCAGCGCTTTGCAGAGTAGTGGGTGAGCAGCAACGTCATCGCGTCAGTGGAATCCCCTAAGACATGACTAATACCGGGAGCTTGGTGTATATAGTAGCCTCTGGAAGTGGAAAGTCACTCTGCTTTTGAAGTGTGAACCGCGCGGGTCGGTGTTTTTGATATTAAGCCAGTGGTATAGGAAAGTAACCTTTTTTAAGTGACCAGTTTGAACATATGAATAGTAAATTTGTGAAGCTGAAACGTTTTCCTTTCTGAAAATATGCATTACATGAATGCAAGTGTTAGATTGCAGTTACGAGTGTGCATAGTATATTAACAGAGCAAATACCTTTGCTATATAAATAATTTTAGGTATCACGTATGTCAAAGTGCGGTGGTGACACGGGATAATATCAATAAAACGATAGTTACTGTCGATATTTCCGTACCCGCGTATGCGTAATTTGCATACGGTTTGTGCAAATACCGTGTCCGGTACGCGTTCGGTTTCGCGAAGGACTTGTACGAACCGTCGTCATCGTATCGGTACAATTAAATAGTGTGTGCGAAGCACTATTACATAATGATGAAGAGAGACGAAAAGACTTGCAGAGTATTTGATGACGCCATGCAGTTTGGTGCAATAATGGCGTAATTTGCTGGACGCTGTGGCCTGGAATCATGAAGAAACTGAGACGCTACCAGTTAAGTTCATTTTTAATTATAGGCATGCTTAGATAGAAGGAATTAGGCTAATTCGATCCCAGTGTAATGTAATGTAAATGTAAATGTCAGTCTTGTTGTGACTGAGCTATGTTGTATTTTTATAGATTAGTGTCATGTTTCAGGGAAATGCATGTTTGGAACCCTGATTTTTATATTTTACTTTATTACCTTTTTATTAGATGGGAAAGAGGGAAATGATTAGGTGTAGATGAGGATATATATGTCTAAAGGTAACTGTGTATTCCATTTTGGTACAAGATGTAGACTCTTTTAGTATGAAGGCTACACAGCCTAAAGTTTGGTCTGGGAATAAAATTTAGCAAGGTATTTTTTTTTCCTGCATGTAGCACGTTTATAGGAATACATGGCAGTGATGACCAACGTATACGTGCACCGTCGAACTAATATCTTCTAGATCCGCAGAGAGAACTAGCTAATTGGTATTGAGTTATGTTTTTACGAGAAAAAGGCAAGATTAGCCTGTAACTGAGATTACTATATGTGAATATCGGAAAGATATAATGGTGTCAGCTGCATGGAAAAAGAGAGGTTTGATTTGCCTCAAGTGTTCATTATGATTGTGAGAATCGAACTCACGGACCCCAAAGTGTTAGGCCAGATGTGTTGAGTATCATATCTGCAAGCCGTGTTATATTGGAATATGTAGTTAAGGCCATAGGAATGTGTATGGGTCCCATTGTTTGAGTTTGAGGCCTTGTATTAATTAAATGAACAGAGAAGTGAATGGCAGCGTAATTTATGTTTTCAAACATATTAGAATTTCTCAGGCAAGATTTACCAAACCAATTAGTTAGAGTCTTTTCTGGCGAAGTAAGATGTTTCATAGCAGGCGCATAGAAGTGTTCCGTGATTTATATTACAGCGTGCTAGTGAAAGATCAACAGACGGAAGGCTGAGCCTGGAGTTCGGCGTTCTTTTTATATGAAGGAGTCTAGTATCTTATTGTTTATATTTCAGATATTGAATACACAGATGATATTATTTTTTTTATTGCATGTCATTACAGGTTTCTCCGAGAGTGTTTTTTTGTATTAATTTGTGTTACTTGGATTGTTGTTGATTATGTCATGGCCAGCGTTGAAAAAGATTTGTTCTTAAATATGATTCCGAAACTCATTCTATTGGGAAGCAGGCTTCTAAGCCATCCAATTTATAACAGAACGGTCTGTTAAGTAAATTCAGTGTAGATGTAAGCTAAGGTCCCTGAAATATTGATTTGATGAAAAGTGATGTATATATATAGTTTTATTATGGATCGGATTTAGCATAATTTTATTCTGTCGCGGTATGTCCTGTAATTATAATTTAAATGATATCCGTCAGGATGCGTTAAAATGAATTTAACTGCGTAGGTCGAAGCGAAGTGTGAATTTCTTCCCCAGGTCGTTGCGTTGATTTTGTAAATGTTTTCATTTTGAAACGGGACATTGCCCGTCCTTTGTAATTTGTTGTAAATTTATGTTAATTATGTGCTCGGCACATATTAAATTTTTTTTGGCATTTATTTGAGCCATATTTTAATTATTTTTTGTTTATCTCGAATTTCAATAATGTTTAATAGTCAATAAATCCATCTTACCCCTTTATTTTGTATTTTATTTCGGAAATATGATACTGTTTCCCGTTCATATACCCATGGTATTTATTTTATCCTGAGATTTTTAATTTATTTTAGACCGATCAATTTTTAAGAACCGAACACGCAGCTCTCCGATTGGCGCCGGTGGACTGTATTTCAGACGGGAACGGTACATATTTATCTTATGGCTTCCGTATGTGGGGCGGATTATCATGTTGATTGGGTAAGCTCCATAGCCAGGATAGCGCATTGTTGTCGCCCATTATCATTGCTATGTCCGGATATTATTATTCAGGAACGGAGTAGTATATTATTTAAATTTGTATTGTTAACCCTGAATGTGCGACTTAATATTTAATGTAGGCTGACGTTATATATTTTTGTTAAGGCTATTATATGGATATTGAAACCACAAATAGTGAAAAACGTCGCACCTATTTGGAGCCAACAGAATGATGCTCTTCGCACACATAGCAAGTTGTTATATAGGCTTTTATAGGATTTTCGAATTCGAAATTTTGGGAATGTCCATAATGGATACCTGAGCTTTAATATTTATAAATTTAGATAGGTAGAGATAATTTCGAATGGGCGGATGATAGATGATGAAGTCTGAGATTCTTATTCGATACCCAGACGGAGTCATGTGAACTGGCAACCTAACGTAGTAGACAGTTGAGTCTAAGGTCCTGTGTTCAATATTACTAGTTGGTATGAGAATACAAGAAGTCAAAATATATTTAGAAAAAATTAGTAATTACTGAATATATTAAATTACGTTGGGAAAATATCGGCATTTATATTTTTTATATGGTAGATATCGGGCATAGAATATGATAGCCGATGAGAAAGGCATGTCAAATATTGAATGATTCCATTGGAATTCGTGAACAATAAAATGATTTCACGTGAGGCAGATGCTGTTATATCCTTCAGATATAATTGATCGTAGACATAGCATGAATAATTTGTTTGTATAGCAAATTTTAAATAGCCAGTGCGTTGGTAGGTTTGTAATTTAGATTCAGTCAGGGACACGAGATAGCCTCAATCTCGGATGGAAAGGATAACTATAGTGGCATTGTTATTGAAGGTTGAAGGTGTATGGACCATTGTAACGGGAAATATCATCCTTTAGCTGGAGATAATATGCAAATATAGTTAGGCATTGTTGTCTAATGCATAGTTTTGAGCCCATATTAGGAAAAGCCTATATTTATTTAAAATATTTCGGGCTATGGATTAAATTATTTTTCTTAATACTTGAATACGCGTGGATTTTATTTTGATTACGCGTGATGAAAACATTGACATTCGGTAGGTAGTTTCTGCATGGCGTATTGTGAAGCCATATTGTTTGTTTTCCTTGAGTAACGTAAATCGCAGAAACTGATGAAATTAATCTATAAACCTGGGGAACACACTTAAAGTTTTCGGAAGTGATTCTAGGCCGCGTAGTCGTATTTGATTTGGTATTATGGCAGTAACCTTAGCTGACCTGTTGGCTAAGATGGACTTGGCGGAGAAAGAGGCGAAGGAGCGTGAACAAGAGGCGCAGAAACGCGAACAGGAGCGTATGCAACAAATTAAGGAGGAAATAGACTTTGTGACTGCGGAAGTAGACAGAAGCATGACAGGGATCAGGGAGACAATGGAGTTAGCAGCGGTTGAAGGTGAGAAACGTGAACAGGAGCGTATGCGGCAGATTACGGAGAAAATAGACTTGGTGACTGCGGAGGCGATAAATCGCGAACTTAAAAACATTAATTAACTTTCTGGTAAAATATCAGAGGGGAATTGTAAACTGGAGGAAAAGATTGATCATGTTCAAAAGTGCTGTCAGGAAGGGATGATACGTTTAGAAAAGCGTATGGATGATATAGAGAATAGAAATGAGGAACAGGTAGACCGGATTAGAAAAACCGTTGAGGAGTTAACTGGCAAAATAACAGATGGAGCCGTAAAGACTGAAAAGCAATTGGAGGAAATGACAAATAGCTTAGAGGAGGCGCGAACTGAGATAGGCAAGAATCGAAGCGCGATCGACCACTTAAGCGAGGCTACAGAAGAAAGATTTTCCAATATTACGGAGGAAATTAGTGCCCAGATAGCCGAAGTACAACGGAAGAATGCGGATCAGTTGGAAGCGAAGTTAGGTGAAAAACAACGGGAAACTGAGTCAAAGATGAGAACGATGGAAAAGGAATTGAGAAAAGAGGTTGTAGATCAAATTGCAGGCAAGGGTGAAGAGATCAAGAAGATGATTTTAGTAGATAGAGAGAATGCTAGAGTCAATATACAAGAAGTAGGTGCAAATATTGAGGCATGGGCTGAATCTTCGCAGAAGAATACGAATAAGTTGATATCTGTGGAAAAGGAAGTACAATATTTGAAGGATAAAATAGAATTACTTGATCTAAGAACAAATAAGGAGATGGATAAACTGAAGTGTTCAATGCAGAATGATAGTCTTGAAAGAGAAGCGAGTCAAGCTAATGAACCAGCTCTACTTAGCGATCTGTTAAATTTACCAAGACCGGAAGAAAAATCATCTACGCCAAGAGAGACGAATGGAGGCCAAATTTATAACATATTTCGTACATCTTCAGAAGATAAACCCCGTAAATTTAGTGGACTAGATGATAGAACACCAAGGGCATTTCTTCGAGAGATAGAAGATTATATGACAGATGCGAAGGTACCAGCTGATAGAAGATTACGTACAATTAGCAAATTCTTATCTGATTCGGCTTTAGAATGGATGATGGCATTCCAATATACATTCAGTACGTATGAGGAATTTAAGGTAGCATTCTTAAAGAAATTCTGGGATGTATCTATACAGCAGTCATTACGTATGGAGCTTTATTCAAAAAAATATCCTACTACTATTCCAACAAGGTTTGCTAATTATTTTATTTCCCAAATTATCAAATTCAGAGATTTGGACACGCCACCTTCCGAATCCGAGATGATCGTAGCGATATCTAGACAATTACCGTTGGAAGTGCAGAGAACTCTAATAGCAGCAAATGTTAGAACAGCGACTGAGGCGGAATTGACTTTACGTCAGTTGGATTTAACTTCTACACAAAATCAACCAAGGATCAGACATTCGGAGGCTTTACATACGATTGATTTAACGGAAGATAGAAGTCCACCACCTAAGATGAGGAAGGGAGGTCGAGTGCAAAGTTCAGGAACGCAGACGATATTACAGCAAGCTAGACCAGTTGAAAATGAGCAATCACGGAGAGGTGAATGGAATTTCAATAATTATCCAGATGATAGGAGAGGACAAGGATATACCCACGATAGGAATGATAATAGAGGAAATAATTATTCATATGGAAGGAATGGACGAACATTTAGATATCGGCATAGAGGTTATGCAGGTCAGCGGCGACCTTACAATAGATGGGAGAATAGAAGGAATGTGGATTTTCGGAATGATTTCAGACAAAGACCTGATTATCAACAAAGGAATGCTGAGTCGCAGAGATACGTGACGGAGTTGAGAAGTAAACGACAGGACGGAGATCAATGGCAACAGGCCATACAGGGAAACACGAGTGGCCAAAACCATGGTGCAGAGAGCAATGCTTACCGCGAATTCCGGGAAGCAGAACAAATTAAAGGATTGAATCCACATGCATCAGATTTCAATACGAGGGACAATGGGGCTAAAAAAAAAAAAGCTCAATACTAGTATGCGGAGATAGTCTGAAGAAAGCAAGTAATACGGATGATGACAGATGGGTAATAGTTTCGGTGGATAGTTGGGTGATTCAGCCTGAGGATTTGTTAGAAGAAAATGAAAAATTAAGTCAAAATTGCTTAAGGAAATTACCAGTGATTTATGTCAGAGTAGGAGGAATGAGAGTTCGAGTTTTGGTGGATACCGGCGCTACTATCAGTGTTGTTTCTCAAACGCTGATATACGAATTAAAGACCAGGGTAAAAGTTCCTACAATACCCATTTCAAGATTAAAAGTTCGTGGAATTGTACCCGACAAAACTACTATTTGTAAAGAACAAGCTTTATTAGATCTAGAAATTGGGAATTCAACAGTATCACATCCTTGCGTTATCCTACCGCGCATGGAATATAACTTAATTTTGGGTGCTGACTTTTTAGGAACTTACAATGCTGTGATTGACATGGGGTCAAATACGTTAATTTTTCGGATGGAAGATCAAAATGAAAATTTGCAGTTAAATCAAGCAGAGGAAGAGTTTGGCGAAGAGCAGATATGGACAACAGTTGTGGATGAAGGAAAGGAAGTGGATGATTTCCCGGTAAATTGGATTTCAAATTGTGAAGAACTTAAGGAAAACTTTGAAATTATGTTAGCTAATTTAGAAGAGGATGATGAAGAAGCAAAATTTAATCAATTATTACCGACTAAAGTAGCGGAATCACCAGTAGATGATGAGCAACGGGGAAAGCTACGGGAAATACTAGTTAAACATAAGACAGTTTTTGGTTCAAAACCCGGTAGAATACCAAATTTTGAGTATAAGATTGTAGTAAATAACTGGGAACCTTTTAAACAACGCCCATATCCTGTACCGGAAAAGCTTTTTCCTCAGGTGAAAGAAATTATTGATGCAATGGAAAGGAACGGCATTATAACCAAAGCACCTAGTCCGTTTCTCAATCCAATTTTGGCAGTACCAAAGGCAAATGGGTCTATTAGGGTGTGTCTTGAAGCACGAGCCAATAATAAACGCTTAGTCCCAGAGTACGTGCAGGCTCCACCGATTAAAGACTTGTTGAAGAAGTTTGGAGGAATGGAGTATTTCGGAACCGTAGATCTGACCTCATCATTTCATCATATTGTTTTAGATCCGAGTACGAGTATGCTGACTGGTTTTATGTTTGACAATCAGACATATATTTTCCAGAGATTACCCTTTGGTCTGGCTAATTCAAGTTCAGTATTGATCAGAGCTTTAGAGAATAATTTAAGTCCAGCAGTTAAAGAATTTACAGTAAAATACATAGATGATATCATATTTTGCTCCAAGACATTAGAAGAACATTTGAAGAAAATTGATTTGTTACTTGAAGATTTGAATAGAAGTAATTTTAAAGTGAATTTTGAAAAATCTCACTTTTGTCAAAGAAGTACTTTGTTTCTTGGCCATGTCATTGATGGAGAAGGGGTTAGGCCAAATCCTGTCAAAGTTTCAGCAGTACAAAATTTTCCTAAGCCAACTCGAATCAAACATATTCGTCAGTTCTTAGGCCTATGCCAATTCTTTGCAGATCATTGTATATCATATACAGATACAGTTGCTCCATTGCAAGAATTATTAAAGACCAATAATCGTTGGAAATGGACTGAGATTCATGATGAAGCTTTTCGTAAAACCAAAGAGATGCTAGCCAATGCTGTCAAATTAGGATATCCACAATACGATAGGCGGTTTATTATCCAGACAGATGCATCAAGTGTAGGTATTGGAGCGATTTTGTACCAGGAGACACCGGAAAAGGAACAGAAGACGACGTATCTTGCATTTATGAGCCGAAAACTCAGATCTCATGAGTTGAAATGGACGACCACGGAGTTAGAGATGTTATCCATTGTTGTAGCTTTAACTCAATGGCGTAAATATATATACGGATTCCCGATTACTATCCGTACTGATCATAAGGCTCTGACGTTCATACAGAAAGCAAATGTGGGTAGCGATCGAATTTGTAGATGGTCATTATTTATTCAACAGTTTGACCTAACATTTGAGCATTGTCCTGGTAAGCTCAATGTTGTGGCGGATGCACTCAGTAGGAACCCGAACCCAGATGAAATCACAATTAATCTTACAGTTTTGGATGATGGAGATCAAGCCGTTATTAATCGTTTACGAGAAATAAGGCAAGAACAGGAGAATTATCCACCTACACGTCTTATGTTGGATTATTTTAGTAAGCAGATTGAACCCGGTACCGCGAGATTCAAGGAAGCTGAGAAGAAAGCAACATCATTTCATTTATTCAATAATCTTCTACATAAATTTATTGATGAAGATCATACAAAATTTAGAATTGTAATTCCACCAATACTTCAGGTTGATTTAATATGGTTGTCACATCATATGACTGGTCACGCAGGGATTGAGAAGGTGACGGCAGTTCTTCAGGAGACATTCATATGGCCAAGAATGAGACGAATGGTACAACAGGTCATTCGTACTTGCGATAAATGTCAGCGAGTAAAACCAAATACATTTTTACTGAAGCAGTCACCGAAGCCCATTTTGCCTAACGAACCCCGACAGCTGTTCGCAATTGATTATTTCGGTCCCCTTCCAACTAGTCGTCGTGGAGTTAAACATATATTAGTATGTCTTGATGTGTTTACAAAATTTGTAACTCTGTGTCCTGTACAGAAGGCAAACATGAGATCAGCCTTGTACCAGATTAAAAACAAAATTATAACTAAGATGGGTACTCCTCAGAAGATATTAAGTGACCATGGGCCACAGTTTACTTCGCCTGCATTCAAGCGTGAACTTGAGAAATTAGGGATTCAGCATGTACTTAGTTCAGTACGACATCCAGAATCCAATCCTAGTGAAAGAATCATGAGGGAGATTTCAAAATATTGTAGATTGTTCATATCTAAGGAGCATTGGAAATGGTTGGATGTAATACCGATTATTACTGATAGTATTAATTCGACACGTCATGAATCTACAGGCCAAATTCCTATGGTTTTGCATTTGAATGAATACCCAAATAGACCGTGGCATAATGTTATTCCGTGTCCGGTAGATCCAAAGCTATCACTTGAATTATGTGTAAGAGAGACAGCAGAAAAAATGAAAAGTCAGGCAGAGAAGAGGGCGCGCAGAACCAGAGGGAAACGTTTTCATCGTCCTTTGCGCATAGGAGAATTGGTATTGGTAAAGCGACCTGCTAGTTCTGATGCCCCGGCACGCTTTTACCATAAGTTTGCAGAGCTCTATGTTGGACCTTTTCGTATTGTTCATGATTATGGCAATAACTCTTATCGTGTACGTAACATGGATGGAACAATGGAGAAGACATTCAACGCTTCTAATTTAAAACTTTATTACCCACCTGGTCAGATCCGTATTGATGAAGTACAAGAAGATGATGACTTAGGAGATGACGAAGATGATGATGACATTGACGAAGAAGATGACCCAGTAGAAGAAGATGTGGACCAAGAAGACGAAGAAGAAGCTACAGAGAATGTAAACATGGCAAATATAGAAGACACAGACCCATTACCAGCAGAAATTTGTCATCAATGTGACGGAAATGAACGCAAGTTTCAAGCTCTTTTGGAAATATTTTTTGAAGCTCAGAAAGAGAAGGAGAGATTGCTAGCTGAACGTGAAATATTATTATCCGAGAGAATAACTGAAATGGAGCCATAGTAGTGAATCATAAAAAAATACGTTTTCACATATTTTTTTACGGGGTATGGGGAGAATGTGCCATATCATATATCCCCCAAATATCAATTATATAATATGTTGTAATATTTTTCAGTTCATATTCGAAGGGAGTCATGATGCGACCTAGAAGTTGCGTAATGCAGTATTCCGTCATCGGGTGACATCAGTAATAGCTTCTTATCTAAGCATAGCAACAGTGAATATGTCGCGTACTCCGTATGAGTCACTCGGGGATGCACGAGAGTGTTTGAGAGCGGCCGATTATAAAAGAACCAATCACAGCCCTGGAAGTGATATGCCAGAATGAAGGGATTTACAAAACAAATTAAGTCAGTCTTACCAACTTCTAAATTTACAGTGCTGTACTACTCTTTATTTTATCAGGCAATTTGTTATAAAGCTAGACTCCACGGTTTAAATATAAAATAGAAGCCAGTTAAACATTAAAAGAACTACCTGTAGACAGTTGCAATACTTAATTTGAATTAATAAAGTAATCAACATATTTTTATTGAATCAGCGCTTTGCAGAGTAGTGGGTGAGCAGCAACGTCATCGCGTCAGTGGAATCCCCTAAGACATGACTAATACCGGGAGCTTGGTGTATATAGTAGCCTCTGGAAATGGAAAGTCACTCTGCTTTTGAAGTGTGAACCGCGCGGGTCGGTGTTTTTGATATTAAGCCAGTGGTATAGGAAAGTAACCTTTTTTAAGTGACCAGTTTGAACATATGAATAGTAAATTTGTGAAGCTGAAACGTTTTCCTTTCTGAAAATATGCATTACATGAATGCAAGTGTTAGATTGCAGTTACGAGTGTGCATAGTATATTAACAGAGCAAATACCTTTGCTATATAAATAATTTTAGGTATCACGTATGTCAAAGTGCGGTGGTGACACGGGATAATATCAATAAAACGATAGTTACTGTCGATATTTCCGTACCCGCGTATGCGTAATTTGCATACGGTTTGTGCAAATACCGTGTCCGGTACGCGTTCGGTTTCGCGAAGGACTTGTACGAACCGTCGTCATCGTATCGGTACAATTAAATGGTGTGTGCGAAGCACTATTACATAATGATGAAGAGAGAAGAAAAGACTTGCAGAGTATTTGATGACGCCATGCAGTTTGGTGCAATAATGGCGTAATTTGCTGGACGCTGTGGCCTGGAATCATGAAGAAACTGAGACGCTACCAGTTAAGTTCATTTTTAATTATAGGCATGCTTAGATAGAAGGAATTAGGCTAATTCGATCCCAGTGTAATGTAATGTAAATGTAAATGTCAGTCTTGTTGTGACTGAGCTATGTTGTATTTTTATAGATTAGTGTCATGTTTCAGGGAAATGCATGTTTGGAACCCTGATTTTTATATTTTACTTTATTACCTTTTTATTAGATGGGAAAGAGGGAAATGATTAGGTGTAGATGAGGATATATATGTCTAAAGGTAACTGTGTATTCCATTTTGGTACAAGATGTAGACTCTTTTAGTATGAAGGCTACACAGCCTAAAGTTTGGTCTGGGAATAAAATTTAGCAAGGTATTTTTTTTTCCTGCATGTAGCACGTTTATAGGAATACATGGCAGTGATGACCAACGTATACGTGCACCGTCGAACTAATATCTTCTAGATCCGCAGAGAGAACTAGCTAATTGGTATTGAGTTATGTTTTTACGAGAAAAAGGCAAGATTAGCCTGTAACTGAGATTACTATATGTGAATATCGGAAAGATATAATGGTGTCAGCTGCATGGAAAAAGAGAGGTTTGATTTGCCTCAAGTGTTCATTATGATTGTGAGAATCGAACTCACGGACCCCAAAGTGTTAGGCCAGATGTGTTGAGTATCATATCTGCAAGCCGTGTTATATTGGAATATGTAGTTAAGGCCATAGGAATGTGTATGGGTCCCATTGTTTGAGTTTGAGGCCTTGTATTAATTAAATGAACAGAGAAGTGAATGGCAGCGTAATTTATGTTTTCAAACATATTAGAATTTCTCAGGCAAGATTTACCAAACCAATTAGTTAGAGTCTTTTCTGGCGAAGTAAGATGTTTCATAGCAGGCGCATAGAAGTGTTCCGTGATTTATATTACAGCGTGCTAGTGAAAGATCAACAGACGGAAGGCTGAGCCTGGAGTTCGGCGTTCTTTTTATATGAAGGAGTCTAGTATCTTATTGTTTATATTTCAGATATTGAATACACAGATGATATTATTTTTTTTATTGCATGTCATTACAGGTTTCTCCGAGAGTGTTTTTTTTGTATTAATTTGTGTTACTTGGATTGTTGTTGATTATGTCATGGCCAGCGTTGAAAAAGATTTGTTCTTAAATATGAGTCCGAAACTCATTCTATTGGGAAGCAGGCTTCTAAGCCATCCAATTTATAACAGAACGGTCTGTTAAGTAAATTCAGTGTAGATGTAAGCTAAGGTCCCTGAAATATTGATTTGATGAAAAGTGATGTATATATATAGTTTTATTATGGATCGGATTTAGCATAATTTTATTCTGTCGCGGTATGTCCTGTAATTATAATTTAAATGATATCCGTCAGGATGCGTTAAAATGAATTTAACTGCGTAGGTCGAAGCGAAGTGTGAATTTCTTCCCCAGGTCGTTGCGTTGATTTTGTAAATGTTTTCATTTTGAAACGGGACATTGCCCGTCCTTTGTAATTTGTTGTAAATTTATGTTAATTATGTGCTCGGCACATATTAAATTTTTTTGGCATTTATTTGAGCCATATTTTAATTATTTTTTGTTTATCTCGAATTTCAATAATGTTTAATAGTCAATAAATCCATCTTACCCCTTTATTTTGTATTTTATTTCGGAAATATGATACTGTTTCCCGTTCATATACCCATGGTATTTATTTTAGCCTGAGATTTTTAATTTATTTTAGACCGATCAATTTTTAAGAACCGAACACGCAGCTCTCCGATTGGCGCCGGTGGACTGTATTTCAGACGGGAACGGTACAGTAGAGTAAAACCACTGAAACCAAATCACGCCAAAGTACCACCATCTGAACAACACAAAGAACGGAAGGAAGGAAGGAAGGAAGGAAGGAAGGAAGGAAGGAAGGAAGGAAGGAAGTAGGCGGTAATTTCTAAACGAAATAATCAATATAAAAACTCGATATAGAATCAATTGCGCCTGCTCTCGAAAGTTTAAACGAATTTCGATAGAGTGCGAAAAATTTAAATGTTTGAAATGATTTATTATTTTACTTAATGTAATTATACGGAAGAAATTCCCCCAAAGAGACAGAAAATACGGGATTCGGGAGATAATGAAAAAATAGGGTCAAATACGGGAGATACCGGGAAATACGGGAGAGTAGGTCACCAAAGTAGTAAAAGAGAGATGCGTTTACTATTTGAAATAAGATAAAGAAAGCAATAAATTAACGTTTCTATTACCGTAACGCTACATTATTCAAACCCAAACTCAATGCGTTGAATTCTTACAGTACATTATGTTCTGTACATTTCTACACATTTTATCGTCGGTTTTGAACCATTCCGGTGAAATTAAAGGACGGTGGCTTGGCTGCCAAATTAGAAAGATCAAACTCAAACAATATACCATCAATTTAGAACATGTATGTTTGTATGGAAACATTGTTTAGTGTATGAAATATGTTATGAATTAAGCGGCATAGTTTTTAGAGGACACTTCTTTATTTTCTAAAAATCTCGAACTGCTTCTCATATCTTCTTTCCTGCAACTGGTATCCGTATGGGTATACATTTAGTCAAGTGACAAGGTCATATATCAACGAAGAAATCTACTGCACGTCGTGACGGTAAACTAGCACAGAAATGAATAATGTGTTTCCATGCATGAGCAAAGAACTCCGGAGAATCTCATATCAAAGGACCTTAGTCCATGCATTAGCATAATGTTTAACGGAGATGAAGAGCGGTATCTATTACCATTCATTAGTGGCAGAACGTCTACTTACTTATCGGAAATAACTGCTACTTTCTTAGAGTTAAAGCATTTCTAAGATAAATGAATCTATACACATAAAATAGTAACGACCGTGTGCCTGTACATTGACTATTTTGGCGAAATTTTAATACAGCTATCCGGTTAAGGGGTTCCTAAAGTCCTAATTTTTACCCACCTCCCCCAAAATCAAAATTGCGGCACAATCTGCCAGACGAGATAGAAAATTAAATTTGGAAAAATTATACAAATAGTATGTAACCGTCCGAAAACTTCCAAAACCTATGAATTTTTCAATTTTTATCCCCGAAGAATATCCAAATATAGAGGAAAGTTTAATGACGGTGCAGACCTTCGTTTCGAGGTATTTCGTGATTAAACTAAGTCCAATCACAAAACGGATGGCACAATCTCAGTTCAATTTGGAGCGACCTACAACTCTGGTCCTGTGACTTTGTCGTATTTCTATCTCTTACAGGTTACATTTGTCTATTTCTCGACTGTAAGTAAATTTTTCATTTTTACAAGCATAATTCATACTTTGAATCATTTGTAGGAAAGATGGAATAATCAAATTCTACATGAACATTGGCCCATCCAATAGCCCTATGTGAGCCAAATGCTACGTTTGTAGCTGTCATATAATTATCCGAAATGTAATGCACTATGGGACAATATTCCCCAAATTTCACCCTATTCAACGTTTATAACTCAGTCTGACCCATGAATAGATGAGATACGAGAAAATATCAAAGAGCAAGCCATTTAGACCGTTAAATACGGCGTCTTATGGTACAATCCATTTGTCGATATAACGTACCGTTTAGCAACAATTAATCAGTAAATAAAGGCCTGTAATATTATAAACATGCATATACTTTTGTATGTCGATTTATATATACTCATTGATGTCGATTTGTAGCTATCGAGAAAGGGTGTGTCTGATATTGTAATCACATCGACTTTGACTGGCAGTTGGAATGGGATCCTCCACCAGCTCCTGTGTAAATAGCATTAAGGAGGGCGTACCATTGTAATGAATAATTCCTTACTCAATTTGACTTGCAGAAAACAAAGAGGCATGCAATTTTGTTCAAAACTTTCCTAACCGATTGTGTTTGGCTGTAAGCCAGATAGCCTGCTATAATAAACAAATGTACCCATCTAAAATGTGAATAACATTAGGCATTGTGACCTGCTATTTTAATGGAAAGTCACCATCTTGGTGTGACTGGCAGTAATCTGGTTCGCAGCAGGTAAAGGAGCCTGCCATTATAATGATAATAGCACAAATCAATTTTGACTGCCATCATAATAAAAACTATTAAACTGTAATCTGTCTGGATGTAGGATAGTGTGCCTGCCATTGTAACGAAAACTCCCCAAATCGATTCTGACCACGCAGTAGGCAAGACAGCCTGCCATTATGATGTAAACTTCCCAACTCGATTGTGAACGGCAATAGGTAAGTGAGCCTGCCGTTATCACAACTCCGCAATTCACACTTTACATTGGAAACAACGTATGGGGACCTCCCCATGCTGTTTCTCGGATAACGCTAAGAGACATGCAATTTAAGAATATCTTATTCACTGCATGTACTGTACAGTAATTTACTTCGGTACCCATATACAATGTAGAATACCGCAGCGAATCACGGGTACTTTTGCTAGTGTTCAATATTTCTGTAGAAACAACAATCCTGAATTGGCAATACACATAGAAATGTGACATCTGAATACAAAAATATGTAAAAGAATACTAATGTAATGCAAAGAGGTAGTAATTAAATTAAATAACCTTTCCCAATATAACACTTTCCATGCTCAATTAATTTCCTCTCCTATTGTGTGATTTAAAAAGTTACCTATATAACGACTCTTGTAGGTTTCAATATTTTCAAACATACTTATTTATGGTATTTTGTTTTGTTTATATGCTTATTTGTTCCTATGGTGCGCGATAAAGGCCAATTGGATTTACATTAATTTTCATGCATTAGCTATTTTTAGTTTAACCTGAACACAGTCATACCATAACACCAATATAAATCCATATTTTGGTCTTTTCACAATAACAATTATCATAAACATTCCTTCAATTCACGATAAATCATTTTAGATTGAATTAGTCCAATTTTAAGCGGGACAAATAGAAATCTAACGCACAATTAATGAAAGTTTCGTTTCTCTTTACAGCTTTTTTTTTAGGTAAAAGCGAAAAACCTGTAATTTTTGTAATATAAGTCTCACTTCTTTAAATGTATTACGACGCATTCAAATCCAATGTCACAGGGTCGTCTTACTGAAGAATTATAAATATAATTAGTAGAACGTCAATAAATTACATTTGTATTTTGGATAAGACGAGTTTTGGAGCACCCAAAAAAATTCAAAATATATTACCTCACACAACTCATTTTTAAACAAGAAAAGTGAAAGGATTGAGAATATAATGTTGTAATAAAACTCACCAGTACACTCATGCACCTTTTTGCTATCAGTATAATGATATTCACAAATAAATTAAACACAGCAGTGTGATATCATATTTACATCCTATCCATAGTATTTGGAGAGAATTCTTCCTTTATAGGCTACACTGCATTCACAATAGAATTAACTTGAACAATAAAACATAACTTTGTTGTAAATCAAACTCTCAAATATGTTCCCTCCTCTTGAGATCCATCACAAAGAACTTTTGTTTCTTCAACAAGATTGTTTTCGTCTACAGAAATTGAGGTGAACAAATTTTTATAAAAAGAATTCAATTCATTCCTATCCCAATCTATTCCAAAATGCTTTTCAAGCAAACTTTTTACGTCCTTTACTTTGGCGGGATTCAAGTTTACTCCTGGCAATAATTCAGGTGGCATTAGTATATCTCGCAGGCGTTTTCCCTTTTTCATTACGGATTTTCGTAAACCGATGTCTGAGTTGTAATGAGGTTCTCCCCATAAGGGTGACATTTCCCAGTGAGTCTTTGCTGATAACAAATCGTTTCACTGAAGAAAATTGAAAGTGCCAAGATGCAGGCATTTTCATCATATTTTCAGAAACCATTTTCCAATTGTTCACCGAGCAGTCTCTGCCAAACTTGAAGACTTCAGCATGTTTGCTAAAGATGTCTTCATATTCTGCTGGATTACAGATTATAGGGCATTTCCATCTCTCTCTCTCTCTCTCTCTCTCTCTCTCTCTCTCTCTCTCTCTAGACTTGAGCAAATACCCTGTCAGAGGGCAGATATGAGTGGCCTGTCATAGGAAAGACCAATTCAACCCTTTCTATATTAGGCGGAGCTGTGTGTGTCAAGAAATATGAGCACATTGCAATCATTGCAGATTTGCGGTTCTGTCCTCCGCAGCCATCCGCACGAATTCGTATAGTAGTGAAGTTTGACAAATCAGTTTGTGATATGTTGTTGTTTGAGTCATCAGTCCATAGACTGGTTTGATGCAGCTCTCCATGCCACTCTATCCTGCGCTAACCTTTTCATTTCTACGTAACTATTGCATCCTACATCTGCTCTAATCTGCTTGTCATATTCATACCTTGGTCTACCCCTACCGTTCTTACCACCTACACTTCCTTCAAAAACCAACTGAACAAGTCCTGGGTGTCTTAAGATGTGTCCTATCATTCTATCTCTTCTTTTCGTCAAATTTAGCCAAATCGATCTCCTCTCACCAATTCGATTCAGTATCTCTTCATTCGTGATTCGATCTATCCATCTCACCTTCAGCATTCTTCTGTAACACCACATTTCAAAAGCTTCTATTCTCTTTCTTTCTGAGATAGTTATCGTCCATGTTTCACTTCCATACAATGCCACACTCCACACGAAAGTCTTCAAAAACATCTTTCTAATTCCGATATCAATGTTTGAAGTGAGCAAATTTCTTTTCTTAAGAAAGCTCTTCCTTGCTTGTGCTAGTCTGCATTTTATGTCCTTCTTACTTCTGCCATCGTTAGTTATTTTACTACCCAAGTAACAATATTCATCTACTTCCTTTAAGGCTTCATTTCCTAATCTAATATTTCCTACATCACCTGCCTTCGTTCGACTGCACTCCATTACTTTTGTTTTGGACTTATTTATTTTCATCTTGTACTCCCTACCCAAGACTTCATCCATACCATTCAGCAACTTCTCGAGATCTTCTGCAGTCTCAGATAAAATAACAATATCATCGGCAAATCTCAAGGTTTTGATTTCCTCTCCTTGGACTGTGATTCCATTTCCAAATTTCTCTTTGATTTCCTTTACTGCCTGTTCTATGTAAACATTGAAAAGGAGAGGGGACAAACTGCGGCCTTGCCTCACTCCTTTCTGGATTGCTGCTTCTTTTTCAAAGCCCTCGATTCTTATCACTGCAGACTGATTTTTATACAGATTGTAGATAATTCTTCGTTCTCGGTATCTGATCCCTATCATCTTCAGAATCATAAATAGCTTGGTCCAATCAACATTATCGAATGCCTTTTCTAGATCTACGAATGCCATGTACGTGGGCTTGTCCTTCTTGATTCGATCCTCTAAGATCAGACGTAAAGTCAGTATTGCTTCACGTGTGCCTACATTTCTTCTGAAGCCAAATTGATCTTCTCCCAACTCAGCTTCTACTTGTTTTTCCATTCTTCTGTAAATAATACGTGTTAAAATTTTGCAGGCATGAGATACTAAACTAATGGTGCGGTAGTTTTCACACCTGTCAGCACCGGCTTTCTTGGGAATAGGTATAACAACATTCTTCCGAAAATCGGATGGTACTTCTCCTGTCTCATACATCTTGCACACTAAATGAAATAACCTTGCCATGCTGGTTTCTCCTAAGGCAGTCAGTAATTCAGAGGGAATGTCATCAATTCCAGGTGCCTTGTTCCTATTGAGGTCACTCACAGCTCTGTCAAACTCTGACCTCAAAATTGGGTCTCCCATTTCATCAGCATCAACAGCCTCTTCTTGTTCCAGAACCAAATTATTTACATCTTTACCTTGATACAACTGTTGGATATGCTCCTGCCATCTTTCTGCTTTGTCTTCTTTCCCTAGAAGTGGCTTTCCATCTGAGCTCTTAATATTCATACACCTAGATTTCCTTTCTCCAAAGGTTTCCTTGATTTTCCTGTATGCAGCATCTACCTTACCCAGGACCATACAGCCTTCGATATCCTTGCACTTCTCCTTCAGCCATTCTTCCTTAGCTACCTTGCACTTTCTATCCACTTGATTCTTTAATCGCCTGTATTCTTTTCTGCCCTGTTAATTTCTAGCATTCTTGTAGTTTCGTCGTTCATCAATCAGGTCTAGTATCTCCTGAGTTATCCACTGATTCTTAGTTGATCTTTTCTTCCTTCCTAACATTTCTTCAGCAGCCCTACTGACTTCATTCTTCATGACTCTCCACTCTTCCTCTATAGTGTTTCCTTCAGCCTTTTCATTTAGTCCTTGTGCAACATGTTCCTTGAAACAATCCCTCACACTCTTTTCTTTCAACTTGTCTAGATCCAATCTTTTTGCATTCTTTCCTTTCTTCAATTTCTTCAACTTCAGATGGCATTTCATGACCAACAAGTTATGGTCAGAGTCCACGTCTGCTCCTGGGAAAGTTTTGCAATCCAACACCTGGTTTCTGAATCTCTGCCTAATCATAATGAAGTCTATTTGATACCTTCCGGTGTCTCCAGGTCTCGTCCACGTATACAGCCGTCGTTTGTGGTGTTTGAACCAAGTATTGGCAAGGACTAAATTATGATCAGTGCAGAATTCAACCAGCCGACTTCCTCTTTCGTTCCTTTGTCCCAATCCAAATTCTCCTACTGTATTACCTTCTCTTCCTTGGCCTACCACTGCATTCCAGTCTCCCATCACAATTAGATTCTCGTCACCTTTTACATATTGTATTAAATCTTCTATCTCCTCATATATTCTTTCGATTTCTTCATCATCCGCTGAACTAGTAGGCATATAGACCTGTACTATTGTGGTGGGCATTGGTTTGGTGTCTATCTTGACGACAATAATTCTTTCACTATGCTGGTCGTAGTAGCTTACCCGCTGCCCTATTTTCTTATTCATTATTAAACCAACTCCTGCATTTCCCCTGTTTGATTTTGTGTTGATAATTCGGTAGTCGCCTGACCAAAAATCTTGTTCTTCCTGCCAACGTACTTCACTTATACCAACTACATCTAACTTTAGCCTATCCATCTCCCTTTTCAGGTTCTCTAACCTACCACAACGATTCAAACTTCTAACATTCCACGCTCCGACTCGCAGAATGTCAGTATCCATCTTCCTGATGATCGCCCCCTCTCGTGTAGTCCCCACCCGGAGATCCGAATGGGGGACTAGTTTACCTCCGGAATATTTTACCCGGGAGGAAGCCATCATCAGTATATCATTCATACAGAGAGAGCTGCATGTCCTCGGGAGTTAGGTACGGCTGTAGTTTCCCGTTGCTTTCAGCCGTGTAGCAGTATCAACACAGCTAAGCCATGTTGAGTATTATTACAAGGCCGTATCAGTCAATCATCTAGACTGCCGCCCTTGCAACTATCGAAAGGCTGCTACCCCCCTTTCGATGAACCATTCGTTAGTCTGGTCTCTCAACAGATACCCATCCGATATGGTTGCACCTGCGGCTCGGCTATCTGCATCATTGGGACACGCAAGCCTCCCCACCGCGGCAAGGTCACATGGTTCGCAGATGACGTTTCATTAGACTCCTTGTTGAATTCATGCTCCATCCATGTGTATGTAAAAACATTCACCTTCGTCAACTTGGCATGTGAGGTACCCCTCACAATGGTAAAATTATAGGTGTACAATTGGCGACTGTAATAGGCAATTTGATCTGGAACTTTTGGATTCACAAGATTCTTTTGGCAGTCAAATGAAAATATTGCCATGCTGTCCCTTTCTTCTTGGAGCTTTTTGAAAAAAGCTGCAGCCCTTAGTTTGTGTACTCTAAGTTCCAAGATTAAATCATTCTTCAGTGATACGTTCGAACTTTAAAGTTTAATTGTCTCCTTGACCTCTATGCACTTTGAGCAAGCGTCAGTAACTGGTGTTCCAAATCCTATGTTGTAGCAACGCATAAAAATTTCACGGAAGAACGACCGCTTCACCCTGAGTTCTTCAGGCGATTTGTTGTTATACATTTTGTAAAGCTTAGCGATGTTTAAATTTCCGGGTAGATACTGTCTGACCGGTGACTTTCCGCGGCAATAGTGACTTTCACAACACTGCAAACTTTCAATGAAACGTTTCACGGAGTGCCTCTTTTCAGTGTACACTCATTTGATCCTAGCTCCTCCCCTCTTTTCTGTTGGAAGTTTCCCTGTTGTGAAGTGATTTCTGGCAATCGTCTGAACCCGATCTTTGCTGACATGCAATACATTCAAGAATGTCTTTTGGCAGACCTGAATGTGAAACTGTTCTATATTAACAAGTTTTATATACCTTCCACAACAAGAGCAATATGTTCGGTCATCTAAATACACTCTATTCAGAGCACAAAACTGCATGAAAGAATAACACAGTTCAAGAATAACTCAAAGAATGGAAAGACTGGCATAAAACGCGGGTAAATTGTAGCGTGAGTCACGTGCTGAAATTATCCATTCCTATTGGTTGATTGTATATGGCGAGTTTTGGAACGTCAAGCTCCCTGGATAAGGCGAGTTATGGAACAATAGCCTAAGTTTGGTGACAGATTTCTATGGGAAAAGGCGAGTTTTGGTACTTAATTTTGTGTTAGAACTATCACAAACATCACCAGGAAGGCAATGCTACCTCTAACTCATTTTTTTTTAATGGATAAGACGAGTTTTGGAACGGACCGCCTCAAGTAATGTATTCATGTTCTGGCCTATGAAGGTGTCGCCTGGGTTATTGAATAATATCATTTCATTGTTTCTGTAGAACAAGTCACATTCTTATTGTTTCGTGTATGACGGCCACTGCATACACAGTGCGTCTCTCTTCTACGGCAAGAAGCAAGCTTGTGTTTCGGGAGGTGATAAGGAACATAACAGAATCAAGCTATATAGTAGGCCTACAGCTCACTACCGTTTTTGTAATACATATGTATTCTGCTGAGATAGTAACTGAGTATCTGATGGCACGAGAGCTGTTGTTAGTCCCTGGCAACATATTATGCACTTTAAGCGGAAGTGTAAATAGTGGGTGTGTACGAGACCTTCTCCTACTGCAATCTGCGGAAAGACTGTTGATGAGTGCACCTCGTGTCTATTTTGGGCCGGGAGGGAAACAATCTAGTGGTAATTCTCGCAAGCACATATGGACATCCAGTCCATCAGAACAATTTTTCATTTTCCTATGCGCATGTGTAAAGGAAAATTAATCTTACTGTACCGTACTGTAGGAATGTGTGTTTGCGTGATATATTTAGGCACTCGTACAATATAACATATTTAAGGTTCATTTCCTGTACACGAGAACATAGGAAAATGAACACAACGAAAATTGTTCTGAAGGACTGCACATCCATATGTGGCTGGGAGGCGTGACCAGTCTTAAGGAAAATAATGGATAGGAAGTGCAGTGTTAGATACGCGGTATTGCTCCCTAAGCGACGAAATTGTATCGTATGATAATGGCGTATGATTTTCGTCATGCGAGAAGATACATACTATATATTTTAAAAGAACACTATAAATGCAATTTAATAGCGTATAGACTCCGCTGGAATTAACAAATGAACGTTAAAATCCCCGACCCGGCCGCGATTCGAACGCTGGATCCCAGGGCCTAAGGCTAGGACGCTAACCATTTATCCATGGAGCCGGAATGTAAATGTCTTCAAATAAATAACCTAACTAATTATTTTCCTGGTAAACATGGTTTGATTGTTGTGAGTTTCTCAGATGATTTAAACTGAAGCAACTACAAGCAACAGTCTATCCGCTTATCTCCTTAAGATATTACGAATGTCTCATATTGCACAATATTTTGTTTTTCTTTTCACCCAAGTGAGAGAGTTTCAAAAGTAGCATTTTGCATATAATTTAATGGCATCAGCCAACAGGTTATGAATATTTTGAGAGATGACCAAATAACGTACACCAGCACTGAATCCGTAGAACGCGTTGGTGTAATGTAGTTAATAAGGCTGTTTCATGCAATGAGTCTTTCTTTCTTGATCAGTTTAACGTCCAGGGCTGATTTATCCCTCGGACTCAGAGAGGGATCCCACCTCTACCGCATCAAGGGCAGTGTCCTGGAGCGTGAGACTTTGGGTCGGGCGATACAACGGCGAAGGACGACCAGTACCTCACACACGCGGCCTCACATGCTGAACAGGCCTTGTGGGGGAGGGGAAGATTGGAAGTGATAGGAAAGGAAGAGGGGAGGAAGCGGCCATGCCTTAAGTTAGGTACCATACAGGTATTTGCCTGGAGGAGACGTGGGAAACAACGGGGAACTACTTCGGGGATGGCTGAGGTGGGAATCGAATCCCCATCTACTCAGTTGACCTCCCGAGGCTAAGTGGACCCCGTTCCAGCCCTCTTACAACTTTTCAAATTTTCTGTCAGAGCCGCGAATGGAACCTGGGCCTCCGGGGGTGGCGTCTAATCACACTAACCACTACACTACAAAGGCGGACTGAGATTGGTTATATTGAAAATAAGTAACATTATCCTTCATGCTCAGCTTTAGGAAGAAAGTGTTTCAATAAAATAATAGATTTAGCACTTGTTACTTCCGATATATCACAGTCCAGCTCCTTGATTGAATGGTCAACGTAGCGGTCTTAGGTTCAGAGGGACCCATTTCATTTACAGAGGCGGGGTGTTTGAATTCGTCTTAACATTTATCTTCACTTCACATTTCCAACCAACATATGAACAAACTAAAATGAGTACATGAGGTTGGCGTCAGAAGGGGCATCCGGCCGAAGAACTGGACTAAATCCAAACAAATTGCCGACTCCAAGTAATTTGGTAAAGACCAGAGAGAGGAAGAAAGAAATCCAATATATTATTTGTAGTCAAACGAAGACATTTCCCCTAATTTTAACCTCCTCTCCCACAACCAATGTCACAGGGACGAATCTTTCATAATGTTGGAATAAACCTATCCAGTCAGGTATTTAGCCATGTACAGCCGGTAATTTCTCGAGAGTAGGCAAATCCAAAGACATCAAGTACAAATTCCGTCTACAACCTCACTCAGTACAGTTTTAAAAGGAAATACTATAATACCCATTCAGATTATATTCAAATGCCTTACATGTAACATGGAAAGCGTAACATTATAAAATATATTAACAAGTCCATTTACAATTTACAATTACTTCTTAAATAGTAATTACGACTGTGGACTCTGTGAGTTTTACTCATAAAATACATTAACAGGTCTATTTAAAACTTCAAATTACTCTTCACACATTCATTTAGACTGTCGAAGATAGGCTTACGTGCTAGTTAATTATATAAAGAATTCTCGGCTAGGTCTGGAATCGAACCCGGGGCCCTATCAACCAAAGGCTAGTACGCTGACCATTCAGCCAAGGACACGGACATTAAAAATCATACCGCTCTCAAAATATAATAGTGAAAATTATTCATTCATCGTGTACTGTACAAACATATTTTGAGATTATAAATAATAATAATATTATTTGCTTTACGTCCCACTAGCTACTTTTACGGTTTATATGGACACCGAGGTGTGGCTATTTAGTGCCGCAGGAGTTCTCTTACGTGGCAGTAAATCTACCGACATAAGGCTAGCGGATCTGAGCACCTTCAAATACCACCGCACTCTGCTAGGATCGAACCTACCAAGTTGGGGTCAGAAGGCCAGCGCATCAACCGTCTGAGCCAGTCAACCCGGCATTATGGCTCTTTACTGTATCAGGCCAATATACCTAAACTGCACTGAGAAGAAATAACTAATTTCTTACAACGTAAGTTTTATTGCCAATTACCTGGATTTCTGTCCACTGAAAATAAACAAAATTACGCTATTCGTCTAATAATACAGATAACGTTTACCGTTCACTGACCTCCATGACCTGTGACGTAACTACAACGTTACTGTGGCGGAAGTATACACACTGATTACTGTATGCCTGCCGGATGAAAAGCTCAAGGTGAACAAAACTGCTCTATATGAATGTGCGCTTAATAACCTGTGGTTTTGTGGTCTCTGTACTGGTGTGGACATTTATGAATGTTTTTTTTTTGTTTTTTGTTATTTGCTTTACGTCGCACCGACACAGATAGGTTTTATGGCGACTATGGGACAGGGAAAGGCTAGGAGTGGGAAGGAAGCGGCCGTGGCCTTAATTAAGGTACAGCCCCAGCATTTGCCTGGTGTAAAAATGGGAAACCACGGAAAACCATCTTCAAAGCTGCCGACAGTGGGGTTCGAACCCACGATCTCCCGAATACTGGATACTGGCCGCAATTAAGCGACTGCACATTTATGAACGAATTGGCCATAGCGTATATTTAATAGTTGAAGCAGGAGTGTACAGAAAGTCGGGAGCAGGCTGTAACCACTTTCCTTTCTCGTTCGTCCTAACTCGGAACTGAACGACTTATAAATTATACCCTCACGCGATATCGTTTGTCCTGTAAATTCTTAGGGACATCATACTTTAATTGAATTTTTCCCATTTAAGTCTATTTTTCTCTAACATGGCTACTCGTTTATTTTATGTATTAATGAGATTATACATTTTGGATTACTTTTCTAATGTAGTCCACCAGAGGGATTGTGTTGGTGGAAAGTGAAATGCTTCAAGTCATTCAAAACTGAAAGAGCTATAGTAGGATATTGAACCAACTCGTCACATTCAGCCGGGCTGCGGTTGACTCAACACGACGCTGCTTCTCGTCTCCAGAGTCCTCTGCACCCCACCCCGTCTACAGCTCGCCCACATGGCATCGCTTGCTGTTACTTCTCGATACAGTACAGATACGAGAGCTCTGGGTATCAGAAATATCTACTCGGTCAAGAAAGCCGTTTCTCCTAGTTTCTTCTTCGTGTTTTCACTTCTGTGTTAATTTAATAGAGAAAGTATAGACCATGCAGTGATCAATGGTCGTCTTAATGTCTTCTATTGTCCATTGTGCTGATGTACTAGATCATATATTCCAGTTATCTTGACAAGAGAAGTTAGGTACCTTCCTGTCACTTTTCTGATATTTGAATCTGATATGATTACATAAAACCGAATATGAGATTCATAAACTGTAGTACATACAACTTAACCCTAGAACACTAACCCTATTTCGCCACACATTATTACTAACCCTTCGTAAATTTGACTACTCCAATTTATAATTGTTATATTTTCTACGTAACAGCTTATATTTGGCAATATTTAGATTATTTAGAGTTCCTATGCCACAGTAAGTAATTGCTCGAAAAAATCAGATACACAGAATGACGGCAGGTACGCATTCGCGGAAGGCAATAAACTATACCTCTGCTACCTACCGTCGTCAAATTTACGAAGGGTTAGTGTTCTAGGGTTAAACCAAATAAAATAAGTGAATTATTCCACCTTTTCAATACAAAGTAATAGTGCTTATTAAATAAACATTTACTGGGACTAGTTTCGACCTATTTAAAGGTCATATTCAGCCATATCGCGTGTATAATAAAGTATTTGAAATACAGTTATTTTAAAGATAATCTTAAAACATATAAGTTTGACAGTATGAAAAATTGGTTATAGAATTTCCTAAAAACACATTTTTGTAAGAATTAGTTCACTTTGCTGTAGGAATATACGAGAAGAAATCTTAAAATATTATTTCTAGTATGCAAGAACGTAGATACAATTCAAAATTCACATTCTTGATGGGATGTTGAAATGGGCATATATGCATAGTGTTGTTGTGATAGAGGAGAAGCAGTCTTGTGATATTCTTCTTATCACTGCGAAGCGTAGATACACTTCAAAATCATTCATAATCTTGATGAGATGTAGAATTGAACATATATGAGCATATGTGAGTTGAAAAATATATTATTGCAGTGGAAAGTAATGTCTATATAGTTGTGTACAAAGCAAAGAATGTAAAAAATGTTGAAGGTGTCCATGGAGATTAATGACTTTAAAAATGAAAGTGAAAAGGCACTTGCAGATATGAATTTTTAAAAAGTATATATTCTTTGTTTAAAATGGTGCAAAGAATTCTCATCTAATGCTGATAGAAAAGAAAGGAAAAATAAATAAAATTATAAAATGTAGGAAATATTAATGAAATTTAAGGGATGTAAAATATTGAAAGAAAGAAAGGAAATAATCCAAAACGTGGTTCATCATACGTAACAAAGTGTTGGACATATTAGTAAACTAACGTACTTGGAAGAAAAGGACATGAAAAAAGAAAAATACTAAGGTTTAAAAGTTGAATAAATGTGTAGTTATAATCAGAGGTGTTATGAATGGAGGGAAAAACTTAACTCTAATTACAACTAAAATGAAACATGTGAAGAAACCAACATTCTTGACCTTCTTATCATTAGTAAAAAAATTAATTTAACAGATCTAAATTCAACCTTCCGTTCCATTCATTCCACCTCTCCTCAGCATTTTCCACATTCCCTCATTTTTCAGCCTCAAAATATTGATCTAAATGTATGAAAAAAAATCTGTTATATCAAGTATTTGACCATTGTGTAATGATTCAAGAATTTTTAGGTCTTGTTGAATATCGGTGAAATTATGGTTATAGTCATGCATATGCTGACCTACAGCTGAAAATTGATTGTATTTTATGGCTTTATTATGTTCTGAGTATCTAGTGGTAAAGTTTATCCCTGTTGGTTCGATATAAGAAAAATTGCAATCATGACGTTTGAATCTACGAACACCTGATTTAGAGAAACAATTAAATTTATTAATAACGGCGGAGTTGTATAAGACGTCTGAATTCTTAGTATTAGTTTTGAATGCTATATTTATATTGTATTTTTAAAGGTGTTATTGATTTTGTAAATCTCCTTGTTAAAAGTAAAGGTTGAAATTATTATTGAGGAGTTAGGTTTATCTTTTATTAAAGTAGTTGAAGGGCGATGTCTGTACTTATTAATTCTTAAAATATTACACCAAGGTCCAATATTTGATATAACAGGGACTTTTTTCATACATTTAGATCAATATTAAAACTTAATTACAACCAAAATATGTGAAAAACATCATTCTTTTTTACATTTTTATCATTATTCTTAAAAGTTTTTAATTGAACCGATATAAATTCAGTCTTACATTCTATTAATTCCACCTCTCCTCAGCATTTACCGCCCCCATTCCCTCATTTTCAGCCCCACCTTAAGTTTTTCCCACCATTCATAACACCCTTCATTATAACTATATATTTATTCAACTTTTAAACCTTAGTATTTTTCTTTTTTCATGTCTTTTGCTTCCAAGTACGTTAGTTTACTAATATGTCCAACACGTAATTACGTAAGATGAACCACATTTTAGCTTCTTTCTTCCTTTCAATATTTTACATCCCTTAAATTTCATTATTATTTCTCTACTTTTATTTTTCCTTTCTTTTCTATCAGCATTAGATGAGAATTCTTTCCACCATTTTAATACAAAGAATATACAATTTTTAACTTAATTCATATATTCAAGTGCCTTTTCACTGTCATTTTTTAAAGTCTTACCATCAACATTTTTTACATTGTTTGCTTTATAAACAACTATATAGAATTTCCCTTCCACTGCAATAATATATTTGTTCAATTCACATATGCTCATATATGTTCAATTCTACATCTCATCAAGATTATGAATGATTTTGAAGTGTATCTACGCTTCGCAGTGATGAGAAGAATATCACAAGGCTTCTTCTCTTCTACCACAACAACATTATGCATATATGCCCATTTCGATGTCTCATCAAGAGTGTGAATTTTGAATTGTATCTACGTTCTTGAATACTATGAAGAATATTTTAAGACTTCCTCTTCTCGTATATTCCTACAGCTAATTGAACTAATTTCTTACAACAAATGTGTTTTCAGGAAATTCTATAAACAATTTTTCATAGTGTCAGACCTATGTCATACAACAACTGTATTTCAAATAATTTATTCTACACGTGATATGGCTGAAGATGACCTTTAAATGGGTTGAAACTAGTCCCCTTAAATGTTTATTTAATAAACACTATTTAATTTGTATTGAAAAGGTGGAATAACTCACTTATAATTTCATTTGGTTTAATCAAAGTTCAATAGGACCCATAAAACGAAATTCATTTCTCTACTTATAACTTGCCACCGAGCTCTTTTGTGTAGTGATTACACCGCATACAATAGTACAACGACTTCAAAACAAAGTGAAAGATAAATTGAAACTGAATTTACATTTAATAAAATACTGTATTATATTTAATTAACAGTGAAAATTCTAAATAAACACATTTAAGAGTATATTTTGGCAGTAAAAAGGTATATAAACAAGACTTAAAACAGTTTACGACTGGTTAATATTAAGTATTACAATGGTCGAAATGAACTCTGAGAATCAAGTGGGTTAACTTGTTTGCATTAAGATGCTGCCTTGACTGTAGGCAGACGTTCGGTGAGCAGCGAACTTGGAGGCTTGTTTCTGAGCTTCTTGAATCAATTCCAATGCCTCAGACTTGTTTTTATCTTTCGCTATTCTGGCTTCCGTTGTGTTTTAGGGGGTTGATGCGTTGACTTAGGTACTAGCTTGGCGAGTAATGGCTTATAGTCGAGACGTGTTCTTCCGGTTACTTTTAAATTGGTCCAGCTTTTATCTACCACATTGTATGCAATTTATGTAACATATGTTTATGTTAGACACTTTGAATGTCTTGATCATTTTCTAGTCTCATTTGCAGTGATCCCAAACGTTTGTCAGCGTTGAAGCGATTGTTCGGCAGAGTTACTCGGTCTTTGTTGATGACGGGCATGACCCTGCGTTCAACTTTCAGTTGGTAGGAATCATCAAAATTTCAAGAATAGATGCGTCTGTGACATTCAATGATCGAAGTTTCTCGGCGAAAATTCTCAGTGTTTGAAGTTTCCAGAATAGAAGAAGGGCGTCGCCTTTAAGAAAACCGTGGGGTTGATATTTATGTAATTCAAGGCCACAGAGTTAGCCGTTACACCTAACCGTTTGCAGTTAAGTTATCAACCCAGTCGTGATGGCAGTAACACAACGGATCGTGAAATACCAATGGGTGCAGCATCTTTAACCATATTCCAATAATGGTTAGCTCCGATGAGGATTTCAATGGGCAAGTAATAAAAGTCGTCCTTTGGGATGGCCATCTGCAGTGTGCGATAGGACTTGGAATGTCATAAGGAACACTGGGATGTGAAGATAAATGTTTGCTTTTAAATGCGGTAACAGGTATACCGGGAATGGTCGATATTGGTCTTCGCATGTTAGAGTGTGAGGGCGAAGACTTAAATGAAGTGACAGGCAGACCTCTGTTCTACAAAGTCTGTAGTTGCAAGTCATCATAAAACTGGACTGGCTACTGGCGTCGAGGAGGCATCTCGTTACGCTATTGACTGTTATGCAGTGCTGGACTCAGTAACCACGGTGCCCGCAGAAAGCTCAGAATTGCTCGAATAGCTTCTTCCATCCTGATTTACCGGCCTTCAGTGAACTAGAAATGTCGTCGTTGTACGAAAAGAGTGGACTGAATTTTCATCTCGAATCTTCTGGGCGATTACAGTTCCTCGACCTCTTCGTTTAACAATCCTAAAGGTAAGGGTTATTCTGTCCGAAGGCAGGTCTGAACCTCCGCAGAGTTCGTAAATTATGTTTTCAGGTGTCCTTCTGAAGTGAGTAATACAGCGACCACAGAGGTCATTAGGGAATCCCCGTAGGACCTTTTGCGCTCTCAGCCGTCCATAAGCGTCCACGTCTTCCCCCAGGGCTGCGAGCATCTGGATTCACCTGTGGCACTTCACGTACGTCGCATTAAGGACCTCCACGTTCTCGTTTGGGGTAGGCTGAATATTTTCTAAGAAATCCAGGTGGACCAACATTACATGATTCTTACGTACGTAGACAAAAGAATCCGCTTAGTTTGTTTGTACGTGTCTTCGTTTACGGCAATTCCATTGACATGTACTTTGGACTCACCGTCCAAATACCCTCTAAAAATACGTGGTTACTTACTTGAAAAAATGTAGTATCCCTGCCCACCGAAGTTTCGAATTGCTCCGAGAAGCGTGACCAATATTTAATATCTCTGGAAAAGGGTACCATTTTTATCGCCAGAAGCTTGACCGAATGGGTTGTAGGTGTGAACGGAAGTGTCATCGTGTGATATGATGACTGTACTGACCTTAGGGCATTTATTCTGGATCCCTCGTGCAGAATGTTAGATTGCCCGCTTTGTCGCCTCTGTATTCTTCTCGCAAGTGGGCACATCGGCAATGTAATCCCCATTCGACAGCCGATCGTGTATGTCATCGTGTAGCTTAAGTAACTAAACGCTCCAAAGTCAGTGATAAACGATCTCTGTCGTGCTCGAAATCTTCAAGTGAAATAGAATCCATGCAAGAATTAATTGCGTTTGAGATTCATGTAACATTATACTGTTCTCGGGTACGCTTTCTTTTCAGTTTGTATAATGCGCTGTCTTCAGACATCATCTCTACGTCAAACAATACTTCAATCAAAATATTGAAGTACATAGGAAAAGAAATCCCTGTATTAACGGCTAAGCCATAGGAATCTTGATATAGAAGCCTGCTACCAAGAGTCGTGATGTCACACGCTTAGTGCTAAGTCATCGTTGTCGCGTGAAATTCCGATACTACTGATGCTATATTTCTTATCATAATATAGCAAATGAAATACAGTAATAAGCTCATAAACACATAACATTTCAGAAGCATTATAAAAAGGAATTACATACAAATACATGAAATATATGCACTCAACATATGTAGTATATTAAAAATATTCGAATGAAGGCTACTCAACTGGACAGTACGATGGTAGTCACTAGGCGATTTGTTCTCTCGAAAAATAATGTCATTGTTTCATCATTGTTCGAGCAGATGATGTTGTTATTAATTATTAATGAATAACTGTTAAAAAGTATTTCCCAAAATATGACAGATCTTAGACACAACACTAATTAATTCTACACTACATACCCATGCTTGTCACCGAATTTGGCCAGGTTCTTCAACTTTCATTTTCAAAAACTTCCCTATGCTTTTCACTAGGTTGTGACATAATATGACGATTGCCCAGCATCATCAGATAATTTTGAATTTTCCCTGGGCACAGTTGAAAAGAAACCGTCTGGTCTTTTCGCCGTGTCTAGCCGAATTATATAATTTTCAGAAATATCATAATTAAATAATTAAATGATAAGCTTTGAAGTATGTTAGGTAATTTATTATAGTTATTTATTAATTATTATAGTTAATTATTAATTTATTATAGTTTTCGTACAGTTATCCCTTGAAAACATCAACGAACACCTTTAAAATGTTGAAATAACAACAACGTTCTAGCAGACTATCATAAAAATAAGACTGATGCTTTCATATCGAAGCACTACAAGTGTGACGTCATCCGTGTGAATTGTCAAGTGTAGCAGTCCGGAACTACCCATCAAGTTGTCCATGGCTAAGCGAGTGAGGGGAAGAGTACAACCGACCACCGATAAAACGCAGCACTAGTCGTTGCTCATTGGACAGTATTGGTTATTAAGTGAGCATACAGATAAATATGCAAAGATGTCCTACAGTACGTCAAAACAACAGAGACGTATAAACAAAGTAATAATGATCTCCTTGGCAGTTTTTCAAACTGGTAACTTATGCTAGTAACTCAGTTTTCTCCACTCGTCATTAATTCTTCATTTTTCGTGCATGTTAACAGCTGTCGTCTACGTTTTATTCTGGTTGTCGTCTTCTGTTTCCGGATTATGGCGTCAAGAGGCAATGGATGAATTGTCCGTTATTTTAATCAGGAATGATCTTAATGCACATAGCAAAAAGCAAAGTCACCTCCGTACAGGCCATTAATATCATTGGAGTGGTGGAGGGTAAAGCCTTCCACTATCCGTATCCTCGGGACTTGATTGGGTAGAGTGGTTAGCTCTACACTCGGCCGCCTTTACCTCTAGGAAATTACATGGTACTCATTTTTGTGCAGGCTGAATGAACTTCAGGGCCATGTCTTAATGCACATAACCCTTCAGTTTTACTATAAATCTTACTGTAAGTATTTATTTACAACTCCATAACTTGAGTTACGTCACAGAGAATACCAAAGAGGTCCCTGCTCCAACACGCCCCTGGCGGGCGAACACCGCATTGCGTGTGACGGCCAACAAAGTTGCGGATTCTATCCAGATTCCTTGACACTGGGCGTATGTATTCGCCTTAATACACATTTCTTCATCTACATCCAACATAACACACAACCAGCCACCAAGGAAAAAGTAATAGTGAATTCATCCCTGAACGAAAGGGCATCCACAGGTAAATCTCAGCCAAATCTGAACCAAATACCTGTCTACACAGCAAACAGGGAAAAAGGCCAAGAAGGCGAAGAAAAAGACTAAGAGTTGTAGTATTCGTCCAAGAGGTAGATTATTAAATGCATGAATGAATGAGTGAATGAATGAAAAGAATGCTCTTCCGTGAATGGCAGAGATGAGCATTCTTTTCATTCATTCATTCATTTAATAATCTACCTCTTGGACGAATACTACAACTCTTAGTCCAGATACACTGTCGCTAAGATTATATATTATGACCTTTCAATGGCATGTAATCGTATGTCAAGGAGTCATTGAAAGTCATAAGTTAAACAGATTCATGTGAACGGCATGGAAGTAATGTAAATCGTTGATGTACGGCTAATTTATGTGTTCATAATATACGAAAGCCGATACAACTCGCAAATCTATGGTAGATCTTGTGGTTGGAAATCGGAAGAGCAAGATCAGAACCCCGTGGTATACGGTAGTTCGAATGAAGAACAGTTTAGTTACAGGCAGATATGGATAAAGAATAATTACATCAACAGCTGAGAAGAGGAAGGGTCAGACATTGTATATAGTCCGGAAGACGTCAAAGGAGGCCATGGAATAACTTGGAATCATATACGGTTGAACATCTAGAAGGCATACGGTGTGACGTATTACATGTTCAGAAGAATAAACAATTGTAGGATGTGTTCCTTTGTGAATTTCGGTAGATAAGAAGGAGTGATTGCGGTGACAAGTTCCTCAAATGTCAAAATCAGGTGTAATGAAGTTGTAATATGGTAGCTCTCTGGATCGTGAAAAGCGAATCATTTATTATTGCCAAAATAATGAAGATAGAATTTTGTTTTTCTGACAATAGTTGCATGAAGAAACAAGTTAGGAAGCAAATAATGTTCATAGTTCTCGTACACGCATAAAAGCTGAGAGAATTTGCTAAATTGAAGGTCTAAATAGCATTAAATAAGCTTAATAATCGTCAAATAGCATTGACTTATGCAGGCGAGTTTTAACCCATGGAAGTGGAATTATAAAATCTGTGTGAACTCTTTTTAATGATTCTCGTTCAAGTTTCAGGGTTGGAGCCAGTGATACTATCCATGGTCATGAATCAAGAAATAAATAAGGAGGAAATGTGTGCTTAAATTGGCAGGGTCCCTGATGGATCCGAGCTCTACTGGGAATGTACGGGATGACATGAACAGATGACCTGACCACCACTACTTTCATGATGGAATGAAGACTGGATCTTCTAATGATGAGTAGACGTACATTTGTCCTTTATTGCTTATCTGTAGTTGCATGTGGTAGATGTAGATGTTAATATCACACAGGTGATTTTAAAGGAAATAACTTGAATAATCTAACGTGTTAATGGTGTTAATTTAATGATGTGTTGTCCGACCGCGCATACGTTAGAACTATGCTCGCCGTCTGTAAATATTGGGGTTAGATGCGATCTTTTCTGCGTTGTTCCTGTATTAGTGAATAATTGTGAAGGTGAATGTAATATATCTTGTGCGTTACAGGTACGTTCTTCAGATGTCCGTATGTGTGATATAATTAATGTGGTGATCTTTAGTGTAAGGAGTTCCGTGGATTGTTGTGATATGCTCATTCAGTAGGAACTATGTAATGTCCATACGTATAATATTGAGGCTCTTCGATTGCCTTTGTTTGTTTATTTAGGAAATTATTTTCTTTTCTTATGCGGTGCATATTGTGATGGTATAAGGTGAATGTAGGATCATCTGAAGTTATAATTTGGTGTAAAATAATCAGTGAACGAGATTTATTAAATAGTTCATTACGTTGGTAAGTTGATTCTTCGAGATGGTCAATATGATAGGATGGTGTTATTGAATGGTATGTTCGCCGCGCATTCGAGTGCTAGATAACGAGCGATGTATTTAATGTTGGGATTGAAAGCATTTCGAAGGGATTTCTGTTGAGCATATGAATTGTTATGGTTTAAGTTCTGTTATAACATGAGTAACGGAATAGTCGAGCGAACATGTAAGTAGGATCTTCGACAATTTATACTGGAATGGTAGACCGAATTTGAGGTCGATATCACCTGTAAGTGTGCTTTGATATTTGTAGCATTGCTTGAGGTAGCAATTTGTGCAGTAGCATTATTTTCAGCATAATGGAGAGATGCAGACGCAGCTCAGATCTTCTGGCATTGGATCATTTAAAATGTCAGTAGTTAGTGCTTAATTTTCAGATGCAGCTATGTGGAGCATCCAGATGGGTGATGGCACATGGTCATTCAATTATGGGACGATAACACTATAATTATTTATTTGAAATGATTCTATGTTTGTTTGAAGACCGCTAGGGAATTCAAGTTGTTGTTAGCTAGCTAGGAGTTTATAAGATGAAACAGATAGTAACAGGTAGAGCAGGGAGGACAAGGTACGGATAATAAGTGAAATACAGTGAATGAACAAACAAGTTTAGAGGAGATAAAGGATTCAATTTACTCATTTTCCAATGTGTTCAATAATTACTTGAATGAAGTATCAAAGAAAGTAATAAGCGATGATAATGTTTGAATTTAATTGTGGATAACTTTCAAGAAAGACTTAATTTCAATAGAGCATGACAAGGTGTTCATAAGAATGTTTTCTTTTTAAAAAATGTTTGCTTATTCAGTTTATTAATTATATCCAACTAGTATTGTTTATTAAAGTTGATGTCCTTCCGGATTTTTATTGCGATTATCATTTCTTGCCTAGTTTATATAAGAACCTAGTATATTGGGATAATATGTTGGATCATTATTCGATTAATTATTGAGAGGATGTGCCCGCTTCTCGTCGAAGGGCCATGCCCTTGAGTGGAGTTTTTTGCAAACCACTGAATTCTAGTCGAGGCATATTAAAGAAGTTTATTATTTCGAACCACGCGCGTCCATGAACGGTCACAATATATATATATATGAAACTACATACCAAATATACACAAAAAGAAACTTGCGCATGAACGTGCATATCATTGTATCGCGTTTTTAAGTTAAACGTTCAGGTTCTGTTGGGTGTAAAGATGTTTCCTATCACAGGAGACCCTCAAAGTAACCACCTACTGAACGAGTGGGCTGCGCAATTTGGGCCACGTAGCTGTCATCATGCATTGATCTTGCTATGATTCCGTATCTGGCAAATGCTGGTGCTTTATCTCCATTAAGGGCACGGTCGCTTCCTTCCTCATCTAAGCTGATCGTCGTAAAAATGACCTGTCCGTATCAGTGCGACGTACCATAGCAAAAAATGATCACCTACGGATTGAATTCAGCCCTCATCTTGTAGAATACCGCAATCCTTTAAACGCTTGATATAAGCAGAATTTGTCGGCAGTCATATTGCACACATTTTTATTTTCTTCAGAACACTCCCTTTAAGGGCAACTGCTCGGACACTAACCTGTCTGCCACTGTCGCACCTGAAATGATTCCGTGTCTTGCAGTCATTCATGTAATCGCTGGAATGTTTTCCTATCTATAACGTACCTATTGAAGAACCCGCATACAGATATACGTTCTCCTGCGGCATTACATTGCATTTCGTATTTCAAATGCATATTTGTTATTTTGTCTTTCAAGTACTCCATCTGGTTACGTCTCTCCACAACACCGTATCAATTGCTCTTGTAAATCGTTCACTCTATACAGAGTGTTCCCAGAAAAACACTGACATGGCTTAGAATGGTGTGCGCGATGGCGTGCTGACCGAAAATAGTCCCTGCCCGGATATGCAGGGTTTGGTCGGTAGAGAGCGTCTAAGAATGAGAATGGTTGCGACAATTTGTTCCGATTTTGTGTCTTATGGTTTGCAACCTTTTAGCCATCTGTGTACTGCGGATGGACGACCTCAGCCCAATAACATTCCTGCGCATGCGCTACATTCCTCCACACAGTCCTTACTGCGCATCCTACTGCGCCCTACTTGTGCACTGTAGTCTGCCGGCGCAGTAACGTTGTTAACAGCAGTGCGACAAGTACCAGTGCACAGCTGCGGAAATGACCGACATGGTGCTTGCATACGGCAAAGCGGATTGCAATGGTAGAGCTGCTGCAAGATTGTATGTAGAACGTTTTCCAAACAGACGTACCCCACATCATTCCACGTTCGCGGCCATCGAGAGACGCCTAAGAGAAGCCGGACAGTTCCACGTAGGTTCTTACTGCCTGAGGTGTGTCCATTATACAGTAAAGTAGTAGCACTTTGTGCTTGTTACTTGCGAATACGTATTATTCCCATGCAACTGTTTGTCCTCTGTTATGTGCCAAAACATGATGCGGGCCGTCCATGCTCGGATCCAACACTACAGTTAGAGGAGGACGTGCTGATACCGAAGAGGATCCATCCACCAGCACTCGACAAGTGGAACAGGCGCTGCACACAGGTAAAAGTTATGTGTGGCGTGTTGTCCATGAACAGCAGCTTCATCCACACCGTCTGCAGTAAGTCATGGCATTACAGGAGGAGGTCTACCCATGACGAGAACAGTTTGCGCAGTGGTATTTACAACAATACACTTCAGCCTCGGCCACTGGCGAGTGCAGACGTATTGAGCAGAGGGTCCCTGGAGTGGGAGAAGGGAGCGTAAGTGCTGAGTGCAGGAAGATAGTGAGGAGTTTACAGGCAATGATTGGTGTGGAGCAATACAGAGCGAACATAGGAGCATGGCAGGGAAGAAAGAAGAAAGAAGAAGTGAAGACAAGAGGGTGTAAAATAGAAATGGAAACGAAAGGAGAATTAATGCTATCAGCAGCGGTGATTATGGTAATGCTATGGATTGGGGGGGGGTAGAACTGAACCCAGGTCCGACTTCCAATGGAAATATGAGCTGGGAAGACATGGAAGCAATCAGAAGAGTTGTAAAAGAGGTGGTTGTAGAAGTATGCCCCTTTGAGCAACTCAAAAATATTATTCAAGAGCAAACGAGGGAGTTTGAAAAAATGAAGGGATGGTTCCGAGAAAGGGAAGAAGACACTGCCCACGCATTTGTAATACTTTTCTTCATGGTAATGCCTATTATAATTGGGGGTTTTGGAAATTGGTTAGTCCATACTCTATTAGCTTCCCTGCCCTTGTTAGTAGGGTTATTTAATGAATCAATGAACCAGCACATATAAATGAAAGGGCCTTAAATAATGCATGTGTTAAAGATGGAAGAAAGCTAATTTAGGAAATCGTATAGCTAAAATTCTCATTATCAAACCCAAGTATCTTAAAGTTGATAAAGCAATAATATTTTTTAAATCAAACTCAAAGTTGGCTCCTAGGCCCGCTATAAACATAGTAAGACCAGCTATAAGTAGTAAAAACTCAGACAAACAAGTATCACAAGTAAGGAAAAATACCGTTACAGTATTAAGAGAGAAAATAGGACGATTAGAAGAGGAGACGCTGAAACTGAAAGCTGAAGTGGAAGCCAACACTCTAAATCGTAGAAATAAATGCCTATTTATATACGGAGTGCCTGAGAAGAAGTGCTTACAATTTATAGTGACCTAATTCAGGGGAAAATGAAAATCAATTTTAGTGAAGCGGACATAGATGATGTGCAGAGCGTGGGAAGAATTAGAGGCAACAAGCCTATTTTATACATTGAGACATTGAGACGTTAAGAGACATGTGGAGAATAGATTGAAATGGGAACGGTGTTGTTACAAGAAGTAAAAACCTTAATAAAGCTAGTAAGAAAATTGTTACAGAAAGCAGGGTGACAACAAAAGGGATGAGCATGCTATTCTTGTGAAATGGGCTGTGGTTATTTTACGTTAAGTGTATGTGAATCGGTGCTTGGTACGATACACGAATAAGAGGCGAATAGGAGGTATGAGATTGGAAAGTTTGAAAGTTCTAAGGAAATTTGGAAAAGTAATTAGTGAGCAGTTTATTGGATTTAGGAGTGAAGTATGGTAATTTTATGCCACTTGCATATGAACTGCGTTTGGTATGAATAGTGAATTGATGAATATGGTAGTATAAGGTTGATACAAGTGAGTATTTGGTGTGCAATCTGGGGTAGTAATTAATGGGCTATCTGATAATGTTATTTGTTTGGAGGCTTGTTTATGGTGGTATAAGGCTGGAAAAAGTGGTTAATTGGTATAATGATAGTTCATGCAATTGTATGCTTTTTGTATATGAATTGTGTTTGGTAGTAATAGTGAACTGATGAATGTGGTGGTATAAGGCTAAGAGAAGTGAGTATCTGGTGAGTAATTAGGATAAGTAATTAGTGAGTTATTTGATAGTGTTATTTGTTTCGAGGTTTGTTTAGGGTAGTACAAGGCTGGAAAAGTTGTTAATTGGTGCAATAATAGTTGATGTTAATTGTATGTGAATTTGTGTTTGGTATGATGTATGAATAAGAGGTGAAAGGTGAGGTATGAGATTAGGGAGCCTGGAAGTGCGAAGGAGATTTGGAAAAGTAATTAGCGAGTTGTTCATTGGATTTGGGAGTGAAGTATGTCAAGCTTATGTTATTCGTTGGCAAAATATGTCTGGTATGAGTAATGAACTGATGAATATAATGGTATAAGATTGAGAAAAGTGATTATTTGGTGTATTGATGATGAAAGCATGAAAGTAATTGAAGGCTGAGGAGTGAATAAATGGCGTAATGATAGATGTACATGTTAGATGATATTTGTGCGTGATATGTGTTTGGTACGCATATCAAGTTGATGAATAAGAGACGAGGAGGAGATATGAGCTTGGAGTGTTTATGGTGGTATGAGGCTAAGAAAACTGGTTAATTGGTGTATTGATAGATGGTATTTGATGCTCGTAGTGTAATTATTAGAACAGATGTATGAGATATAAGCGTATGGTATTAGAGGAAATAGAACAGTAAGTGTGGTATTAGATAGATGTGGATGGAGAAAATTATAGAGGCTAATGTACTGTGATTTAAGGCAGAGTTTGAGAATGGTAAAATTGGTTCGTGATGTTATATGGTGGTGGTTGTTGAAGAAGTTAGGGGTGAAAGGTAATTTAGGGGTCATATGCGAGAGTGATTATAGTAAGTAGGGGTATGTGTTTATTGGAAGAACCTAGAGCTGATATTAATTGCAGTATGGATCTCTAAACAGTGCAGTACTTGTGTGGTAACAGTGATAGTACATAGTACCAGATTGAGTAATTAGAACAATGTCGTTAAGAAATTTAAATATTAAAGGACTGTCCTGTGTAAACATAAAAGTCAGCGCACTCAGCAGTAAACGTGATCATGTCTGGGTTTGCTAAGAGTGGAATTGTGTTCCAGACTAGCTTAGTCAAGCAGGCAAATCTGGGACATGGTCAATGTTGCGTAACCCCAGCGGGTGCGCAACATTATCAAGTCGACCGATTACCAGCATCTGTCGTTAATTTTAATTTAATTTTGCACATTTCAGTGGCGCATTTCATTTTATCTTAGTTTGTTTTATTGTATTTAACCTTGCCATTATAATTTACCATTTTAAATTTGCCTGTTTGTAAATATGTGTTCCGTTAATGCCGCAGTGCCAGGGCCATCTGATCTCCAGTAAGGAGTTGTGTATGGCCATTTATCAGTATCTGTTGTTCATATCATTGTAGTTTAAATCTGGCCATAGGCTGGACATTGTTATTTCTCTCATTTATAAGATCAAATGTGTATTTGTATACTGTAGGCCTGAAGAAAAATAATAAGTATGAAATAAAAAGTATATTTGCAACAATACATACTCCAGCCACAATTCCCGAGCTTGGTGCTATTCACGTATGAAGGCACTTTTACTAGAGACGCCATATTAAACTTGCACAACATGCCTGTCTGGATGGACCAAAATCAGCCTGCGCAGGTGATTCTAAATCACCAATATAGGTTCGGTATTAACATCTGAGCTAGAATAATTGGTGACCATCTCATGGGTCCATATCTACTGCCAAACAGACTGACTCCTCACATTTATTAGAGATGTTCTGCCTACCCTATTGCATGAAGTGCCACAAAATATTCGGCAGGTAATGTGGCTGCAACACGACGGAATTCCTGCACACTTTGATGTAAATGTGCGGAATCACCTCAACGTTGCATATCCAGATCGATGGGTTGGTAGAGGTAGACCATTTCCATAGGCTGCACGGTCACCTGATTTGACACCTCTCCAGTACTTTCTGTGGGGTAGTATGAAGTGTGGTGTACGGCACTCCTGTAACGTCAGCAGAGGACCTTATTGCTCGAGTCCTCGGAGCGATTGAAATTCTTCACAGTCAGTCGCACGCATTGGGTCGTGTGCGTATGGCTCAGCACCGCCGATGTAGGCTCTGCAGTGACATAGGAGGTACACAGTTCGAACCCCGTTTGTAATGAGCTCGATATGCTTCTCATGTTGGGTTTACTGACGACATGTGGAACGCACACCCATCTCACACATCGATGTCCTACATTGTCCAAGCCGTGGGTTTCTGTATATGGGTCCTTATTGGAAACTGATTAGTTTTCCTTCCCGCACAACATACTGTACTAAGCGTTGTCGGTGGTTTTTGGGACACCGTGTATAAATAGGGTGTTCGCTGTCTGAAATTTAGTTTGTTTTGCCGATTATTCAAATATTTATCCATTTTATATGGACTCAAGACCGTATCAGTGGTTTTTAGCTTTTGTATATGTTTGTTTGTTTGTTTGTTTGTTTGTTTGTTTGTTTGTTTGTTCCACCATCACGGCTAAACGGATGGATAGATCTGGACGATACTTCGTACTTAGAGTATACTCATCCAGGAGCAGGTTTAGATAGACATGTGTCTTAAAAATATCTTAATAAACTGGGTGTTTATATGTAAACTAGAACTGTTTTCATAAAATTTCTCCTATACTATATAATTCCTGTATAATCCATGGACTATATGTGAAACGTCCCTTCATTTTAAACAATTTTTTTATGTACAGAATTTTGCTTACACTTCAAATGAAGGAGAAAAATTGCTATTTCCTGCGGGTTTCATGCTCTGCATTGATTGATCGACGGACCGACAACGAACTTACCGGTTACCATGGCAAAGTCTCTGGCTGCTTGCCAGTAGGAAAGGAATGTAATACCATTTTCGTCATCATTCCTGTAAACTCGTACTAGTTCCTTGGGTAGAAGGCGAGAGAGACGTCAAGTTGCCGTTCTGCGGGATACTTGCGGAATACCGTTGGAGGTTACAATCGTCTTCGAATAGCACTAAGGGTGACTGTTAATATTCAACTGTACCACGGAGTGAAGCCCATTATTTCACACCCTAAGGTGTTTTCTGACATTTGCTATCATTTTTACTGTAGTTCTATTCTACTTCTACTTTCTTTTTTAATTTCTTTCCTTTGCCTTGCTTTTTTTAGGCTTAAGTAATAAGACCGTAAGTCATCCGAATCCCAGCGCCTGAATTTCTCCTCTGTTACCGCTTTCTTAAATTCGTAACTCAAATCATCACAATTTTGTGAGGAACATTTCATTTTCCGATACATCCACTTGGTATTCATATATTTGTCCTATCCGGCTGTCCTCAGTTATTATCCTTTAATTAATGCCAACTCTTTTAACGTCCTCTTAACATCCTCTTAACATCCTTCCTTAATTTATCCATATATATGGGAGTGTTAATCCCGAAACCTGTACTCTCTATCATTTGAGGAAAAATTCTAACCTGTTCAAATGTGTCAAATTTTGGCTCGAAAAATATCGAAATATGGAGGCAATTTTAATAGAGATCCAGATCTCGTTTCGCGTTAACTTCTCGCTGAACGGTAAATCGTTTCACAAAACAGTTAGCATAATCGTCGCTCAATTTGGAGAGATCTAAAACTGCATTTCTCGGTTATAATCATATCGCTCTAACTCGATTATGACTGGCATTAGGAAACGGGGCTGTCTCTATAATGTAACTTCCCGACCTCTAGTTTGCATGGCAGTAGGAAACGTTCCCTGCCAGTATTATCAAAACTCCCAACCTGCACCTTGCATCAGAAACAACGCATGGGGTCCTCCCCGTGGTGTTTCTCGATTCGCGCTGAGAGACATGCAATTCAATATAATCTTACTCAGTGTGTAAAGTACTTTACATAGAAATCTGTATACAAGGGAGAATACCGTAACGAAACACGGATACATTTGATGCTGCTGCTAATAAATAATAATAATAATAATAATAATAATAATAATAATAATAATAATAATAATAATTTTACGTCCCACAAGCTACTTTTACAAATTTTAGGAGCAAGATATCATATTTTTGTCCCACTTGAGTTCTTTTACATGTTGGTAAATCTACTGACACGAGGCTAACGTATCAGATTACCCACAAATACAACCCAACTGAGCCGGGATCTAACCCACCAACTTATTTCAGAAGGCCAGTTTTGTACCCTCCGAACTACTTAGCACGGTTCTTACGATGCATAGAGAAACCTCAAGAGGAGGTGCCCATGATGTACTTCTCTAGTGGCATAAAGGTTAATTATTATAGCAGGCAGCGACCTATCAACGCTACTAAGCGGCGTTGAAATTAACTATTATAGAAGCCGTGACCTATAACGCCAAAATATTGTCCACTTCTCATGTTCGTACCCATTTTTCTTATATCTCCGCAGGTTGCATTCTTCAAACAGATTTAGCTGATACTTATGACCAGCCACTTCCCCAGTGTAATGGTTAGAGCTATTAAATTTCGTCCTCGAGAGCCCGGCTTCGACTCCCGGCAATTTTGGAGATTTTAAAGCTCACCTCCATCGATGGGGGTCGAGGATGGGTGGGGGAAATGCTGCCTAAAACGGTAGCTGTACATCTCGAGAAATCCAAGGATACGAATTTACTTATGACTACCGGAATCTCCATGTCAAATTTCACTCTCTTCGGTTTGTGATTTTTTTTTTTTTTTTTTTTTTAGAAATCGTGGTAAGCGATTATATGGTAAATAAATTCATGCCCTCGTTTCGAGGCGCTGCAGGCACACTTTTCAGGCACACTCCCACTGTAGGTGAGTTGTATGTACCTCTTTAACCACATACCAGCCCTCTTGTCATTCTTAAATCCCTGGCTGTTTTGGGAATCGAACCCTGGCTCCCGAGGACGGGTGCTAATAGTGCTAACCGTAACGCTACGGAGGCGGACAGTGATTGGTACTTCGAATATATATTTATTAGGGCTATTTGTAATGCCACGTTTGAATGTGGAAATGATCGTGAGAATAAGAATGGCCTTCACAAGTCACCCTTGTCTAGAGATTGCATGACTGTCTATGTTGGTAAACAGCGTCATCTATGCTTTTAATCAGATTCACACCCATGTAGTTGTATTACTGAGTCAGTTTTTAGTTGGGGGGATGAACTGTTTCCAGCACCCTTCTCTTTCTTTATGTCTTGTAAAATTAGCGTCAGCCCCATACGCGGAGTGAGGTCGCAACATGCGGCCTGCTGATGACATCACGGACAGTAATCCCGCTGCTCAAGGTGTGTTCAGCCTTTGTGTGCTCTCCATAGAAGCATTTATCGATTGTCTCTTGGTATCCACGAGCGTCCGCTGATACTGTAGAGTGCCTCTGGTTGAAGATAACCTTCTCTGTGTGTGTATCGCTGTTCGCGGACTTGGACAAAATTCTTCATGTAAGTTTAGTTTCACACACACACACACACACACACACACACACACACACACACACACACACACACACACACACACACACACACACACACACACACACACACACACACACACACACACACAGACTAGACTTTCTCATGATGTAATGATTGTGTCGATGAGTCACTACAGCTAGTTGTATTTATTAACGTAGAATACATTTTTTCGGAGGACCTACTTGCTCAGAAGCTGCACACAGTGTTGTCAAGAGCCGTACAGCGCATGCGGTAAGCCTACTGTGCCATGGTCATAGATTGTATAAACTATTGTAAAGAGTAACTTCAGAGTGTGACAAAACTAGCCTACTTATCTATTCGGTACATGTTTCTTTCAATTGTTTGTGCATTTTCAATACCGTTTGGGCAAATTATATTTAACTGTTACAATAAAATATTAATAATTACAAGTCTGACTCCATGGCTGACTGGTCAACACTGAGGCCTTCGTTCAGAAAGTTCGGGTGTTTCTGATTATACCAACACGTTCCTCTTCAAATTAAAAAAAGCACCACTCTAATAAAGACCACAGAAAACACGCAATAGTAATTACATCCCTCCACATAGGTTTGGTGTGAGGAAGACCATGCGGGCATGAAACGGGACCAAATCCGCATTATTACAGTTACAAACATTTTGCAAGTATTTACGTAATATTAAGGAAATAATAACCTAGTAGCTGGTGATTCAGTTATTGTTCCTCTAAAAAAGAAGTGGATAAAGTTTGATAATAAAATATTATAAATTTTTTCGTTTACATCTTTGAGTCGTTTCATTTTTATTAAAAATGTGTTCTCTGTATGAGGTTTCCATGAAAAATATTTTCACAATGTATTTTATGTTGATAGTTAAGCCCTTGTTTTATTTCTATACCTAATTATTTATGGTCATGGCTGTGCTTATTGTAAATCTGGTCTGAAAACACTTACAGTGTGGTATTTACCCGAGGTCACTCACCTACATCATGCTTCTGCTTGGGGAGTATCTTATCGTGTATGATACGAGAGCATACATGGGAGGACATTCAATATCGTACCTAACTGTGACCCAGAGTTTCTTTGCTTTTTTGCTAGGAATGGGAAGGAAGCGACGGTAGCGTTAATTGAGATCCAACTGGGTGAGAAAACGGGAAACCATGGATAACCACCGTCAGGGCTGCTATAGCAAGTTTCGAACCCATCATTACCTGAATGTAAGCTAGCGGCTACACTACCCGAACCGTGTGACCAAAGTACCCGGTACTCATCGGTATAACGGAGATGATGTGCTAAATATCCAGCAGCAATTATAATTACATACTTTGTTTAAAATTAATTATCACTCCATTGGAATGCATATCCAAATAGAGGATGTTTCGAATGCTTGCGCGATTCTCGTCAGAATGATGTAATTTCCAACACTGTCAGAGTGCAGAAGAAAGTGAGTAATTGGTTCGTTTGAAGGTCGACGAAGAAGTTGTAGACTACAGACAATAAAATCAGGAGGATATCTCACAGGATTTGGCACCAGATGGAGAAGGAGATAACATAGATAAAATAAATGAGATCGATGTCAAGGAAGACGGGAAAATTTCGAGCAACCAAGCTGGCATTGCTGTAGACATGCTTTTGCGTTACGTGAAAAATTATGTTGACTGCACTTCCATAGAGAAAATTGTGATTTAGTACCAGAAATACTGAACAATCTCTAAAGAAATGAAGGGTTTCCGGCCGGAATGAGGATTTTAACAACATATGGATAATTCTTCTGGCTCGGATACTGGATGTGGTGTTGTTCTTCCTTGCGTCATATTATGTCTCGCCCTTTGCACACAACACACCACATCACCAAAAACTGCATAAATACGTAATAGTGAATAGGGCCTACTGTATACCATTTCATATAAGATTGCCATCAGGAAGGGCATCCGTCAGTAAAATAGGGCCAAACCTACATCAAGTGCGACCAAACAAACCTGGAAAAAAGGCAAGGAATAATAATAATAACAATAGCAATAATAATAATAATAATAATAATAATAATAATAATAATAATATCATGCATGTGATATCAGTACTGGTGTGAATGCTTTTACTATTAGTTTACCTGAACATTGGTGAATAGTAGAAAGGGAACCGCAAACACTCACTGCCAGGCTGTCCGAGAATGAGATTTCATCCACTTAATTTCTTATCCTATTACATGAAACCTAGTGGAGCTCCAGTTCCTTTTTGCTATTTGCTTTACGGCGCACCGACACAGGTAGGTCTTATGGCGACGATGGCGCGTGCTCTTAACCGCACGACCAACTTGCCCGGTGAGTTCAAGTTTAGTATTTAATTCCTGAGAGAGTCAGAAATCGAACTCAGGACAAGAAGTAAAACGATGCGGATTACATAGCTCATAAATAGAACATACTTTGAACTTAACGTCTATGATCGAAATCCATGGGAACGATAATTTTGCATGGAATCCGAACCAAAGAGAAGTGATTCGTATGCATTTAACAGATTTAAAACAGCCCTATCTTGATCAGAAACTAGCGAAAATGTCGTTAAAATTCTTATAAAAGGAAGTTTAGTCGAATTATAGATCGGTGCTTATAAAAAGTGAGATTTTTCTTCATGAGGAGCGTCGCTGCGCACTGCGTCCTAGACACCACAACCCTATAGCACAGATTCACGGGGTGGCGTACCGGATATAGTTTGACGTCATCACCATCCGAACGACGCCGACAAAAATAACTCATTTCCTCGAAAGTGCGTCGAAAGTCAAGAAGCGGAAGTCCAGGGTAATACAAAGAAATGATACAACTTTCGAAAGTGGGGAAGTGTTGAAGTTTCTAACGTTGATTTATGGTCCAACTAAAACCTCAGACCTGTAATTGAAAAAGCTACATTTCCTAGAGCTCCTTTGAATTTGTTGGAAAATTCTGGAGGGTTTTCTATAATTTATAGTTGAAGTTCCTTTGATCTTAGTAACATTCTTCATTCTTCTTACTGAAATCCAAGAGCGAAGGATAGTTGAATTTCTAAAGAAGAAATAAATGGAACACCGAGAAACATAAATGAATAACTTCCCCTGATTTGTCAGGAATAGAAAAGTGAACAAGTTAATTGTCGAAGGTTGTTTTGACGTGTCTGACGTTTTGTTCTAGCAACCTTAACGCGGTGGCTGTATGTGGTGTACGTGGCAGGCATTCATCTCCAAGGTGGCTGGTGTTCAGTGTGATTACCTCTCAACCAGGTTACCATTTCTGACGAAAATCAGGCTACTAGAAGTTCCAGCTGTGTATATGTCCGGCTCCATGACTGAGTGATCAGTGTCTTGGCCCTTGGGCCTAAGGTCCCCGCGTTCGACTCCCGGCTGGGACGTGGGATTGTAAACGATTAATTCCCTTAGCTCTGGGCCTAGGTGTTTCTTTCTGTCCTCAACATCCCTGCAATTCACACACCATACACAACGCTACTCTCCACCACAGTAACAAGCAGTTTTCCACGTCGCCCACCCTCATCAGATGATTTGTCTTACAAGGACTACATCCGGCTGTGAAAGGCACAGGGAATCTTAGTTGTGTAGATGAAACCACCATCCATCCAACATTCCCATGTTTATGTAGGATCGGTTCTAGTCAACTGTTTAAGAGCGGATGTCCTTCTGAAATCCCGAAGTTGCCGGGGTTCGAAGTCAGAACGACCACTGTTAGGAGTAGTGATTAGAATACAGAAATCATAGTACGTTTTCGATATGCAACGATATGAAACAAAAAACTTCGGACCTTTCTGATGAACACAATCTCGATTTCGGAAGACGACACAGTATCAAACAGTTACAAAAACAACAACAATTTTTTAAACCAAAGGGTGTAAAGTAATTAAACTTAAAATTTATTTACACTAGTGCATTCCATAATCCTCCTAAACTGCATGAAAATCGGACAGTGCCATTTCATGTAAAGGTACTACAAATTTGTTGTTTACAAATAAACGGTCATGCCAATTGTACTTTTTGCATTCCGCCTAACGTAACTTTCACAGGAATCACAATAAAACCTGAAAATACCACCAATGAACGAAAAATAAAACAAACTTTATGATGGTGTGATTGTATCTTACATTGGTGGATTGGTTCAAATGTTATTAGCGTTTAAACTCGACCGCACATTCTTCCTGCGTCGACAGTAGACTATTACCCTCCAACCAAAAAAATCCCATCGAATCCACCCTAATCCACCTTGGCCTACCAAGCGACCGCTGCTCATACCGATGGTCTACATATTACGAGGTGACGTGTGGTCTGCCAGACGAATCATCTCGTCTCTTATTCTAGTAACTGATACTATAATAATGACGTGTGAAATATAACCCTAACTTCGTTTGTCTTGTCTAGTTAATCACACGTCAGCCAAGCAGGTGTTGGCGTAACGATGAACGTTACAACTAATTGCCTACTAATTAATTCAATAAATTGTAACAGGCAAGTTATTGCGAAAATTGAGTTTTAACTGGAGAGGTTCAATCAATCATACACTACTCATCTGAATTAGGGCAGTCGCCCAGGTGGCAGATTCCCTGTATGTTGTTTTCCTAGCCTGTTCTTAAGTGATTGCATAGAAATGGCAAATTTATTGAACATCTCCTTAGGTAAGTTATTCCAATCCCTAACTCCCCTTCCTATAAATGTATATTTGACCCCAACTGTCCTCTTGAATTCCAACTTTATCTTCATATTGTGATCTTTCTTACTTTTATAGATACCACTCAAACTTATTCGACTGCTATTATCACTCCACGCCATCTCTCCGCTGACAGCTCGGAACATACCACTTAGCCGAGCACTCGTCTCCTTTCTCCCAAGTAAATCTCGTCATAAGGGTTAATAACAATACCTCTTTAGTATTAGTCACCTCCTCTGTCTGGACATTAGCCTTGGAACCAACAATCTTTACATACTGTTGACTGAATACTTCTGCTTTTTGAAGATCCTCGCACACACACCCTCCTTTGTTCATTAATGATTCCTGGAATATCCTTCATGTAACCTGTTTCTGCCTTAAAATACCTATACATACCCTTCCATTTTTCACTTAAATTTATATGACTGCCAATTATGCTTGCAATCATGTTATCCTTAGCTGATTGCTTTGCTAGATTAAGTTTCGTCGTAAGTTCCTTCAATTTCTCCTTACTTCCACAGCCATTTATAACCCTATTTCCTTCCAACCTGCACCTCCTTTTTAGTCTCTTTAATTCTCTGTTATGATACAAGTGGGTCTTAAGTACACCTTATCACCTATAAAAGTACAAACCTGTTTTCACATTCCTCAAAAATGGCTCTAAAACCATCCCACAGTCTGTTCACGTTTTTATTTACCGTTTACCACTCTAATACCTGTATTATTAACCGTATGGTACTGCCTAATAGTCCTACTTTTAAGATATAATATTAATTTTTAACTACGACAAAAACAGCTTCGTGATCACTAGTACCATCTATTACTTCGGTTTCTCTATAGAGCTCATCTGCTTTTACCAACACCACGTCCAGCATATTCTTCCCTCTAGTTGGTTCCATCACTTTCTGAATCAGCTCTCCTGCCTTTATCAACTTATTTGTCATTTGCTGGTCGTGCTTCCTGTCATTCGCACTACCTTCCCAATTGACATTTGGTAAATTTAGATCACCCGATACAATTACGTTCCTTTCCACATCGTTTCTTACCTCATTACCTTATCAAACAATTCCGAGTCAGCATCAGCGCTACTCTTTTCCGGTCTGTACACTCCAAAGACATCAAGTTACCTATTATCTTTAGAGAAATTCGCATTTGTTATCTTTAACTTTCTCATAGTTTACAAATTATTCTTTCACCACAGTGAATACTCCACCTCCTATCATTCCTATCCTATCTCAACAATAAACACTCCAGTTCCGTGAGAAAATTTCTGCATCCATTATATCACTTCTCAGCCATGATTTAACTCCTATTACAATATCTGGTAAGTATATGTCTATTAAATTACTTTATTCTATTCCTTTCTTTACAATACTCCTACAGTTCGACACTAACGTTTTCATGTTATCCCTACGTGACTTCCAGATTCCTGTATCCTTATCACTGCACCCTAGATCACCTTGTTTCCCTGAATGTACCTTCCTATAATCCTTCTAAACAAATTTCTTAACTTATACTGCACGTACCACTGCGGTTTATGTGAAGGTCATCTGAGCGCAGATCCCTATCTCCTAGACACCATCTAGGATTTAGAAATCTCACTCACAGTTTCCCACATACCTTCTCCATAGTCTCATTTAAATCCCCAATCACATTCCAGTCAGTATCCTTCCTACACAGTATTCCACTAATAACAATCTCAGCTTACCTTAAACTTCACCAGTGTTGCATTTACCAGATCCCACACGTCCCCAATTATGTTGGTACTTATACCTGCTTGTCTTACGTTATTGATACCAATGTGAAACACTACCATCTTCTCCTTTCCCTCCTCCTTCCCTTCTACTTTCCTCAACATCTGCCTTAACCTAATTTCTGAATAACACTCTACCCTGCTTCTCTTTCCTCCACACACATTTCCCACATGTCTAACAATGGATCCCCATGACCAGAGCCTCAAACCTACCCACCTCATTTGATTTCCTCTCCTCCTGGTCAGCCCTATCTTTCCTGACGGATAAAGAAGTAATTTCTTCCTACCTTTTCTCCCTACCATGGCCTTGTTCCACATTTATTTTTCTATCCACAACTCTACATTTCCCTTTCCTAACTTTTCCTTCCTCCTACTTCCACACTTCTCAGCAACAGTTCCCTGTTCCTCGTCTTCCCTCTGTTGTTCTACCTGCAGTGACTTACACCGATTTCTCACATACACTTGTCCTGAATTCTGATCCTGAATAGAGCCCTTCCCCTTAAAACATTAGACTACTTGTATTCTACAGTTTCCCCCTTTCCTTCCCATCCCTCTTTTACACCAACTGTAACCTGTACATTGTTTGAGGGAGGCCTGCCTTTCTTCCTGTCCTCTGAGAGAATCCTAATTATATCTCTCCTCTCTCATACTCCTTCATGCCTGGCCACACCCACAGTTCCCACACTTGCAGTTCTTAGCCATTCTTTACGGAATAGTGAAGATAAAATAAAAAATAAAATATATTATTCTGTGTAAAAAATGAAAGGAAAGATATATTTTCTAAGATAGTATACAAGGATCACACGACAATGAGGTGATTAATATGCTACTACACTACAGTTAAAATGTTACCAACAACCGCAGCTTATAGTCAGTCATGTCATTTAGATATCTGGTTAACAACCGCTTGATCACACGAACGTGTAAGAAAAGGTGGCAACAACGTATTATTCGGATCTCAGTAGGATGTATTACTGTTGCATATTACCGCTGTGGAATGTAGTGTTACGTAACATCTTGAAACATTCCTTAAGAAAAAATAAATGAGCAACGATTTTTCTTTCTTTCTCGCTCTTTCTTTCTTTTTCTTTCTGTTTTCCCTTTTTGTTATTACGAATACTTTTGACCCGATACGTCTTTGCGTGTGAAAAACTTCCAGTTAAGAGCGTGGAGGTTTTTAAAACGATTTTTATAGGATATTTTCTTAAAATAGTGGTCGTTTCTTCTCCTGACACCAACATAAAGATTTAATTCTGATATGGCACCTTAAAGGTTACGTAAAGTAAGTTAAGAAACCTTCTATACTTCCATTAACCGCAGTCACACCAAGTGTCAGCCAACGTATGTTATTGGCAGTCACGTCAAAGCAAACCATTAGAATCTACTAGGAGTTGGATTCGTTTGAAATTAAATGGAAAACATGATCATTATGATTCTTGGTTAGAAAGGTTTCTCCCAAGCCACAAGAAATTAAAATTGCATGTACTTTGAAAAAAGATTTTCAACGTATTTATGTTTAATTGTCTCCCATTATATAATTTTGGGAGTTGAGGTAAAGAAGTATAAAAATGAACTTCCGCTTTCAAATCAGTTAATGTAACACTATGGCAAATAGGCGTGCATTTAATTTTCTTATAATGGTTCCTCACTAACCAGGACCGTGTCTGTTAAGTCTATAGAGCAGCAAATAGCTAACTTTACTAAAATAACGAATTTTTTACAAACTCGTGATTGTTGCCTGCTAATACATGTGAATATTGACTGAAGTTATCTTCTTTATTCGCCTATGAGTTTGCGTACCTGGTTTTAAGAAACATTTGTTTACAAGTTGCTTTACGTCGCACCGACACAGATAGGTGTTATGGATAAGAAAGGAGTAGTAGTGGGAAGGGAGCAGCCGTGGCCTTAATTGAGGTACAGCCCCAGCATTTGCTTGGTGTGAACATGGGGAAAACACGGAAAACCGAATGCAAGCTCACGGCTGCGCGCCTCTTATTGCACGGCCAACTCCCTCGGTGTTTTAAGAAACGTTACCGCCATGAGGACTATTGTCTTCTGAATGCAAGAACACTCTCATCTTAATTTTTGTTTCATATTTTATTACATCCTGTCAAATGAAATATACTTTTTTGAAATAAAAATTTACTACAAGAACTCTCATTTTCTCGTCGTAGGTAGCAAAATTCCATCAAAACCTCCGGGGGGGGGGATTTATGCACCTTCCATTTGCTTGTTCTTATTCCTTAGATCACGCATGGGCTGTTATTGGAGGTATTGCTTCCTCATTTCAAAATATTAATGGATAGCTTTTGCTAATTGTTTAACGTCGCACTAACACACTGAAGGGAGATAGTGGGTTCCAATCTCAATGTCGGTAGCCCTAAATATGGTTTTCCATAGTTTTCCATTTTCACACCAGGTAAATGCTGGGTCTGTACCTTAATTATGGCCACGGCAGCTTCCTTACAACTTCTAGGCCTTTCCTATCCCATATTCGCCGTAAGACCTATCTGTGTCGGCGCGACGTAAAGTCACTAGCAAATAAAAACCACACTGAAAGGGTTTTCGGTATGGAAGAATGGAAAAGGGCTAGATTTGGGGTAGGTAGCAGCCGTGGCCTTAGGGTACAGTGCCTGGTGTGAGAATGGGAAACAACAGAAAACCATCTTCAGGGCTGCAGGCGGTGGAATTCGAACCTACTATCTCCCGAATGCAAACTCACGGCCGCGTGACCTTAACCACAAGGCAAACTAACTCGGTATTAATGAATAGAATATAATGTACATATATTAGGGTTACACAGTATTAGGCGTATAGACTATCCGTGAAACTGTTCCTCGGCTGTCTCAGGACCTATTTCACTTGTGGAGGCCATGATGGTCACCAATAGGTACTTAACAGGGGTTAGTGACAATATTGTAGTGCGATACGTGAGGTGGGCCACGATCGATAGCAACTGTAATGGATGTGAAACACGTAGGGCCTATTTGTCGAGCAATGCAATATCGATGAAGCAAGAATCAAACATCGAGCGGATCTTAGAACATGCGTAATCAACAGAAAAACATCTGAAGATATACTCAAAAGAAAACAGAAGAAAACTAAAATGTGTTTGGTAAACGCCACATAGATGAGAAAGGACTAGAAAAATAACTTGCAAGCAAATCTAGTGAAATAGAAGTAATCTACCGTCGAAGAATAGCGAGTACGTTACTGTAGCGAGAAAAAGTTAATGCATATTGGCCTCTATAAACCACTGGTTCTGTAGATTTCACTGTTAAAGATCTTCTTCTTCTTCTTCTTCTTCTTCATGCGCCATGTCCTCGCAGAACGTTGGCGATCAGTAGCATGATCTGTTGTTTGTTCATAGCTGTTCTGAACATAGTAAGCAAGCTTTGTCACTCCAAACTACCGGCTCAAGTTGCCGAGCCACGTTGTCCGACTTCTCCCCGGACCATGTTTTCCATTAATTTTCCCTTGGAGTATTATTTGCAGAAGGTGGTATTTATTGTCCCGCAGCATATGACCAAAGTATTCTAGCTTCCTTCTATTGATGGTGGTGAGAATTTCTGGTTTTTTGTTCATACGGTGCAAAACTTCTATGTTGGTCATTTTAGCTGTCCAAGATGTTTTTCAGCATCCTTCGGTACGTCCACATTTCAAATGCTTGCAACATCTTGCACATGGTCTTAGTGTCGATGCCTCAACGGCGTATAACAGAATGCTGGAAACGTAGCACTGGAGTAGTCATGTCCGTAGTGTAATGAAAAGGTCATGGCTTGTCGAACGTTTTCTAAGTCTCTGAAAAGAAGTTGTGGCGTGCTCAATTCTGCATCGGATCTCATGAGCAAGGCCCCAGTCATCATTTATGTGATATCCCAGTTAATTAAATGTTGCCACTCTTGCGATCTGGTCCTTTGCTGCTGCGGAATTACCTGGAATGCCATCTTATTCTGCTTAAAACCATCCACTTGGTTTTATTTACCTTAAACCTCAAGCCCATGGCGCTGCTGGCTTCAGCGACAGCATTAAAGTTAAAGATGACCCTGATAATACATAATTATGCCTGATAATGAACTCACAAATTTCACTATTTTCATGTATATTACGTGGTTCACACCAAGACAAGATTAGCAAAAAACCAAAACTTTCCAAACTTCATTTTTTTCTTTTCTTTGTTATTTGCTTTACGTCGCACCGACACAGATAGGTCTTATGGCGACGATGGCATAGGAAAGGCCTAGGAAGTAGAAGGGAGTGGCCGTGGCCTTAATTAAGGTACAGCCCCAGCATTTGCCTGGTATGAAAATGGGAAACCATGGAAAACCATCTTCAGGGCTGCCGACAGTGGGGCTCGTAAACACTATCTCCCGATTACTGGATACTGGCCGCACTTAAGCAACTGCAGCTATCGAGCTCTGTTTCCAAACTTCAAACATGTAAGGAATGCCTTACTGTTTCATGTGAAGGAATCAGAAATGATCTCACTAACCAACCAACCCCATGGCACTACAGCCCTTGAAGGGCCTTGGCCTACCAAGCGAACGCTGCTCAGCCCAAAGGCCTGCAGATTACCAGGTGCCGTGTGGTCAGCACGACGAATCCTCTCGGCCGTTATTCTTGGCTTTCTAGACCGGAATGATCTCACTAAAAGAAAGAAATATTGACATGTAGAAGAGTGGAATTTCCGTATAGTAGATTGTTATATCTAGAGGGTGGAAGAGAAGTACTATAATAGTAGTCTACGCTTACTTACCTGCAAGCGAGTATGCACTGATGCAGTGTACATCTGTACAATCATGTCACATTATATCATGGGAATAAAGCGTATCAAGGTTCAGGGAAAAAATACAGGTTAGTCAACCTTTCTACGTAACCGAGGTAGCGGTGATATACTGGGCATCGGACCAAGCATAATTCAGTTATTTGAGCATACGATGTTTTATCTTTCTATAGTAACGTCTTGAAATTAGAAGTCATTTTGAATTCTGAAGGAAGTTGACTTACCTAACTTTTCCCCCTGAATGTACAGCTGTCAAAAAAAGAAAAAACTGGCCGCACTTGAACGGTGAATATTTTAATACTACTCTGATCCCGGTGATGTTACACGATTCATGAGGTTGTAGATGAGCCGTAGAAGCTCTATGAACTATGGGGCTTAAGAACGAGTCATTCGACATGTGCTTTCCGAGAAATTGCCGTATGACATGTTATGATTTGAAGATAGCAATTTTGGGCCTTGTTGAAGCTGTCATGGTTATTGTGTTATCGTTGTTTTGCGATATAAATAATAATAATGTTAGGTTTGGAACAATACAGCTGAATAATATTAGTTCTTTGTAATAATATAAGATTTGTTTTTATTTGCTAGGGGCTTTACGTCGCACCGACAGAGATAGGTCTTATGGCGACGATGGGATAGGAAAGGCCTAGGAGTTGGCAGGAAGCGGCCGTGGCCTTAATTAAGGTACAGCCCCAGCATTTGGCTGGTGTGAAAATGGGAAACCACGGAAAACCATCTTCAGGGCTGCCGATAGTGGGATTCGAACCTACTATCTCCCGGATGCAAGCTCACAGCCGCGCATATAAGAAAATAAACTATCATGTAACGAAATAAAATGATGAAGAATGACGATGATTTGAACCTGAGACGTTGCCATCTAACTGCGTACTTTCTTCTGGCTGAGCTACACGGGATTTACTTCGTACTAATGCAATTAAAATCGTTTGCAGAACCACTACAACTTGATATTCATTTATTTCTCGATTATTACGGTATTTTTTACAATTTTCCTTACAGATACGTCTTAAGGTGATGATGTGATAGAAACACGCTGCGAGTTGAATGTTAAGAAACTAAACATAATGCATTTTTAACAGAAACTACACGGCAGACGATGTTCAAGATCATCGAATGCTAATGTACTAGGATTTTCAGATCATGATTCGAACACAAAGCCGTACGTTTTCTTGATAGAGTTTCAAAATCTGATAAATAGGTTGTGGTAACTTTGTGGTGACTAGTAAAAAGAGTCATAGTCCACAAATTGTACAGGCAGTCTACAGTGTAGAAGTTATATATTTCAAAAGGTTTGTTTGAAGTGTTGGCAAGCAGTGAGCCCCAAGAAAATCGTCAATTACGCGGTACAGCTAGAGTTCACGTGCCTCATGTAACAATGAGGAGGGAGGAGCTTTGTAAAATAGGACAATAGAACTGTCAGAGTGGAGCTAGAGCCTGATCGTCACTACAATATCATGGTCTGTACTCCATCTGTGGTCTCAACACGCGTTATCACCTCAGTTTTAAGTAATGGCGGACTGACATATATCTCTAGTCTTCCTCCTGTTCAGTATCTAAGTTTCCTTCTAGGCTGTGTTGTTGACAATGAAGTATTATCTCCACGGTACTCCAAACTGTTCATCAACTTCATAACCTGAAACCTGTGATGGTACTGATTATTATAATAATGAGAAGTCCAACTAGATTGAGTATCCCCTTTCAACCTTAATCTGAAGGGGAAATGAAAGAGATTAAACACTTCCACGAAGGTGGGGCTCGGAGGAACGAAGATAATGTTCTGAACGTAAGACCCTAAGTCGCGTAAACATAACACTGCTGGGACCTGAAGAAAGGAAGGAGGAAAGGAAGAAAGAAAGAAAGAAAGAAAGAAAAGAAAAAAGAAAGAAAGAAAGAAAGAAAGAAAGAAAGAAAGACAGAAAGAAATGAAGAATGAAGTCAAAGTAATAATATTGTTTTTACGTCCCGCTAACAACTTTTTATCGGTTTTCGGAGACGACGAGGTGCCAGAATTTTGTCCCGCAGGAGTCTTTCTGCGTGCTAGGATATCTAGCGGCACAAGGCTGACGTATTTGAGCACCTTGAGCATCTTCAAATAGCACAGGACTGAGTCAGGATCAAACCTACCAAGTTGGAGTCAGGAGACCTGCGCCTCAAACGTCTGAGCCAATAGAAAAGATGAAGAGTGTGACACAAGCTAGTGGAAGCAATGTAAGACTCCATGACTGAAATTTTAGATTTGAAAGTAACCATAGTATTATAATAATGTTATTTGTTTTATGGCCTAGGAAGTAATTTTACGGTTTTCGGAGATGCCGAGGTACCGGAATTCATCCCACAGGAGTTCTTTTAGGAGCCGGAGACCCCCGATCTAACACTACATGGGGTAAAAATTTGAAAATATGGAAAAGCTAGTTCACAGCAGCCGACAGTAGCCTATCTCTACACGACCCGAACTGTGAAATTACAGAACTGTTTTAGCTATAACTAAGGCCCGGAAATTTATGAAATTAAACTGCAAACGAATATAAATCTGTGCACTAGAGATAAGTGACACTATGTCCATATTTTACGAAAGTGAGGTTTCGTCAGATGTTTACTTGTATTTTCTGCGTTATTTTCCGTGGTACAAAACATTTTTTGCAGTATATCCTACGCGCAATAATAATCAATCTAGCCACTTTGAGGTCAAAGGCATCAATTCCGACATACTGCCAAAACAAATGAAATAAATAATCTTAGTTTGACAAGTGGATGATAAATAGTCGGAAAATATTTGTATTATTATGTAAAAGAAGTTTGAAAAGCTTTTCTTAAAAAACGGGCAAGTGAAAAACATTAGTTCTCCTCCGGGACACAGAAATGTCCTCTTGCCTGCATTACGGTTTTGCTATAAAGTTTGCATTGGTATTTGGAGTGCAATCTGTCACAATACTCATCGTTTATGCGACTCTCCCTGAACAGCCATAAAGCGGGCAAAAGAAAACACGATACAGGTTTGCAAAGCTTATTTCTTAAATATTTCGACTTGCTGACGGGGAATCGAACCCACGTACCACGAGCAAAACAGCCCCGGCCAGGCATCCCCTATACTAGTTTGCACTCCAACCAATTACCGCATGTGATTCCTGGCCAACTAGAAGTCTGATTGTTACGCAGTAATGAGTACAAAATCATTTAACAGAGAGAGAGAGAGAGAGTGTCCTGCGGACCGAACTACTGTTTCGTTAACACATTAGCATTGTTAGTACAACATTCACTACATAACTCTGGTGTGCGGGGGTAATTAGAACTACGAAAAGAGATGTGTATGTGAAGAGTGATGATAATGAAGCTTGTTGTTTAAAGGGGCCTAACATCTAAGATCATCGGCCCCTAATGGTACGAGATGGACAACATAATAAGTTAATTCAAATTTTAAAATGTATCCACTAACTAGAAATTAAAACAAGTGATGATGAACAGTGATTTTGAGTTTCAAATAATCAGTGTACCTAATTCGCAATACCTTATTTTCGGTAAAATGATATATGATAGATTGTTATGTGAACAGTTTATAGCGCTGATTATTTCTTATAAGATTGAGATAGAAACTTCAGAACTCAAAGTATGAGTAAGTGGTGTAGAGATAGCATGCTCACTCCTTACTCGAAGGTCGGGCTTCAGTTTCCGATTAGTAAAAGACTAATAAGACCATGGGAGAACAAAATGAGAAAATGTTCGATTCCAGAAGCAGCAGATCCGGTCACAAAAGCAAAGCAATATGGCTGAGGATTTTGTGATGCTAACCATGTGGAATTTCAATATCTGAAGGGCATCTTCGCTGGGCAGCTGCCATGTTGGCAAGGCAAGGCTGCTATATGGGTTATTTTAAAGTGCTGATATATCACGAAATTCCTATAGACTAGGTTCGAACCATTCATCTGGAACATGTTTTAGCACTCAGTTACAAAGCTGCTTTTTCCAAATCAAGTTTGTGGCTTTACGTACCTTTTCACTTAGTAATCAATGCAAAGGGACCTTCGCTTTTTCGCGGATGTAAACCGGAGGAACGTGACATTTAAGAAATTCTACCAACAGAGACCGAGATTCGAATCACGTCCACTTTAGTGATAAGCCAGTGAGGATATTGCTCATCTAACTCACACGCTTGAGCTGCATTTCTTGAAGCGAAATTCCCGCTAAATTCAAAGTCATGAGAAGAGATTTCATTTCCATAAGCCTTCTCGATGAGTAGCTCCACACTACATTCTGTTAGACTGTCTGCAAATCATCCACGGAACAAGATTACTGGTTAACCTAAAATCAGGATGGAACGCAAACTGTGTGACCTCCTTTGTCGAACACCATATTTACGAGGTAATGATGAACAAGCCTTCCTCGTCAGGGCAAAGTAATGATGCTAGTTCAGGGATTCAGGTCGCGCACACTCTGGCAAGCGCTTGTGTATTCATGTCGCACTGCTCGAGCAGTAAAGGAGACGACTGACCTAGGCTGCGGGGGTCGTAAGAAACCCCCAAACGTTTGTTCCTATTTGATATTCATGCAACATCGTCAAGAACGATGAATATGTTCCGTAGTCTGCAAGTTTATTGCCTACATTGTCATTAACGTATTAGGAGAAATGTAGTAGAACGTATTTCACCGGAGTATTTTCATCTTCTCTTCCATCTTGAATTCATTAATCTAATTTTTGAATGACACTATTACCTCTGAACGTCAAAATATCAAAGTGGCATCTTAATTATCATCCAGAAAGCCCGGAGTAAGAATGGATTTCACAAATAGATATGATACTCTATAGGCTTTTGGGCTTATGCCGTGTCAAGAAAATAAGGGGAAGTTCTTTACGTTTCACAGAGAACACCTATACAGAATCATGTCTATAAGTACGGGCCGTGAAAGCGTCAATGGAAACATTCGTTTTCACAAAGTTGGATAAAACATAAATGACTGACTTTGTACGCTGCAATTAACCTGGTACTCATTTCCGTTTTAGGATGGGTAAACCCCATTCCTGTGTGTCTCTCAAGAATTGAGAGACCCATTTGTGTACTTTCACCTCCTCAATATTCTACCCTTGACAGGGCAAGGGAGCGTCCCTGCCTTTACTGCCCTGATCTTCCTTCTGGTCTGGTGGTCTGTCGTTATAAGGGTAGCCTCGTGGGAAGATTTCCACACCAGAGACTATAGCTGGTCCACCGATCTGATTTGATGTCTTCCTCGTGGTCACCAACCCACGTTCCCAAGTTGGGAGTGCCTGGGGACCGAATGTGGTGAAAGTACGTAATTAGTAAATTATATTTCTTACCTGATCTCAGGCTTCTAGCAGAGCAACTTCAAGGGTGAAGACACACGGAGCGGTTTTTACCGAGTCGGCCGCCGAGTCTGCCGCCGAGTCGGTCCATGTTTCTACTGTATCAGATGGGATGAAACAGAGGCAGCGGTGCTCGCCGACAGGCGGCAGATTTACTGACTCGGCCTATCGTTTGCTGCCGGTGCAGCGAGCGTTTTGAAGACTGTGTGCGCGCTGTAGCGCCATAGATTGAATACGTACATTCAGCTGAATTTACGTGGCATCATTCTTAAGTATCAATTCATACATTTTTTGGTTAGTACTTGCTATGTCAGTTTTGGTGCGGTACGGCAGCCATGCTTTTTCAGTATTGTGGTCTGAAATTGTAGTTTGTCTTGCGTCACCTAACGTCCCGCTCGCTCGTGTGTTTTGTCACAGTCGGCAAAAACCTCTCTGTGTACCAGTCACAGGCGGCGGCCGACTCGGCCAAAACCGCTCCATGTGTCATCAGCCTAAGAGTGCTACGAGCTACTCAAAATCCGACAGATATGAAAGTAAAATGTACAACTTCCGTTATAATTTTAGTGTATCATTCTAGAAAAGAACAGTATTCTTTTTCACAATGTTCCCTTTTTCACACCAGGCAAACGCTGGGGGCTGTACCTTAATTAAGGCCACGGCCGATTTCTTCCCACTCCTAGCCCTTTCCTCTCCCGTCGTCGCCGTAAGTCCTATCTGTGTCGGTGCGACGTGAGGAAAATTGTAAAAATCAATCCTATTCCGTTTCAAAATGATACACTAAAAATATAACGGAAGATGTACATTTTACTTTTATTTCTGTCAGGTTCTGAGTAGCTTTTCGCACTCTTAAAGTTGTTCTGTTGGAAGTCTGAGATCAATTAGGATGCATAATTCACTAATTACGTACTTGTCCGGCCCCGCGGTGTAGGAGGCAACGCTTCTTCCTGTCACCCGGTGGGCCCGGGTTCGATTCCCGGCCGGGTCAGGGGTTTTTAATTGTAAATAATTACTATTCATAGCCTGGGGACTGGGTGTTTGTGTCGTCCTTAACGTTCCTTTCCTCACGTTTAACACTTTACACTTCCGCAATTACAATTACACGCAGGTTCATAACATATGGTGCAAGTAGTGGAAAAAATGTACAGAGGTCGACGCCACGAACAATATCATTTTTTTTTTAAATTACGTACTTTCACCACAGTCGGGCCTCAGACGTTGGTCCTTCCTTGCTTCCACTTGTTTGTGCCAGGCTCCTTACTTTCATCTGTCCTATCCGAATTCCTCGGTCAACTCTTGTTCTTTTCCCACACCGACAGTTTAAGAGCATTTGAAGCCTAGGAAGTCTCACTTACACGCCCTTCGTGGCCCTTATCTTTCTTTTGCCGATACCTTCCCATACTTCGAAGTGCTCTTCTGTTTCCCCTCTGATTGCTGTTAATAGAGGATAGTTGCCAAGATGTACTTTCTCTTAAAAAAAATAGTCAACACCACTTCGGCAAACCATAGATTATCAATTTCGGGTATCGCCTTCGTATGTAATTGTTATATTAACGTCACCATAGTACCTGGTCTGGTGGTGGTCGTGGCGATTATTTGTTTAAGAGGAAGTACAGCTAGGCAACCATTGTCTATATATCACTAATCAGAGATAAAAAATGGAAGGGGCCCGACACTTCAAAAAATAAAGGTATCGGCCAAAGTAAGACAAGAGCCACGAAGGGCGTGAAAATGAAATACTCCCTAGGCCTCCATACGTAATACCGTCGGGGTCGGAAAAGAACAAGAGTTGACGAAGCGATGTCGGATAGGATATATGAAAGTGAGAAGCCTGGCACAAGTAAGTGGAATCAATGTCAGGACTCATCTAAGGGCCCCGTGGTCGCCAGCCCACGCTCGAAAGTACAGAGCCCATGGGGCCCCTTTTAGTCGCTTCTTACGACAGGCGGGGGATACCGTGAGTGTTACACTACCGCCCCCACCCACACCTGGTCTGGGAGTAAGCTATTACGCAATATTTCGCAATTTCACAAACAATGTCATTTCAGGTCTATGTTTTTAAATAAAACATAGTCATGTGACAGATCCGCCTGACATGTGCAAAATTTCGTTACATTCTGCGCAGTGGTTTAGATATGACGTGGTTTCTGAAGATGGACATACAGAAGCCATTCAATTTTTATAGAGATCAGGGTCTTGCGGTGACTAATGTGCCTTAGTATATATTGCTATTTGCTTCACGTCGCACCGACACAGACAGGTATTGTGGCGACGGTGGGATGGGAAAGGCCTAAGAATGGGAAGGAAGCGGCCCCAGCATTTGCCTGGTGTGAAAATGGGAAACCACGGAAAACCATCTTCAGGGCTGCCGACAGTGGGGTTCGAACCCACTATCTCCCGATTACTGGATACTGGCCGCACTTAAGCGACTGCAGCTATCGAGCTCGGTGTGTGCCTTAGTAAAGACCTCATTTCGTGTGCCTAAGATTGTAGAACAGATGCACGGCATATTCACCAGGCAACGATGCTTAAAAAAACAAGAAAAATGCACACTTTCAAACTGAAAATACGATCGGCCAAAGATATCTATGCAAGTCCCCAAGTACAGGCATGACCGGAAGGAACACATTATTTGAGGGATTTTTGTTCAATTTGTTTAATGACGCACTAACTCACGCTTTCAGGAAGAAGGGGTTAGGACTGGGCTTGGACTGGGATAGAAGCTACTGTGGTCTTAAATAGGATCCATCACGTGCGTGAGGTGAAAATGGAAAACCACGGACAATCATCTTCAGGGTTGTGTACAAAGGGGTTCGAACACACTCTCTCCCAAAAGCAAGTTTACAGCTACGCGGCCCGTTACACAGCCATCTCACTCGGTTAGAGGGATTTATTAGCTCTTTAATATTTGGAAGTTTATCTACACTTTAGCAATAACAATGAGCACATCTACGACTTTAGAACAGTATACATGTTAACATTCGCTAAAATTGACGTAAGCACTGCTTGCTACTTTCTTAACATATCGGAACTAAGTAAGTTTATTGGTAACGTGTCCTCTTGTCAGGGATCGATGATTTGAATGTTAGGCCAAGTAAGACAATCATCATCATCCTCGTCATCATCATCATCATCATCATCATCATCATCATCATCATCATCATCATCATCATTATCTGTATATTACACAAATCGATATTAAAGAGTAAGGCAAGAAATATTTCATTACGAAAGACTATCATGGGATTAGCTATGCAAGTATTGACGCAGATTGTTTCAAGCGAGGGTCCAGTTAGCTTTTGTGTCAGGAAGTGTAAGAAGTTCTGCGCTGGTTGAGGCACGTGTTGTGTAGAGGGAATGGTTATTGATGTGAGCTATCTCTGCAGTACGCGTCATGTGGTAAAAAGATTGTATTCGAAAGCTGGTAGGTTCGAAGGCCATCGTCGCAGCCCTGAATATAGTGTGCCGTGGTTTCTCATTGCCGTACCAACTAAATGCCAGAAAAGTATCTTAACATCATAGCCGCTACCTTCCCAGTCCTGTCACTTTCCTATCCTATCGTGCCAAAACACTTTATGAAATAACACCATATTAAAAATATACCAATATACCAAATGTGTGGACAGAAAGTCGGTTTCCATAACCATAGGCTATATCAAATATCACGAAATTATGTTGAAGACTGAATGAGAAAAGTTGTATGTTTATTTCATTTGGCGCCTTATACGGATGGTTATCAATGATATTTCACCACATTGATGGCCGTTCTCGTTTTTTTGTTGTGTGCTCTTGCTGGGCCTTCAAACTTAAATTCCAGAAAGATGTCTCATAGATATCAGCTTACCATACTGACAGCAACACTTGGAAAATCAGTCTTTCTTCGTAGGGGCAAAGCAAGTATCTCATAAAAATCTGCCCTCTGCCTTTAGGTAGGCCATAAGGGCCACTGATCATATTCTCTCAGCCAGAGATTGCATCCGGTAGAATGGCCAGATCTTCTTTCCTCCTTCTTCAACCAGCAGCATATGAGTTATCCATACACATTGTTACCATGCTCTATGTTGCTTAACTTCGAAGTCCTCACAGGACCCAATGTTTCAACGTAGCTACGCCTTTGGGCAATTTGGATAATCTGTAAACCGAGAGAGTAGGTCGAGCGGTTAGGTGCGCACAGCTGTGAGCTTGCATTCGGGAGATAGCGGGTTCGAACCCCACCTTCGGCAGCCCTGAAGATCGTTTTCCATGGTTTCCCATTTTCACACCAGGAAAATGCTGGGGCTGTTCCGTAATGAAGTTCACGGCCACTTCCTACCCACTCTTAGCCTTTTCCTATTCCATCGTCGCCACAAGACCTATCTGTGTCGGTGCGACGTAAAACAACTTGTAAAAATACAAGTTACAGTATAATGATAATAATCTGTAAACCTACAAATTAATTGAATGGTTTGGTTTACATAATGCAAAGATTCCTAATAAGAAGTGTGTAAGCCTAATAGTTTATACACCTCATTACTGTTGATAGTCTGATCACCAATGTAATTGGAAGTCCAGAAGTTCTGCTTATTGTAGATAGTTTGTGGAACAGCATATAATTTTTACCTATTTGACTAAAAGCTCTTTCCTGAAGCAGGAAACTACACGCAGCTTCACGCAAATTAGCTTTTTTTGCTAGTTGCGCTACGTCGCACCGTCACAGATAGGTTTTATGGTGACGATGGGGTAGGAAAGGCCTAGGAGTTGGATGGAAGCGGTCGTGGCCTTAATTAAGGTACAGCCCCAGCATTTGACTGGTGTGAAAATGGGAAACCACGGAAAACCATATTCAGAGCTGCCAACAGTGGGATTCGAACCCACTACTTCCCGGATGCAAGCTCACAGCTGCGCGCTCCTAAACGCACGGCCAACTCGCCCGGTACGCAAATTAGATACCACGGGAATCTCTTTAGTGAACCAGGTGATTTCATGTAAGAATATCAGTTTCTTGTTCGTACGGTGGAGTCCAGAAAAATTATGCACAATAGATTACTCATTTGCACCATTGTATACGACAATCTTTCCTGACACTTACTCATGGAAGCAATCCGTTGTTTGTAGTTGATGACAACGGCAATAATAATCCTCATTGTAAAAGAGATCAAACGTAAGAAGTTAATGCAACATTTCTGTAGATAAAATGGTGAGCGTCCTTTATTTCTTGGCAGGGACTCGTTCCCTTTGACAATGTACTTGATATTGAGCGATGAGTGCGTGTAGTGCGTGGAGGAGGATGGGCGCGAATTTATGCAGTACAAGTGCCCGAGAGTAGATCTCAGCCTTATAAAACAGCAAACCTAAGGAATTCTATACATTTAAAATTGAGACGGTGCTCCAGTCATGCGACGATCAATATGACGTGAAGTTCGGTCCTACAGCAAGGAATTCAGACATTGTTCGGTATTTGGTGAATGTTTAGGAGCGTATACTTCCTCGTAAACTGAGCCTAACCCAGACTTTAAGGGGGAGAAAGTGCTTCCATCTACCGTACACTATACCGTCTACGTTCAGGTGAGTGAATGTTGTTATTATAAGACAAAGCAGCTGAAAATATGAAAGTCCTACAGACTCGAACTTCTTCGAGGACATCAGCTGTTTCCACTAACAAATCCAGGTTTTCTACGCCGCTAGCACGGGAAAGGGCTAGGATTGCGAAGGCAGTAGTCATGGTTTTAAGACAGGAAATCACTATATTAAGGGATTCCAACTGTGGGATTAGAACTCGCTCTTCCTCGAATGTAAATTCACAGCTATACGACTCATGCTGCGTTTTTTAAGATTCAAAGAGTTTTTTGTTATTGTCAAGAAGTTTCATAGTAAGACAGTTATTGCTCGGTAGATGTCTAAAAAGGCAAACCTGTTTGTTGGTTGTAGTAGTAGAAACAGATAACGCACATTTACAAGGGCGCGAGATTCGACTTCGAGTCCCGAAGACGGCCATACATTGAGTTATTTCGTGTTAGAATCACGTTCTTCATCTGATCAAGCACAGCTAAAACAGAAATCATATTCGTAAAAGGAGACTGTCTCTTATTTCTAGAGACACGTCTATAGTATATGTTTCATTATCTTCATTATCATGTTAATTCAAGGCGTACAATCATTGAAATAAATTTAAGTGTTTGTTCTAATGATAACATTCTCACTAAGAGTCATTATTTTTACCATGAATACCAGGCAAGCAATATTTAGTATTCCGCGAAATATTTCGAAAGAGTAAACTTAAAATGACGTATTGTCTCAATGTTCAGTAAGAATGAGAATCAAATTTACAAGGTCCAGCATGAAGCTATTCATTTGCAATCTGCATTCTGATCAGCACTGTAGGCTTTCAAAGTAAAAGCTCCTCTCTTATTACCCGGTAATTGATTTTGCCTCTGAACTGAGGACAATGAATAAAGTATTGAAATAAGTTAATCTTCATGGAATGGGGTGGGAAGAATTGTTAATTTCGTTGCAGATAATAAACACCACTATTTCACATCAGTAACATCTTTGGTTTATGCATAAGACAATTGTTCAGTGAAGATGATCGGAGTGTTTGATGATATAATGGCAATTTTAAGTGTAAGATGTAAGGTGTACTAAATACTAGAACCTTGAACTCTACAAATTAATTTTGTTATACTTTGATAAACTTTTCTTATTACACTAACCATTTTTTCTTTGTCTCCTTCTTTCTCTCTGTTCCTTTCTTTCCTTCTTTTTCAATTTTCTTGTTTCTATTTCTCTGATTTCTTACACCCTGATAGTGTATTGGGTCACACATATAGACTTGGATCAGTTTTACGTTTGGATGCCCTTCTGGATGTCAATCCCATATCCCTCCGGCATTCGCGCGAAATTTTGTAACAGGAACACCAGCGTGGGCTACGTGCGTTGCCCACAAATTTATTTTATTTTTTCGTTTACTTTATATTTTTCATGTTTTTATTTTATACTTTACCGGGTGAGTTGGCCGTGTGGTTAGGGGCGCGCAGCTGCGAGCTTTCTTCCGGGAGATAGTGGTTTTGAGCTCCACTGTAGGCAGCCTTGAAGATGGTTTTCCGCGGATTCCCATTTTCACACCAGGCAAATGCTGGGGCTGTACCTTAATTAAAGCCACGGCCGTTTCCTTCCGACTCGTATACCTTTCCTAGCCCATCGTCGCCATAAGACCTATCTGCGTCGGTGCGACGTAAAGCAAGTTGTAAAAACACCTTTTATACTTAAGAATTAATTAACATTAAACTCTAGTACATCTTACTCTCAGTTCGAACCACTTTTCATATTTATACACTTTCAATTCTATAATTAGTAAAACCACGTCCCTCCATCGCTGTTGACTATTACGCGGAAAAGAAAACGTCTGGGCTAGATGTGTACATGTAGAGTGCGGGAGGGATATGGAGAGATGTATTCGACCCTCTGGTAATTGGTAGTGTACAGTGTACACCAGTCACCAGATCAGACAAATTAACTACATGTTACTAAAATCCCAGAGCCCGCTGGGAGAAGGATACGAAAATCTTTTTCCCGAAAATCGCTACGTTGGACTTTCCTACGTTGCACATCCTGAATGAAGTGTTTGTTTAAGAGAGGTCCTTGAGTCCTAAGTACACCACGAATAAAGACGCTGTGTATGTATCTATCTATGTATCAAGCTATTTCAACTTTAAGGTATTAAATTTTTCTTTTATGTTATAAATTGTGTTTGATCTATCGGAAATATTTCCCACATTTTCATTCAAATAGAGCACGTGAAATCTTGAAATGCTCAACCTTTTCACTGCAGAACAATATTATGATATTATCTAAACTCTTTGAAATGTCAAATTTCAAAAAATATGCAGAATACTTAATATTTAAAATCATTCCTAAGTTCCTCCTGCCTACTCGAGATAGGTAATATTAAGCCATAACGAATACATACATTGCACTTTGACCAAGTAGCATATCACTGTTTTCAGCAGACGTCCCGTCGTGTCCGTAGAGACCTTTCACTCTTAAATTTATTGCAATCTAGTGCTAATCCCAAGAGAAAGCTCTTCTCTTCCTTAATGAGAATGCTGGGTAAGCGGACAACCGTGATGTGTTGCCCTTACGGGACTGCCACGAATAATCGGATATTGATTTTCCAATCTAAATAAAGTCTTCTTACTTACGTTCCTGAAAATCTCCGAACTGCGTTAAAGGAAGCGTCTAGGGAATTATGATCCATACATCATTCAGCCCTGTTAAAGTTCTATTATATTATGCCAAGTAGGCTATATGTAATAAAACACAAAATTCCTCTCTTGAGATTTAAGAAAATGTAAAGTGCAAAATTCAGTAACTAAAATGCCCTCGTACGACTTAATGGGCATCACAAGTGAATATAGCCAAATAGTGTTATTGTCCCTGTCGATATTGTGAGCAGAATTAGATAATAATGCCACTGGCCATACAAGCCTACGAATGAAGATTGAGAATCAAATGCAAATTTCGCCATTATGTCATCTGCAATCAGACAATGCACTTACTTGAATCATACAAAAATACACATTTCAGCCCTTTGAATATGGCCAATTGTTACCAGGTGCTATCGCTGTAGAACTCGGAATCTAAGTTTGAGTCATTTGATTTCACATCACTCTATGGCAAGGTGGTGACTAGCCTGCATGTGTTATAAATAGTTACGTACGACTATGAGAGACTATCGTAAATTATACTATTACAGCTTCAATTTGCGAGTATGAAAGCTTTACCAGAACCGATTCGCACATTATGCAAGTCTCACGGGAGTCGTGTGCCTGTTGAGTGACGACCTGCTGACGGAGGGGCAATCAGTCTAGTCCAGCGATGGCAAACGTTTTCCGACTAGAGTGATTTGATTTATTATTTTCAATTGCCTAGGTCCCATGTATATCATTTCCCTTTTACAATGACCACGACTCCGATTTACAAGTTCTAAATAATATTTTGTTTAGTTATCAGTATGGCCCGGATGTTGATGGCATGTCATCTTTTTATTGAGTGATGAGGTGCAATGCTCCAATATATACAAACCCTGTTCATGACACATCGATTACAAATATATCCTTTTTATACTTCATGATTTGTATTTCCATGCATTGTTTGGATTTTTTATATTTTGAGAGCATTTTCTTTGATTTTGGATAATTTTTCGGTCATATTTTGGAGATTTTTGTCTCTTTAGGTCATTTTGGCCCTTTGGTCATGTTATCATACTATTTTATGAAATTACGTCTGAAATTCTTAGCTGGTAGTTATACAAATATTGAAAAAAGAACATTTCAAACCGGGCGAGTTAGCCGTGCGGTTAGCATCCCGCAGCTGTGAGCTCGCATCCGGGAGATAGTGGGTTCGAACCCCACTGTCGGCAGCCCTGAGGATGGTTTTCCGTGGTTTCCCATTTTCACACCAGACAAATGCTGGGGTTGTACCTTAATTAAGGTCACGGTCACTTCCTTCCCATTCTTAGCTCTTTCCTATCCCATCGTCGAAAAAAGACCTATCTGTGTCAGTGCGACGTAATGCAAATTGTAAAAATTATTTTTCTTCGAGCTGCCTCCAAATAAAAGACCTATATTATGAACTATGTAAGTTTGTGTCTAACCCATTATTTTCTAAAATATTTTAAACATTAATTTTTAACATCATAGTTTACATTTCATAATGTATTTTCTTAATTTTTAACTCATTTAATCCATTTTTAAATAATTATTGAGTGCATCTTTTAATGTTCTTTACATCATTCACATCCGGGCCTCAGTTATCAGACTGTATCATATCCCGGATGATACGTCTGTGCCCATTTCTTCTTGAACGTATGCGACTTCCTATGTATGATATTTTATGTTTCTTAGTCGTATCTTACGCAACTTTTAGCCTCTGATGTAGTCTTTCCCGTTCAGAGCAAGCACCGTACAAAAAGCAGTAAATTAGGCCAATCTTAAAAACACTGTACCCTTTTATCCAGAGTGGAGTCCACTCTTTATAATCATATTTATGAAATGTTACTCTACTGTACGAACTATATCTACCTTTGTATCTGTTGCTGAAGAACTGCTATTTGATTATCTCAAGGAGTTATTTATTTTTGAAAGAAAGTGGAGGAGTGGTATCAAAGAAGACGTGGAAGTTTGCGGCAAATTTATCTTCTAGTTTCCTATATTGTGTTTCCTTTATCAACAGTGCCCTTCATTTCCTCGAATGCTTCACCAAGTTTAACGAATTCTTTCGCTCACGTAATGCTCTCCTGACATTCTGCCATCGACATTCATTGCGTGTAGAAACATTAAAATATGTTAATAGCGTAAGTTATGTGGCGTGCCATTCTTGGTCCAAGCGATTCGCTATAAATTACGACTCATATGTCCCAGATCCCTTTAATTTCATCATGTTCACGCCTTAGTATTCAGCTTTTTTACTTTTTTAAAATAATAATAATAATAATAATAATAATAATAATAATAATAATGTTCGCCTCTGTGGTGCAGTGGTTAGTGTGATTAGCTGCCACCCCGGAGTCCCGGGTTCGATTCCCGACTCTACCACGAAATTTGAAAAGTGGTACGAGGGCTGGAACGGGGTCTCCTAAGCCTCGGGAGGTCAACTGAGTAGAGGGGGGTTCGATTCCCACATCAGCCATCTTCGAAGTGGTTTTCCGTGGTTTCCCACTTCTCGAGGTAAATACCGGGATGGTACCTAACTTAAGGCCACGGCCGTTTCCTTCCATCTTCCTTGTCTATCCCTTCTGATCTCCCCATCCCTCCCCCCCCCCATAAGGCCACTGTTCAGCATAGCAGGTGAGGCCGTTTGGGCGAGGTACTCGTCCTCCTTCCATGTTGTATCCCAGACCTAAAGTCTCACGATCAAGGACACCGCCATTGAGGCGGTGGAATACCTTGCTAAGTCCGACAGAAAAACCAACCCTTGAGTGTAAACGGATTCAGAAATAAATAAAAAAGAAGTAGAGAGATAAGAGCAGCAGCCAAATTCAGGTCCTCATAGTTCTGCTTATGGCCAGGTATCTTAGCGGTTGTGAGTCTTTCATGAGGCATTATGGTTTGTTGCATCGTGATGTCTTCCTAATCAGTGGATAATTCATGGACAGCATAGCCAGGAACTTAAATTCATTCTATGGTAGTTATGATGAATTTTGGATGGAAATTCATTTCTTGTAGCAAATCAACATGAGAAAAATGACCCCTTTTCTTTAGCCAACATTTTCTTAATTTCCTCTTTTCCCTTTTATCCGTTGTCTTCTCTTCAGGTAGGATGGCTGTGATGGCTCATTACACTGTATTCCTATTTGAGGCAGGACATCGAGGAAAACGCACTGCTACTCAACTTCAGCTCACGGCAGATTTCCCTTAGGTCTAAGTGTGTGTATGTGTTTGTGTTACAAAATCTCTCCAAGTTAAAACTGACAGCATATCGCACAATTTCTTCTTTCCGGGCGAGTTGGCGAGCGTTTAGTGGAACGCAGGTGTGAGCTTGCATCCGGGAGATAGTGGGTTCGAACCCCACGTCGGCAGCCCTGAAGATGGTTTTCCGTGGTTTTCTATATTCACACCAGACAAATAATGGGGCTGTACCTTAATTAAGGTAGCGGCCGCTTGCTTCACACTCCCTAGCCCTTACCTATCCCATAGTCACCATAACTCATATGTGTCGGTGCGACGTAATGCAAATTTAAAAATTCTTCTTCTTCTTCTTCTTCTTATTCTTCTTCTTCTTCTTGTATCGTCTCCACACAGAAGGTTAGCGACCATCATGGAGTGAAATTTCCTATTTTGTGTTTCCCGTATCAGAGTGAAGTATAGCGGATATCAAACCACCGTCGATGATTCCGCTTGCAAGATTATCTTCTTCACCCTTGTCTTTGTTTACGTTCTATATTTCTGTCTACGATCAGATTTATCAAGCTACATTTGACACAGCTGTGTTTTGTTGTTGCAATACAACTGTTTGTTTGGGTTTGTTTGTTTGTTTGTTTGTTTGTTTGTTTGTTTGTTTGTTTGTTTGTTCATCAGCCCGAAGCCCGCTTAGTTCCTCAAATAGTACCACCAAAATTTACGTGGTTATAGAGAAACCGATGACAGCGCCGAAACGAGGTGTACTAGGCATGATGAGGAGTGAGATAGTTTGCCATTGCTTTCCTCATTGGGCCAGAAAATTCTACTGCAGCATGACTGGCCCTATCAATAGCACTTTACATAACATCCAGACGCATCAGTTTCGATTCAAATCTCACTTCCTAGCACTACACATATATCAGCAGCTTCGGAACTATTACAGCCATAAATAGGTCTGAGACTTCGGTGGAAGCTACATTTTCTCTGGCCTGCGCCAGGAAACAGGCGAAAAAATACTTCATAAACAACGACAGGTGGTTACAATACAACAGTTTCGACTAAGCAGTTAAAACTGAATGTTTAAGGGAGAATCAGTGCTTCTGTCTTGAGTACTCCTAGTATTGAGAAATTGTTTTCTTTACAGACTGTACAGAGGATAGAAGAACTGGCTATTAAGTTTATGGGATTATTATTAGATCCCATCATGGTCAAAGTGTCACCAGTAGGCTCCTGTTCGACTGACCCATGTTCAATTCTTTTTATCTTTAGGTTGTGGGAAATTTAGCCATGATGTTCAAAACTCCTTACATGAAGTACGGTAATAACAGTGACAGATCAATATTTGTTTGGAAACTGACTCGTAATTTGTAGTGATTAAGGATAAATGACATGTGGAATAAACAATAGTAATTACCATGCCAGTTGTCTCTTTGCCACAATAGATTTAGATAGAGATGGATGGACAATTGAATTAAGCTTCATTCGTGTGTATCTTCCTTCAGGAAAAAGCCATAGAACAACACGATGTCCGAGCTACAATGTTTATTCGTATCCATTAGAGCTTGTGCTTGTTCAACAAAGCTATCCCGGGGATAAAGGGGGCATGTTTGGGTGGATTAGACTCAGGCGCGCACTACACCACCGACAGTCAACGACAACATCTCTTCAAAACCGGCACATCCGAGGACATTTTCATCAGACTCATTAAAGAACGTCTAAGACCCCAACAAGAAGGATATTAGCCATGAGATTCTACCCCGTAGTTGAGTGATGATAACCGTGAGCGTGGTAAATTTGAGCGGAAACGGGGGGGGGGGAAATCCAGTATTGCAGCAAGATCAAATACATCGAATTCAAGAAGGAGTGAAAGGTTTGTCTGGCAGTCTGATTACAGATATTGAGATCATAGATATTGATAAGAACAGACAGCGATATGAAATTAATGCGGTGCAATATATTAAGAAGGCATAGAGGTATACGAAGGACACGGTGGAAGCTAGGAGTACGAATGAAGAGACCGTGGGCTTAAGGTACAGCCCCAGCATTTGCCTGGTGTAAAAATGGGAAACCACGGAACCATATTCAGGGCTGCCAACTCTGGAGTTCGAACCCACTATCTCCCGAATGCAAGCTGATCGCTACGTGATCATAACCGCACAACCACTTGCTCGGTATATCCCACGACTTTTGGCATACCAGTGTATAAACGCATCTGCTATTAATATAACATTTTATTAACACAAAGTAGGAAATTCACGGATTTCTGCTCAGAATCACATATTTTGTTATGCTGCGGACTGCTTGTATAACAACGGCAGGCATGCAGCAATGTTCTGATGCCCTAATTGATCATCCTACCACGTTTCACTGCATGTAGTCAAGTCCAACCCAGAGAGTTTCTTTGTTCGTGGCCAGATACGAAGACACAAATGTAACCGACCTCAGTCAGGATCTTGAAAATAAAAGAACAACGAACAGCACGAATGAGGTCGGCGAATTGGCAAAGATCATATGGTGGCTGTATGCACTTACACATATGTGTAGCTAACAAGGTACGCTCTACTGTTCCTCAGGCGTTAGAGATGTATTAGATACACCATGAGAGGAGATCAATAGCTTGTTGTCGAATGGATTTACTGATAGAATCGAGACGGTAGTCTTCAAGGAAAGCTCATAATACAGCCCACTATTCATTTCGAATCCGATGCTTGTGGACCCATTGACAATAGTCAGGAAAAGAAATGTAAATTTACTGTTGAGAATAAGAAATTGATGGCATTGAAATAACAGGTCTATTGATAGGTGCTGTGACCTGTTTACCCGAGGTGAGAAGAACTTGGGTCCGATTCGCCGTCAGAAGTCGATAAATTTAGGAACGAGATTTCTATTTCTTGGGAGGCAGACGGCCCTGAGATTCACTCAGCCTGCATCAAACATGAATACCAGGGTAATTCATAGATGCAAAGACGGCCAGCTAAATGAAGGGTTTTTATGATCTGTTAGACTCAGTGCCACTCAGGGTGCATGCACCTGGTGCATGCACTGTGCACGGTGCAAAAGACGACTTCGCTTGGCTGGCCAGAGTGCAGACCCCCCACTCCTCGATTTGGAGTAAAAGCGCTCTCTCTCTTTCCCCACGCCTGTCTCCCCATGTCTCCCTCTACCTCATTTCCTCCGTAGCGCTCCAAATCCGAGCTGAGTTGAGCCGAGCTTAGCCGAGTAGCCCAGAGACGAAGCGTTGGTCCGAGCCGAGCCGAGCGGGACCGATGCACTGTGCGCAGGAACACTGCACCGCTGTTTGCACGCGTGAGATTTTGGACGTTTGAGAGGCCCTGTGTTAGGTGATTGCGTTGCTCTTTTACCGAGAGGTGAAATAGGTAAGGAAGACATATGAAAATATATCGAGTGCGCTTCAACGCACAAACATAGATCACAAAATCTCTTAATTCTTTCGCCTCATAAGAGGCCAGTTCCTAGAGAATAACGTCTTACAGGAATGTACGAAAATTAATAAATTAGAGAGGCGTTTGCTCAGTTACAGAATTCTTTTTAATATTGTTATCATGAATATTAACAGCATCTATGCCCTTGCAAGAATGACAGCAATGTAAAGTCATCTTCCTAGGTCCGTAGACGAGTCGAAGGTCCGGAATTCCACAAACTATAAATTCGGTAGTAAGTGATGCATAGTTGTTAGCTTTATACCAGGCCGACATTGACCCTCGATTCAACTTATTAGTGATTTCTGCTCAAAACTCAAGAACCGAGTACCACTCCAAAATTAGAGAGAGGGAATCTGACTAAGATCCTTCTAGGTGAAGTATTCTTGCCTTTACTGCTTCATTCAGGAAGCCCAATTCGACAGTTTTAAATATTACAAACTATTGTTTTGACAATACTACTATTTCTATGACCGACCAGAGAATAATAATAATAATAATAATAATAATAATAATAATAATAATAATAATAGTATTAGTTTCTGCATCCCACTAAGCACTTTCACGGTTTTGGAAGACATCGAGGTACCGGAATGTTGTCCCTCAGCAGTTCCTTTCCCTGCAGTAAATCTCCCAACACGAGGATGACGTATTTGAGTATGTTCAAATAGTAACGTCTTGAGCCGGGATCGAACCCGCCAACTTGAGCTCAGATGGTCAGCGTTCCACATACTGAGCTACTCAGCTTGGCCGATGGAAGATTATTATAGTTGCAGTAAACCGAGACGAATGTTTGTGTGTGAGAAATATGGCAGTTGGAACATTCGCGTTAACATCCGTTGGTACAGAAAGCCTCCCTCGAGTTATTTCTCGTCTCAGGATTTTGTACTTTGATAACGTGACCTCCTCCCCGTAGCCACACGATGTTTGTACGTACCGGTACTAGCTGTACATTTTCATAGGTGAATTAAATTCACGGCTATTTCGCATCCATATTATTATTTGGCACTAGCCACTTAAGCTAGTTGTTCTGCAATTTTTCCAACTGGTGTCCGCATTTGTGAGTTCTGAAAATCTCAGTAATATTTTTCTTAGAAACACTTATTTTTTAGATTAATGTATCTTAAATGGGTAACTGATTTTAAAGAAACTGGGACGTTTGACTGAAACAAACATATAAAAATAATCATAAGACATAAGTGCCAAAACCAATTCATTAAATAAGTAATTCAATTTATTGGTGATTTCTGCTGTAAACCAAGAACCGTGTACTTAAAAATTAGAGCGAGGGAATCAGACACAGTTTTTTTTTTCAATTTTGATTTACGTAGCACCGAAACATATAGGTTTGTGGAGACTGTGGGACAGAAAAGGCTTAGGAGTGGGGAGGAAGCGGCCGTGACCTTAATTAAGTTATAGCCCCAGCATTTGTCTGGTGTGAAAATGGGAAACCACGGAAAACCATCCTCAGGGCTTCCGACAGTGCGGTTCGAATCCACTGTCTCCCGGATGCAAGCTCACAGCTGCACGGTTCTGACCACACAGCTAACTTGCCCGGTATGTATTGTTATTTTCACGTCATATATTTACTGAGTGGAGTGACATGTTAACACGCTACGGCTATGGAGTCAAGCTCTGCATTTGGGAGGCAAGTGGATTCAAGCCCCATCGTCGGCTCTCCTGAGAATGGTTTCCTGTTATACCCCATTTTCCCTCCCAGGCAAATACCGGGAGAGTTCGTATCCGTAAAACACAGACTCGTTTCTTAAATTTTACGATTTCCGCTACTTACTCAATGCAATTCAGCACCATTCATTTCATCTTCATTAATTTCTCAACTGAGGTTGACGCCAGGAAGGACATCCGGCCATGAAACATTCAGTAAATTCTCGTCTCACCTTACACGCGAGCCGCATCAGGAAACGGGACATTCATCACATGTTTCTTTTTTAATTATGAGTAAGTTTCATGTGTTCCCTTCAACCATCCCAAGGGCGAATTTGGATAAATAAGAACTGTACTCTTTTTTTTTTTTTTTTGCTAGTTGCTTTACGTCGCACCGACACAGATAGGTCTTATGGCGACGATGGGACAGGAAAGGGCTAGGTGTGGGAAGGAAGCGGCCGCGGCCTTAATTAAGGCACAGCCCCAGCATTTGCCTGGCGTGAAAATGGGAAAACACGGAAAACCATTTTCAAGGGCTGCCGACAGTGGGATTCGAACCTACTATCTCCCGAATACTGGATACTGGCCGCACTTAAGCGACTGCAGATATCGAGCTCGAGAACTGTACATTTGAAGATTGTCCTAGCAGTTAACTAGAGTTAGAGGTGCAGGATTCAATCCCAATATCACCCGTCAACATTTCAGGGTGCTTAAATTAGGGAGTATCTTTACTGGTGTGTTTAAGGAGCCACTTTGAGATAACTATTTCCCATTCTTCGTATCCTACAAGATCGTTTGTAACTAATGTGATTAAACAACCATGCTATTGTTTTTATGACCCATTTATGCGGTCTCTGGTGACCCCGAGGTACCGGAATATTGTCATGCAGAAGTTGTTTTATGTAACGGCGAGTCTGCCGACTCGAGAATGACGTATTTAAGCTCCTTCAAATGCCAACGAAATGAATCGGGATAGAACTCTCCAACATGAGCTTAAAAAGAGCCAGCGCTTTACTGTCTGAGGCACTCAGCCTGGCACAATTGTCACGTTAATTATTATTATTATTATTATTATTATTATTATTATTATTATTATTATTATTATTATTATTATTATTATTATTATTATTATTATTATTATTCGTTCTATAAATGTATTTGTTTATGGCCAACGATTTAGCCGTGTAGAAATATTAGATCCCGTAAGATCTCCATAGTTAAGCAAAATCGGCTGTGGTCATCACTTGGATGGGCAAATCATGAGTTGTTGGCTACAAGATGAGCAGGAAGAACTGTCCATTGTGCCACAAGGGCACTCCGAGTGAGAATGCCAGATCAGTGGCCTCAGGAGTAGCTAACATCGATTACTAGATCACGAACGTCCACGTTTGGATAAGACACTGGGATATTTTCTTGTTATAATAATAATAATAATAATAATAATAATAATAATAATAATAATAATAATTATAATAATAACCGTATGGCCTCGACTACCGTGTGCAGACTTATTTATTTGAAGCCATCTGTCTGTCTGCTCGTCAATTTCAACGTTCCGGTTTACTCTAGGCCTACCAGATGGCATCTATAGCTGAGTTTTTGAATTTTTTCGGGTAAACATTAAATGTGTCATTAAAGATATTTTCCATGCCAACATCGTACGACATGGAGTGTCGCATAGACTTTTTTCGTCCTTAAAAATCCGACCACTTTTGTCGGGTTTGAACCCGCTATCTTGGGATCAGCAGACAGACACTCTACCACTGATCTACAGAGGCAACTATTGTTATCATTATCGATCTGTTTGTTCATTATCGACTTTCTACTTGTTTCCTTTACGAGCTTGTCCCTTACAGAACTGACATCACTGGAAGTTTGTATCCATAGTGTACTTTAATCCGACTTTCCGGACTTGTCAGTTAGAACAACACAGCCAGGTGCTGGTCAACCACCAGCCCGTATGTGGTTGTGTTACCGACATACGACCTCACACCGCGCACACAACATGAGTGAGAACACGAGGATTATAAATGAATGAAATGGGCAAAGTTGACTAGTCCGGGATATTACATCATTTATCTAATACTCTGTTACAGTTCGCTCCTAACATTACTGTAAAGTTTTCGTAGCATGATAAGCACCGTATGTTGCAAAAATAAAGACACTGAAATGTTATTCCACTGCATTAGTACAGCATGTGTTCAAATTTTGTACCATCAAGTGCCACACATTGGTCATAACATCTACTACTACTACTACTACTACCACTACTACCACTACCACCACTACCACTACTACCACTACTACCACCACCACTACTACTACTACTACCACTACTACCACCACTACTACTACTACTACCACCACTACTACTACTACTACTACTACCACTACTACTACTACCACTACCACTACTACTACTACTGCTACTACTACCACTACTACTACCACCACTACCACTACTACCACCACTACCACTACCACTACCACTACCACTACCACTACTACCACTACCACTACTACTACCACTACTACCACTACTACTACCACTACTACCACCACTACTACTACCACTACTACTACTACCACCGCTACTACTACCACTACTACTACCACTACCACTACTACTACTACTACCACTACTACTACTACTACCACTACTACTACTACTACCACTACTACTACTACTACTACTACTACTACTACTACTACTACTACTACTACTACTACTACTACTACTACTACTACTACTACTACTACTACTACTACTACCACTACTACTACTACTACTACTACTACTACTACTACCACTACTACTACTACCACTACTACTACTACTACCACTACTACTACTACTAAAATGTTTTTATTCCGTCGCTGTAGGGGACGGCGGGCTTCCTCGAGCGTAGCTCCGTCTCTCAGGCCAGAGAGATGTGATACGGTACAGGAGATGTTCGGAGAAGGTGAGAGTTTGGCGGCCGTGGCTGATACTAGGAACTATTCCGGCATTCGCTTTAGTGCAAGAGAATGGAAAACCATGGAAAACCATTCTCGACACAGCTGACAATGGGGACCAGTCCCTCTCCGTCTCCCGAATGCAGAGACGTAGAGCCATGAAAGAGCTGCGACCAACGCTCCTCTGCTCGGTTGGGCGGTCAGAGTGCAGAGTCGTCGAACCACAGACTAGCCGTGGCCACCTGCATGCCGAAGCCCACTCTACATTCGACGACCCATAACGTTTCTGAAGATGATTGAATATGTTGATGAAGAAAGGGTTGATCTGAAGGCCCATAAAGATACGTTATCTTCGTGCGTAAATCGAGATTATTTGTAGGTGTGTCTTCTGTCTTGAGAGCTGATTCGTCCAACATGCCCCGTATGTAGGCGTCTGGGGTAGTGAGATCTGGGCAGCACGAAGGGTAGGGGAATGGACTTTCATGAGAAATTAGGCGAACTCCAAAGTGTCGTTCCAGAAAGTGACTACCCAGCTGTGTGGGCTTCTTTCATCCATTGCCCTTTGAAGGAAAACTTTCTGAGGTGACTGAAACGATGTGAATCCCGCATGGATGGGCGTTATAATGAGGTCTCTGTAGATTATCGAATCAACAGATTTTGTCTTCTCTACATCATCCTCGACAAAATGTGATCCCAATATTTCATGACCGGACACGACGCACTAAATCGTAACTAGCGCAATGTGTAGTGGTTTCTATAATTATGACCATAGCAGGCAGTTCGAACACTGAAGAATGAATTATTTGTCGGTTGATGTAGCCATCAAGGTGCATATGGCTTTCATTTGAAAAACATATGTTGCAGAAGAAATCTGGATCTTCATACGTCTTGGACAATACTCGGATGCAATACTGAAATCAGGATCGCTCACCCCTTTCTCACTAAGCAACTTGAATGCGTTACCTGTACGCAAAACCCACCAGCTCTTTAAACATCCGCCGAACATACCTATCGCTTAAACTAATTTTCAGCGCTGTTCGTCGTGGACAAACCTTTGGGGACTTTAACACCTATTGGTGAAGTCACCCGTGATTCTCATTGGTGGTGACGGTTCTTGGACCTCCTGTTATCCACTTTCGTTGACATAAGTATAATCACGTATGGTGTAACTTGTCAATGACAGCTAACGTTGTTCTGTTATTGGGTGCCTTCTTATTAAATCACTCCTCTTACTATTCTTGAACCGAACTTTCCCCATTCTGACATCTTACTATGTATGACCGGAAATAATACTCCAAATAGATACTTTCTCCGCTGTTGTGCTATCAGTGATGCAGAAATGAACACAACACTGAATTCTTAATCTGTCAGACTATTATATACAATAAATAAATAAATAAATAAATAAATAAATAAATAAATACTTATTTGCTAGGGAAACGTGGACATCAGATGAATAAATAATTTCATCGTTTATTTTTCCGCATACCATATAAGAAAACTGTAAGTGCTGTTACCTATTGAAGGCACTTGGAATCATATGGGTTCGACTGACCATCAGGGAGTCGAGAAATGTTATAACAAAACTTGCTCTTCTTAACCCATTTCCCTACAATGGTGGGTATAACAGGTATCACGAATTTAAATAATACAGGTGGCACAATGACTATTTAATTCATTTGTAATTTTGTACAATTTTCCCGTCGAGAGCAGCACTAACAAATTTCTATTTTTCATTTTACAATTTGCGACACAGATAGATCTTGTGGGGACGATGGGACATGAAAGGGCTAAAAGTGGGAAGGAATTGACCGTGACTTTGATTAAGGTACAGAACCAACATTTGCCGTGTGTAAAGCACTGAAAACCGGGCTAGTTGGCCGTGCGGTTAGGGGCGCGCAGCTGTGAGCATGTATCCGGGAGATAGTGGGTTCGAACCCCACTGTCGGTGGCCCTGAAGATGGTTTTCCGTGGTTTCTCATTTTCACACCAGGCCAATGCTGGGGCTGTACCTCAATTAAGGCCACGGCCGCTTCCTTCCAACTCCTAGCCCTTTCCTATCCCATCGCCGCCATAAGACCTATCTGTGTTGGTGCGACGTAAAGCAAACAGCAAAAACAAAAAGCACTGAAAACCATTTTCAGGGCTGTCCACTATCTCCCGAATGTAGACTAGCAGCTATGTAACCCAAACCGCGCAGCCACTCGCTTGATTAATTTATTTATGGCCCTCATTATTATTCGATGGCCATTTCTCCGGCGTGCGGAACCTATCTTGCTAATGTGAAATATTATTCATAGGAAGTTATTTATGGATCCTCAATCCTTAAATGTTACCATGACTCTGAGAAATAGTAAGTGCTGGCATGTGAGATGTGGTGTAGGAGTAGCGTGCCTGTCTCTTACCCGGAGGCCCCGGGTTCGATTCCCTGCGAAGTCAGGGATTTTTACCTGGACCTGAGGGCTGGTTCGAGGTCACTCAGCCTACGTTATTAGAATTGAGGAGCTATCTAACGGTGACAAAGCGGCCCCGGTCTAGAAAGCCAAGAATAACGGTCGAGAGGGTTCGTCGTGGTGACCACACGACACCTCGTAATCTGAAGGCTTTCGGACTGAGCAGTGGTCGCTTGGTAGGCCAAGACCCTTCAAGGGCTGTAGTGCCATGGGGTTGGGGTTTGGTTTTTGGCATGTGAGATGTTTTATGATCGAAAAAAGATTTTTCCAATTTCTGATTGACAAGAGCGAAGATAGCGACTGTGAAATACCAATTCGACGTCTATTTAAATCGCAAGTAGTAAAAATAAAATAGTTCTCGGTATTTGAACACTCATTCTACTCCCCGAAACCGTCATAAAACTTCAGGGAGAAGGAAGAAATCATAATTATAACTCACATGTTATTGGTTTCCAACTTAATAATGCAACATGTAAATAAATCACTGACGTCCCTCCATGCCAAATGATCGCATACAAAAGGAGCATGAATTGATTATTGGAACAGCCGACCGTCAAGAGGCGAGTTCCTCGTTACTGGGGTCCTAGCGAAACACGTCTACTGCCCCAGTGATAGAAAATGGATGTAGATACTGATCACGCTGATTTTGATGAAGAGGCTCCGGTGTGCTCATCGAAGTTCCCAGACTCTAAATTCCGCTCGTAATGTTGATCTCGCTCTTTCCACATGTACGTTACTTCTCGTATGACAGACGCACTGTATATCAGGCCTTTCCAACTTGAGCACTTAGTGCTGGGGCGCACCAGCGCTGCACTCCGCAGCACTGTTCCCCTCCTTCCCCACCTAGTCCACGCAGTACATTGTGTTTTACATCAAGAACAATTATGTGCAAGAAACTTTCGCAACTTGAAATCTGTTCTGAATACTGTGACAAAATGTGTAAATTTCTGCAGAAAGCAAGGTTTGAACCATCGGCAGTTCAAAGAATTTTTAAAAGATCTCGAGGAAGAATGTAGCGAGTGATATTCCCTTTTATTGTATTGTGCGCTGGTTAAGTTGCGCGAAAGTGCTAGCAACCTTCTTTACAATAATTGAAGAAATTGCTCTGTTCATGGAGATGAAAAGTTCTCCACAACACACTCTGCGGAATAAACAATGGGTAGCTGACCTCGCTTTCTTGGAGGACATAACGTCTTATTTGAATGCCCTAAATATTTCACTGCAAGGGAGAAACACATTGATTAACGCCATGTGTGATAGAATTACGGCTTTCAAAATGCAGAGTTTGTTACTGAAATGTCAGCTTGAAGCCGGAAATTTTGACAATTTTACTTCATTAAAATCATCGCATTTGTCTGCTTACGGAAATCTTGGAGACTATCAGACGTCGTTACAGACTTTGCACGATTAATTCAATGCCATATTCAAATATATGAATGATATGGCACTTCAACTTGAAATATTTGATCCCATTTTCAGCGCGTCCTGAAAAACCGCCATCATATTTCCAAACAGAGCTGATAAAACTATAGTGCAACGCAATCCTAAAGGACAGGTACTACCAATACAGCGGTGATTTAATTTCCTTTTACAAAGGTGGTCATCCACAAGAATTTCCCAGACTTCATGCACTTGCCTTAAAATTTACGTCGATGTTCGGTACAACTTAGGCATGCGAACAGATGTTTTCTAATCTGAATTTAAATGAATGTAGAACTAGGACCTCTGTCTGATGTCTTAGAGACTGTATTTAGAATTTCTATTATCAAATCGATTCTACCCAATATTGGTTAATTAGTTACCGCAAAACGATGCCAACAATAGACTTAAACGCTGAACGCAATGTATGCAGAGAATAAATTGTTCACGCGTTCACAGAATTGTCATAAATAATACCTCTTATTTTGATAAGCTGCGCGCTGACTTGACTTGTGATTTTTCCTCTGCCACTTCCCCTCCTTCCCCCGCCACGTCACCGGTGCCGCAGCACAGCCGGGTCCAGCCGGGGCCGTGGAAGCACCTCAGTTGGAATCGTTCGCTGTATATCGACTTTGTCATGAAGGTGATAGTGCAAATTTGTTCAGAGTTACTAATATATCAACAATACAAATTTCAAACCCATTCCGACTAGGCAGAAAACCGAAGACCACTTAGAACAACCTGTGGTGAGAAAATGGGAAACCACGGAAAACCATCTTAAGGGCTGCCGACAGTGGGGAACGAACCCACTATCTCCCGGATGCAAGCTCACAGCCAACTCGCCCGGTGCTTCTGGCAGTACGACTAGGTTCTGTGTTGAAAGGTAGAAATACTTATCGAGCGAATTACAATCAACAGCATGATATGCCCACACTCCATATGAACACTCCGGAAAGGTTTCGAATTGAATCTAAACTTTTGGCAATGTAGTTATTCGAAATTGTATACCACCACCTGTCCTACTCTGTGAGTCAATATTCTGATGGTGAAAATATATTCCGTCAATGGGACTCGAACTGGCTAAACATGGTATCAGATCATATACTGTATACTTGACCCCTTAACGATTATGGGTGCCTTCCAACTGTCATAGATTTTAAGAGACGCTAAAAAACTGCAGTTTTCTAAAATACTGGAAGACTTCCACACTGGGTTATCAGATATCTTCTTCTTCTTCTTTTTTGTTACAGCTTTTTCTCACACATGTGGGGTCGCGGGTGCGAACTGCGTCCACATATGGATTTGGTCCTGTTTTACCACCGGATGCCCTTCCTGACGCCAACCCTCTATGGACGGATGTAATCACTATTGCGTGTTTCAGTGGTGGTTGGTAGTGTAGTGTGTTGTCTGAATATGATGAGGAGAGTGTTGGGACGGACACATACACCCAGTCCCTGAGCCAGAAGGATTAATCAGAAGCGATTAAAATTCCCGACCTGGCCTGGAATCGAACCCGGGACCCTCTGAACCGAAGGCTAGTACGCTGACCATTCAGCCAACGAGTCGGACTGGGTTATCAGGTATGAACACCCTTAATTGCCCCCAACCTCAGTCGACAGTAGCGGCGACTAAGGGGGGAGAAAACATTACATTTTTATTCCATTTTAGCCGGGTGAAACTAGGAATTATTGGAATTATATAAAAAATGCTCGAGCCCCGTTATCTTATCAGCTAGCTCTTTAGTATATTTTCTTCTACCGAGCTCGATAGCTGCAGTCGCTTAAGTGCGGTCAGTATCCAGTATTCGGGAGATAGTAGGTTCGAACCCCACTGTCGGCAGGCCTGGTTTTCCGTGGTTTCCCATTTTCAGACCAGGCAAATGCTGGGGCTGTACCTTAATTAAGGCCACGGCCGCTTCCTTCCCACTCCTAGCCCCTTCCTACCCCATCGTCACCATAAGACCTATTTGTGTCGGTGCGACGTAAAGCAACTTGCAAATATATATCTGTCTGTTAGGTCATCAGCCCAGGGGCTGGTTGGATCCTCAAATAGCACCACCAAAGGTTATGCGGTCATAAGGAGACCCCAAAAACCAATGGCAGCACCAAAATGAGGCATACTAGGCAAGATGAGGAGTGAGGTAGTTTGCCATTGCTTTCCTCACTTGGTCAGAAAGTACTATTGCAGCATGACTGACCCTATGAGTAGCACCTTTCATAAAACTCAGATGCACTAGTCATGCTCTGAATGTCATTACTCAGCACTACTCGTACCTCAGCAACTTCCATATTGTCACAGCCATGGATGTTGACTGGGACTTCGGTGGAAGCTACACTTTACTCTGGCCTGTGCCAAGAGATGGATGCAAAAGTACTATATCCATCAAGAAGTGACAGCAGGCAGGCAAATATATATATATATATTCTTTAATTATTGGCGGAAATACGTACAAAATATCGTTCGTCGCGGCTAACCGATTTGCAAAGTGCCCAATTAAGTAGTGGAGACGTTGCATGTGCTGTGAAGAAGGGTAACTGAGGTACAGTATGTCTTTTTGCCGAGATCGAGGACACTGAGGTATGATTCACCGACTATCGCACGCATTCATCCGTCTGGCAGTCTCTTTATTGTCTGTCAGTTTCTTAGTGTGCAGTCAAATACTAAATGATTTTCAATTGTATGATCACGCCGTGCTTCTATTTAATTGTAATATATGTGTATATTGTTCCTATGGTGAAAGTTTTATTCTGTAGTCTAGAATTGAATCAACATCTCAAAAACTCTTATTACAGCACTTAAATTGGTAAAACCTTTATCTCTCTGTGAAAATTCGCCCAGAGAGCATAAAAAATGTACCACTTTAAAGCTTTTCTTCCAGTTAACATGCATACACCCCGCCCGCTACATCTCACTAACCAGGGTACCTTTTGTTGTCCGTAATTTTGTCCCCCCCCCCCCCCACACACACTTTCCAGTCGCCGCTACTGTCAGTCGAGATAAAACCCCGCTACCTTGGGAACACAAAAACAATCATTAATCGATTGAGTCACTGACATAGTCATCGTGCGTGGGTGTGGGCGCGTGCTAGCTATGGTAGATGACGAAAGACCTCTTCTGTACTCAACTGGAATTCAGTGTTCTGTGACCCACGAGTGATTATCGACAAGTCATGAGCAAAGCGAACTCCAAATCTCCACCAGTTCGTGCCTGATGTGTTCACAAATCCGTGTAACACCTGCAATCAGAGAGGTATTACATTCTAATTATAAAGGGAGGAATATCATGACGGATCGCGAAATTTCATCTTCTCTTTGCAAACAAATGCCGTCAAGAATTTCTTTGTCAGAAGTGCTGCAAATTCTCGTTTACATCTAGTAATAATATTTCTACAATTACAGTGATTTATTCTTTCAACACAGAACCTCGTCGTATTGCTAGAAGCATTTTGAATTTTATTATACACAGGAGTTAAGAGTGTCTGGAGAAGGGATTGTACTGAGAAAGAACAAACTGAAAGGAGATGAGAGCTGAAACCTGTCATTCTGCCACCTTAAAACTTCTTTCTCGCTTTAGGTCGCCGTTTATGGAAATAAAACAGAGGGTTGCCTTCTCTCCAGACTGTTGGTAGCGTACCGTCAAGAGAGCAAGATATATTTCAAAGAAAGTAACGATGGAAATTTCAGCTGTAATCAATGCTTATTGTACCAATAATACATAGCTGCGATACCAATCGAGATGGCCGGGCGTTTAGGGTCGCGCAACTGTGATCTTGCATTCGGGAGATATGGGGTTCGAACCCCACTGTGCCCAGCCCTGAAGTTTATTTTCCGTGGTTTCCCGTTTTCATACCAGGCAAATCATAGGTGTACTTAAATTAAGGGCACGGTCACTTCCTTCCCACGCGTAGTCCTTTCCTATCCAATCGTCGCCGTAATACCTGTCTTTGTCGTTCCGAGGTTTTAAAAAAAATGCTATTTGTTCTGGGAGTCGACCTATGAAGATCTTTTGCCACTACTTGCACCATATGTGAGGAACCTGCATGTATTATGTAAATGGCGGAAGGGTAAAGTGTTGAATGTGAGGAAAGGAACGTTAAGGACGACACAAACACCCAGTCCCCAGGTCAGGGATATTAATAATTTACAATTAGAAATCCCTGACCCGGCCATAAATCGAACCCGAGGCTGCCGGGTGACAGGCGGACACGTTACCCCCTACACTGTGGGGCCGGAATTCGTTCCGAGGTAAAGCAAATTATAAAAGAAAAAATCTCCCGATAGTGGTAATATACATGTTTATGACCTTAGATAGATATTAGGATAACAATTATTATGACCGGAATCTCAACTATAATCTACTAATTTTAGTTATCGTTACATATACTTAACACTTTGTAGGCCTTTATGTAGACATATTTTAAAGGCAATTATAAACGGTAATAAGCACATTGGATAAATCATTCATTTGTGCAGTTGAATGTTGAGTAACTCGCAACTTCAATGTCCCAGATAACAGTGTCGGGAGTATCAAAGGTATGGCATTATACTGGAAATATACTGTAGCTTTCATCTAGGTATGCTTAATCATATTATATCGAGCTCGATAGCTGCAGTCGCTTAAGTGCGGCCAGTATCCAGTATTCGGGAGATAGTAGGTTCGAACCCCACTATCGGCAGCTCTGAAAATGGTTTCCCGTGGTTTCCCATTTTCACACCAGGCAAATGCTGGGGCTGTACCTTAATTAAGGCCACGGCCGCTTCCTTCCCACTCCTAGCCCTTCCCTGTCCCATCGTCGCCATAAGACCTATCTGTGTCGGTGCGACGTAAACCAAGTAGCAAAAAAAAAAAAAAAAAAAAAAAAAAAATAGAAACTCCACAAATAAATATACATTCCGATGAAGACTCCGGTAAGAATGACGGTGAAGGAGTTGACGACAATCTTCTTGGTCGCCAAATTTTCAATAATGCTGGGGTTTATCTTAGCAATACTGAAGGTAATTTGGGAGAAGAAGAGGATATTACCGAATACCTAGTTGAACCAGCAGAAACAAAATGTCGAGGAATGGAAAGATTTCTTTGACACGTTTCTGACACCCAGAACAATAATAGATTATTTCCTGAAAGCGACTGTTCAGCTGTGCGAGAAATGCATCTTATAGATATTTTTCAGATATTTTAGATTCAATTATTAACAACTTAGGAGATATGCACAGTTCAGGAACGTTGCAGACTAAAATATTTCTCCAGAGAAACCAAAAGATTTAGAACTCTCGTACTGTCTAGTATAGAAATTGTAAAAGCAAAGTCACCTCTGTACAGGCCATGAAGGCCCTTGGAGGAGAGGAAGATAAAGGCTTCCACCATTGTTGACCTCGGCGCGTGATGGGGTAGAGTGGTTAGCTCTGCGCCCGGCCGCCTTTGCCCCCAGGAATTAACCTGGTACTCATTTTTGGTGTAGACTGAGTGAACCTCAGGGCCATGCACCTCCGAAAGTGGAAATCTCTTTTCTTAAATTTTACGACTTCCTGACGGGGATTCGAACCCACGTCCTTCCGGGCAAACCGAGCACGCCTTTACCGCCTCGGCCAGGCAGCCCCTATAGAAAATGTGCAAGTGTGAAATACACACGAAGAAGGAAACCTGAAAGACACCTTCCCGACCAGTCGAGGCAAAAAAAAACAGTACAAGAGCGAAGAATGCGACAAGATGCTTTCATAATGTGGTGAACATCATCGCGCAGACTGTGAAGGGAAGCCTCGCAAGTATAAAGTACGTTACAGCACGTCCTCACGACGGGGTTGAAATATACAATAGTACTCCTTCACGAAGAGGGAATCCTGGTGGTATGATCATTCAGGGAATCAGCAAGATAAGTGTCAATAACACACTGAGACTTTCGCACCATCGAGGACATTGTGGAGAGAGGACACGCAAGTGTAAAGTATGTAATATAGAAGCTCAAGAACTTAAAATAAACCTCCACACACACACACACACACACACACACACACACACACACACACACACTCTCTCTCTCTCTCTCTCTCTCTCTCTCTCTCTCTCTCTCTCTCTCTCTCTCTCTCTCTCTCTCTCTCTCTCTCTGAGGTGATGCCATGCAAGAACGAAATGTGCAGGGTACGCTTTCAAAAAGAAGGAATCTCAATTCCCCCCCCCCCCCCCACACTGGGGAAAAAGTGAAAAAGTGCCAAGAATGTAATAATAGGTTTTCGTCAAGTGTTGATCTCGAAAGACACAATTGTGCCCACTCGGAGGCGAGACTACAGCAGTTGTAACTGTATGTATGATACTAATAAATAATAATTAAATATCATAAATAAAAATATATAAATAAAATACTTGAAATAAATGAGTAGTATGGGCACCAGACTTCACCAGAATAGATCCCTCGAATTTAGAGAGAGCATGATAATTCTTTATGTCCCAGGGCGTGTACATAATGCTGCGTACTGGTACATCTGCTTCAGGTCTTACCTAACCTTCTGAAAACGACTAAATAGGTATGAACTGCACCTAGGTCCATCAATAACTCCACTGATTCTAAAATATCTAACTATATTCTCAATAAAATTCGTGCATGAGCACCTCATCAACACACCAAAATACACTTATAATACACAAACAAAAGATTGCTGGAAGACTCCATATTTACAACAACAACAACGATGTAAACAGTGGGAAAACGAAAGCGAGAACTAAGCCACCATTTGAAGTTAGTCCGTTGAACAATGTACATATATGTATATAAGAACCCTTCACTGTCTCCATATCAACACGACTTGCCGATTCTCATAATCACCACTTATAAAATCACACAGATACTGTACCTCGTAATACTGTGTTCAGAGACTTTAACACTTGTTGTCACGATATATACATTTGAGCAACACACGCTTGTCGTTCCTGAGCATAAATTATCGAAAGTCTGACATATAGCACCTTCCAGCTTTCAGCCACATTTAATACCAGGCCACCACAAAATGATGCAATACTAACTTGTATGTCAGTCACTTCGCACAAACATAAAAATACTACGTTCCACAAACAAGACTACGTTCCACAAACGTTTGAAATCCAGTCCAGTATAGTGCAACAGTGTCCCTCCAGTACCGTATATCCAGTTTCACTCCCGCGTGTGTTCGCACTCCTTCATCCCCGTACAGTGTGTCTGGATCTCGCCGTTTGATCAACCATTATAGACATCAGCATTCCCCTTCCTCTCACATGATACGTCTGGATTGATCCTCGCCAGCAAATCATGCTAGATCCTCTTGTCAAGACCACGCCGTGAACTCCTACTTGGTCCCAAGACATAAACGAACTCTCAGGGGTGTTTCACATGAGTCATAGAACTTTCCTAGTACACCAACAAGCTCATCTCATCAGACTGGGATATATACATGACTCATGCAAAGTGTCCAAGTTCCAATATAGCAATGTTTTCCCAGCCGTATGATCAAAACAAGTTACTCATACTACACATATGGAGACATCCCAGCTTACAAATATTAATGACAAAATAAGCAACTAAAATACAGATGATAATAATAATAATAATAATAATAATAATAATAATAATAATAATAATAATTGTACCGGGCGGTACACCTCCACGCCGCTAATTTAAAAATTGCGCCAGTTGAAACTCCTCTGCTGGAGGAAGTCTGAACTTTATCTACGCTATTAATTCTTTACCTTCTCAGAAGATGTCACCACGTGGAAAATTTTGAGTTTTTGAACTGTGTCATTTTTGATGTGTTTTTGTTTGAAGTAAGAAGTGTGAACTTTCTCTTCTAGAGGACACTACTGAAGATCAACAATAGTGCACCCTAGTGCGGAGTCAAAGAACTATTTTGTTGGAGAAATTTTTATTTCAAATGTTTGTTTCTTGTTAAATTTCTTTCTGTTATTGTTTAAGTTGGCTGTATACCCCTCTTTTCCCCCTTGTTTTAGATTTATCCAATCCCGAATTTCTTTTAGTAATTTCCGACCAATCCGATGTATCTTCCCCCAACTTGGATATGTTTCTGTACCCTAGCCAATAAAGTAATTGTGGGCGGGTGTTTTCATTCCCCTAACGCCTAGAACCTTCCGCGAGAGGATATAAACTGCTGATTTTTGGGTCTCTGCGCCACTTCTGTTCCATCTTTCAGTGTGTAAAGTACATAGCAGGGGGCGGGAAGCGCCTCTTTCCTCGGCAGCGGTCAACAACAAGGTAATGGCCGATTAATAACTTCTTTCTTTGCTAGCTCAGCAGTTTAACTCTCGGGGCGGGTTCGAAGCGTTCCACCATGTAACCTTTTCCTAAATGTAACTACTCTTTTCATATATTCTCTTTTAAAGCTACATACTGGGATAGAGAGTGCTAACCCTCTCGAGCTCCCACTCATATTGTTTTGAGGTGAACTTATTTTTCTCAACCTATTCTTCGTTAACGTAAAACAAATTATTCTCTTTTTAAGTCACCTCTTTAGTATGGGATTAGCCCTTGTATTTACGGCCTAGTGCCAAGTAGGTCTTAATCAAAGTGTATTAGGAGTGCAAGTTCGCCTCCTCTCAAATTGTTATTTTAGAGGTCATTTAATTAACCTCCTTTTCACTTAATAGACCTCAGTAGATTGGGTATTTTACCCCTGTGTTTACGTCCGTTGAGGACAGCTTGAAGGTGGAGTTTGGTGTGGCCTGGGAGAGGCTTAAATTTGAGAGCGAGTGGCTCTTTTGAAAATTGAGTATTGTATGTCTCGTGGAGGCTTTTCAGTGTAATTTGGAGCAAGGGCTCCTAGGCATGAATGGGGTTTTCCGCCCCTCTGTTGAAACTTGTGTCTGTGGGGTAAAACTGAGCAGATTGCCCTAGCATTGTGCAGTCAGGGCGCGAAGCCCAAATCCTGTAAATATTGTAACTACCCTGTGAACTTGCTACTTTGTACCTGCCATGCTTGTTATTTCTTTGCTTTGAAAAGAAAATATAACCTTGTTAAATTTTAAATTAATTTTACTCTTAGTAGCTTGAGACCTGTTCACCACCCCGCACCTTCTTTCACGCATAACTACCACAAAAACTCGGTAACAAGTGGTAGCAGAGCGTGGTTTCGATCCACGGACCTCTGGGTTATGGGCCGAGTTTTTGTGGTAGTTATGCGTGAAAGAAGGTGCGGGGTGGTGAACAGGTCTCAAGCTACTAAGAGTAAAATTAATTTAAAATTTAACAAGGTTATATTTTCTTTTCAAAACAAAGAAATAACAATCATGGCAGGTACAAAGTAGCAAGTTCACAGGGTAGTTACAATATTTACAGGATTTGGGCTTCGCGCCCTGACTGCACAATGCTAGGGCAATCTGCTCAGTTTTACCCCACAGACACAAGTTTCAACAGAGGGGCAGAAAACCCCATTCATGCCTAGGAGCCCTTGCTCCAAATTACACTGAAAAGCCTCCACGAGGCATACAATACTCAATTTTCAAAAGAGCCACTCGCTCTCAAATTTAAGCCTCTCCCAGGCCACACCAAACTCCACCTTCAAGCTGTCCTCAACGGACGTAAACACAGGGGTAAAATACCCAATCTACTGAGGTCAATTAAATGAAAAGGAGGTTAATTAAATGACCTCTAAAATAACAATTTGAGAGGAGGCGAACTTGCACTCCTAATACACTTTGATAAAGACCTACTTGGCACTAGGCCGTAAATACAAGGGCTAATCCCATACTAAAGAGGTGACTTAAAAAGAGAATAATTTGTTTTACGTTAACGAAGAATAGGTTGAGAAAAATAAGTTCACCTCAAAACAATATGAGTGGGAGCTCGAGAGGGTTAGCACTCTCTATCCCAGTATGTAGCTTTAAAAGAGAATATATGAAAAGAGTAATTACATTTAGGAAAAGGTTACATGGTGGAACGCTTCGAACCCGCCCCGAGAGTTAAACTGCTGAGCTAGCAAAGAAAGAAGTTATTAATCGGCCATTACCTTGTTGTTGACCGCTGCCGAGGAAAGAGGCGCTTCCCGCCCCCTGCTATGTACTTTACACACTGAAAGATGGAACAGAAGTGGCGCAGAGACCCAAAAATCAGCAGTTTATATCCTCTCGCGGAAGGTTCTAGGCGTTAGGGGAATGAAAACACCCGCCCACAATTACTTTATTGGCTAGGGTACAGAAACATATCCAAGTTGGGGGAAGATACATCGGATTGGTCGGAAATTACTAAAAGAAATTCGGGATTGGATAAATCTAAAACAAGGGGGAAAAGAGGGGTATACAGCCAACTTAAACAATAACAGAAAGAAATTTAACAAGAAACAAACATTTGAAATAAAAATTTCTCCAACAAAATAGTTCTTTGACTCCGCACTAGGGTGCACTATTGTTGATCTTCAGTAGTGTCCTCTAGAAGAGAAAGTTCACACTTCTTACTTCAAACAAAAACACATCAAAAATGACACAGTTCAAAAACTCAAAATTTTCCACGTGGTGACATCTTCTGAGAAGGTAAAGAATTAAAAGCGTAGATAAAGTTCAGACTTCCTCCAGCAGAGGAGTTTCAACTGGCGCAATTTTTAAATTAGCGGCGTGGAGGTGTACCGCCCGGTACAGATCTCCCCCCCCCCCAAAAGTTCCTCCAGGGGTGACACATAAAATTGTTTGAAAACAAGGTCCAAGTTTGATGTAGATATGGAGATTAATTGCCAAAAAAAAATTTATAAGACTTTCTTAATTTGGTTTGATTCAGTTTCAAAATTTTGTTGTTGCAGGTGAAGTACAGTCTTTATGTTTGTAGAAGTTGAGTTCTGAAGATAAACATTTAATACTTAAAAGTGTGGAAAAATTTTGCAATGTCCACCAAATATTGCTGTTGAATTCCCAAGTGTAGTCAATGCTTATAGTAACTGTTCATGTAGTTGATGTTGATGAAGTTGGATGGCCAGACCGGCCGTTGCAGCTTGCGTCCAAAGGAGGCCGCTCGGACCCCTCAAGTACCCTGAGATACCGCTCACCCGCACTATGAGGGGAGCAGTGGTGTTGAAACACGCCGCGCCCGCGGTGAAGGAATACAGGCTGCGGGCAAGTAGCAGGTCGTGCGCCGCACATCAGCCTTGGCCGGGAGGAGAGCTCCGGCTCGCCGTGCACATGTCGTCCTCGCTGGGGCCGAGGGGGCCCGTCCTCGAACCCAGTCGCGGCACAGCGCCGCGCGGCTGCGGGGGCACTGAAACATTAAAGCTAGGCGGCAGAATATTGTTGGACCATCATCATTTTTTGAGGGCACAGTCTTGTTGGAGAGGTAGAGGGGCCAGCGGCGTGCAAATATCCATGGCATTTAATCTAATCAAGCCACAGTGTGTATTGGAGCAGGAGACGGGAGCGTGGTAATGGCCGAGGCAAGGACAGGATGGCAGTTTAACAAATCGGGGGAGGTTTCACACAAATGCTTACATATAAAGCAAAATATTATAGAAGGGGCAGAATGCCTAGAAATTGAAAACTAAAAAAAATATAACCTTCATATCCCCTTTCACAATAATATGAAGCAAGTTAACACAGAAATTACACCGGTTTCACCTGTGACAGGTGAACCCTAAATATCCTCTCGGTGGCTGGATTGCTTACTAACAACGTAACTGGCGTAAGAAAATCGAGAATGATACAAGGCCCATGAAATCTGGGGGCAAGCTTGCCCGCGGGAACAAAGTTCTTGACCATCACCTGGTCACCTACATTCAAAGGGGTGGGTCTCCGTCCACGATCATACCTTTCCCTAACCTTTTCATGAGATACCTTAAGATTGGCTTTAGCCTTCTTCCAAAGATCTTTAATATTATCCGGATCTATTGTCTCGGGTAGAATGTCACTCAGAGACCAGAGGTTAGAGAGCGGCGAGTTGGGAACAAATTTGAACATTAAAGAGGCTGGAGTGAATTTTTGTGATTCATGAACCGCCGAATTCAAAGCAAAAGCTAACCAATGCAGGGACGTGTCCCACCTGGAATGATCTTCATGATGATAGGCAATAAGTGCGGACCTGAGATTACGGTTAACCCGTTCAGCCAGAGATGGTTGAGGGTAATAAGCAGAAGTAGTTACATGAGAGATGGATAAATCAAAACAGAATTTACGAAAAAGATTTGATGTAAACGCCTTAGCGTTATCAGACACAATATATTGGCACGGACCAAAAGAAGCAAAAATAGAATTTAGGCAAGTAATGGTGGACTGAGCGGTAGCCAGCTTAGTCGGAAATAACCAAGAAAATCTGGTAAAACCATCTACGCATACAAAGATGAACTTGTTAGCATTACCCTTTGACTGGGGGAAGGGTCCTACATAATCAATGTACAGGCGTTCCATGGGGCGCGACGCTTGATGGGAAGACAAAAGGCCTACCTTGGTGGACATGGTTGGTTTACTAATCAAACAGGATTTACAAGCCTTTACTAGTTCACGGATTTCACCGTCCATACCTTTCCAAATGAACCTTTCACGAATCTTTTCACGAGTTTTAAAGATTCCAAGATGCCCCCCTAATGGGGTCTCATGATAGTACTTGAAGATCATAGGCACAAGAACAGCTGGAACGACAACCTTCATCATCTTGTCATGCCTCGAAGGGCAACATAAAACACCATTCCTCAGAACATAAGGGACAACATGTTCCCCAGAAGAAAGGGTTTCCATTATCGGAGCCAGCGTCGGATCTTCATGTTGGTATTTCTCGATATCCCTAAAAAGCATGGGAGCATCTGTTAAGATGGCATTAACACCAGATAGTATGGACTCGGGAGGTGATGAACTGTCGACCGGGTCATGGGTCTCGACGTCGTTAGAAAACATACGACTGAGTCCATCAGCAACAACATTTTCAGTACCTCTGATATGCCTGACATCGAATTGGAAGGCAGAAATACGGATGGCCCAGCGGGCTATGCGACCAGTACGACGCGGCCTACCTAAGACCCAGCTTAAGGCTTGATTATCTGTCTCCAGGTCGAATTTAACATGTTCCAGATAGAGACGGAACTTCTCTAAGGCGAATAAGACTGCCAAACCTTCGAGCTCATATATGGAATACTTGGCTTCTTGAGCCGACAATGTCCTAGATGCATAGGCGATGGGTCGCCTCCCTAGTTCAGTCTCTTGAAGAAGGACTGCAGGTACTGCTGACGACGACGCATCAGTTTGGACGATGAATTTCTTCGAGAAATCAGGCATAGCAAGTACAGGGGCATTACAGAGAGCCAATTTAAGATCTTCAAAAGCGGCTTGTTGAGAAGGTCCCCACTCGAATTTGATGCCTTTCCTACGAAGAAGGTTTAAGGGCGCCGCTCTATTAGCAAAGTTAGGAATGAACTTTCTGAAGAAATTCACCATACCAATAAACCTGGCGATGCCTTTAATGTCCTTGGGAGGTTTAAAATCACGGATGGCCTGTGTTCTAGAATGATCGATGGCTACACCATCAGGTGACACAATGTGCCCTAGGAAAGACATAGAGGGCTTAGCAAAGGCAACCTTGGACAACTTAACAGTTAACCCAGCCTTACGAAGGCGATCGAGAACTTCTCGCAGATGATCTAGATGCTCCTCAAAAGTCTCTGAAAATACGACGACATCATCCAAGTAGTGATATAAGTACTCAAATTTGATGTCGGAGAAGACCCTATCTAGTAGCCTAGTGAGTACAGCTGCTCCCGTGGGGAGCCCGAAAGGCACGCGGTTGTATTCGTATAAGTTCCAGTCCGTGGCAAACGCTGTAAGATGTTTAGACTCTTCGGCAAGGGGAATTTGATTATAGGCCTGATTCAAGTCCAAGATAGTAAAGAACTTGGCCTTACGAAACCATGAAAAAGAAGAATGAAGGTCAGGAAGGGGCACAGATTGCAACACCACCTTCCGATTGAGAGCCCTATAATCAATGACAGGCCTGAAGCCTCCTTGGGGTTTCGGAACTAGAAAAATAGGCGAAGAATACGCCGACTTAGAGGGCCTAATAATACCATCCTTCAACATCTGATCGATAATTTCTTTCAGAGCCTTCATTTTAGGTGGAGATAGCCTATACGGTGGAAAACGGACAGGAATCGAATCAGTGACCTCAATTTTGTATTCAATAAGGTCAGTAACACCAAGAGTATCCGAGAACACCTCTGGAAACGACTGACACAGCTTATGAATACTATCAGCCTGCTCCTCAGGTAGATGTCTAAGGTCTAACGACATCTCATCCTGGGTAGGCGAAATAGATGAACATGATACAGAATTACACTTTAATAGAGGGATATTACAATTAGAGGCAAATTTGAAAGTGCAAGACCTACTCTGAAGATCGAGCACAAGACCAGTGTGAGAAATAAAGTCCGCTCCCAATATAATGGGGCAAGACAAGAGCTTGGCCACAAACAATTTACCTTTCCATGTGAATTTAAAAATACGAATTTTGACCACTAAGGAACCTAGAATTTCTAATGGGGATGAATTAGCCGAAACATATTGAACAGGAGATGAGACATAGTCAGGTAGTTTACCAACAGATTTCAATTTAGAATACCATTCAGCCGAAATAATCGAACAAACACTGCCTGAATCTAAGAGAGCTGTTATAAGCTCGTTATTTAGCTCAATCTTAAGAAAAGGAACAGGTGCGGGGAAATCCGCCGCAATCCTAAGACACTCTTTGGGACCTTCAAAAGATAAATTTGAAAATTGCTCGTTCCCTGAATTTACAACCTGTTTACCAGGGGCTGAGTCTCGGGAAGATGGACTAGTCGACTCAGCCGAAGCCACTAGTCACTTATTATTATTGGCATAGGTAGAATCTGCACCAGAAGTTGAGCAGGAGGGGGTGCTATTCGAGTTTGGGCAGTTCTTGGCAATATGTGAGAAAGCCCCACATTTAAAACAGCCTTGTGCTGACCCAGCTCCATTATTTGTCCTACTAGTCTTGATCAGTGGACACTTATTGCGCAGATGGTCAGGCGACCCACAAGCATAACATTTACGGGGTGTGACTGGTCGGCGAGGTGGAGGCCGAGTATTACTAAACGAAGGAGGGGGTTCTTTTGCCACACGCAAGGAATCGGCGTACCTAACTCCTTCCGCTGAGACGGCCAACGCTTCAAGTTCAGAGAAAGTTTGCGGGCACGCCGCGAAACACAAGTATGACCTATAAGATGGTGAAATGCCTTCTACAATAGCCTGTACAATCTGATCTTCAGGAAAATGAAGAGCAAACACCCTAGTATAAAACTTAATGTCCTGTATGAAATCAGCCAAGTTTTCATCCAAGCGTTGTACACGGTAATAGTACTTCTGAATCAGAGATGACCTCGCGCGGGCGGGAATAAAATTTGCAAGCAAGTGTGCATGAAAATCCTCAATAGATGATTGCTCGGCAATGGCTCTTACGATTTTATCAGAGAGAATACCAATAGCATACGGATAGATAATTTGCAAAATTTGACATGGAGAAAGAGAAAAAACAAGGGCATGATCCTGAAATTCAACTAGAAATCTTAAAAATGAAATTACGTCACTGGTGGTATTAACGGAAAACTTAGAGATACCTCTGAGCAACATTGCCAAGGGATGAGGCAAGCTACTAAACCCGGGTGACATAGTAGGTAAAGGTTTCAATGGCAAAGTAGTTAATTCAGAACGTACATTATTTAATGAGTTACGGCGTTCAGACTCGTCCAATGGGGCAGAGGTTGTTTGAGCAGCAATGGTTTTCCTATTGACTTCTCCCTTATGAGGCTCTTCCCCGCTACCTACATTCATCGTGACGGGTTGATCAGTTTTGGGAGGAACCTCCCCAGTTAACAATTGAGTGACCTTGCTAGATAATTCAGACATATTTTCAAGCAGCGTACTAGCTTCCTTCTTCTGAACGTCATTCAACATTAGAGACAACAGATCATTAACTCTATTTGAAAAATGAAACAGCCTAGCTTGCACACGCTTAATTTGATTAGGAGAAGGATCATTTTCATCAAAAAAACTAACTACAGAAGCTAGCCCAGTAATATTCTCCGTGATCGTGGAAAGAGAGTCGTCAATTTCTTTCTCTCCCAAGGTGGGGATGGAAATGGGCAAATCAAGGGACTCTCTAAGCTTATTTGTGTCTACTGCAACCGTGCCTCCAGATTGCACATTTCTAATAGTCAATTCGTAAATCAACTCCTCCTTGCGCAAATAGTTAAGATGGAGAACATCGCGAGGGCCGGGCATGATGACAGAACAATTTTGAAAAACTCTAAAATTCCAGCAACTGAAAAAATGGTTAGGGTTCGGAACAAACAATGTTTAGCCGTCAAAAGGGGCTAAATTGAGACCCATTCAACCACGCTCTGCTACCACTTGTTACCGAGTTTTTGTGGTAGTTATGCGTGAAAGAAGGTGCGGGGTGGTGAACAGGTCTCAAGCTACTAAGAGTAAAATTAATTTAAAATTTAACAAGGTTATATTTTCTTTTCAAAACAAAGAAATAACAAGCATGGCAGGTACAAAGTAGCAAGTTCACAGGGTAGTTACAATATTTACAGGATTTGGGCTTCGCACCCTGACTGCACAATGCTAGGGCAATCTGCTCAGTTTTACCCCACAGACACAAGTTTCAACAGAGGGGCAGAAAACCCCATTCATGCCTAGGAGCCCTTGCTCCAAATTACACTGAAAAGCCTCCACGAGGCATACAATACTCAATTTTCAAAAGAGCCACTCGCTCTCAAATTTAAGCCTCTCCCATGCCACACCAAACTCCACCTTCAAGCTGTCCTCAACGGACGTAAACACAGGGGTAAAATACCCAATCTACTGAGGTCTATTAAATGAAAAGGAGGTTAATTAAATGACCTCTAAAATAACAATTTGAGAGGAGGCGAATTTGCACTCCTAATACACTTTGATAAAGACCTACTTGGCACTAGGCCGTAAATACAAGGGCTAATCCCATACTAAAGAGGTGACTTAAAAAGAGAATAATTTGTTTTACGTTAACGAAGAATAGGTTGAGAAAAATAAGTTCACCTCAAAACAATATGAGTGGGAGCTCGAGAAGGTTAGCACTCTCTATCCCAGTATGTAGCTTTAAAAGAGAATATATGAAAAGAGTAGTTACATTTAGGAAAAGGTTACATGGTGGAACGCTTCGAACCCGCCCCGAGAGTTAAACTGCTGAGCTAGCAAAGAAAGAAGTTATTAATCGGCCATTACCTTGTTGTTGACCGCTGCCGAGGAAAGAGGCGCTTCCCGCCCCCTGCTATGTACTTTACACACTGAAAGATGGAACAGAAGTGGCGCAGAGACCCAAAAATCAGCAGTTTATATCCTCTCGCGGAAGGTTCTAGGCGTTAGGGGAATGAAAACACCCGCCCACAATTACTTTATTGGCTAGGGTACAGAAACATATCCAAGTTGGGGGAAGATACATCGGATTGGTCGGAAATTACTAAAAGAAATTCGGGATTGGATAAATCTAAAACAAGGGGGAAAAGAGGGGTATACAGCCAACTTAAACAATAACAGAAAGAAATTTAACAAGAAACAAACATTTGAAATAAAAATTTCTCCAACAAAATAGTTCTTTGACTCCGCACTAGGGTGCACTATTGTTGATCTTCAGTAGTGTCCTCTAGAAGAGAAAGTTCACACTTCTTACTTCAAACAAAAACACATCAAAAATGACACAGTTCAAAAACTCAAAATTTTCCACGTGGTGACATCTTCTGAGAAGGTAAAGAATTAATAGCGTAGATAAAGTTCAGACTTCCTCCAGCAGAGGAGTTTCAACTGGCGCAATTTTTAAATTAGCGGCGTGGAGGTGTACCGCCCGGTACAATAATAATAATAATAAATCGAATACTGACAATAATATCTCTCACTTCTACATATAGTGCGAGGGTGTGATATATGCCGGCTATCACACAGTGTACAACATGCAGTAACACATTTTCCCGAGAAAAATAGGAAACAACCACTTGGAAGTGAGAACTACTCGGAGGGAAGACTATACAAGTACACAACGTGCAGTAATACATCTGCACGAAACAAACTAGGATATAACCAATATAATAATGTTCCTCGGGACCTGCTCACCTGATGAGTTAATTTGAGCACTGTCCCTTCATTGCAGAAGGACATACCCCTTAGGGGATTTACAAGGCTACAGTATTTTATTTATATTTATTTACTGTTGTCAGGTTTCAATACTGTACCCTCAAGGGGTCGTCCTGGGAAGCAGCAGTTGATGTTCGCAATGAGTTGGATGTTAATGCCATTGGATGTGATCGGTTTTTAGATATTTGCAGATTTATTCACTGCGCAGATAACATTAAGATGTGGATATTGCAGTATTTTACACATCTCATGAATAAATGTTTCCTTATGCTTTTCTGGGTAGAACAAAATTCAGTTTTCGTTGAGTGCATGTTTGATTACTATGGACAACAATACGCGGAAAATCCATACATTTTGGCTACAACAACTAGTGCCTTAATATACCTTGTGGTTATCAAATCAACTTTAATGTCTAGCAGGATAAGAATTCAAATGGGAATACCCGATACGAAGACATTTTCAGGTCGTGTGCAGCTCCAATAGCATCCATGAAAGGCGAACTTCCTGAAGACATACAGAGGCAATATTTCCTGTTGCACTTCAGTTTTACAGGAATACCAATTTTACAGTATATCAAAAACTAAGGATACAGATGGGCTGGTACAATTCGAAAAAGTAGAACGCTAAAGATATGTGGGGGGTCCATCTTTGCATGGTTAGTTGATCCTGTGCATAACGCATGACAACGCATGAAGAAATGGAGTCCAGATAACACATCTAGATTTTCATTGGCGTATCGCGCAAGCGTATCTACGGAAATATTGGAGGAAACCCCTGGCACCAGGACGCCCAGCCTATCTACGAAACAATACCAACCTAAGCCAAGTTATTAATGGCATTAGGCTGGATGGAAGTGGCGGTAGAAGGCAGTGTGCAGGAGAAACCTCAACGTACGAGTGTTGCGCGCACTCAGTGTGCGATGTGCAGTGTAGGAATATGTATCCCTTTTTTGAAACTTTACATACACCGTGAAGGCTTTCGGAGTGATGGCCGTATTATTATAACTAAATGATAGAAATTTCAGTGATAAAATTAGTATTTTATAAAAAGTATATAATCTTAGCACTGTGTTGCACATTTATTTTGAATGTTTGTGCCCTTAGTACGTGTATATAACAAACATAAATTGATAATTTTATTATTTTTCAACAATGTTTGAATAAATGGGTCATTATCAACTTAAAATGATCGTAATTAAAACCTATTTTGCTCACATTACCGCCCAGGGCGATCATAAGGACACGACATATAACGAAAGAACTACTGGGGGGATATGCATTCAAATTTGTGTTATATTCATCCTAGAAACCATCAGAATATTCGAATAAAACTGGAAAATCATTCCTAAAATTAAAACATCCTCCAGGGAACAGAAGATGACACTGTTTTTACACGTCGCTCCAACGCAGACGGGCTTTATGCTGACGACGGGAGAGGTAGAACAGGATTAGGAAGGAAGCGACCGTGGCCTTAATTACAGGCCTAGTATTTGAATGGCATGAAGATGGGAAACCACGGAAATCCATATTCAGGTCAGCCGACAGTGAGGTTCGAGCCCACCATCTCGCGAATGCAAGCTAACAGCTACATGACACAATCCGCTTAGCCAACTCGCTCGGTTAAGAGAAGAAGCAGAAGCAGTAGAAGAAGTAGGAGGAGTCCCTGTAGGAAACTAAGGGAGCCATCTCGAATCTTTAAAAAGTGAACTTGGAGGAAGGCCAAGTGTATAATAGAAATGGATGGAAGAGACGCATTGGCATCAGCGACCCTGCGTCTCAGCATGAAGAAGAATTATTTTTCCAACAACTGGTTTCCAACCACCTAACCACGGATACAGACTTGGCGCCATAACGATCATAACCACCTGGTAGGCATTGCATTAAATGCAAGAACTGATCGGAAAAGGAAGACTGTAATGGTTAGATGACATCCAAGAGGATCTAAATCAAGCTGGCAAAACATGGTAGTGAAGGAAGGTGCAGCCAGCCCCGTGGCGTAGGCGTAGCGTGGCAATGATATCCATTATTTACAGGACTAACCTTAAACCCTAAGTGATTAAAAATTCAATTTACAACTATGTTTGGTAATGATTTTTTCAAACATTTAGAGTTTTACAATGTTAAAGTTTATATGCCTCTTACCCGGAGTCTCCAAGTTCGATTTCTGGCCAGGTCAGGGATTTTCACCTGAACCTGAGGGCTGGCACGAGGTCCACTCGGCTTACGTGATTAGAATTGAGGAGCTAACTGACGGTGAGATAGCGGTCCCGGTCTAGAAAGCCAAGAATAACGGCCGAGAGGATTCGTCGTGCTGACCACACGACACGTCATAATCTGCAGGCCTTCAGGCTGAGCAGCGGTCGCTTGGTAGGCCAAGGCCCTTCAAGAGCTGTAGTGCCTTGGGGTCTGTGGGGGGAGGGAGGAAGGTGCAGGACAGAAATGATTGATCTGTTATTTTCCTGGTGGTATAATCAAACTGTGACGACCATAAAAACCAACGAAGGCCGTTATCCTTTTTCGCCCACTGTGTCCCTTGTGTGATTCTGTTCCATATCTATTCTTTCCCATACCTTGTGTTCTCAATGGTCAACCCTTCCAAACAATATGTCCATAATATCTTTCTATCCGAACCTTGTCCTTCCTCTAGATCTAGACCTCTCAAAATCTTCGGACATTGTTCTCTTCACTGATGCAATGTCTCACACTGCACCTCATGGCTGTACCATTTCAATCTGCAATGTCACAGAATGTGATTTTAACCAGTCTTTTGACTGATGCCATCATTCATGTTTCTTTCCTTCAAGCGATTCCGCCTCATAGAATATCTCTGGAGGAATTACTGTGCTGTTCCCCGTGTAGGTGTCCGGCTCCATGGCTAAATGGTTGGCGTGCATCCCTTTGGTCACAGGGGTCTCGGGTTCGATTCACCGGTAGGGTCGGGAATTTTAACACCATTGGTTAATTTCGCTGGCACGAGGGCTTGGTGTCTGTGTCGTCTTCATCATCATTTCATCCTCATTACGACGCGCAGGTCACCTACGGGTGTCAAATCAAAAGACCACACCTGGCGAGCCGAACATGTCCTCGAACACTCCCGTTACTCAAAGTCATACGCCATTTCATTTTTCCCGTGTAGGTGAAGACATAAGAGTGCATTCACGATATCCCCACTCTGTTGCAAGAGGGACTAAAAGGGATAACTCACCACTTTTTTTTTACAACTTGCTTTACATCGCACAGACACAGGAAATATTTATGGCGACGATGGGATAGGAAAGGCCTGGGAGTATGAAGAAATCGTCCGTGGCCTTAATTAAGGTACAGCCCCAGCATCTGCGTGGTGTGAAAATGGAAAACCAAGGAAAACCATCTTGAGGGCTGCCAACAGTGGGGCTCGAACCCACTATCTCCCGAATGCTATGCGCCCCTAACTGCATAGCCGACTTGCCCGGTGAACTCACCAGATGCATTCAAGTTGGAAGCATGGGTTAGTGGCCATGGAGGCCGTAGCTCTTTTGAAATTGCTTCAACTTACTTGTGTAGATTCCTCATTCGTCATTCCTACCCGAACTTCTTTGACCAGATCAATCAACCCCTACGGTAATTAGTTAACGAGGCCTAGGGCGTCTCCATTTCAAGCTCCTTGTGGAATTTTGCTGATACCTTCATTCCGAGAAGAATCGGTCGTCTTCCTTTTTGTCCTCTGATTCGGATGAAGAGACGATCGCTGTACTTCGCCTTCAAACAACCATCAACACACCCCTCCGAAAATCGTAAATGTAAATCAGTGGGATGTACAAGCGAAGAACGTTACTATTCCAATTATCACCATCACTAGCACTTTGGTGAAGCGTTAATTTGTATGTCACCCTCTTATCATAGACTATTCCATCCATTTACACGTCAGCCTTAACTGTTCAGAAACATTTTATTCACATCTCCCCAGTTGATCAATTTTCACACATAAAATTTTTGTGGGCTTAACTTATTTCAAAAGGTTCCCCATGCTGTATGTAATATTGGTATATGCCCTCCCTTTCTTGTTGCTTACCATAACGTATGTCTTAATTTTTCTCATTGTAGGTTATCCTTTTTCCAAGACTGATTATCGTGTACATAAACTATTCTGCATTTTTCTGAACCGGCCGTAAGGATATCATCTTCAAAGAAGAACTTCTACCTTCCTTCTAATATATTTTATTCACTTAGTACATCCAGGTTTAGTATAAAGATAATACACGAACCAAATATATTTCATGTAATAAATCTTCATGATAATATTTTATGATCCAAGAACAGGAGTCAAACCACTGCTGTTGAACCTTCATATATTTTCACCAATCTGACCCCCCGTTCAATCCCAATCCTCAGCCACCTTGTATCACATTGTTGGAACTGTATCGTAGGCCTTGTCAAGGTCTATGAATGCATGACAACCTTCTAATCTCTTCTCATATACTTGTCTCATAATACAAATGGCATCTACTGTCCCTTTTTCCTTAATACATTTATTACCATTCATATCCTCAGTTTTTCATCCAATACTCTCTCTATCACTTGCATGTGATGTTCCTTTAACATGAGAGCTTTAAATAAAGTAGTTGTAATATTGATATAACGCAGTATTTAATTAACTAACTAGTACAATTACATTGCGTTCCTTCAAAGCAGTCAGGCGCAAAGTCTGTTACTTTTTGCGAAATATCGGGAAGCCCTTGGGGACCGTTGTCAAGGCGTTCTCTGTTGATGACAGCGACGGTGCGTCCTATTGCGCGGAGTACAGATGCCTGTATGGATAATTCCCGGATAGTCCATCGATGGTCTACGGTCAATCTGCCCTTCAAGAAAGGACGGCCGACGTCTGTGGTGCAAATCCGCAGTGTCATTCCGACCTGCACAAAACGCCTTAACCCATCGTGCAACATTCTTATACGGTAATGCCTTCTCGCCACAGGCTTCATGTAATCCTCGGTAATATTCTGATACATTTTTGCCACGGGCAAACTCGATTTCAATCAATCAACCACTACTGATCTGCATTTAGGGCAGTCGCGCAGATGCCAGATTCCCCCTGTTGTTTTCCTGGCCTTTTCTTAAATTATCCCAAAGAAATTGGAAACTTATTGAATATCTCCCTTTCCGCAGTGTCATTCCGACCCGCACAAAACGCCTCAACCCATCGTGCAACATTCTTATACGGTAATGTCTTCTCGCCACAGGCTTCATGTAATCCTCGGTAATATTCTGATACATTTTTGCCACGGGCAACCTCGATTTCAATCAATCAACCACTACTGATCTGCATTTAGGGCAGTCGCGCAGATGCCAGATTCCCCCTGTTGTTTTCCTGGCCTTTTCTTAAATTATCCCTCAGAAATTGGAAACTTATTGAATATCTCCCTTGGTAAGTTATACCAATCCCTAACTCTCCTTCCTATAAACGGATATTTGGCCCAATTTGTCCTCTTGAATTCCAGCTTTATCTTCATATGTTTATCTTTCCTACTTTTAAAGACTCCACTCACAGTTATTCGTCTACTAATGTCATTCCACTCCATCTCTCCACTGACAGCTCGGAATATACCACTAAGTCGAGCAGCTCGTCTCCTTTCTCCCAAGTCTTCCAAGCCTAAACTTTGCAACATTTTTGTAACGCTACTCTTTCGTCGAAAATCACCCAGAACAAATCGAGCTGTTTTTCTTTGGATTTTTTCCAGTTCTTGGATCAAGTAATCCTGGTGAAGGTCGCATACACTGGAACTATAGTCTAGTTGGGGTCTTACCAGAGACTTATATGCCCTCTCCTTTACATCCTTACTACAACCCCTAAATACCCTCATAACCACGTGCAGAGATCTGTACTCTTTATTTACAATCATATTTATGTGATCTCTCCAATGAAGAACTTTTCTTATATTAACACCTAGTACATTAGTGACTTTCACCCCATCAACGCATTGCCAGGACTTTTCCTATTTGTGAAACTCACAACCTGACTTTTAACCCCGTTTATCCTCATACCATTGCCTACTGTCCCTCTCACAACATTATCGAGGTCATTTTGCAGTTGCTCACAACCTTGTAACTTATTTATTTCTCTGTACATAATAACATCATCTGCAAACAGCCTTATCTCTGATTCCACTTCTTTATACATATCATTTATATATATATATATATATATATATATATATATATATATATATATATATATATCTATATATATAAAGTAGCTTGTCCTGACTGACTGACTGACTGACTGACTGATTCATCATCGCCGAGCCAAAACTACTGGACATAAAGAAATGAAATTTTGGGCATAGATTCATATTAAGATGTAGGTGTTCGCTAAGAGAGGATTTTTGGATATTCCGTCGCTAAGGGGGTGAAAAGGGGGGTGAAATTTTAAAATGAGTGTGTCTATATCTCAAAACTTTAAAAGTTTACAGATGTGAAAATTGGTATTTAGAATCTTCTTTAAAAATAAGGAAACACGTATTTTTTTGTTTTCAGACAATCCCAATAGGAGGGGTGAAAAAGGGTGAAAAAGGGTTGAATGCCTTTAATATGGATACGCTACTTATATCTCAGAAACTGAAGATATTACAGACCTCAAAATTGGTACTTTTGATCGCTGTGAAAAATAAAGAAACACATAATTTTTTGTTTTTGGAAAATCCAATTAATGCGAGGGTGAAAGGGGGGTGAATTTTTAAAATGAGTGCATCTATATCTCAAAAGTTTCAAAGTTTAGAGATGTAAAAATTAGTATTTAGAATCTTCATTAAAAATAAAGGAACACGTATTTTTTTGTTTTCGGAAAATCCCAATAGGAGGGGTGAAAAGGGGTGAAAAATGTGTTGAATGCCTTTAAAGAGAATACATATATCTCTGAAACTGAAGATATTACAGACCTCAAAATTGGTACTTTTGATCGCTTTCAAAAATAAAGAAACACAAATTTTTTTGTTTTTGGAAAATCCAATTAATGCGAGGGTGAAAAGGGGGGTGAATTTTTAAAATGAGTGCATCTATATCTCAAAAGTTTTAAAGTTTAGAGATGTAAAAATTGGTATTTAGAATCTTCATTAAAAATAAAGGAACACGTATTTTTTTGTTTTCGGAAAATCCCAATAGGAGGGGTGAAAAGGGGTGAAAAATGGGTTGAATGTCTTTAAAGAGAATACATATATCTCAGAAACTGAAGATATTACAGACCTGAAAATTGGTACCTTTGATCTCTTTTAAAAATAAAGAAACACGTATTTTTTTGTTTTTGGAAAATCCAAATAATGGGGGTGAAAAGGGGGGTGAATTTTTAAAATTAGTGTATCTATATCTCAAAATGTTTAAAGTTTATAGATGTAAAATATGGTATTTAGAATCTCCTTTAAAAATAAAGAAACACGTTTTTTTTTTTCGGAAAATCCCGATAGGAAGGGTGGAAAAGGGTGAAGAAGAGGTTGAATGCCTTTAACGAGGCTACTTATATTTCAGAACCTGAAGATATTACAGACCTGAAAATTGGTATTGGGGATCCACTTTAAAAATAAGGAAACACGTATATTTTCGTTTTTGAAAAATCCGGATAATGGGGGGTGAAAAGGGGGGTGAATTTTTAAAATGAATGTGTCTATATCTTAAAACTTTAAAAGTTTACAGATGTAAAAATTGGTATTTAGAATCTCCTTTAAAAGTAAAGGAATAAGTATTTTTTCGTTTTCTGTAAATCCCAATAGGAGGGGTGTAAAAGGGTGAATAGTGGGTTGAATGCCTTTAATGAGGATACATATATCTCAGAAACTGAATATATTACAGAACTAAAAATTTGTATATGGGATCTCTTTTAAAAATAAAGAAACGCGTATTCTCGGAAAATCCAATGAAAGGGGGTGGGGGGAAAGAATTCTAAAATTAATTGACTTAATTGTATGAGAATACATACATCTAATAAAAACTAAAGTTGTTACGGACGTGAAAATTGGTATTTTGATCTCCGTTAAAAACAAAGAAATACGCGTTTTATGGGGGAAACCATCTTGGGGGGCGGGAGTGGAAAGGAGTTGAATTCCTTTCATGAGGACACATAAATAAAAAACTGAAGAAGTTAGAGTCGTGATAATTGCTATTTAGAAGATCCTTTAGTATTAAAGAAACAAGTATTTTTTGCCGGAAAATTCACTTAAGGGGGGGGGGAGAAGTGTGAAAGGAAGTAAAAAAAGCGAATTATTTTTATGGGGATACTTATATCTCAAAACTCAAGGTAATAGACGTGAACATTGGGGTTTGGAATCTCCTTTAAACATAAAGAAACACTCCTTCTTTTAATTTTTTTTTGGGGGGGGGGGTAAATAAACTTAACGGCGGTGGGGTGTAAAAGGAGGTGAGACCAATTGATTTTGCTGTTCATAATGTACTTATAAGGAGCCTCCGTTGCTCAGGCGGCAGCGCGCCGGCCTCTCACAGCTGGGTTCCGTGGTTCAAATCCCGGTCACTCCATGTGACATTCGTGCTGGACAAAACGGAGGTGCGACAGGTTTTTCTCGGGATACTTCGCTTTTCCCTGTCATCATTCATTCCAGCAACACTGTCCAATATTTCATTTCATTTGTCATTCATCGATCATTGCCCCAGAGGAGTGCTTCGGCAGCCGGCACAATTCGTACTGTCGCCGCTAGATGGGGCTTTATTCATTCCATTCCTGACCCTGTCGAATGACTGGAAACAGGCTGTATATTTTCGATGTACTTATTCTGATCATAAACCGATCTTTTTAATCTTTCCTGGGTTCGTTTTCAACAGCCAACTTTTCCTTCGGAGAACGTTCTTATATTACAGTAGATTCTCCTGGCATATGAATACAAATTTGAACACATTTGAAATAAACGATAGGAATGAGATTGACCGTCCAATTGTTCACCTCTATAATAAGGTCAATAATGCACGGAAGTATGTCATTCGTATCGCCAGAAATCCCGCAAACTTGCCTACGGGCGACATTGGTGCTGGTCACATTCTCAACAATAACAATGGCAGCAGATAAAATTTACCGCCAAGTAGCGGTCTTGCATCTTGCTGTGGGGTCCAGAACATCTATAATAATAATAATAATAATAATAATAATAATAATAATAATGTTCTGGACCGTCGTCAAATGTGCGGACCGCGGTAAAAACGGGTCCTGGACGGGTAATGACTAAGAATGCAGTCGGGCTGCGGGTGCAGTACCGCCAAGGCACCCAAGAAGACACCACGCCGGATCTCCTGAAGGATTTGTTCCATATTAAAAATGCTTATAAGAAAAGATGGCAAAGATTTAGGGACCCAACTGACAGGGTGGAATACCTGGACCTAGCCTGGGAAGTACGAAATCGATTGCTGGAAATAAAGATTGATAAATGGGAGGAAACTTGCCATAATCTATTAGAAAACGAGTCAGATCGCGAATTTTGGCGGATTCTCGCAGAAAACGATTCAGATCGCGAATTTCGGCTGATTATATATCTAAAACAACATTCAATTATAAATTTCAGTATAATACCGTAGCGAAGCACGGGTATCTTGCTAGTATATATATATATATATATATAAGAAAACATAAAGGTCCAATAATACTGCCTTCAGAAATTCCCCTCTTAATTATTACAGGACACTGATCACCTTTTGGAAACATGCTTTAGAGCGGTGAAATCGACACTCTTCACTTCAACCCCACACTGCAACAACACTCCCAACTAGATGGCCGTCAAATGCAAACTACACATAGACAACAGCGCCACCTGACCGCTCCCATATCCTATTTGTGCATGACCGATCTCCTGCGAGTGTGTGGACTGCGTTGCCCCTACTTTATTTACAACCCTCGTATGATTCCACGATCATTTTGACACTGCAAATCGTCACGTTCATATTTATACATTGTTATTCTTGATGTGCCAGTCCGGTACTCCGGCATCTATTAAAATCCAATATAACTTGTATAGAGACCTTAAATAGGCTGCATTGTTATTATCAGTTACCTTCATTAGACCGAGTGAACTAGGATTCAGTTTACAAAGCTAATCACTAGACCATTTCATTCAGTCCGTACAATCCCGCGACAATAAACAGAACACTGTTTTTCAGAAACATGCGGGTAGTTTAATCAGATTAACTGTCTCCCTCTGTTGAGAGCTCACGTTTGACCCATGATTTGATGTAATTATGGTCATTATACAGATTTCTCTTCACAGGAGGGATGGTTAGTATCGTTCATTTGCCAAGTCAACTTCATTAGCGTCATCTGTTCCCGAGCTCTATAAATATAATAATTTCGTGTGGCTATTTCTAGCTGAGTGCAGCCCCTGTAAGTCAGACCCTCCGATGAGGGTGGGCGGCTTCTACCATGTGTAGGTAACTGCGTGTTATTGCTGTGGAGTATAGTGTTATGTGCGGTGTGTGAGTTGAAGGGATGTTGGGGGGATCACAATCACCCACTGGAATTAACCAATGAAGGTTAAAATCCCCGACCCGGCCAGGAATCGAAACCGGGACCCTCTGTACCGAGGGCCAGTACGCTGACCATTCAGCCAACGAGTGGGACCCCTGAGTTATAATTTACTGCTTTGCGTAACGTTTGTTCTCCAAGGGATTTTTCAATTAAATTCATTTCCAGTGCATCATGCCTTTGCTGGCAAGACCCGGTGTTTACAGTGCACTATGTCTTCTGATATGGGCTAGAGCAATTTTGTTACTTTCATTGATCTGTCTCTGTCTTATCCTTGGCGTTGACAATATAAAAGTGACTGAGATATGAGCGATGCTGGTAATGTCATACCTTCTGCAGCCAGTCTCTGCTATGAATGGTGTGGAAATGTTGCTCATAGCGGCGGTTGGTGCATGCATTTCAGTGGCTTGGCAGACTGATATGTAATAGCAACTTCTGGATCAGTGAGGAAAGCAACGGGAAACTGCCTCAATCCACATTTCCCTAGTACGCCTCTTCAGTAATGTCTAGGTTATCTATGACAGCTGATGTCGGAGCTATTGAGAACCCAACCAGCCTTACGTTTGAAGACCGAATATACATCCAGTGGATCAAAATTATTGCTTCATACTTGTTAATGCTCAGTTTATGCTTAATGATTCTAGCAACCGCTGTTAATTAAGTACACGAAGTCCTTGCTTGTTGTTGTTTCTGCGGAAACCTAGGTAAAGTAAGGTAAGGTAAGGTGTATTCTGCCCGAAGGCAGGTCTGCACCTCCGCAGAGGTGTGCCTGAGCCGGAGTTTACGTACGGTTGGATGGCCAGTTCCTTTCCGATCCTCAATTCCCTTACCCCCCACCAACAGCGCGTGGCAACCCATCCCAATCTTGACGACGCCCATTGTTGCTTAACTAATACAGAGAACAGTTGACGCTAGGATAGGAAATGGTTAGGCCTGTGAAGGTAGGGGCGTGGTAATTATCCGATGTAAAAATAAGATGTGACATAAAACTATCTTCTGGTCTGTAGACAGTGCAGTTTGAAGTTATAACTGCACAATTAATATTATGCAGTCACCTCACCCGAAAATCTGATTTGGAGTGACTATAGATTAATTCCAGATGCCAGCATGATTTTTTTCTTTACTTTCCCTATTCTAAGTACCTTGTGGCCATAGTGTTAAAAACTTCCATCGGTAGAAATAATCTTCACTTCTTCTATTAACCCAAAGGACCGCTTTCTTTCTTTGATATTTCTGTAGCGGGTGCTAAATAACACGGTACATAAGTTGTGTAAATAATAATGATATTATAATGATATTACTACTACTACTACTACTACTACTACTACTAATAATAATAATAATAATAATAATATATTATTATCATCTCTTCCACGACCTCCAGAACATCAATTAAGGGAATGTTCGTTCACGCTGTCGACTTAATATGTCAGACGTTAGGCTCATGCTAACTCCTACCCTATTGCAGAAATATAACTCATCCTTCTAAATTACAACAACAAAAAATTTCCTTTAACGTAAATACTGTAACTCGTTGCAAAATCAAACTTGGATGTCTCAAGCCATTGTCAGAAAATTTTCGTAACCAGTCTTTTGTCTCCAATAAGTTAGTTTTCTCTACAAATGAAGTTCTTTGTTAGCAAAGATCTACACACAATATAGTTACATTTCTTCCTTTTCATTTCTCAGTTTCCGTCTTCCGCAATCACACAGCCGAGGACTGCAGCCAAATTACGTTTACCGTGTCAGAAACCTGAAAATCTAGCTCTAACAGTTTATTTCCCTACCAGACCGTTATATCATTGAAAACTTCTGCGAGGAACCTAATGGATGTCAATTTTGCAGACGACGTACACTAAACAGCCAAAGGACTCCCTAGCCGAAGCGGAAAGGGAAGCTTCGTTTGCCTGGAAGGATGTGACCTCGTTTCCCAATTAGGAAGTCAGAAAATTTTGAAACAAGACTTCCACTTCTGGAGAGGGACATACACCTGGAGTCTACTCAGTCTATATCATAAATGAGTACCATGTTAACTTCTGGAGACCAAGGCGGCCGAGCATAGAGTTAAACGACTTCATCCCACTTGGCGCCGAGATTACGAATGCTTGAAGCTATTACCTTACACTTTCATGGATCTAGAGCAGATGACTTTGCTCTGCCTTTATATATTATTCAGGAAAGTCAGGACATTGATGTGTGAGGAGAAACTGAGATGAAAAACTAGGCCTTACTATGGCTCCAGTCTTTGAATTTCCCCTCCTAGGTTTCGAAGATAGAACATCCCCATAGTGCAGTCATTGAAAGTAGTGCTTGTATTCCTCGTCAGAACTTTGAGCTGTAAATGTTTTATCAGCTACCGAGCAAGTTGGCTACATGGTGCAAGTCGTGTAGCTGCAAGCTTGCTTTCGAGAGATGATGTGTTCGAATCCATATTTGGCAGCACCGAAGGTGTTATTTGCTGATTAACCAATTTTTACCAGACAAATTCCGGCGTTGTACCTCATTTACGGCCACGTCCATTTCCTTCTCAGTCTTGGCCCTTGTGTATACCAACGTCGCCGAATACATGGATATATGTGACTTTAAACCACTAATAATAACGAATTTCTAACTTCTTAGTGAATATGTGTTTATTTATGGCAAAACTATATTGTTACCCTTCAACATACCGAAACAAATTAACGAACACGTTTAACATTACAGATTTGATGGAATCTTGTGTTTCATCCCGGCTAAAACCTTAATAATAATAATAATAATAATAATAATAATAATAATAATAATAATAATAATAATAATAATAATAATAATAATAATAATAATAATAATACGTCCCGCTGACTACTTTGCGAAATTGAGATGCCGATGTACCGGAATTCAATCCTGCAGGAGTTAGATTACGTGCGGATGTAAATACATTCAGATACCATTGGCCTGAGCCGGGATGGAACCAACCAACTTGGACTCAGAAGGTCAGCACTCTATCGTGTGATCCACTCAACCTGGTAAAACATATTTCCATTCCTGTCTAAGAATAGCAATGGAGGTGTGCGGTATGTTGAGTACTCACCTCGAAATGGCTGGATCTTCAACATCTCCATCAGCAACTTTTGTACTAAGGATTTTTTTTTCTAGTCGCTTTACGTCGCACTGACACAGATAGGTCTATACGTCTTATGGCGACGATGGGACAGGAAAGGACTAGGAGTGGGAAGGAAACGGCCGTCCGTGGCCTTAATTAAGGTACAGCCCCAGCATTTTCCTGGTGTGAAAATGGGAAACCACGGAAAACCATTTTCAGGGCTGTCGACAGTGGGGTTCGAACCTACTATCTCCCGAATACTGGACACTGGCCTCCCTTAAGCGACTGCATCTATCGAGCTCGGTACTAAGGAAATGAGGTGTAAGGTATTTTCCCGCTGCTTTCCTCAGTGATCCAGAAGTTGATATTACGTATCAATGTCCCCAACTAACTGAAATACACACACTGACTGACCCTATGAGATATATTTCCTCACCATTTATAACAGAGTTCGGTTGCTTGAGGAATGGCATTACTAGCAACCCTCATACCTCAGTCGCTTTCATGTTGTTAAATCCAAGTATGAGACGACCGTGTTCAATTTACGGTCAGTCATTTACGTACCACGGGCTATTATTTTTATTAAATTTAAAAGAGATTCAATAAACATAATTTACTAACTATATAATATCTGTTGTAAGAGCCCCCGTGGTTCAGGCGGCAGAGCGCCGGCCTCTTACCGCTGGGTTCCGTGGTTCATATCCCGGTCACTCCATGTGAGATTTGTGCTGGATAAAGCAGAGGCAGAACAGGTTTTCTTTTCGAGTACTCAGGTTTTCCCTGTCATGTTTCATTCCAGCAACACTATCGGATGTCATTTCATTTTATCTGTCAGTCATAAATCATTGCCACAGAGGAGTGCGACAGGCTTCGGCAGCCGGCACAGTTCCTATCCTCGCCGATTGATGGAGGCTTCATTCTTTCCATTCCTGAACCAGTCGAATGACTGGAAACTGGCTGTGGATTTTCATTTTCATAATGTCAGTTTAATGGAGTCCGACTCCTTGGCTAAATGGTTATTAGTGTTCTGGTCTTTGGTCCAGAGGCTCCCGGGTTCGATTCCTGATCTGGTCGGGGATTGTAACCTTCATCGGTTAATTCCGAAGACTCGGGGGCTGGGTGTTTGTGCGTGTGTGTCGTCTTCATCATAGTTAGGGCCCCATTCTCATAGTTGTGCAGGTCACCTGTACGGCATCAACTCGAAAGACCTGCACCGGGCCTCTTCGGAGGTGACACGCCATTATGAGTTTAACGGAGTGTGAGTACCGAGTGCATTTGCTTTATATACACTTGGCTACAATAAGTCAGAAGCCAACCAGCAATATGCGGAGATGCTGGCAAATTACACAACTGTTGATTTCAACATCACAATGTAAAATATTTAAAAGTGAATGGAAAATGTTATCTTTATTCAAGTCACGCACTTTAACTCACAATCTGTCCGAATCGTTGGCTGAATGGTCAGCGTACTGGCCTTTAGTTCAGAGGGCCCCGGGTTCGATTCCCAGCCGCGTCGGGGATTTCATCCTTCATTGGTTAATTCCAATGGCCCGAGGGCTGGGTGTTTATGCTGTCCCCAACATCCCTGCAACTCACACACCACACATAACACTATCCTCCACCACAATAACACGCAGTTACATACATATGGCAGATACCGCCCATCCTCATCGGAGGGTCTGTCTTACAAGGGCTGCACCCGGCTAGAAATAGCCACACGAAATAATTATTATTATTACTACTCGCAATCTTAACTTTAAGTTACAGTGCTCGTTTGCATTTCGTACTTGACATAGTGATTAACATTGAGCAAAAATTTGTCTAATAAGAAGAGCATACGGAAATAACATGTATGTATGCATGTAATTATCAAATAACATTATTAATTAGTTTATCAGATATACCTTGCGATAGCGAGGCTATTTGAGGAGCAAGAGACTAAGATTCATTGCGTTCACAGTGGGCAGCCACTGATTATAAATGAGTTAGAATAGGCCTATATTACACATTTCTTTACGTCGCACCGACACAGGTAGGTCTTATGGCGACGATTGGACAGGAAAGGGGAGAAGAAAGCGTCCGTAGCCTTAATTACGGTACATCCCCAGAATTTGCCACGTGTGAAAATGGGATAGCACGGAAAACCAACTTCAGGGTTACCGACAGTGGGGTTCGAACCCACTATCTCCCGAATACTGGATATTGGCCGCACTTAAGCTATTGCAGCTATCGAGCTCGGTAATTTGAATATTTAGTTGTAATGTGTAGGTCCATATGGTAGCTGGTGAATCCATTGCGTCGAATGTGAAGAAATAGCATAACAATGAATTGGTTAGAAAAATATACCGGAGTTATCAGTTGCAGTCAGTGAGACTAGTTCCTCCGTACATAACACCTTTTAGATTTACATTCAAAGCGTACGCATGTAATATGCGATCTCTGGAGCGTGCCCTAAAGTTCATAATAAAACCCAAAAAGGGAAAGGAAAACTGAGAATTGAATAACGATTTTTTGAAAATTCAAAAGAAAGAAACTACATATTTGGATTAGAGGACAAAATGCATCCTATGGCTACTAGATAATGTTTCTTGTCTACTTAAGGAACCTTAAACCTCGTCGTACTATCTTTGGGATGGAGGTCAAGTGCCTAGAAGATAGATGGGTCATGTCAGTAATATGGATAGCATGTATTTCCTTTTCACTGTAAAGTTGAAACTGCAGCCTTCGGTAAAGTGCTCTGTTGGAAGAGTAGAAGATGACCAGTCAGGTTTATATTGACAGTAAAAAAAGTTAGAAATTGATCGCAGCTTTTCCGTAGCATCCTCTACTAGTCCATTTGCAGCGAGCAGTAGGAACATGCGGAAGTTTACAACTTGGGATGTCCTAACTGTCGTATATTCATGTTTATATGGATGGGAGTGAAGTAAAAGGATGTACTCAACGGGATCATAATACTGCCACTTGAGCTCTCAATGTAATTTGTAAGGAGAAAAATATATTTACATCAAATTCCACTTTAATACACTGTTAAGTGAGTCGAGTATGGATACTTTGAGAATGCCTTATAGTACATGATTATTTGATTAAAATATTACTGTATTTTTTCATTAAACTCTACATTAGTCTAGTAGACGAATAAACGTGAGTGGAGTTTTCGGAAGTAGGACATAATACAAGCTGTGACAATAAAGTTTGGTGAATAGTCCTGTACTATCAACATAAACGAACAATGCACGACAGTGAACTTACTGTCCTTCGGAATAGTCCCCTCCTATAACTATACACTGCTGAGATCGGCGATACACGACCTGGAAACTTTGCAAGAAGGCTTCCTTTGGAATGGTGTTCAAAAGCTTCGTCACGTTCGTTGGGTGTCAGGAATATCGTCAAGTATCTTTCCTTTCAAAGCTGGCTTGAGTCGTGGGAATAGGAAGAAGTCAATATTTAAAAATTAAGAGGGTTCCTCCTGTTAAATACAAAGATATTTATTAATGTGAAAGTCACATATCGTTCAAATGAGGTACTAGTTTCGGCACCAGATATGTGCCATCATCAGCCACAAAGTCAAATCGGGCAAACACAGTAAAACCCTTAAACAACTTTATACACACTATAAAATATGCATGGATGAATATGAAATATGACTTTAAAACAAGTTTAAAAACACACTACAACATTTGCACAGATGAATATAAAATAAAATATGGTAGATGAAGTTGCATTCTATTTTAAAATCCCTTAAAATGATGACTCCATTGTTGTATACCCATGGCGGTTTGTCCAGCTTATATATAACTTTAGTTTTCTAAAACTGTTAAATTATGCTGTGAGGTTTATTGTCATATGAAATTGACATTGTGTGTGTTCTGTAGTTTGGTTCCGGAAAATAAACGTAAACATGAACTTGGTAAGATCCAAAGAATTAATTCCCACTTCAATATGGGTTGAAGAACCTTGAGCAGCCTGAGTGATCGGCGGACAGAGCTCCGCCTCTACCCCTCCCCTCTCCTCCCTTACGCCTCACCCCTTAACCTTATAATTGCATCCATCAGTCCAGCTCTGCTCGCCGATCACTCAGGCTGCTCAAGGTGAGTTCGTTTCTAGTATTCTCTGTTTTTTTGGTTTTTTTGTAATCCCACTTCAATACGGATCATGAAATTTCTAAATATTAATAGGAAGAAGTCTTGAATGGCGTTCTCCGGGATTCCCTCGTCGTAAAAAGGACAGAGCCGAAAAGGCACGCATCAAAACGATGCTCATCACCTTTTTCGATAGTCAAGGCGTTATCCACAAGGAATTTCTACCTGAGGGAACGACGTTAAATGCTGCACGATACATTGAAATTTTGACCCGTTTCATGAAACGTCTACGCAGGGTACGACCTCAGTACGTACAACAGGGTTCATGGTATTTTGTCCATGACAACGCTCGCCCACACACAGGCAATATCGTCAAACAGTTCATGGCAAAAAAGAGGGTGGTGCAACTTGAACATCCCCCATACTCACCAGATTTCAATCCTCCAGACTTCTTCCTATTCCCACGACTCAAACTCGCTTTGAAAGGAAAGAGATTTGACAATATTCCTGACATCCAACGAAATGTGACGAGGCTTTTGAATACCAGCCCAAAGAAAGCCTTGTTGCAATGTTTCCAGGACATTTATCGCCGATCTCAGCGGTGAATAGTTACGGGAGGGGACTATTTCCAAGGACAGTAAGATCACTGTCGTGCAATGTTCATCTATGTTGATAGTACAGGACTATTCACCGAACTTTATTGTCACAGATTGTATGAAGATACAAGAGGAAAAACTGTGGCAAATTCTCGTTTGTAAGATAATGTTGTGACTGGAGTATATTACAATGCAGATGTTTGATGCATTTCCAACTTATTTGAAATCATTTAATAAAATATTAGGTATGTAATTGACAGGAAATATGCAACCTAGGCGACAGTCCTAAATGCATACTGTTGACTGACTGATTGTTAAAGGACTTCGTTTTGTCTACATAATCGTGGATATATTCTACTCTTGTGTTATGCACACATCAAGTTACTTTACGTCGGACCGATACAGAAAGGTCTTATGGCAATGATGGGATAGGAGTGGGAAGGAATCGGCCATGGTCTTAATTAAGGTACAGCGCCAGCATTTTCCCGGTGAAAAATGGAAACCACGAAAAAGCCATCCTCAGGGCTGCCAACAGTGGGATTCGACCCAACTATCTCCCGAATGCAAACTCATAGGTGCGTGCCCCTAACAGCACGACCGACTACCTCGGTTTGTGTTATGGAACATATGATGTCCTCGCGCTAAAATGACCCATTTCATTGCTAGGAGTCCATACGATTATTCGTTTTATTAATGGAGAGACTGTGCTGAAAGCTTGCAATATTGGAGTTTGAAAAGAAATACAGCGAGCATGGTAAGAAGATCAACATTTCTAAACCTAAAATGATGTCCGTCTAGAAGATACCTACGAGTATTCAACGTCAAGTAAAGAATACGAATAGGAAACAGGTGGATTTTAAATTTAAATTTAAATACGCTAAAACCCAAGTACAAAGACTACAACTGGCTCACGTCACGACAGTCTCTGCTGACGTATTATCTGATACCAACAGACTTAAAGAATCAAAGGAGTGGAATTCCAACAGTAATCTTTAGAAATAATATATAAACATAATCTATTCACTTCGAACGTTATAATCAATTATGTTATCCCAGGTTACCAGTTGTTGATAACATCAACTCTTCCAGGAAGAACAACCATTCGCTATAAGCAGATAGTAACTCAACCTTTTCCTAAGATGACGATGCTAATTAAAACTGCATGTTATTATGTTCCAACTAGTTAAGATATGTACGAGATATTCTAAGAAGATGGAAGGCGAAACTGCCCAAATGAGCGCTGTAGGATGACATTGCCAGCCGTAAGATGACCGAACCCAGAGGAGACGTACTCGAGCCTTCCCAAAATACATAGGGAAACGAGAGGAGGCGTATCCATATGTCATGTCACCCGGACATAAACCAACTACAGGAGTTGCGGAAAGAGATAAGTCTATTTTTAAAGTAATGTTTAGATGAATAATATTTATTTCTTTGCTTATTAGAAACGTACTGAGTTGTTCTGTGCGAAAATAATGAAACGATGCAAATAGTGGGTTATGAATTAGGTTAAAGGTGGTCAGGTAATCTTTACATCCTAAACGTCAGATCCATATGTAGGTAGTCAGTCAGTGATTAAAGCCTACGCTCGAAATATTGTCAATGTAGTGTGAGAAAAGTTGTTTTCCCTAAGGTGTTGGTAAATCGTACACGACGTCAAAAGTGAACTCAAGTATGTATGATGGTTGTGATCAAAAAAATGGTAAATTAGAGACCATCCGTAGGAAGTGCTTGCGAGATGAATACATGTGTTTATATTAATTTAGGGTTATGACAGAACCGAAGCTATAATTCAGTGAATAAGTCCACAAGCCATGGTAGAAGTGATAGATACTCTATGTGACAGGAGAATGAAACACGTAAGGTAAATGTAATGTGTTATATGTTTAATGTGTGAAATAATGGCTGTTTAAAGAATTGATGGTATGAGGTTGGTGCATAGGAATAATAGTAATTATCGTTTCTTCATGAATACGATCATGGTTATGTAGTGGTGGCCATAATTGCTTCCAAGTTGAGCTTTGCGGAATGTTAGTGAGTTCGTTGTGTCTTTTAATTATTCACTTGCGAGCAAGCATAGATAGGTTGGTATATGATTGGAATGACACCTGATGGTTGACAAGTATACCCGAAAGTACCAATGATTTCCCGACTAGGAGGGTAAATTCGAGTACAGTATGTTCATACCTTCAGAGATATTTTCCGATTCTGAAATTATTCTCAGATGGAAGGAACGGTAGAGTTACTTCTTAGGCTTTATCCAATGTCACTGATGGCTGACTGTAGGTATATGAGTTATGACCCTACGAATAGGATCTTCACAGAGTAGACCACACAAGCCAATATGTTTTATATGGAATTAGGATAGTATCCACTTGGAAACATAATGCAATCGCACGAGTACTCACTTAGAGTAATAAATATGCTCAAGTTAAGAGTAGTGTACTTAAGATTACAGATACAATGTTGAATCATTTATTGCAAGTATACATTAATTTAAAAAGGGACTTATCAGTATTCACGCAGTGAAACAAAGAAGCATAAACATTCGCACCACATAATGTCGACTACTTGTTATAATACCATGAAAATATTCTCCCAGGTTAATCTGATTGTGTATCCCTAACACTGTGAACTAGAAGGAAAGAGAATTATCATATTTCAGTAGGTCAACATAAGCTTGAACTGAAAGAGAACAATCAAGTCGAAGGTTTCACAATGTAAAGTAGGAAGATTTTGATTCCAATTCATAAGATTTGATTCCAGACATAGAAATTGCGTCCTGCATATTTGAAACCACCCTCAATCTACAACTTTGTGTATAGTGTATTATACTGTAAATATTGTTTTATTGTTAGATGCATCTAATACTTTTAATCAAATATTTTTAATCTAATATTTTTAATTTAATATCTTTAATCTAATATTTTTAATTTAATATTTTTGATCTAATATTTCTAATAACGCAAATCTAACGATGATAATCATGTAATTCTGATTTAAGAATCCTAACTTAGTAATATCCGATTTGACGATTTATCTTACTTACCATAATGATATTTTGTTTAATTCTTTATCCAATCAAATTTCGACCATTCAAGACTTAATCATTGATGTACTACTGATTCAATATTCTTATTGAGGAATATTTTAATTTGAATGGCAACTTTTTCAGTAGGCACTATTAAGGTCGGACATATTAATCACTTAAGCATTTGTGGTGAACTTCACCCAACATTTTTGTCCGATACTGACATTTCTTAAATTCCTTTCATACCAGAAGTAAAGGTGTTCTAGGCCAATGACTTGTAATAGAGGAGATTAAATGGATATTTAGGCATTTCATCAGATATTCTGACAGGTGATGTGAAATATTTTTAAGAATTTAAAACTAATCCCGTCGAGAATGAGTAAAATACCTGGATGAAGCCTACAAATTTTTCAATTATAATTCAAGGGAGAATGATATAATGTCCAATTCATGGAATGAGATGAATGTATAATAAATGTGGTACGTTGAAGTATAAATTCTTCTTTTAATGTATTTTAGAATAGCGACCTAGATTTAAGTATTTATGTCATAACTTAATTAATTGTAAGGAATTCTAGTCAGTAGAGTGAGGGAGACGACTTTCGACGCGGTTTAGAGGTTCCTTAGATATAATTTGACGTACCCTTCTCATCATTCTGAACTCATAGCCCATATAAATGTATATGATAGCCGTTATAATTGCGAATTAAGCTAGCCTGGATCTTTACGCGTCTTTACCTTGGACGTGGGACGGCGCAGAAAGTTTTCTCTCTGTGTCAGTTCCCTTCTGACTGACCTTAAGAAGGCACTCTCCTCGTGAAATATTTCCACGTTTGGCATTTTGTTAACTGACTGACATCTTAATTAAGGCACGGTCGCTTCCTTTTAAGTAATAATCCTGCCTTATCTCATCGTCACCGTGAATACCTCTCCGAGTCCGTGTGATTTGAAACCAAAAGGAAAAGTTGTCCTGACATTGCTCTGTTTACAGACCGACTTAGTAGGGGAGAGAAAAGTGGTAGGAATTAGGAGTCAGAACCTAGACATAACTGAGATGGGAACGGCGAGAATAATTATTGGAACAAGTGGGAACCAGTGTTGGGAAAAGTGGGAAATATAAGTAACTGGGATAAATTGCACTTACCTAAGAAATATCTTACTCAATTACAACTACGAATTAATTTTCAACAAAGAATCAGTAAAACTAACATCACAATTACATCACAGAGCATCAGTCTTTAGGAAATCACTGACATTATTTTTAATATAAGACTGGAATGATACCAAAATCTGTGATTTATTATAGATACTTGAAGTGCCTGTCAACAGTATGCGAGACTAAATAAACATGATACCTTGGAACTTTTACAATGATTTATTCAAACAAAGTTTTCATTTCACACTCATGTTATAATTACTTCGATGGCCAACTGATTCCATTATATTTATTCAAGTAGGAGAATGGAAATTCCTTAACCCTTCGCAGTCACATGTTTATTCTTGTTCAATTATCTACAATACGTAATCCAATGAAGTCGTTTTATACGATTAACTAAATCTCAACCAGTAACCACAACAAGCTGCGTGTAAACGAATGAGTGTGCGTCGTATCTCCAGCTTTATACACTTGGCGCGATGCCTTGCGACACGCTGGCGCTACAGAGTTGTCGAATTCTCGATGCAATGTATATCGATTACTAGAACAGAACCATTAAAATTGTATTTGAATAAGTGAATTATGAGTAAATATTAAATTTAATGAACAGTAACGATTACAACTAAAAATGTATGTATTTATTCAGTACGTAGCTAGTTCTAGCATCCAATGAAAATTGTTCTCCAAAGACAACTAAGCTTTTACTTGAAATTGTGAACTTTCCGCAAGACGAAGTTGTTCAAGCAACCGCCATATCTCATACGTGTAGTAATTGTCAATGGACATAACTGAAACATGAAATAAAACAATTAGGCTACTTGAACAAGGGGCGCAAAAGAGTGAAGCGGTGGTGACAGTCGCTGCGCTACCACCTCAGTTGAACTAAAAGCACGTCCGAAGCTTCGACCGTCATTGTCCTGAAAACGGTCGAGTGTCTACGAATAAGTCGAATCATGTGTTCGCTTATTTTGACCCGTCTGTCACTGAGTGAAGTTTCTGTGAAGTCATGTTGATACACTTGGTGGGTTCCCCTCCTGAGTTGTGATTGAATTCGATGGATTAAGCTGTGTGTATGAAGCAGCCTCGGTGGAGAGATCATATCATGCCAGTGGATGAGAACAGATTACTTTGGAGAATACTGGACTCTGCCATAAAGTGGAGGAGGAGCGCAGAAACACCACGGGAATGATGATCAGACTGAGTTTTTAAGTGCATGATGTTGAAGTAGACGGTTCCATAATGCTAGCTGTAAATATACGATAATCAGGCGCTTAATTCATTCAAGGTCCTTTTTATTGTGCTTTAAGGTTAACTTACCTATCGAAGGTTATCGGCAATGCAAGTATGGGAAAGTGATTGGCTTGGACAGGTAGCTGTACTATTTTAATTAAGGTACATCCCCAGCATTTTCTTGGTGTGAAAACGGGAAACCACGGAAAACTATAGTCAGGACTGCTGGTGGAGGGATTCGAATCGAATCCACCTCTCCTGAACGAATACTCACATCTACGTGACCCTAAGCGCACGGCCAATTCGCTCGGTCACTGAAGATTTATGATGAACGTACGTTAATGCGGGTTTATATTAATTTCAAATATACGGCTTTACATTATGAAAATTAGTAATCTTTGTTTTAAATAATATTATTTTATTTACGTCGCACTAACTACGTTGACGGTTTTCGTAGACGCCGAGGTGTCGGATTTTTGTCCCGCAGGAGTTCTTTTATATGTCAGCAAATCTACTGACACAAGGCTGACGAATTTGAGCACCTTCCAATATCATCACACTCAGGCAGGATCGAACCTGTGAACTTGGGGTCAGAAGGCTGGCGCCTCAACCGTCTGAATCACTCAGCCCGGCGGATCTTTGTTTCCTCTTATGTTTTTGATATTCATAATTAATTCTCACTCGTATTATTTGTAACATTAATGGTTATTTATTCAGTCCGTAGATACATTTAGCATCCAAGGTAGGCAAAACGAAAATTGTTCTCCGAAGACAAAGGTCATCGATTCGATACTTTTACTTGAAACTGCAAATTTTCCGCAAGAAAAAAAAAAAGATCACAGAACCGCAGTATCTCAGGGCTGTTTGTATTAGATGGAAACAGAATCACACTTCTGGATAAATTTTAAAATACAATTATTTCTTTCTTTCTTTCTTTCTTTCTTTCTTTCTTTCTTTCTTTCTTTCTTTTCTTTCTTTCTTTCTTTCTTAATCCACAGGGCAATTTGGCCGTGCGGTTAGGAGCGCGCAGCTGTGAGCTTGCATCCGGGAGATAGTGGGTTCGAATCCCACTCTCGGCAGCCCTCAAGATGATTTTCCGTAGTTTCCCATTTTCACACCAGGAAAATGCTGGGGCTGTACCTTAATTAAGGCCACGGCCGCTTCCTTCCCATTCCTATGCCTTTCCTATCACATCGTCGCCATAAGACCTATCTGCGTCGGTGCGACATAAAGCAATATAACAAAAAAATTCTTAATCAGTTTACTCTCTAGGTTTGGTTTTTCCCCTCGTACTCGGTAGGGGATCCCATCTCTACAGCCTCAATAGCAGTGTCCTGGAGAATGAGACTTTGGGTCGTTGGGATACAACTGGGAAGTGGTTTTTTTTTTTTTTTTTTTTTTTTTTTTGCTATTTGCTTTACGTCGCACTGACACAGATAGGTCTTATGGCGACGATGGGATAGGAGAGGCCTAGGAAGTGGAAGGAAGCGGCCGTGGCCTTAATTAAGGTACAGCCCCAGCATTTTCCTGGTGTGAAAATGGGAAACCACGGAAAAACCATCTTCAGGGCTGTCGACAGTGGGATTCGAACCCACAATCTCCTGGATGCAAGCTCACTGCCACGCGCCCCTAACTGCACGGCCAACTCGCCCGGTCTACCTCTCTTACCCTTCCTGACAAAGTCTATACTTCTTCTTCGCAACCCATCATCCTCTATACACCTCACATGACCTCACCACACATTTCACAGCTTCATCAATAGAGTTCATTTCTAACTTAGCCTTTATCTCCTCATTCCGAGTACTCTATTCACTTGTTTGTACCAGCGATAATTCTCGCTACTTTTATGTCTGTCACTACTAATGAGTAAGATATCCGAAGTCCTCCCAGGTTTCAGTCCCGTACAGCGAAGTTAGTCTGAAAACAGACCGGTGTAAGGATAGCTTCGTCCGGAAGTTGACTTCTTTCTTGCAGTCTACTGTTGGGCGCAACTGCAAGCTCACTGCATTAGCTTTGCTGCACCTTGAGTCAATGTCACTTACTATTCAACGATCCTGGGAGAATACACATCCTAAACACTTGAAATTATCTACTGTACCTCTTCCAGTTTTGCACTCCTAAACCTAACATTCAGTTCTTTTACGTTTTATCCCTACTTTAGAAGATTAATTTTCATATACTTACTGCACTCTATTTTCAAGTTCCAATATTGTAGACTTTCAGCACAGTCTGCCATTAAGATCAAATCGTTGGCAGAGGCCAGACTGAATTTTACATTTGCACCTAACTGAATCCATCCCTGTCACTTTATATCTTCCAGCAGATGATCCATGTCAAATGGGAACAACAAAGGTGAAAGATTACAGCCTTGTCTATCCCTTGTAATTACCATGTACCAAAAACTCATTCTACCGTCAATTTTCACTGCAGCCCAATTGTCAACACTGAACATTGAAATGTCTTTGGTTGCTTTCAATAATCCACCTTTATTTCCATAAACTTCCAGTACGGCAAACATCTTTTCCCGCGGCTCTTTGCCAAATGCCTTCTCTAGATCTAAGAAATATTAAACCGAGCTCGACAGCTGCAGTCGCTTAAGTGCGGCCACTATCCAGTATTCTGGAGATAGTGGGTTCATACTGAACCCATAATTCTACGGTGAGAAAAATATTTTTTTTCTCTCCAATATTTATTTGGTATTAAGAAAGTACTTTTATGTTTGAAGGTAGCCATGTTGCGCTCCTAAGAGCCTCGATGTCGCGTGGGAAGGTTCTCACTCACGGCAAGCTCGTGAATTGCCGGGACACCTCGGTGGAACTCGAGTGCCCGACAATTCTTTAAATTCATGGAATTCTATACAACGAGGGATTTTGGCAATATAGTAAATGAAGAAATAAATAAGCAAAATTATTCGTACACCCTCCGTGAAGACAGAGACATCAGGGAAAAACATAAATGTAGTTAAGCCTAAGTGCAGGTTAGCGTGAGATCAGCGAACCAGCTACACGTGCCAAGGTCAGGGGAGGAAGAAAACGCGCGAAACGCACGGGCAGAAATAATTTATTTCCCCGGTTACGAGTGTAGAAAAATTATAAAATTAACGTCTAACATAAGTGCAAGTCTGTCCGGAGTTCTGGGACAAGTCTCATCAAAATCCGTCTATTAGACGCAAAATTGGCAGATTACACAATCAAGCCTCATAGAGGGGATAGCGTCCCTTCTGAGATTATAAAAGAAACCCCCCCACCGTAGATTTTTCAGTGTCGATCTGGAACTTGAAGCCGCGGGAGCTTGTGCCCGTCGTCATTAGAATTTCGCGCCAGATTGACCGACAAATAATTAAATACATGTCCGTGGCTAAGGTCCATATACTTGGTTAAGAAGAGAAAGCGATTGGAAAGTTCTGAACGTTTGCCGACAAACTAGGAAAGTGTAGGCTGGTTGAAATATACACAGCAAGTTTTATTTATATAATCTCATGTACGCCTGGAAGTGAAGAGGTTTATGGGGGAAGCTATTCAGAGTAGTTCTGCTCCCTTATCTGCTGAACACCTGTTTTTATTGAAGCAACGGAGAGAAACCACGCTGGGAACGCATCAGACAGTTGTAGTCGACTGCAGAGCGAGGGAAGTTCGTGGTGCAAATTACAGAGAAAGTGCCTGATTTATATGGTAATTTTAATATCGTGTGTGTGAAGGGTAGTGTTTTTATGAGTGAGATTTTGGAAATGAAAATGTTATCTGTGAAAATGAGCGGCTAAGCCCGAGGTCAGCTGGTGATGATGTAACCAGAATGCTGGGAATGTCACCATTGTGCAGGTCTGTCTATTTTATATTATGTTGTAGTTAGTTATTGTTCTGTCCCAACAAATTTTCCAGATGATTGTCGGGTTGAGATTCGTAATTATCAGGCGAAAAGTGTTGTAATTTTTGGTCAGCGTGTGAAACTTTCAGTGTGTAAAGTTCATGTCAAGAACGGTAAAATGCGGCGCCTAAAATTTTGTGTTGAATGTTCGATGAGATATCACCCAAAGCGTGGATTTTTGGAACGTTATAAGTGTAAATTAGTCGTGACGAATATCTTAATCTCAGATGTCAGTTGAATTCAGAAATGTTGGTCGATAATAATAATAATAATAATAATAATAATAATAATAATAATAATAATAATAATGTCTACCGCGGGATAAGGAAATTTTTCTATGTTAAAGTGCATTTAACCAGTATATTTTTACAAGGATCGCAGGCATATTTAGATGATTTCGGTGAAATTTGTTAGAGTCACAGTCATTAATGGGAAGGAAATGTTGAGACATCGTGTATATCAATGATACGAAAAGTCGCTGGGTGCTCTTGGACTCTCGAGGTTCGAAAGTCGTAATAATAGTAAAGTAAGAGATGTGTTTAATAATGGTAGTCGTTTTCACCAGGGGATCGAAGTATGAGAAAGGGTCTTGAAGGAAAAGGGATTGAGAGCGATGAATTTATAGGTATGTGGAAATGAGAGAGATGGATGAAATGAAGCTCGGATGTTAAGTGATACCGCTGGAATAAAGCGAGGAGAAGGAGTTTGAGACAAGCTATATTTTTAAAGAGGAAGTATTTAGGAAACAGGCTGTGTTGAGGCAGGCTGTATTGTTTTCCGCAATCAATCCGAATTTGAGACGAATATGGTGTGGAGCATCGTAAATTTATAGAAAGATTTCAAGTGAAAACGACTTTAGTAAATGTTAACTGGTAGTAAACATCCAGTAATTCTTGTTACGTAAAGCCCGTATGGATAATAAGATAATGAGCGACCTCAAGGATCAAAGAGCACTTTGGACCCATGGTTGGGTTGTACTGAATTTGTTCACTGGAGAGGTCATTGATAAAATAGTTGGAATTGATGATAGGCGATTTGAGAATTTCGAATGCGGTAGTGATGATTATTATTTTGAAGGCATCCACTATATTGTAAACGTGTGTTGGGAATTTTCATTTGCTTCCCTAACACTTCAGTGCACAGGCTGAGATTGTGTTCGAGGTGGAGAATCGTTCGTCACGTATATTTATTTTTGAGCTCACGTATTGTAATGGTAGAGACTTACTGTATTTTTTTTCGACTTGCATTCATTTGATAGTAAGAGACGTGGTTCCGATCGTGTGGTATTTGTCTGACCAGATTTTGTATTAAATGTCGGTGGTGTTTGAAATTGCTAGTTCGCCTGATATGTCAAGGGAGGCGTAGTACGACCCACTTTGACGCCCGACGATAGAATTAGGACGTCACATGTTATTCTTGGAGTCACTGATGATGAGACGTCCTAGGTCACGCCCGACGATAGAATTTGGAAGGCATCATGTACATAATGATTAGTGTTAGGGTGTACAGATTTCAAGTGAGCCCGACGATAGGTCTGGGATGGTAGCTGTACACACTCAAGTCTCAGTTTAGATGTTTCTTTTGTTTTTTTGTCGAAGCGGCCTGGATGAAGGTAGCAGTTACAGTACGATATGATTTTATGAAGAGGGTCAATGCGTAGCTCTCCATTGAGATAACGGGACAGCTGTTGACGGGTGAGGGTTGTCCAAGTGTTGGATATCGGCTCGATATAGATTAAATATTTTTACTGTGATTCTCCGTGCGTGTTAAGCTTTAATGACTTCGAGGTGTTAATTTATTCTTACGGACTTTATTGTTTTCTCGTTTTGACGTCCGTTCTCGTTTGATAGTGTGCATATTGACACTCAGTGTATTAGTGTGAGACTTGAGTTGCGAATGCGGTTTCGATTCGTCAGCCAGTAACAATATTTATTTTCAATCTTGTCGTACTTTCATTTTTATTCATAGTTAAAGTAAGTAAGTAATCACTTTACAAGTAGTGTGTTGGGACAGACAGTAAATAGAGATATCTGTACTGGTAGCATTGTTTTTCAAGGGAAAGAATTCCTTAACGTTGTAGTAAATTTTAGCGTGGACTGGTAATTTTATTAAGCATAACAAACCCATTTCTAACCTGAAAATCGGTTCGATAATAATATTTTTCAAGTGACTTTCCACTTTTTAATTATCTTCAGTGTTTGGCATTTCTTCTAAATGCATGATTAGTAATTGTTTCCTGCACTTCGCAGGTTTGTTCCTTTAGAACGACATAACGTAAGATCCTCTCGGATCCTGTTGTTGTTGTTTCCTTCCGAACAGCTGTTTGGGGTGATGCACATTTAGCATCGGGATTACCTTATCACTTAAGGGTGTCATGAATGACAAATACATGGTGGGATTTTATTTCAATTGTGAATGATGCTGTTAACTTGTAGTGAACACCATGCTTTCCCATAATATTTCGCAACCTATCCAAAGCAACTGATAGTCAGTTTGGTTCGATTAAGGGTCCATTCGGCGGGTGTTCCGTATCCGTTAAGGGTATTCGACTGGTGGATAACCTTAATTGAGAGAAAATCAGGCGTTCTACTTGTTGAAAGTCAGATTTTCCACGGATCGTGTGGATTAACTCTCAGTTCTCGTTTGGAATAATAGGTGCCCGGTTTTCAGGTCTTCCCTTTTTCAGTTTTTCAGTTTCGCTGTCCACTAACATATTAACTTCTCCGAAGCAACTCTTCGATATTGTAAGAAACAAAGTGACGGTATGTAATGTGACTGTGTGTGGAACATTCAAAAATCAATAATTTATATTTTTTTTTTGCAAGAATGCATATTAAATTAATGTTATCGTGCTCTTTCAATTTAATAAAAGTTAGTAAGCACATTTTTGCTCCTCATTTCAAGTAGTTAGGCTCTCTTCTGAACCCCATCGTTTGGTTAAGATCGTGACCGAATTTGTTCCCGCAACGACCCAGGATTTAAGAGTTCTAAATTATTCTACTGTAGCAGCCGTGGCCGACCAACGATGGAATGGTAAGTTCAAGGGTTCAATACCCCACTGTCAGAACTGTCGGTGTAACGTAAAGCAACTTGTAAAAAATAAATATAGCATTTTCAATTACATGGCGCATGCTGAAATCTGATCCCGATAGCCCCTCTGTGGTATGAAACCACACTAGTTTTCATCCAACTTACACTCAACCACGGATCTCAACATCCGTTTCAAAATACCAGTGAACACCTTGTTTGGTATACTGATCAATGAAATAAATCGATAGCTATTGCACTCAATCCTCTTCCGTTGTTTAGGCAGGTGCAATCACTTCTTTCGTCTAATCAGAAGGTACCTTACTAACATTTCATGCTAATATTATTACCATATCTCTGCCTTCCACCTGTATTTCAGAATCTCAGGTCTAATTTCATCTATTCCTGCTGATTTATAACAATGGAGTTTATTTATCATCCTTTCCACTTCCTCAAGCGTAATAACACTAACATCATTGTCCTCCTTCCCAAGGTCTCGGTCATTTTACACTGAGAAGATTTTCAAAGTATTCCACTTGTCCGTTGATTCCCTGGGATATATTATGAGTTCATCGGATTCACCCAAAACAATATTGATTTCCCTTTTCCCTCCCTTTCTTTCTTTATTAATGTTCAGAAAGTTTTCCCTGTCACTTGACCCAGCCTTTCTAGGTAATTTCCGAAATCTCTCCCTGACTTAGATTCAACAATTGATTGTTACGCTTTGTTCCTTTCATCTACGTACAGGTCCCTGCCTGCATCAGTTCTTGATTGGAGCCATTTCTTATACGCTTAAAAGCTGGCCTCTCCATCATTCCGCCAATATGTTCCCTTTTTTTCCATATTAACGTACAGTTGTTCCTAGGCATTCCCTTGCTGTTTCAACTACAGTATCCCTGTATGCCACCCATTCTCTATCTGTATCCTAAACCTGCTTACTGTCTATTACGTGGAACTTCTCACTTATCATATCCTGCATATTTATTTATTTATTTATTTATTTATTTATTTAATTCATTCAGTCGTTTTACCCATGACCACTGAGATCTTTCTACACTTGATAATGAGTTGTGCAATATAGCGATTATACTTCGCCACTGTGCATGCATCAATACCAATGGATTACTTTTATATCATGTTCTATAATCTACCGATAATATCTCCTAGTATTCAGAAGAGCATAGAGCCTCAGTGGCTCAGGTGGCAGCGCGCTGGCCTCTCACCGCGGCGTTTCGTTGTTCAAATACCAGTTGCTTCGTAAGTTATGAGATTTGTGCTGGACAAAGTGGAGGCGTGACAGGTTTTTCTCCGTGTACTCCGGTTTCTCTGTAATTTTGCATTCCACCAACACACTCCAACGTAATTCCATTTCATGTTAGTCATTAATCATTCCCCCAGAGGAGTGCGACAAGCTTTGGTAACCGGCATAATTGCTATCCTTGCCGCTGGATGGGGGCTTCGTTCATTCTATTCCTGACCCGGTCGAATAACTGGAATTAGACTGTGGATTTTCATTCAGAAGAGCATGGCATTAATACGTACGAATGTGTAGTACGTGCGCTTGTTAGAAACAAAGATGAAACTAGATACCAAGCGTAGGAAAGTAAAGAAATAGTTGAAGATTTGTTAATAAATTCATTCGATTCACTGAATATGATTGCAAAACGAAAACTCTATCAGATTACAAATGTTTACTCACCCCAAAGAAGAATGATAGCATGGTATTACACTCGAGTAAGTTTCTCGCTGGTGCACTCTTCTCAGAAAAAAATTAAATCCACAGATATAATGTTCATTGTGGGTGTCCACAGTGTTTGCATCTACATCGCATGTGGATTATATATTTTGATAATAATAAAAATTAATTCTGATAGGATATTAAATGTGAGGAAAAACATTACCAGGCGCTCGTTCTTTTCTGGAGCGGCTATAACTAGTGACATCGTGACTTACAGCTGTTTAGCGTTACAAAAATGTTGCAATGTTTGGGTTGGGAAGAATTGAGAGAAAGAAGAAGAGCTGCTCGACTAAGTGGTATGTTCCGAGCTGTCAGCGGAGAGATGGCGTGGAATGACATTAGTAGGCGAATAAGTTTGAAAGGCGTTTATAAAAGTAGGAAAGATCACAATATGAAGATAAAGTTGGAATTCAAGAGGACAAACTGGGGCAAATATTCATTTATAGGAAGGGGAGTTAGGGATTGGAATAACTTACCACGGGAGATGTTCAATAAATTTCCAATTTCTTTGAAATCATTTCGGAAAAGGCTAGGAAAGCAACAGATAGGGAATCTGCCACATGGGCGACTGCCCTAAATGCAGATCAGTATTGATTGATTCTACGAGGGCTGGAAATAAAGTAGTGGCAACGCAGTCCAGACACTCGCAAGAGATCTGGCGTGCGCAAATAACTTATGGGAGCGGTCAGGTGGCACTCTTCTCAATGTATAGTGTACATTTGACGGACATCCAATTGGGAGTGGTGTTGCTGTGTGGCGTTGAAATGAAAAATGTCGATTTCACCGCTCTAAAGACCGTTTTCAAAACGTGATCAGAGTTCGTGGATTATAATCGAGGTTGCCGGTGGCAACACTGCATTCAGAATGCTATCGAGGATTACATGAAGCCTGTAGAGAGAATGCATCACCGTATAAGAATGTTGAACGATGGGTCAAGGTGCTTTGTTCGGGTCGGAATGACACTTGCACCGCACAGATCGGCCGCCCATTCCTCAAGATCGGATTGACGTCGTGAGTGGTCTCGTTACCGATGGACTGTCCGGTAATTATCCGTAGAGGCTGGTCTCAGTCATCATACGGTGCGGCACATACTGACGAAATGTCGTTTCATCCCGCTGGTTTCCACATTAACATCTGCGCCCGGCTATGTGGCGCAAACTTCCACGTTCAATGCGAGATGATCGCCCTATCGTACCATGTCACAAACAAGTCAAGCTCTTATTGCAACGATGGCTTTGGGAGGTCTTGGAACACCCTCCGTAGTCACAAGACACAAGTCCTTGTGACTTCCACCTGTTTCCAAAGTTGAAGGAACTTGTCCGAAGCCGCCGATCTCCTGCCGTGTCATCTGTAGAGTAGAGAGAACGCCTTGACAACGGTCTCCAACGGAGGGTGACTAAATTGCAGGTATGTAATGCAATTGTACTTGTTAGTTGATTAAATATTGCCAATACTTTATTTACAACCCTCGTAGAATGTAATACGATAAATTATGTAGTTAATTAATTGTTGTATCGCAATAAATCCGCTGTTGTTTCAGTTAGAATGCCTATACGCGATTCAAACACATCATCTGTTCCAGAAGCAGTATTATTGTTTTTATAACTTTTATTGTGACATGTTCACAATACATTATTTCATTGAAATTATGGCGTTCTTACTGTGTCACATCCATAAGGATATTAGTAACTTTCTACTCGATGAGTATAAAAAGGATAGAGCATGGTATTTCATTCTCTAGTTAAGTAGTTGGATGAACTCACCTGATTAACTAATGCCTGTGGTTCTCCGGCTCCCCCTCTTGCCCACAGGACGGGGATTCCCGCAGTCCCTGCTGCTAGCGCCACACCTACCGCAGCGGGACTTCCCCCGACCACCAACATGGCGACCACGTGCTTCCCTTCCAGCGTTGAGCAAGTCTTCTCCAGCACCGCGGCAGAAAACTGATGTTTATCCGGAAAAGTAATAAGCAGTGGTGCTAGTGTAATATTGCTGTAGGAAGTATCCAGCAGTGACTTCGTCATGTTAGCCAGAGTCTTATTGAAAGCGCGCGTGAACGTTTGAGCGTGCGACTCGCTGCACGCTAGTGAGAGATACATGGTCCAGTGCGGCTGCGCAGTAACCGTACTCCCTCGCAATGTCATTAGCATAGTCACCGCCAAGACACAACAACTGAAGTTGGAATGCATCTTCTTCAACTTTAATCACTCAAATACTATTAACAAAATACCTTCTCAACAAAGCACGTTCGTAGCCTCCTTGGCTTAACAACAGCTTATTAACACATTTGTGGAAGATCTCTATACACTAGAGTAGCTTCATGTTGACTCAATAGTATTTCCAAAGAGAAAATGAAGTATCACCGCAGATAGCGTCTCCGGTGAACCTGAAAGCGCGTCGCCTGGCTTTTACTGTCACGTGAAGGTGGCAGTGAACAGTAGTACTCATCCTGAATTTTCACTGCTAAAATGAAGCAAGTACCCATAGTGCTATCCTATCCGTTTGGATATTTCAAAACTATGGTCATTTTGTCCAAGGCTCACAATCAATTTGCTAGTTAACTTTCCTGTAAATGTTAAGTCTTGCGTTTGAAATGTATTAAATAAAAACACCATGACCACCAACTGCTGAAGCTAGACTGCTGAGTATGATTCATGTCTCTAAGCGTCACTGCTGGTATACGAGCCTGGATATTGCCGTATCCATCGCCCACATTCGGTTCATTGGAGTGAAGATGGTGAGCTCATAATCAGTTTCTGAAACAAAAGGAGAAAATGGAATTTCAGTACCATAAATTAATATTTTATAAATAAATATAACTATGTTTCCTACCACAGGCATTTATGCAGTAGCTGTAGCCCAGAACCCACAATTTGGGACAAAGAAAAGTAACAATTAGCAATGTAATCAATATAATCTTCGTATAATATATGACAAATAACAGTCACCTCTCTTGATAAAGTCACGGCAGTACAATAACGGGCAATACTTCGTTGTACGACCTGCAATAGATACACCTTACAGCATAAATACTGACGGTATGGGAGTGATATTTTGCACTTATTTCAAACTCTACGAAAAATTATGAAAATACGGGCGAAAATAAAATTTCTATGGTGATTTCAATTTTGGACACAGGAAAACAAAGTGAAATATCACATTGGTTGTCTTTTAATTTATGAATATGTGAATAAGTACACAATATTTCACAAAATATCTATTAATTCGTTATTTACAATCCATCAAAATTTCAAAGCACTAGCATGTGTAGTTACTGAGAAAAGTGTTCCTATGTGACGAAAAATTGGTGTCATAAAAATCACGGCTTATACTTCTTAATTGCATGGTCTTTTCTAATGCAGCAACAAACACACGTAAATTTGATAAAATTCATTTGGTTGAACAAAATGCTGAACTTTTTCTCCAAACGTAATTTGTAAAAACTGATTTATAGTATGATCGGTATGTGAAAATAACTAGTCAGGAAATTTTAATTTCAGGTACTGCTACCGAGTGAGTTGAACGTACGGCTAGGGTTTCATAGCTGTGAGCTTGCATTCGTGAGATGCTGGATTCGAATCCCACCGTCAGCGGCTCTGAATATGGTTTTCCGCGGTTTCTCACTTTCACAGCCGTACATTAGGGGGCTGTATCTTAATTAAGGTGACAGTCACTACCTTCCCAATCTTAGCCCTTTCCCATTGTTGCGTGCCGAAAACCTTCGATGCGTTGGTGCGATTTTAAAGCACTTGCAAAATAATGAACCACGCTATACGAGGAAGAGACAGGACGGTAAGAACAGCGTGAAGCAAGGCGCATGCTTCGTAACTGTACTGTCTTCGTAGAAAATATCCGTCTCGAAGTACGCCCCATTCTTTCCTTAGAGCTTGTTTGACTGGTGGGGACACCTCTACACTGAGGTAGGCAAGTCACGATACACTGTAGTGAGGAAGGTATCATGGTGAACGTTGCTGTGAGGAGAAGGAATGGCAAAATGTAATATCGATTGGAACGTAGAGCGGCGAAGTACACTTGCAAAATTTCGGGTTCTATTAAAAGAATTCACATACAACACCCGGAGAGATCTATTGAACTAATAATATTAATACTGTTATTTTCTTTACGTCTCACTGACTAGTTTTACGGATTTCAGACGCCGAGGTGCTGGAATTTAGTCCCGCAAAAGTTCTTTTACGTTCTACTACCGAATCTGCGAAGTTGGGGTCAGAGGCCCAGTACCTCAGCCACTCATCCCGGTAATCCATTAAACTTCATGTTACACCGGTGGAATAGAGGCAATATAGCACAAGGTACAGTATATTGTTGTATTAAGCTGGAAGATAATTTAATTAGTAGGCATTTAGACTGCAAGATGGGCTAAAACAAGGATGTGGACTGTCGTCGTTGTTATTTTTGCTATTTATTAACGATATTTTGGAAGGGCACGGAAGAGGAAAATGGGCAGTGCCGGTAGTGCATAAACTGGAGATCCCAGGATTGATATTCGCAGATGATGTAATCTTATTTAACAGGAGAGAATTACAAAGGAGTCTGAAGGAACTGCCGGAGTTCACAAGGAAGTGGTCATGAAAAATAAACAGTAACAAATCAAAGGTGCTAATTATAAGCAAGAATAGGTTGTGGAAGACGAAAAGAGAACAGGTGTTACAGGGAGAGAGCATAGAATAAGTAGATAGAATATTTAGGATTGCTGTCAAATAGAAGGGGTGGATGGGATGATCATATTAAGAATGCCAGTACTGTGATAAAATGAAAATTCGTTAGCTGTTTTCCTTAAATTAAGCATAGTGGCGCAGTTATCAAGTTGTGGTCCTTCTGATCCCAAGATAGCAGGTTTGTTTCCAGCTGCAGTGGTGAGTGTGGAAATGCGACAGCTCCGTGTCAATGCCTTCGAGCATCTTAATGAACTCCTATGGAACAAACCTTCGATACTGTGATGTCTCTTAGCATCCTTAGCGATGGAGGGGAAGATTAAACAATTATTTTTATCATTATTATTTTAGGAAGTAATATTATTGCATTTTTGTTCGGCTTCTTCGCTGAGTGCTCAGCGTATTACGTGCGTTTCAAAAGGCCCTGGATTCTATTCCCGGCCAGGGCGCGTTTTTAACTACGTGTGGTTAATTCCTTTAGCACGGGAATTGTGTATAGCAACACGCAATAGTGGATAAATCTCTCCACATGGAGTTAAAACTGGGCCAAAACTACACCCTTGCTAATCCTAGCTATAGTATTTAAATAATTGCGTTCTAAATTACTGGTTTACAGCGGTACGTGCCTCTCTCTTACCTAAGAGCAAATACATCTATTAGCTCTGTTCCTGTGGTATTAATTCAGGCAGTCAGCTCCCCTGAGACAGAAAATTCGTCCTTTTATTCCTAAAATGATTAAAAATTTGGTTTTAAATCTGTAAGTGGAATTAAATAATTGAGGAAAGGTTTGAACAGCATAATAATCCATTAATGCACGAAATAAATGTAAAACACACTGAAATATAAAAAATAAATATTCATGAGAAGTGGGGATGGGATCTTAAGATCAAACAGAAATTATAGGGAAAGTAGATGACACAATTCTACCCTCTGCGCATTCTACATCACCTATAGAATTCAGAAAGGATAATGATTAAGAACACAAGGCGTGCTTCAAGAAGTTGTTACGACAGCCCTGAAGATGGTCTTCCGTGGTTTCCCATTTTCACACCAGGCAAATGCCGGGGCTGTACCTTAATTAAGGCCACGGCTGCTTCCTTTCACTTCCTAGGCCTTTCCCATCCCATCGTCGCCATAAGACATATCTGTGTCGGTGCGACGTAAAGCAAATAGCAAAGAAAAAAGAAGTTGTTATGTAATAATACCGTGAGAAGGATGTTTCTCATTAAAAGGACTCGACTGTCATGGCCCGCTTTGCTATAGTATTTAAATAATTGCGTTCTAAATTACTGGTTTACAGCGGTACGTGCCTCTCTCTTACCTAAGAGCAAATACATCTATTAGCTCTGTTCCTGTGGTATTAATTCAGGCAGTCAGCTCCCCTGAGACATTCTTGTTGTGTTGCCGCCATGCCCTGATAAGAACATCTCTAAACGAGAAGGTGGTGAAACGGCTGTATCCCCCGCGCGTCCTTGAGGAATGTCTCTTCTTGTTGTACAGACAAAACGAAGCAATTCCCTGTTCACAGCCTTCAAATGTCTCCTGTTGATTGTGACGCTAATAAAGGGTAAACACTCCAGAAATGTGTAACTTTAACACTATGAATAGCCTGGATAACTGACGAACTACTGAGAAATCTAGCTAATGACGATCTATTTTCCAAATAATTCTCTAGTCATTCGCTGGCGTTACTCATAAGGGTTGGACAAGACTACTTTTTATGAAATTTGATGGGATGATCAATTAAGATACCATAAACTTAACAGTAATAGGAATTCTACCATAAAATAATATGTACAGAGTGGTACTTAAAAGATATAATAACTTTTTGCAGCATTTTTAAATGGATAGGGTGAACGAAGGCATTAATTGCAATGAAATTTGCTAGGAATATCAATTCAGACATCAGAAAGTCATTGCATGCCCGCCATTGTTGCATTTTCTTCCAATAGAGTCCTTGTACCAGTACACGGTCTCTTTAATCAAATCGGGCCTATGACATTCGATGTTAGGCCCCTTAAAACAACAAGCATCATCATCATCAGCAGCATTTAATCAAGTGCAACACCAGAAAGCCTTTCCAAAATAATAATAATAATAATAATAATAATAATAATAATAATAATAATAATAAATGTCGCTTCTGTGGTGTGATTAGCTGCCACCTCCAGAGGCCCGGGTTCGAACCCGGCTCTGTCACGAAATTTGAATAGGTGGTACGAGGGATGGAACGGGGTTCACTTAGCCTCGGGAGGTCAACTGAGTAGAGGGGTGTTCGATTCCCACTTCAGCGATCATCGAAGCGTTTTTCCGTGGCTTCCCACTTCTCCTCCAGGAAATGCCAGCGTGGTACCTTACTTAAGGCCACGGCTGCTGCCTTCCCTCTTGCTTGTCTATCCCTTCTAACCTGCCCATTCACCCATAAGGCCCCTGTTCAGCATAGCAGGCGAAGCCACCTGGTCGAGGTGCTGGTTCTCCTCTTCAGTTGTATCCCACAGACCCCAAGTCTGGCGCTCCAGAACACTGCCCTCGAGGCGATAGAGGTGGGATACCTCGTTGAGTTCGAGGGAAAAATCAACCCTAGACGGTAAACGAATCAATAATAATAATAATAATAATAATAATAATAATAATAATAATTTCCTGTGCAAGTTTCTAGCCTAGTGTAGCAATGCAAGGCAACCCACAGACGAGGGTTGTGTGTACATTGCAGGGGTGTTGGAGACAGTAAAAACACTCAGTTCCCAAGCCATAAAATTAACCACTTAAGGTTAAAGTCCACGACCCAATCGGGAATCGAACCCGTGACCCTCTGAACCGAAGAGAACTACGCTCACCATTCAGCCAATGATCCGGATTCCAACACAGTCAAAATTGCAATCATGTGTTCGTACTTGTATTACAGTCCACCTTTCCAACAAACTCTTGGCATCGTTCGCTGACTGTCGAAAGCAGTCCACGGCCCAAACACAGTCACAGTCGAGTATGTGATTCCCTTATGTGTCCGAGGGGGCTCACAATTGGAGAATGAAAAGTGAGACTACCGACCAATTAGGTACTATGTCCCATGACAGCTGGGGAAATTTTTCTTGGTGCAAATGGTTTTATATCTTGACAGTATGTATGACATTCATGGTCTTGGATAAATTACGTTTGTTTAGATGATGCTTGTGTTGATATAGGCCTATATGTGTGTAATTGGGCTGGGTAGGCAGCAACCAATGCTCAGTAGTGTCGCGCGTTGCCTATGTTCGCTTTATATTATTTTTTTCTAACGGCTTTTTTCGCCGATCACGACCGACTCCAATCCTTAGACCCTAATGCTACTTTCGATCGTTCAAAGATGGCGAATCGAGTAGCCAGATTCGTTGGAAACGTGGGTTTGTTTTGGTTTGTTCCTATCGTATGTAGTCGGTGTGATTTCATAAAATTTGACGATAAATATTCGTTTCTTTGTAGAATATAAATGTGCGACTGTATTTATATGTGTCAGTGGACACCTAGAATTTGTAATTATACGTAGTAATGTGATAATGTGTTTGTTTTGATCGTGTTGTGAACCAGGTTTAAGTCGAACTATGACAATGAGTCTCATACAACTATTCTTAAGTTTTCTGCGGAGTAAAACATTAAGAGAGTAATGGATTATTTTGAAGACGATGAGAAAACTGTAGCGTGCATACATCAGTTTGAGAATAAGTCTGAGGCTAAGGAAGACATTTCTCTAATTCCAAACGGTGAACCTACACGTGTTCCACGAAAATATTAATTTAGATAGAATATAATTGATATTGTGATATTCCCTCAGTGTTTATATGCTCCAAAATCACGAGTGATTTAGATGTAAGTGTGCTTTACAATAATCTGTGCTTGCCTGCGGAAATGTTTGGCTGGATCTTGCATTAGAACAAAACTTATAAGAGTGACAAGTGGAGCAATCTGTATCCTGTTACACAGAAGAAATAGTGACTAGGAGGGATTAACTAGGTTTGTAACGCAGGGTTTGAACTACCAACACCTTCCGATTCATGCTGTGGTTTTCTGTTATCAAGCAGACTACACTGAACTGAATCTCGTTCATGTAGTTAAATATCAATGTTTAAAATCCATTTTGCACTCATGTTCTTTTTTTTTTTTTTTTTTTTTTTTTGCTTTTTGTTTAAAGGGGACTAACATCGAGGTCATCGGCCCCTAATGGTACGAAATAAAAAGACAACAAAAAGTTCAAAAAATACACTGACCAAAATAAAAAAATTCATGAAAAATGAATGGATGGACATGAACACAAAAAAATGCAAACAAGAAACAAACAAACAAAAAACAGTGGATCCGACTCAAAAAAAGGTCATAAATAACACTATTGCTGACCAAGGGACCACTTATAAAGCACAGTCCTGAATCGAAGGTGCTTGATGTCTAAAGGGGTCCAAAAACCAGGTCTAAGGCCCCTCAGAATGGTACATGATGCGAGTAAAGTAGAACCATGGTATTTGTCATGTTGGGGTACTAATCGAAAGTAGCGAAGACTCACGGTACTCCACACAAGATGGTACTACTCACAAGTATTGTACTTCGTATAGGTAACGCAAACCTATGGTGTTTCTCACACAATGGTGCCACTCATAGCCAACGCAAACCGATGAGTTTCCTCACCTAGGTGTACTAACCACAGGGACTCGCACTATCCCGTGGTGTTCCTCACATAGTGGGTACTAATCACAGGCAACGCAGACGCACGGTGTCGCTCATATAGTGGTACAACTCACAGGAAACGCCCAGACCCGCGGTGTTGCTCACATGGGTACGACGCACGGGTACTGGAAACCCACAGGAGAACCCCCTCTTGCTGCTACTAATCACAGACCTATCTCGTACCTAATGTAGTGGAACTACGCGCAAGTACAAGCAACCCATGGTGTTCCCCGCATGATGGTACGAATCAAAAGTAGTTTCATGGTCCTAATTAAATCATCCCTTGGTCGCCCCTTTTAGTCGCCTCTTACGACAGACAGGGGATACTGCGGGTGTATTCTACATGTGCGTCCCCCACTCGCAGGGGGTAGTGTGTTTGGTCCGCGAGAGGTATTTTATTTCCCTCAAGTCCGCCGGCAAGCCGGTTAGGACCCCCCTATCCGCCACCTGGGACGCGCCACGTGGGAGTATCACCTCTCCCTCTGCTACGCCAGCGTAGCAGGTTCGTGGCTCATGTTCTTTAATGGGTAAAAACCTATTATATCTTTGGTGTCTGAACGTTTCATTACTAAGGTTGCCATCATTGTGTGAAGTGCTGCTATGCCATATCTCAAAATTATGTTAGCATTAACAGGGCCGTTCATTGGGTTGACATAATCATTTCGGGTGTACTCGGGCTGAGTGGCTCAGACGGTTAAGGTGCTTGCCTTCTGACCCCAAGTTGGCAGGTTCGATCCTGACTCAGTCAGGTGGTATTTGAAGGTGCTCAAATACTTCGTGTCGGTCGATTTACTGGCAAGTAAAAGAATTCCTGTGGGACAAAATTCCGGCATTTCGGCGTCTCCGAAAACCGTAAAAATGTAGTTAGTAAGACGATAAGCCAAGAACATTATTATTTCGGGTTTATTTCCGCTTCATTGCGTGCTGAACGTAAATTGTCCACCACTTCAAAACTAAGGCAGCAAATTTTGTTTCATAGTTATCATAAGACCGAATAAATTGAGGAATTTAGCACCTTAATTTGTTTTCAAACATTCAAAATGATGTTTTAAATATAATTTTTAAGTTTTATCTTGTATTTTCATCTACCCAGCGAACTGAAATCTATGAGAAAACGTTATTTGACTAATTGTAATTTCTAAATAAGCAGGTTGTTGTTATCTTTTCTAGTAGAATATATGTGATTCTAGTTGATTATATGTTATGCGTACTTGTTGGCGAAGCGGTTTCATACGTGAAAAAATGGTGTTACATGTATCATGTTAAATTACCACCGTTGGTATAATATGTACGTGATATTTTCATGTTAGCCAATATCAGCAATCCGGCTACTTCGGCCGCCATGCTTTTTAAAATATTACGGTCTGAGAATTGGAGTCGGTTTTGCGCCCAAGTACCTGGGTAGCTTTGTACTCCTTATTTTTATGCCATCCGTTATGTATGTGTCTTGTGTTATACAGATTGCCGTGGGTTCGTTTCTGAATAAGTGCTAAGCCTGAGCAGTGAGTAAAGCATGTACTGTGTCGTCCAATTCAGTGACATGCTTAGAAAGACTTAATGTGCCTAATCTGCCTCCTGACGTTCGCTTCTTTCTTCTCAGCGATACACTTTAACGGGTAAGTTAAGTTAATTTGGTTATATTATGGGAAGTGACAGTAATTTTTGACAATATTCTTCCATTGAACATGAAGATAAATTGCTATTTTTGGAGGACGGACATTATTTAGATAATTAGTAAACTTATTAATTTTTATTGTTTTACCCTAGCTCCTTAAAGGAAAAGGCAGTCTTCCATGCTGGCACATAAAACCGTACGAGAAAGAAAGAATTCAGTGGACGCAGAATGGGTCTCAGCGCACAAGTGGCCACAGCAGGTCCTTGATCCAACAACTCTGCACTCCGACAGGCCAGCCGAGCAAAGGAGGGTTGGCCACGGCTCTACCGTGGCTCTACGCCTCTGCATTCAGGAGACGGGACAGGGCTGGGCCTCATGGTTGTCCCCAACCGTCGGCTGTCGTGAGAATGGTTTTCCGTGGTTTTCCATTCTCCTGCACTAAAGCGAATGCCGGGACAGTTACTATTATAGGCTATGGCCGCCAACCCCCTCACCCTCCCCACACATCTCTTTCACCGTAGCAAATCTCCCGGCCTGAGAGACGGTGTCACCGTCTGAGAGGCCCATGAAAACATTTTAGTAGTAGCAGTAGTAGTAGTAGTAGTAGTAGTAGTAGTAGTAGTAGTAGAAATAATTCCAACGCATCGCATTCATGTATCAGTCATTTAATGGATACAAAGTCAGCGCATGCCGATATAAGGATACCTGAAAATATTCGTGTACTAATAATGAACTACGTTCTGAAAAGAACCTATAAACTGCCCACAGCATTAGAAAATGAGTGATTTTGACCAGGAATCTGCTAGTTTCCTCGATTGTGCTAATAAAATATTATATTGGAATATATTTCTTTAGCTTCAATTAAAAACGATACAAAACTATTAAAACCTTTATCTTTTGATATTGTTATATTCCGAGATATCAGACTCTGTTGAGGGCTAGAATCATAGGTGAAGAGGGATAGTCTGTAAGTACGGATGTACTCTGCTCATCACCGGACAAAAGGTGTTCAAAATGCTCGCCTCCTGCCGAACTGCAGGCTTGTGCTTGTCGTCGCATGGAGTTACGAACACACTCAAATATGCCCGGTGTTGTACAAATTGTTTGAAAGGACCTTGTAATTCCGCCATGAAGTCTTGCATCATCCTGCACAGTAGTTGCGCACAACAAAGAATTTGATTAACCCTACGCAAAGAAGTCCAACAGTCTAGATCAGAAAATCATGAAGGCCAAGAAAGTTTTTTTAAATAGCATAGTTGTTTTACGTCGCACTGACACAGATAGGTCTTACGGCGACGATGGGACAGTAAAGGGCTAGGAGTGGAAAGGAAGCGGCCGTTGCCTTAATTAATGTACAGCCCCAGCATTTGCCTGGTGTGAAAATGGGAAACCACGGAAAATTATTTTCAGGGCTGCCAAGAAAGTAGGCATTTCTAGACCATTGTTCATATACAACACTTTCCTTCTCTATGTGTGAGGAAGCCAACCCTGAATTTATTCCATGTACTTTTGAAACACATGGATGCTGTATCTATATAAATAAAATCGTAACGACTGTGTCTCTGTACATTGAATATTTCGGTAAAACTTTCGTACAGGTATCCGTTTCAGGTGTAATAATGACCATATGCAATTTTTTTAGCTTTTATGTCTGTTTATCTGAGCTTTTATAAATGGAAAACTACTAGATATATTTCTATTAAACTTCATATTTAGAATCCATCTGTCCTCGGGTAGGTTTTAGGATCAATATTATTTCTAAGTCCCTGAATTGGCTGGGGATTTATAGGAAGAGCGAAACAATATTTTATCTTCCCACAAAATGTACATGACCAACCTTAATGGAAATCTACCAGCCTGGAAATCAATTTCTAAGACATTTTTATCATGTGCCCCTTTTCGATATGAGGATTAATAAGGAATATATCATGAACGGAGTGTGTTACAGTCTGTCATGTCACTTCAAGGCGGGTTAACGAGAAGAACTGAGGAGCCACTCTACTATTTTATACAGAACAGAAAATAAGTGAGGTTATCGTCAACGATTGGTTTCATAAGACTTCAGCCACAGCACCACGAATACAATATGTCACCGAGAAGCAGGGAGAATTTCGCACAATTACGGACCAGGAACTGTACCGTTCAATAAACTCTTTGATCGTCTTCATTTTGCATCGACTTCGTATATCTTTATTGTACTTCACGTAACTGTCACATGCTTTTGCAGAAAAATATCAGTTCAACATGCTCTATTATTCGTTTCAAAACAAGCATGTAGCTTCGCATAAATTCATGAATGCATCGTGTAATCCATTACCAATTCCCCTGCGAAGAACGCGCACAATTGCTAGTAAGTTAATAAAATAGGTTTGTATAGCATGAAATCAAAACCTAATTTTCGCTATAAATGGCTTTATGTATTGCCGTCCTGTTGCCAGCGTGCAAGGTGGTATTGCATAGCGCACCCACCGTTGAACTTCCGTCAGTGCATATGCCACCCACCGCGATGCGATTTTGCGCAGTTGCAGCTCATTACACAATATATTCTGGACGGTGCGTTTCTCGATGCCACTTGCCCTCTCTAACACCAGTAGCGTCCATCGTCTGTCTTCATCCAGGAGCTGCTCGATGAAGGCACGTGCCACGTCGGTCCGTACACTGACAGGTCGTCCCGAACGTTGTTCATCACTGATTGACACACGTCCTAGCTGAAACTTTCCTACCCACCGTGCTACTGTACGGTATGGTAGGGCATTATCCCCAAGGGCATCCACTAATTCACTGTGACATTCCATCGCATTTCTCCTTCGGAGAACGGCTATTTTGATGTAAGCGCGCTGCTCAACACGGGTTACTTCCATCTCGCACGACACTCACAAACTGACTGATTTCACAGCCCTCGCTGCGCTACTACCAGCTATCACAGAGCCATCTGTTATTCTGCAAACATACTATGCCTGCAGAACTTCCACACGACACATATACGTTTGTGATCCGTTCACAAATCTACATGAAAAAAAGTAGTTGCCATGACTTTTGCCCCAATCCTCGTATTATTAATTGAGTTAAGGTAATATTCCCATAACTATAAATATAATGCATTGTTATTTCCTTTACGTCCTACCATTTAATTTTATGGTTTTTGGATACACCGAGGTACCGAAATTTAGCCCCGGAGGAGTTCTTTCACGTGCCAGTAAATTTACTAAAAAGGGTGATGTATTTGAGCACCTTCAAATACTACCGGACTGAGCCAGGATCGAACTTGCCAAGTTGGGGTTAGAAGGCCACTCAGCCCAGAGCAAAGGCGTAGAGAAAGAAGGAGAGGTAGTTGATATTTTTCAAATGAACCAAATATATGAACATTATTTTCGTGTTAAACAAGAGATTCCTTAGTAAATGACTTCGCATGTAATTGTTAAAGAGAGGGATGGTTGAAAGTAAGAAATGCATTGCTGGTCTACAGTCTCTCCGTGAAAGGGCTAGTAGTCCTGTTAGTGGGATAACGTTAATCAATGCCACTCTCAGAGGACAGCGCTGTATTGTCCTGGATACAAAGAGCGGGTAATGGTCGGAGTTGTTCCCTTAGGTACAGAGTACCGGGCTGGCGTCGAATTTAATTGGACAGGCAGGGGCCTCTGAAAATATTCAGGGCAGACGTAGGAACTTATATCGTAAAGGAGAGCATAGGAGAGAGTAAGAGTATTCTTCACCACTTACGAATTTGAGATTCAGTTTAATCTCTGATACCATAAATATATGGAATAATTTATGTTAAGACTTGCAAAATGTACTCGTCTTTGACAAGCCGGTTACTTACGATGTCACTGACTTCAGCAGTCACCGTGCTTGGTTAGAGCAAACGATCGGGAGTGCCAGATTATAAACAAAACAAACCCCATGGCACTATGGCCCTGATGGGTTCTGGCCTACCAAGCGACAGCTGCTCAGCACAAAGGCCTGCAGATGACGAGCTGACGCGTGGTCAGCGTGATGAAAACAAACCCTATGTTGCTATAGCCCTGATAGGTCCTGGCCTACCGAACGACAGCTTCACAGCCCCAAGGCCTGCAGATAACGAGGTGATGCGTGGTCAGCGTAACGGAAACAAACCCCCCATGGCGCTACAATCCTGATGGGTCCTGGCCTAATTAGCGACAACTCCTTAGCCCTAAGGCCTGCAGATAATGCGTTAACGCGTGGTCAGCGTCACGAAAACCAACCTCATGGTACTACAGCCCAGATAGGTCCTGGCCTACCAAGTAACAGCTTCTCAGCCCCAAGGCCTGCAGATAATGAGGTGACGCGTGGTCAGCATAACGATAACAAAACCCCATTACACTACAGCCCTCATGAGTCCCGGTCTACCGTGTGGCAGTTGCACAGCCCCAAGGCCTGCAGATAACGTGGTGACGCGTGGTCAGCATAACGAAAACAAACCATATGATGCTATAGCCCTGATGGGTCCTGGCCTACTGCATGACAGCTGCAAAGAACCAAGGCCTGCAGATAAAGAGGTGACGCGTGGTCAGCGTGACGAAAACAAACCCCCCCATGGCACTATACCCCGGATGGGTCCTGGCCTACCAAGCGACAGCTGCTTTGCCCTAACGCCTGCAAATAACGAGTTAACGCGTGGTCAGCGTGCCGAAAACAAACCCCCATGGCACTATAACCCTGATGGGTCCTGGCCTACCAAGCAACAGCTGCTCAGCGCTAAGGCCTGCAGATAACGAGGTGACGCGTGATCAGTGTGACGAAAACAAACCCCATGACACTACAGCCCTGATGGGTCCTGGCCTACCAAGCGACAGCTGCTCAGCGCTAAGGCCTGCAGATAACGAGGTGACGCGTGGTCAGTGTGACGAAAACAAACCCCATGACACTACAGCCCTGATGGGTCCTGGCCTATTAAGCGACAGCTGCTCAGCACTAAGGCCTGCGGATAACGAGGTGACGTGTGGTCAGTGTGACGAAAACAAACCCCCTTAACACTACAGCCCTGATGGGTCATGGCCTACCTAGCGACAGCTGCTCAGCCCTAAGGCCTGTAGATAACGATTTGACGTGTGATCAGCGTGACGAAAACAAATCCATGGCCCTACAGTCCCGATCTGTCCAGGCCTACCAAGCGACTGTTGCTCAGCCCCAAGGACTGCAGAAAACGAGATGTCGCGAGTACAGCGTCACGAATACTCTCAGCTATTATTTTTCTGCCTAATTCCGTCGATTTTTAAAAGTTATTTCGGTATATATATATTATTTTATTTCGTCAGTAATTTCTCTAATTTAATTATCTATTTTTCGGCAATAAAATATTCGACTCGAGGGCTGAATGGTCAGCGTACTGACCTTCGCTTCAGAGGATACCGGGTTCGATTCCCGGCCGGGTCGGGGATTTTAACCTTCATTGGTTAATTCCAGTGGCTTGGGGGCTGGGTGTATGTGCTGTCCAACATCCCTCAATTCACACACCACACATAACACTATCCTCCACCACAATAACACGCAGTTCCCTACACATCCCCATTGGAGGGTCTCCATTACAAGGGCTACACTCGGCTAAAAATAGCCACACGAAATTATTATTATTAGTAATAAAATTTAAACCAGAAGATAGCTCTTAGCATTTTTGCAGTAAAACATCATATTGTTTCTTTACGTCTAAGGAACATGAGATTTATACTTTTACTGAAACCGAGCTCAATAGCTGCAGTCGCTTAAGTGCGGCCAGTATCCAGTAATCGGGAGATAGTGGGTTCGAGCCCAACTGTCGGCAGACCTGAAGATGGTTTTCCGTGGTTTCCCATTTTCACACCAGGCAGATGCCGGGGCTGTACCTTAATTAAGGCAACGGCCGCTTCCTTCCACTTCCTAGGCCTTTCCTATCTGTGTCTGTGCGACGTAAAGTAAAAAAAAACACTTTTGCTGAAATGTATATTACATATATGAAAACATGGATGTTTCGAAAAATTTAATCCTGCCACTTTAACAAGTAGGGCCTAGCCTACATACGTAGGCTCTAAGTGACAGAGATACCACGAGCTCCATATTACTGGGAGTAAGAGCTGTTCGCCTGTCGAATATTATATTACAACTAGCAGTTTCCCGCTGGTTCCGCCCGCAATGTACAAAGTATGGTGCTGTTTGTTACTATCCTCACGGATGTATTTACAAAGTCTCGAGTTAATGAAATAAAGCACATGATCTGCTGTGGTAATAGAATGCAATATCATGTCAACAAAACACTTGCAAATACATCACACAAAGAAAATGAATTAAACGTTCCTTGGAACAACACTACGCCGAACTGTTAAAAAGTCCTTCAAAGATCTTCGTCATGGAGACAAATATACTCATAACTTTTACCAGAATCTATCAATTTAAGTAGTTATTACCTGAAAAGGAAACGATTGATCCAATGAGTGTTTTTAGACCAAAACGAACTGCGTACTTCAATTAAAACGAAAGATATGATTGCTTCAATGAGAAAAATGTTGAAGAAATGAGACGTCAAATTGAATGTGCACTCATAACTTTCCTTAGAATCAACCAATGTGAATAGTTAAGAGCTGAAATGAAATAGACTGATCCATTGAGTGTTCGTAGGCCAAAACGAACTCCGTACCTTAATTAGAACCAAAGATATAATTCCTTCAAAGAGACAAAAAATTGTAAAAATCAAATAATTTGAGGAAGGCGGAAGTTAAGTGATTTATAACACCTGATGACAAATCTGTGCGTGAATACCTTTCAGTTTAAAAAACATGAAGGAAATCGACCGGATAGAATGGCCGGACTGACTGACTACAGTTTTCATATTTTTAAAAAATATATATAGATGCGGTACCTTGAACATGACCTCTCACAATAAATATGACTGATTGGGGTCCATTATAGCTTCCACAAAATGCCCATATCTGATTTCAAGGAGATAAAAATGGCAATCACATCAATATCTTTATTTGCTCTTCATCAACTACAATCTAGATTCCCAAACAATGTGCATGGTTCAAGGTATTCTAATGATGAAAGTTCTCATAGGATGGAAATTTGCTTTTTGGATGAGGGACATCATCGTTTTCCACATCACCTTTAATTATGCTTCTTTTAACAAAGAGTTATTCCACATAATTTAGTCAATGATATTGCAGTTTTGCTTAAAGGTAAATAGCTTCGTGTTTTAACCTAAATTTGTAAAGTTTCACAACATTTTCTCTATTTTGCTCTTTGCAAAAAAACAGTTGCCTCTTCATAATAACTTTTATAGCTTCCTCTACAAAAAAGTACAGAAATATGAAATACACATTATTTTATATATTTGTACACTGTACCGTGTAGGTAAAATAGGTTTGAACACATAAATTCCGTTCGTGTTGTCGAAATTTCTTATTCAGCATAAATTGCGGTATGAAACTTTAAAATATACCTATCGGTATATTTCCGGTAGATCATTGTGCTTCCTTTCACCAACATATTCAGCAGTTACTTGTACTTAACGTGACTGAAATCTGCCTGTTATCCTGCACAGCTGCAGTACGTGTACTTATTTATTTATTTATTTATTTATTTATTTATTTATTATTTGTTTTACGTCGCGTCGACACAGTTAGGTCTAAGGGCGACGATTTGTACTTACTTGCAGTTAGGCTTGGAAGGGAGCGATTGTGACATATATTCCATCCCAAAATCCATTTGGTATTGATAATACATGTTCAGTGTACAGTTAACAAACTGTATATATATTTTTGCTACTTGTTGAACGGCTCGCTAACACTTCGAAGATTTGCAACGACGGAAAGATGGGAACGAGCTAGGATTGGGAAGTTTGTGGCCGTGGCCATAATTAAGGTACAGCCTTACCTATTATGAAAATTGTAAACCACGGAGAATAACCTTCAGGGCTGCCGACGCTGGGATTCGAACCCACTATCTCCCGAATGCAAGCTAACAGCTGAGTGCCCCTCACCGCACGGATAACGCGCCCGTTTTTCTTTTATATTCATTTTCCTATTAATGAACACAGGAACAGTCGTTATAAATTATTTGTGAAAATCACATTCTTATTTGAAATAAGTCAAAATTAGTAAATATCCTTACAATGATTTTTCCTTTACAGATATATAAATGAACAGTTTACAGAGCAGAACTGTAGACAAGTAACAATAAGTAAATTCTTCCAACATCCTCTCTTCACAATGGTAACAATTTTCACGAACTATATAGCGGTTCGTAAGAATAGTTCGACCGCAATAACAGTATCCATATTTTAACAACATAAATCTTGCGCTATATATTATTATTATTATTATTATTATTATTATTATTATTATTATTATTATTATTATTATTATTATTTCGTGTGGCTATTGTTAGCGTCATGCATCCCTTGTAAAGAAGAACCTCCGACAAAGTTGCGTGTGCGTATTACTGTAGTGGAAGATAGTGTTGTGTGTGGTGTGCGAGTTGCAGGCATGTTGAGGACGAATTAACTAGTTACGGTTAAAATCTGCGACTCGACTGGGAATCGAACACGGGGCCTTCTGAAACGAAGACGACTACGCTAGGTACGGGAATAGCATTCCATAATTCGAAAAACACCGAATAGATTTTTGTGTGTTTTTCACTGTTGCCTAGATATTCTCCCGAAGAAGGCTTCAATGTATTAAATATTGAACTGTGATGAAAGAAAACGAAGCAGTAATGGAAGAAAATAACGCCAAGGGATACAATTTCTCGGTTTTCGCAACCTAATTCGATAAAAATGTCCACATAAGAATTTTTTTTGTTGTTAGTTACTTTACGTTGCACCGACACAGATAGGTCTTATGACGACGATGGGACAGGAAAGGGCTAAGAGTGGGAAGGAAGCGGCCGTGGCCTTAATTAAGGTGTGAAAATGGAAAACCACGGAAAACCATTTTCAGGGCTGCTGACAGTGGGGTTCGAACCTACTATCTCCCGAATACTGGATACTGGCCGCACTTAAGCGACTGCAGTTATCGAGCTCGGTCACATAAGAATTGAAAGCATAAAAAGTTCTACAAACAAGTCCCAAGGATCTTTAAAATATCGTCTACAATACGAGCTTTTATGTTTTGTATCAGGAGAAATCCTGTACAGCAGTAGATACGGAAAGATTATCCATGAGGTTCGGAATAATAATGCCTGAGCCATTTTAACTCGAGAACCATTTGAATACGAGATCAATGGTCCAGAATGTTGTTCACTGATCAAGTGCGAATTGTTTTACATCCTGACGGCAGCCATCTCAGCACATGGAGAACAAGAGGGGAAGGTTACAATGAATCGTCCTCAACAGTACATCAACTACAGCTTAGAGTACTATTCTGGGCAGGTGTCGTGCTAGGTGCCGTACACCATGTGTTCACATTCAATAAACATGACTGCTGCAATGTACAACACAACATTATTCGATTCACAGTAAGTGGTTTTGAAGAGATTCTAGGAGTTTAGTTCACTCTGTAGGACAACATAATTCAGCAGCTGTAAAAGGTTACCTAGAAGAACGAGGGATCCACAGAATGGACTGGCCAGCGGCTTTTCCGGACTTGAATTATTCCATACAGGAAGAGTGGACCTTTCTAAAAGAGCTGTTTACAACCGTCAGCATTCACAACTAACGATTCAGGCCCCCAAAAGAAGATGCTGCCATCAAAGAGTGGGAATCTTTGCCTCAAGAAATGATTTGGTACCGAGCATTCCCGTTCGCATTCAAAAATGCGTCAGGGTTTTTGGAGGACCAACACATTACTTACTCATGTGGCCGCAATGTAAACTGCTTTTAATATGTGATACGACGTCGTTTTGGTGGCAGAGTCGGCAGCAGAGCTAGAACAAATGATAATAGAATTAGACAACACCAGCAAAGAAGTGGGCCTGCCAGTGAAACAAAGAAAAGAAAGTTGATGACCAATGCATTGGAAACCCCAATAAGCGTAAATGGAGAAACACTGGAATACGTAGAAGAATATATATACCTTGACCAGAACATATCAATCTCAAACTGTTCAGAGAAATAGGTCAAACGGCGAATAGGACAAGCATGGAAGAAGTTCTGTTAACTAAAGTTCATACTGAATGACAAGACTCAGAAAATCATCCTCAAGGCTGAAGTCCATGAAACATTTGTGATACCGGTACTACTATATGGATGCCAGCCTGGGCACTAACACTAAAACAAAGGCAAATGATCCAGAAATGCCAGCGTAAAATGGAAAGGAAAATACTCCAGGACCCATTGAGAGATATAATACGGAACGAAGATATAAGAAGGAGAACCGGCACGAAAGACGCTCTGACGACAGCCATCAGTTAACGTTAAAATAAGGAGGACATGTAGCAAGACTGAATCCAAATCGATGGACTCACAATATGACTGTGTGGGATCCCAGATAAGGAAGACGGAACCTCGGAAGGTAAAGCACTAAATGGACAGAGTTGTTCGCGAGATGGGGAGGAGAATAATTGATAAGAACAGCAAATATAAGGAAGAGTTGAAAGACCTAGGGAAAATAGTATGCGGAGATCACTAACCTTACACGAGTTATTCACTTAGACGGGATTCACATTTGGTTCAAGCCCTGTGATATGCTAGGTCGATTAAAATACATATTATAGACATTGTGCAAGGGTGAAATATACAACAGTGCGCTTCCACAAAGAGGGAATCCTGAAAGTTACCTTCCTGATCACTCCGGGATAAAAGAGTAAAAGTGCCAAGAATACAACAAAAGGATTTGATAAAGTGGTGAACATAAAAATCATCATCGCGCACACTGCGCAAAGAAGCCGCGCAAGTGTAAAGTATGTTACAGTTCATCCTCAGGACAGGGATGAAATATACAACACACAGTACAACAGTAGACCTCCAAGAAGAGGGAATCATGATGGTCATATTCTAATCACTCAGGAAAGCAGCAAGATAGGTGTCAAATAGACATTAACACGTTCTCAGGAAGTCATAAGTCATCTTATAATACACAAACATTCTGAGGAGGAGCTATGCAAGAACGAAATGTGCAGGGGTACGCTTTCAAAAACAAGGAATCTGAACCCTCCCTGGTGGGAAAAACGGTACATGTGGCAATAATGTAATGCGTATTGTTGTACTCGAAAGACACAATTGCACCCACTCGGAGGTTAGACTACACAAGCGTACAACATGCAGTAATACGTTGCCACAAAACAAACTATGAAATAACCTATAAAATAATACTCCCCAGGACATGCCCACCTGATGAGTTAAACTGAGCACTGTCCCTGCATTGCAGAAGCCCATAGCTCTTAGGGGATTTACAGTTATAACTGAGGAGGTTTGCTTGGTTTAGTCACGTACTGAGAATTTTTATTTACATAATGTCTCCAAACTTAGCAAGAAGTGGACGTTTTCATTGTATTTGCTATTCTGAGTTTCACATTAAACAATATGATGTCGATTCCACCTCAACACAACAGAACATGGCATTTTAACTTCATTTGATGAGTTTAATTGTAAAACAAATTTCGGGTGAAATATTTTCATGTATTTAGAGTTTGCGCGGTATGTCATTGGTTTAATACGCGAGAAATATATTTTTACCTGTTGTTTAATGTGGAAGTAAAATAATGCATAGGACAAAGAGAGTTGGAAATGAAACAATCTCTAAGATTGATTATGTAACATTCTTACGTAGAATCATCGATAACTGAGATAACATATAATAACTACTCGAATCTTGTAGTAGTATTTATTCATTCATCATGTCGTTTACGTATTTACACGACTGTGTTTTATATATACATAACTCTTCTAATAACATTATTACTTGAGGAATATTAATCTTGTAACTAAACCACATATATTACAGAAGTAGTAGTAGTATTATTATTAACATATTAATACTTAAAATAAATTGAACTTGTAACTACCTCTTGCACACATTAAATAAATTATTATTATTATTATTATTATTATTATTATTATTATTATTATTATTATTATTATACAAAATCACACCAACCTCAACAGAGTCGAGTAGATATCAGTAAAATACCACGTAAGGTGAAACCTTGTGTGTGGTAATTTAGAATATTAATTACATAGAGAGAAATATATTTTTAAATGTTGCCTGAAATACGAGTATGGGTATGAGTGAATGACGGATATGATCAACAGCACATGGTGGAGCAATGAATAGAAATTGGATATGGTGACGTGATATTCTCATTTAGTTATTTCTTCCATAACAGTTTTATTATCCCTGACAAAGAATTTAAGACACTTCAGACTCATTTTCTGACCTAATGAAGTAGTTTGTAAAGAACCGGGAAGGACATTAAAGAATTTTGGAATGAAATACAAGAAATTGCGCTTTGTTATGCTAAGTTTGGGTTTGTATAACATACAACGGTGGTACGCTTTTCTCATGAGGGATCTTAATATCTGCGCTGACGTCTATTCGTGGTCTATACCTCTAATATCTAAAGTTGAATTCTGACAGTTCTTAGAGGGAGGTCCGTTTACTGCCTGCCGGGGCAGGATAAAGGGAGTGGAGGTATGGTTGCCATGGAAACGAGGGTGAGGCGACTGCGGTTGCCATGGAGATTAATCTTCTGACCGGCTCGTCCTGCATGGAGTTGCCAAATCTGTCACTTCTGAGTTAGATCTTGTCGCAAGCAGTTCAGAAAACGGAACATTAGACTAAGTCAGCCACAGTCTGGCCAGCTAGTCTTTTTTTTTTTTTTTTTTTGCTAGTTGCTTTACGTCGCACCGACACAGATAGGTCTTATGGCGACGATGGGACAGGAAAAGGCTAGGAGTGGGAAGGAAGCGGCCGTGGCCTTAATTAAGGTACAGCCCCAGCATTTGCCTGGTGTGAAAATGGGAAACCACGGAAAACCATTTTCAGGGCTGCCGACAGTGGGGTTCGAACCTACTATCTCCCGAATACTGGATACTGGCCGCACTTAAGCGACTGCAGCTATCGAGCTCGGTGCCAGGTAGTCTACAACAGATCATAGCGATCCGAATGAACGAGGGAACATATGAGCCGGAAGCAAGGGGTAAGAGAAAGAATGCTGGAAAGTGGCAACGTCGTAAAATGGCACGTGCAAGGCTCCTCCCTCCAGCCCTAGCTGTCAGAATTCATCTTTAGTTATTAGAGGTATAGGTATGATTATTCTAACTCAGCGTCGGAGGCCTAGGGAGCTTTTACGCAACCCCATTTCTGCCCAGGGCTGGCCTTCATTACTCTCCCTCGCTGCGACTATGACCATGTGAGAACGCACACTCTGAGTTGCTGAACTTGTCTTTTCAGCCAACATTACAAATTATTTGATATCAGTGCAACCGGGATTGATTGCGAGGCGTGTTTATGTACGTATCTGTGCTAACGGAGGGCATTTTGAACATTTTATGGGGCATGCTGGTACGTTCTGTCCCTTTGTGTTTCCCATGATTAATAAACTATCTCAAGTTGTAGAAAATGTGTTCCAACATGGAAATAAAGAGCTTTCTGACCAATATTTATATAAAATATTTTTTTTCCTCTACGTGTGAGGAATGCGCCCTGAAAATTTGGTCGTACCTTCGTACCTTATTTGTTACACCTGTATACGTACTGTAGTGTAGAGCAGTAAATAAATATGTGGTCCTTCTCACTCCATGTGGGAATAAGGGTTGCTACATGGAGTATCGATGCTCTCACATCATACGACGTCTACAAATAGAGGCAGAGGTTCAGTGCGATCAAGAATTTCATCTCATTTTCTATTTTTCTTGGCTCGGAAACAAAGAGGAACGAGAGAGAGAGGATTGAGAAAGCTATGCGCGGGTGACGACGATGTCGTCATAACACGGAGAGAGGGAACGACTGAGAAAATTAGAGGCTGAAGAAGCAATCTCCGAAGACCGTGGAATGAGATCCTCAGACAAACTGCTCGACCATTTCGCTGAATATAGACACCACTTCCGTATTGTGCTGCAGAACAGGACGAGAACTTCGGTAGTTGTACTTCGGGCAGATAAGTATAATGTGAAATAGTTACACGAGGCCGTAAATTGAAATGAAAACGGAGTATACATTTAGGTTGTAGTGATGATTGTTTTTATAATTGGAAAAGAACGAGGTTATTAGCCTCAGGTTTTTCGGTAGTAGAGAGAGAAATGCATTTATTTCTGCTTCCTCCATTTGGAGGTTCCCAAAAAGACAGAGCTTATATGAAAATTTGATTAACAACTACAAGGTTCATTTATAATATATCCATAAATGATAAGTATACTGCATTAAAGCCTACTTAATACAGTAATTAAAATGTGTATCAGTCAATAATTGTAATATCCATGAGGGATTCCTCATAGGACAAAGACGTAGCTAAGAGTATAGACGATTTTTAACTATTGCTAACGATCCTTTCAGAGCTGCTAACACATGTCCTTAATAAATTGGTAGTGCAGATTAAATTTCTTACAAAAGTTGTGAAATGTGTGAGTAATGGTGCCTTGTGCTCCTATTATCAATCCTAATATATCTATGGAGTCCAGATGATATTTCTCGGCGTAGTATGGGGTTGTGGGTTCATATATATCACATTTCTCCTTGTGTACATCATGTGGTTGAGTGGATGATGCTTCGGTTCCAATTGTGGGGTCTATTATGAACCCTTTACTTGAGCCCGGTGGTATAGCAATCATGTCAATCCGCCGGCTTGACCCTGTCTGAGACAATCCATGTACCTCCTCGTAGACTGTATAATGCTTTTCTCTCAGGGATTCAGCGATCATAGATCGTATACGATGGTGTCGTGAATTCCGTAGGATGTCATCAAATGGACAGGAACCCCAAGACGTGACCAAGTGTTTCAATCTCACTGTGGCAACTCCGACAGTGGTTATTGTCTCGGGACCCGCCAGGTAATGCACGAATTGGAACTACATTTGCTGTTAGTCTTATGGCATTTCTCCAGTCGCTACTGGTTAAAAATTCAGGTAAGCTGCAAAATAAAACGTAGATTCTACAAGTGTGTGGTAAAATCTGAAATGTTGTATGTTGTGTTAAGGACAAAATCAGAACTAACTATATCAGATGTACGCTAAAAGAAGAAGTAGAAAGCAGCTGAAGATTAGAGAGAGAAAAGATTTACAAAAGAGGGAGAGGAGGATAGGAACATATGGAGGAAGAAGATAAAAGACGAAAATGTCGAACGCATATAAACATGGAAAATGTATCGAAGAGAAAGGAAGAGGAGGAGGAAACGAAAGGGAAGAAAGTTAATTTGCACTACTTTACCGTGGTCTTGTAGCATGTGGCTTTTAGTAGTGGGAGTGCCCGAGGACATGTTCGGCTCACCAGTTCTGCAGGCTGCTTTCCCTTAGTACTAGGAACGGGAAGGAAGCGGCCGTGGTCTTTAGAAATTTCACGGAATTGAAATGGTAAACCTCGATAAACCATTTTGATGTCCGACGGTGGATTCGAACCTACCGGTGTCCGGAGTACAGAGCTAGCAACCGTCACTGCCCGTCCCGTAACTTACTGAGCTAACCTGTTCGGTATAATTACCATAAACTATTGTAGAATGTAACTTCAGTGTATGAGAATTAAGCCTGTTTATGTTTTGTTTACCTATCGATGCATTTTAAATACTGTTAAGGCACATACTAATTGTTTATTCGAATAATAGTAGTAAGAATTGTGAACAAATTGTGAATATTATCATTTAGACCTTCACGGTCCGTGTAACTATTCATGATGGATATTTTGGGTTTATGCCGTGTTATGAACTACATAAACACTCTCAACGCGTTTCAAAGGGAACTTTGCCTTTCTTCATCAGGAGAAAAATGAGAAATGACACGTGATGTATCAAAGGTTGCTAGCAGAAAGCAGAAAGGAACTTAATGTGGTGCCCTAAGATGTAAAAGGGACACCATGTTAGCTGCAAGCTATAGACAACGAGTGGCAACAGTAAAGCATTATTTTCCAATGGTTCTGATAATAGGTAGTGTCATTTCATTGTTCTAGGAGTAATTTGGTAGAGTCTATTTGCACGCGATTACCGGTAATAAAATTAAATACAACGCATAAAGTTATAAAATGTCATAAAATGCGGTATCGCGCAGAGACGAAACGATCACGATCATGATGGCGGTGCATACGACAAAATAGAGTTCGAATTGTTAACTCTAACATTGTAAAAAATTACAAATGAACACACACTTCTAGAAAGCGGACGCAATCAATCAAAAAGCAAACCACACCGCATAACACTGAGAAGTATATAGAAGTAAAAAAAGAAGAACTTAGATACATTTATGCAAGAAAACTACGTATAAATGCAACGTCATTAATAAAATATTCGCGTCAAATAGGCCTACGTAAGATACAGCAAAAGTTGAATAAGCCAAACGCTAAGAAGGGGGCAAAGGCTAGGCCTTGGCTCAGAGAAGAGAAATTCGATCTAACGCAACAGTTATAACGATCAATTCAATTAGCAATTGCAGTGGATAAAGAAATTAAGGCTACAGTAGACATTTTGGAGGTCTGTCTAATTTAAGAAAAGCCTATATTAAACTTGACTATTAATGACATACTAATGTTAGAAGGCTTTGACTATGATATAATGTTTCAGCTGATGTCATCTGTGTATTTGATTCTTGTAATTGCGCAAGACAAGCCCGCCATGAGTCTCTGAGGAGAAGAACTGTCGGGGGCAATCTAGCTAAGATGACGGAAGCAGAGAGGGACATTCCCGAGAACGTCTCGATGGCTATCCATGTACGATGGAGACTAACCACAGCTGCTGATGGCGAACCAGAAACAACATAATCTCGATGGCTAAAGAAGAGAATTCGTAGAGAATTCAATGAAATTGCTAGATAATATGTATTGTAGATGGCTTGCATTTGATGAATAGATGATAGGGCGATTGTGTCTTCGAAATGAATCAACTTATGATAGTTTCTCCGGTGTGACCTTATAATTTGTCGATAGTATGATGCAAATAGGTATTCTTCGTAAGAAATTAGACCATCATTGGTTAGGGAAAATGATTTAAATATGTGATAGTGATATTTCAATGATATCAAAGAACCATATCGGAATATGCCATGATGTACATGAAGAGTTTAGGAATAGAATACTGTAGGATTTTAGGTGAATAGTAGGAGATTACTTTAATGTGTGCAGGTTATATGTTGTCATGAATAACTGAGATGAGATTAGATATGGATATGCAGGAAAATGGAAGACATATTGATGTTGTATATGAAGTTTGTGATCCGATGATATATTTAATTAAGAATGAAGTTATTACGCGTTGATATAAGTTATTTGAGACGAGTATTTGATATAATTGGAAGAGATATGTTGTGAAATGGGAAGATAGAAACGACTTTATATGAGAATGATAATGAAGGAATTCAAAGAATATGTTGCTACGATGTAATGAATGTAATGAAATATTTGAAGATAAAGTAGATAATATTAACGTGAGCTTGGATCAAATGTTGTATTTATAAACAGTAACAATGTTTCTTTGATTGAGAATCCATATCATACAATAACGACAATATGACGTGATACTTATATAATAGTGCGGCAGGAATAGATCATCGAAATTAGTCCTGCTGAGGAGAATTATTCATTTAAAAGATTATTTCAACAATGTATTCCTACAATAAAGTCACATTTTCTGAAATATTATGGCAGCTTTTTATACTTATGAGTGAATAATGCTACTTCTTACCGGTAATTTCATCTGAATAGAAGTCACTTTATATTGTTAACCATGATATTCCCTAATATTTAGTTGAGTCGCATAAGGCCATATGTTGAATTTTCAATGTAGTCAAGAATTTGTTTGGTTATTAATGATGTATATTTTATTTAAGTTGGAGACCAAGTTGACACATGATGCAATGACAATTAATATTATTATCTTAAATGAATATTAGACCATGTTTTCTACGCAGATATGAAGCCAATCTTTTTCCTTGGGCTAATTTTTATGAATCGACGTATATAAATGAAGGAAAGTAACCGACCTAAGAAATAGGAGAAACAATTAGAATGATCAAGAATATTATAGTGATATGATTAATTGCTTAACCAAATTTATCCACGATAATTTGCAATTATTCCATTGCTTTCTTCTATTTATGAAATGTAATGTGAGAAAGGAACATTTAATTTAGATCGTCAATCTATTTATTTCACAATCTTCTATTATCCGTCATATTTTGTCAATAAATCATAGTAATTTTTTTTTTTTGCTATTAGCTTTACGTCGCACCGACACAGATATGTCTTACGGCGACGATGGGATAGGAAAGGCCTAGGAATTGGAAGGAAGCGGCCGTGGCCTTAATTAAGGTACAGCCCCGGCATTTGCCTGGTGTTAAAATGGGAAACCACGGAAAACCATCTTCAGGGTTGCCGACATTGGGGCTCGAACCCACTATCTCCCGATTACTGGATACTGGCCGCACTTAAGCGACTGCAGCTATCGAGCTCGGTAAATCATAGTAATTAAGATATATTGAGGTGTTATTCATAGATTGCTGGAATACTATACAACTTAGAACTAAGATATAGCTTAATCTACTATTTCCGATTTGGAAGCGATACGTTATGTGGAGACGTCAATCAAAAGTTATGATAAATCGACGAGATATTTGATTACGTATCGGCGTCTTGAATTCACGCAAAAATATTACTATGATAATTACCCTGTGATAAGTACTGGCTGGAGTTTTCTTATGCGCTCGGTGCAGTATCCATGATTCACTGAGGTTGTAGCTCGTATCGCGGTTGAAATTATCTGGGTGTTTACGTATTTCAACCACACCTCCCTGGCGATTCGAGGGCGGCATTGTTTAAAAACGGGCAAGAACATCCACTCCTTGGAACATGAAATCGTGACCAGGTGTTAAGGCATGATTAGCAACAGCTGATTTATCAGGTTGGTTGAGTCTGATACACCTGCTATGTTCTTTGATGCGAGTACATATCGTTCTCGAAGTCTGTCCTATTTAAACCTTGCCACAAGTACAGGAGCCAACGGCCGTAGCCGTGTTGAAACACCGGATCCCGTGAGATCTCCGAAGGTAAGCAACATTGGGCGTGGTCAGGGTTGGATGGGTTGCCACGCGCTGTTGGTGGGGGTAAGGGAATGGAGGAGCGGAAAGGAACTGGCCATCCTACCGCACGTAAACTCCAGCTCAGGAACACCTCTGCGGAGGTTCGGGCCTGCCTTCGGGCAGAATAACCCTTACCTACAAGTACAGGGAAGTCTGTAGGTACCGAGTTGTTACAATTTAGTTGGTCGCAGGAGTTGTCCAGTCTTATTTGGTGTTCCAAAAACAGTTCTTACATGGTACTGGTACCTATGTAATATTTTAGCAATACGATTCGCCGTGTTATGTACATAAGGTAGGTAAGCAGTTCCTTTCACATCTTTTTTACTTAACAGCCGTCCGATTATGCGTCGATTTCAGAACCACAGAGATTAAACCTTTGCTGTAACCATTGCTCTCAAAGGTGGTTCTCAAGGTGTTAATTTCCTGTAGAGCTGACTCTTCACAAATCCTCCTGGCCCTGGTAATTAAGAGTTCTACGGATACCATGTTTCTGGATAGGGTGACGGTGAGATTCTGCGTGGATATATATAGTGGTGTGTGTAGGCTTACGATAAACGCTGTGTCCTAAAGATCCATCCTCTTTCTTGGTGACGAGAACATCTAAAAATGGTATTCTGCCGTCAAATTCAATTTCCATGGTGAAGCAAATGGATTAAGGTGATCCAAGAAATGATCAGTGTATAATCCACATATCGCCACCAGATCTTCGGTTTGCAAGGTGTCGAAGACAAAGCATTCTCTTCGAAGATTTCCATGAAGAAATTAGCCCCAACAGGAGAAAGAGGACTTCCTATGGCCACACCATATATCTGTTCTTAATATTTACCATTCCACAGAAAGTAGGAGTTGGTCTTGCGGTGATAGAAAAGCCTTGCGACGTCTTCAGTAAAAATATCATTAATGAGAGACATAACACCATAAATAGGTATTTTCGTAAACAGAGACACCACGTCGAGACTCACTAAGATATCACCTGGCTAAAGTGATATAGATTTTAACTTCACAATGAAGTGTGTGGAATCCTTAATATAGAAAGGGGTGTTACCAAGCAGTGGTTGGAGTAGACTACCTAAATGTGTAGAAAGGGCATATGTAGGGGAACAAATCGTAATAACAAAAGGTCTAACCTTCCTTAGAACTTCCTTATGTATTTTAGGAAGCCCATACAGTCTCGGAGGAATAGCATCCCCTGGAAGGAGAGTCTTCGCTGTCTCTTCTGGAATAGAACCTATATCCACTCACATCTGAAGAGGCTGAGGCCATATGCATTGTAACTCTTACGGTCCTCCGGGAAATTACACTTTTATGTGATGAAACACTCGTTCCAGAGCACTCACCGGTCGAGCGCCGTTCGGCTGGGTCTTTGGCCAGTTCTTTGCAGGTAATACAGATTCAGATTATACAATAGAGTGTACGAAGGTTGCTGCTTAAAAATAACGCTTCAATGAAGGGTATAAACATAAGTCACTAACATAGCCAATTATTGGCTCGTCAACAACGGGTGCAGTTTGCTTGTGTTAAATAAGTCTGCAGGAAATAAATCAAGTATGAAGCCATCCGAGCCCGTCTCAAAGTCGCCTCGATAGAGGACAAGATGCAAGAGACAAGGCTTCGTTGGTATGGGCTAATCCAACATCCATTCAGTAGCAAGCTCTCACACATATCGCTGATGGGCTGAAATCACGAAAACGCTGGATGGACTGTGCACCTGAGGATATGCAGCGTATGGGTGTACAATCTGCTAATGCCATTGATCGTACGAAGTGGAAGGCTCGTTGTAGTCTTATGGCGGATCTGGCATCTTGACGGGAAAGCGCTAAGGAGGAGGAGGAGGAGGAAGAACGCAATGGGTTCGGTTCGTTCGTTTATTAATATTATTGACAAAGTCCACTTCACGGTTTTAGAATTCACTGCGATTTGCATGTGCTGCGAAGCGCACAGGTACAGCTAGTTCCTGATAAGGCCACATTAACTCATAAAGCCAATGACTAATTCTGTAATAGTCCCGTCATCGGCCAAGCTGAGATCGATTATGTATGGCAGGCCTAGGATACATCTATGATTTAGTTATCCAGAAAGGTACTCTTTTAAAAAATCCATCCTAGAAACTGAAAGTAAGCTTTGGATTATTTCCCAAATTTGAAGTACTGTACAGTACAAGACTTTGACGGGTCAAGAGGGTTTCCTCGCCTGCTCTTAATGTTTTAATTGTAGTAGTGAAGGGGCTGTAGGGTGAAGGGTCGTGCACGCGTTACGGTTACGATCAGCTGAGTACGCAGTTATCGACCCAGAGCAGGACTGCAACAGATTCCCAGGACCATTCCCACAGTGACGTCACTCTAACAAGGGGTGTCAGCTCTCGATTAACGTTCACATCTCACGGTACACTGCAGTCCAGTAGACTCCTGTGACACTCGACAATCTCTCCAAACTTTAATTCCGTTCTGATATTTGATACACCAGTGCTCATTAACGACATGACCAGCGTTAGTCAAATCCCTTTATGATGACTAGTGAAACTACCTGTCCTTCACACGGGTTAAACAATGTACAAACTTTGTTCGTTTCGTATGGAAGGGAAAAATAACATTTAGTAGGTTCTTAGATTTCTAGTCTGTTAGTTCAGATATACAAAACGTATAAGACACCACTCCATCAGACATTATACGCATCGTCTATTGGCTACTTTCTAAATGACGATTTCATTTATACCTACAAATATACTTGATGTTTCTATAATAAGATAGGCAGTGTATTTACAAGAGTATTTCTCGAAATATGCACTTACCCAATATCTAGGTTTTTAAAGTCCCAGTTAGGTGTGAAATGCTCACTAAACGGCCAACAAAAACGCAATTATGCACACGCCAATGATTGTCTCGTTAACGACTTGTACTTTATACAACAGATGTAAGTTAATTCAGAATGATCTGGAATTTGAGTTCAGCGCTCAGACCTGCATACCTAGAGTTAATTAATGATTGTACCGTTGGGGATTTACTATTCGACCTCATGGAACTATAAGTGCTCTACGGTTTTTTTGACAAAATTTTGTTTTCACCTGCACGGGTTCCCGGCAGAGACACAGTATAATTCCAGATTACCATTTGTCTACTTATAGACAACGGTGTGCAAGTTGATGCTATTGAATTGGTTTGTGCTAAAGAATTTGTTTGATGTAAGTTACCACATGACATTCTGATCCGAAAATTGGTGGAAATAAACATTGATAAAAGGGTGGTTCTGTGGGTCCGGGAATTTCTCACAGACCACACGCAGAGGGTAAATGTGGGAAGTAAATACTCCGAAGGTTTCTATTAAGTCGGGAGTAGTACAGAGTAGTGGTATAGGTACACTCCTATTTACGGCGCTTATCAACGATCCGCCCAACGAAATTCGAAATGAATGCAGATTGTTTGCGGATTGCTGCATGATATAAAGAATAATAGAGAATAATGGCGATAATAGGTTACTACAATCCGATCTAAATATATTCCATAAGTGGGCAATTGGTAACAAAATTAAAATAAATTCTCGAAAATGCAGTCTAATAAGAATGGGAAGGAAACATAGGCAAGAGGTCTTTCAATATTTACTTGGATCGGACGCTCCTGTAGACAGTGTCTCATGCAAGTACCTAGGAATCCACGTAAGGAGAGATCTAAAATGTGACACCCACGTAGGAAATGTAACTACTAAAGCGTACAAGTCCTTAAACTTCGTGATGAGGATGCTAAAAGGCAGCGACCGGGCGAGTTGTCCGTGCGGTTAGGAGCGCGCTGCTGTGAGCTTGCATCCGGGAGATAGTGGGCTCCATTCCCACAGTCGGCAGCCCTGAAGGTGGTTTTCCGTGATTTCCCATTTTCACACCAGGCAAATGCTGGGGCTGTACGTTAAGGCCACGGCCGCTTCCTTCCTACTTCTAGCCCTTTCCCAACTACTTCGTCGCCATAAGACCTGTCTGTGTCGGTGCGACGTAAAGCCACTAGCAAAAAAAAAAAAAAAAAAAAGAAAAGGCAGCGAAGGCACAGGGTTATATATCACAGGACACGTTAATGAATTTGAGATGGTACAGCGAAAGGCTGCAAGATTCGTGCTTAACGATTTCAATCCTAGGGGTAGCGTCACAAGTATGATAGAAAAACTTGGGTGGGAGACATTGGGGAGTAGAAGAAAACTAACACGGTTATATACCATGTATCATATCTACACGAATAAGCCAGCTCGGGGAGAGTTAACTAGAAAATCTCTGGTACATAAGCAGGGCAGATCATCCGCATAATGTACATGTAAAATATAGATCGCAGAAAACTAACTATGGTAAAAATTCTGGGAATTGGTGATTTGAATGCATTACCTGCAGCTGACTTAGAGCCTTTTTCCAAAAATTGTAAGATTCTTCAAGAATAGACACCAGCATTCTGTAAATTGTGTGTATAATTCTACGTGATGGTGTCATATTTTAATTCAACGCTCAACCCACTGTAAATTGTAGTATTCATGCATCTGAATTATTTAACGTATTTGTGAATTTGTACATGAACGTGCTGTATTTACAATGCTAGGATAATACTAATAGGATCGCTCAATGAACTGTAAGTAACAGTGTAAAGTTTTGAAATACTTAACTTACTTGTACAAGATGGTGTTGTAATGCTAAGTGAGTAGTAAGCTCAACCTATAGCATTGTACTGTAAGCTGTAGTGGAAATACGCAGTTCAAAAATTAGGGGAACATGTCTATAATCGTATGCCATGCTCAACAAAACAATACCTCACACTCAGGTATATTACCAACTAAACCTTTATTCTTTACCGTTGAAGTGTACAAAAGAACATCGATGGATTCGCGTTTATTTTCAGAACACAAACTGAAATGTCCAAGTAGGGGCGAAAACAAAGTGATACCAGTCCTCCAGGGGGATTTAAATCACAGTTGAAGAGCTTCAGTATGGTGTATGCCCTCCACGAGCATTTATCACAGCTTGGCACCTACGTGGCATGCTCCGTATAAGTCGGCGGAGGTCACGTTGCGGTGTTAAGTCCGTTCTTCAATGAGAGCCTCTTCAAAGTCTTGGAGAGTCTGTGGTGGAACAGGACGCCCACGAACACTTCTGTTCAAGCCTACCCCACACATGCTCGATGGGATTAAGGTCGGGACTCAATGATGGCCATTCCATCCTTGAATGTCCACTTCTCGCAAGACAGCTCTGGTGGTGCGCGCTACATGAGCCCTGGCAGTGTCGTGCATGAGTACGAATTCAGGGCCAACACCGTATGCAGCAACCAATACATGCTATAGCAGTATCTGCTCGATGTATCCCGCAGCGGCAAGATTACCATGGACGACGACAAGATCCGTACGGCCATCAATACTGATGCCACCCCACATCATCACAGAACCTTGTACGAATCGGTCGCCTTCCTGGACAACATTTGGCATGTACAGCTCACCACGGCGTCTCCATACACGTTGACGTACATCACGCTGTGTCAGGGTAATAACACAGGTCTCCATTGTCGAAGTTGCCAGTTGACGTAGGTACGAACAAACAGAAGGCGAGCTGCGTGATTTTGCTGCGTTAAACGGGGCACTTGAACAGGAGTCTAGGTCGTAAGGAAACTTCTCTTAACCTGTTCCTTACTGTCTGGTCAGACACCGTGACTCCAGTGACCCTCCTGAGGTCTTGTTGCAGTTCCCTGGCAGTTGCTGAACGACGCCGCAACGCACAGATGTTCAGATATAGGTTATCTTGTGCGGTTGTCATGCGTCCACGACTTTATCTACACTCCTTGTGAACTGGACTGTCTCATTGTAGCGATTCCACAAGCGTTGAATAACGGACGGAAATACGTTGAGATCCACAGCAACACGACGAAAAATCCATCCTTCCTGGAAAGTATTGCCCCTTGCGACTTGAACCTCGTTAGGATGTCTCGTGGGAATGCGCTAGTTGACGTACAACGTGCTCAGATGAGCGCAGTAGTCTGTGAACCTCACAACGACACACGGACGCACCGCTATTCACTTTATTTTGAGAGGTCACCTGGCAGTTTAATGAATGGCTACGCCTACAGATGGAGTATAACTTCGATTTTACATACCCTGAGTAGCTAAGATCTCAAGGTATGCTATACGACCATTGGAATCCCATCTACCAAATTAACATTTACATACTAGACGTTATAAAACATCTTCCCCTAATTTATTTTAACTGTTTATTTAAGCTGTGTGTGAATTTGTATATGATGATGCTGGATTTAGAATGTTAAACTAGTAGTAGTTGTCATATTTTCTTTCCATGGAACTGCTTTTCGTACTCTTCTTGTTGGGTAATTATGTTTTAACTTTATTATCACACTACTGTATAAGTGATTATTACCACGGGGATATTCCCCAATTGCGATGCATTTGCTAAAGATGATAATAATAATAATAATAATAATAATAATAATAATAATAATAATAATAATAATAATAATAATAATAATAATGTCGTATACAGTGTTGATCGCAGAAGTGTCCCTACCTCTATTACGAAAATAAAAAATACAATTACTCCAATACCTGACACTGTTATTGGCATGCAACTAATATTATGTCGATAACGATGAACAGTAAATCACTAATAATAATCTAACCAATATAGGTGATATAACAATTCTCTTCATCAGTTTCCTTCAGTAAGTAATATATTTTTTTAAATTCACGAATTTCGATTTCCGTTTTTCCTGCGTTATTTCCCTCGTGTCACTTCAAATTTATCAATCCTAACTTGTGTTTATTATTGCCAAAATTATAAAAAAAACACATCCAGTGCATTATATTTTGTCCCTTCAACCAGTGGAAGTCATAGGCATGTCTAGCAACTCACTTTTTATACATGCCTATTTAAAATACTAGGGACCAATCTCAATAGCTGCAGTCGCTTAAGTGCGCTCAGTATCCAGTATTCGGGAGATAGTGAATTCGAACTCCACTGTCGGCAACCCTGAAGATGGTTTTCCGTGGTTTCCCATTTTCCCACGAGGCAAATGCTGGAGCTGTACCTTAATAAAGGCCACAGCTGCTTCCTTCCCACTTCTAGCCCTTTCCTTCTCCATCGTCGCCATAAGACCTACCTGAGTCGGTACGACGTAAAGCAACTTGCAAAAAAAAAAAAAAAAAAAACCAGGGGAACATGGATGGATCATGTAGTTATTACATTAAAACTCCTCCTTCTACTTACGTTTCGTCATCAACTCCCTAGCTCCCTTTCTGGATCAATGATAGAGTGTCGGCATTCGGATCAGAAAATAGTGGGCTTGAACCCGGCAGAGGTAGTCGGATTTTTGAACAGCGGATAAAAGTCCATTCGACACTCCATGTCGTAAAATGTCACCATTTCTGGTAACATATTTTGGTGTTTATCCGAGAACAATTAAAACTCAGCCTTAGACGCCCAGAAAAGATTTGTTTTACTCTGCCATCTAGTAGGTCTAGAGTTAAACGGAACCACGAAATAGACGAGCAAATACAAATCCGGCGTCAAATTAGTGTTAGCCCATGGTAGCTGATGCTATTATTATTATTATTATTATTATTATTATTATTATTATTATTATTATTATTATTTCACCCTTCCATGGATTGTTTTCTTACTATTCGTAATTTCCCTTCTCGTCACAACTACAATATATGCAAGATATCTTCTTAAAATTCGTTCCTTATCCTTGTTAGTATATTCGCTTCCCTTGTTATTTTTGCAATAGTGCCATGTATATTATGAGTTTATGACTAATTTGATATTTTATACACAATACGTGTGCGTTATGTATATGGCATGATTTTAATATTTAGGTTAAATTATTCTGTTAAAATGGTATTGTTTTCTTCTCCCCTTCCTTTGATTAATAATAATAATAATAATAATAATAATAATAATAATAATAATAATAATAATAATAATAATAATAATAATGTTATTTGATTTACGTTCTACTAACTACTTTTGCGGATTTCGGACACACCGAGGTGCCGGAATTTAGTACCGCGGGAGTTATTTTACGTGGCAGTAAATCTACCGACACGAGGCTCATCTTCAAACACCACCGGACTGAGCCAGGATCGAACCTGCCAAGTTGGGGTCAGCGCCTCAACCGTCTGAGCCACTCATCTCGGCTCGTTTTATTATTAGTACTAGCAAATATACCCGTGCTTCGCTACGGTATTCTACATTGTATGCGGATACTGAAGTAAATTATTGTACATGCAGTGAATAAGATTGTTAAAATTGCACGTCTCTTAGTGTTATCCAGAAACAACAGGAGGAGGTTCCCGTACGTTGTTTCCAATGTAAAGTGCGAGTTGTGGAGTTGTGATGATAACGGCAGGCTCACTTGCCGACTGCCATTCACAATCGAGTAGGTATGTTTTCATTATAATGGGAGGCCCCATTACCTACTGCGTGGTTTCGTTAAAATGCTAAGCGCCCTTTCCTATTTCCAGACAGATTGCAGTTGAGAAGTTTTTATTATAATAGCAGGCACCTTCCCTACTGCCAGTCAAAAATGAGTTGTGCTGTTATCGTTATAATGCCAGGTCCTTTTTCTTAATGACAGTCACACCGACTTGGTGAGTTTCCATTATAATAGCAAGGCCACTATGCCTAATGCCAGTCACATTTTAGATGGGTAAATTTGTTTACAATGGCGGGCACACTTGCCTACTCCCGAACACAATCGGTCAGGGGAGTTTTGAACAAAACTGCATGCTCCCTTGACTTCTGCTAGTCAATTCAAGAAGTGAATTTTTAATTACAATGGTAGTTTCTCCTTACTAATGCTAGTTACAAAGGAGTTGGAGAAGGAGAAGGATCCCATTACTACTGCGAGTCAAAGTCGATGTGGAGAGTAATGATTACAACAGCAGTTGCCCTCCCGCTGAGAGTCACTATCGATGCAAAATATTAATTATAATGGCAAAGACACCCTTTCTACATCGCTACAAAGCGATCGACATATGAAGTATATTCATGCTTACAATATTGCAAACCTAAATTTACAGATTAACTGCTGCTAAACGATACATCATATCGACAAACAGATTGTATGATAAGACGCCGCATTTAGCGGCCTAAATGGGCGGTCTTAATATATTTTCTCCTGTCTCATCTATCATTGGGTAAAATTGATTTAGAAACGTTGAATAGGGTGAAATTTGTGTAAGGTTTTCTCACAGAGCATTACTTTAGGGTAATAATGTGACAGCTACAAACATAGAATTTGGCTCACGTATGGATACTGGGTGGACCAATGTTCGTGTATAGTTAGAAGATTCTATCTTTCGTATAAGTGATTCGAACTACGAATTATACGTGTACAAAAAGCAAAATATAGGTATAATCGAGAAGTGAGAAAAATGTAACATATAAGGATACGACGAAACGTCATAAGACTAAAGTTTTAGGTCTCTACAAATTGAACCGAGCTTGTTCCACAATTTTGTGATACGATTTACCGTTTAGCCGCGAAATACACTGACTGACAGAGCAAATGCAACACCAAGAAGGAGTGGTCAGAACTTTATGCCAATTGCAGGTTAGACTGACGTCACTGAGGTATGCTCATGATGTGAAATGCGCCGCTGTGCTGCGCACGTAGCGAACGATAAATGGGACACGGCGTTGGCGAATGGCCCACTTCGTACCGTGATTTCTCAGCCGACAGTCATTGTAGAACGTGTTGTCGTGTGCCACAGGACACGTGTATAGCTAAGAATGCCAGGCCGCCGTCAACGGAGGCATTTCCAGCAGACAGACGACTTTACGAGGGGTATGGTGATCGGGCTGAGAAGGGCAGGTTGGTCGCTTCGTCAAATCGCAGCCGATACCCATAGGGATGTGTCCACGGTGCAGCGCCTGTGGCGAAGATGGTTGGCGCAGGGACATGTGGCACGTGCGAAGGGTCCAGGCGCAGCCCGAGTGACGTCAGCACGCGAGGATCGGCGCATCCGCCGCCAAGCGGTGGCAGCCCCGCACGCCACGTCAACCGCCATTCTTCAGCATGTGCAATATCGACCAGAACAATTTCCCGTCGATTGGTTGAAGGAGGCCTGCACTCCCGGCGTCCGCTCAGAAGACTACCATTGACTCCACAGCATAGACGTGCACGCCTGGCATGGTGCCGGGCTAGAGCGACTTGGATGAGGGAATGGCGGAACGTCGTGTTCTCCGATGAGTCACGCTTCTGTTCTGTCAGTGATAGTCACCGCAGACGAGTGTGGCGTCGGCGTGGAGAAAGGTCAAATCCGGCAGTAATTGTGGAGCGCCCTACCGCTAGACAACGCGGCATCATGGTTTGGGGCGCTATTGCGTATGATTCCACGTCACCTCTAGTGCGTATTCAAGGCACGTTAAATGCCCACCGCTACGTGCAGCATGTGCTGCGGCCGGTGGCATTTCCGTACCTTCAGGGGCTGCCCAATGCTCTGTTTGAGCAGGATAATGCCCGCCCACACACTGCTCGCATCTCCCAACAGGCTCTACGAGGTGTACAGATGCTTCCGTGGCCAGCGTACTCTCCGGATCTCTCACCAATCGAACACGTGTGGGATCTCATTGGACGCCGTTTGCAAACTCTGTCCCAGCCTCGTACGGACGACCAACTGTGGCAAATGGTTGACAGAGAATGGAGAACCATCCCTCAGGACACCATCCGCACTCTTATTGACTCTGTACCTCGACGTGTTTCTGCGTGCATCGCCGCTCGCGGTGGTCCTACATCCTACTGAGTCGATGCCGTGCGCATTGTGTAACCTGCACATCGGTTTGAATTAAACATCAATTATTCATCCGTGCCATCTCTGTTTTTTCCCCAACTTTCATCCCTTTCGAACCACTCCTCCTTGGTGTTGCATTGTCACTGTCAGTCAGTGTACCTCGAAAGGAAGGTCTGCACCGACATTAAAATTGCCTCAATATTCCTATATACATTGACTTAGCAAATATCATGGGATAGTCACCTAATAGCGTGTGGGGCCTCCTCTGGCCCTGCGAATTGCAGTGAGACGCCGTGGAAGTGTGTTGACAAGTCCCTGGTGGTCCTCTGGACGCAGCTGACATCAAATCGTTTGCAGAGCGGCCGCCAATGCTGGTCTGTTCGTGGGTGCAGGATCCATGGCACGGAGCCTGCGTTCCAGGACATCCCAGGTATGCTCTATAGGGTTCATATTGGGGCTCCTGGGTGGCCATGGCAGTCGTTGGACCTCCGCTGCATGTTCCTGGAACCATTCCTGGGCGACGTGGAAGCGGTGTAGCGGTGCGTTATCTTATTGATACACCGCAGAACCGTCTGGGCGCTGAAAGGCCAAAATTGGGTGGAGATGGTCTCCGAGCAGCTCAACATATCGCGTAGCATTCAAAGTCTCTTCCAGAATAACTAGGGGGCCCATTCCATACCAGGAAAATGCACCCAGACCATAACAGAGACACCAGCGCGCTGGACCACACCTTCGAGGCAGGAGGGATCCATCGCTTCATGTGGTCTGCGCCATACACGGTGCCTCCCATCGGCATGGTGCAGTTGAAATCGTGATTCGTCCGACCATATCACGTTATGCCATTGTTCCAGTGTCCATCACTGGTGACTGGCGACAAATGCGCGTCGTTGTGCCCGATGACGTTGGGTTAACAGTGGCACCTGTGTGCGGCGCCGGCTCCCATACCCCACAGAACCCATGTTCCTACGGATTATCCACTGGGAGACGTGTCTAGCACGGCCTGTGTTGAATTGAGCCGTGATTTGTTGCACGGTTGCCCGTCTGTCACTATTGACAATCCGTCTCAGATGTCACCGGTCACGGTCATCGAGGGTGGCTGGACTGCCGGGCGTTTGTCTGTTGTGGACGGTGACACCCGCCCGCATTCAACCATTCACGATTCACCCTGGACACGGTTGATCATGTGAAGCCGAATTCCCGCACCACTTCCGAAATCGCACTTACCATCCATCGGGCACCGAGCACCATACCCCGTTCGAACGGTGTCAGCTCACGACGACGTTCCATGTTACACCGTCACATGCACAGCCACTGCTCACAAGGTCTCTTATACCACTGCCGCTGGCAAAGGGGGGCGTGTGGTGCGCAGACAACACAATTGCGCATCAGTGCTCCGCTATCCCATGACATTTGCTCAGTCAGTGTATTTCGGGGGTAAAAGTAATGAAATATTTAATAATAATAATAATAATAATAATAATAATAATAATAATAATAATAATAATAATAATAATGTTATTTGTTTTACGTCCTACTAACTTCTTTGACGGTTTTCGGAGACGCCGAGGTGCCGGAACTCAGTCCGGCTGGAGTTCTTTTACGTGCTAGTAAATCTACCGACACGAGGCTGACGTATTTGAGCACCTTCAAACACCACCGGACTGAGCCAGGATCGAACCTGCCAAGTTGGGGTGAGAAGGCCATCGCCTCAACTGTCTGAGCCACTCAGCCCGGCAATGAAATATTTAAAGATCTTGGAAGATTTCCGTCGATTACAGGCTAAAACATATAATTTTACCAAACTTCAATTTTCTAGCTCTTCTGGAAGATTGTGCCTCAGTCTTTGTTGGGGGAGGTTGGGGATTGATAACGAGGACTTTCAGGAAACTAAAGCTTACAAATATGCACATGGTCATTATTACACCTGAGGCGGATAACTGAACGAAAATTTCGCCAAAATAGGCGAAGTACAGACACACGGTCATCACGATTTTATTAATACAGATAAGGAATCTGTTCTATGTACAACGAGCTATGTCCACTGGATTTAGCCTCCGTTCATGATATCTCCCTTATTAATCCTCCTATCTAAAAAATTGCACATGAGAAAAAGTCTTAGAAATGGATTTCCATCAAGGTCGATTTCCAGTGAGGCTGGTCTTTTATATATTGTGGGAGTGTAAAATCACTGTTTCGGTTCCCTATAAACTCCTAGTTAGTTCCGGAAATAAGACATGGTATGGACCTAAAATCTTACATTTGTACAGGTGGGTGCTAAATATGAAGTTTGGTTGAAATATCTCCAGTAGTTTTTAAGTTATAGACAGACAGACACCAAAGCTGAAAAATATGCACATGGTCATCATTACACCTGAAACGTATAACTGTACGGAAATTTCGCTAAAATACTCAATGTACAGACACATGATCGTTACGATTTGATTTATATAGATGACAGGCATGCGCACGTCTGTAAGTGCAGGCCTTCATTTCGAGATTTAGTGGTCTTAAACTGTACAACGTATCAAAAAAATGTTTGCACCATCTCTCTACATGTCTGTACATGTTTGGTCTTAACATATTTTCTCGTATCTCCCATATTTATGGGTTCGATAGAGTTACGTCGTTTGAATGGGGTGAAATTTGGGTACATTTCTAATATGTTACATCATTTTTCACATACTTATTTGGAAGCTAGAATCATAAAATTCGGTTCGCATATAGCCATTGATCCTGTCAATGCGCGTGTCAAATTCAATGTGTCTATCTTTCCTATAAGCGTGTCAAACTATGTAATATGCGTGTAAAAGCACAAAATTTACGAAAAATCGAGAAATACAGCCAAATCTAGCGAATAAGGGAGAGAGACACTACAAAATCACGGCACCAAAGTTGTAGATCACTCTAAATTGAACTCAGATTGTGCTATCCGTTTCGTGAAGGTCTTACCGTTTAGCCGCGCAATACCTCGAAACAAAGGTCCGCACCGTCATTAAAATTACCTCGTAATTCGATATTCTTCGGGCATAAAAAGTGAATAATTTAAAGATCTTGGAACTTTTCCATCGGTTACAGGCTTAAACGTATAATTTTGCCTAATTTTAATTTTCTAGCTCGTCTGGCAGATTGTGTTGCAATCTTGATTTCGTGTGACGGGGAGTAAAATTGAGGACTTTCAGGAAACTATAGCTAAAAATACGCAGATGGTCACTATTACCCCTTAAACGGATAGTTGTACCAAAATTTCGCCAAAATAGTCAATGTACAGACACACGGTCGTTATTATTTTATTTATATATATTATTTAATTATAGACTATTTGTTAATAGTAATAGATTAAGACTTTTCCAGCATGTAACTAGGTAGATCATCTCTAGGAATGTAAGAGAACCTTTTATCATTAGTAAATATTAGTGATGAAAGTCCTGTTAAAAATGACAGTGTAACACCGGAAACCGTTAGTTGGCTTAACATCCTGACAATCTGTTTTAATACTTTTACCTACTCTAACAGTAATGTTGTTGTTTCTTCATAGGGTGTGTAAAGTCCACAAGTTAAGGGAAGCTTTTAGTTTTACGTGACTGCTTATCGCGATCGTAGCCACGGGGTTCCAGTTTCATGCTCAATTCGAACGTGAGGAATTTATGCATAAATAATCCACATGTATTGGCTGTAATTCGAACCTCTACCACTTTGTTGAGAAGAGAGTAACGATACCACTCAGCTATCACGCCCGCAGTGAAGTCATTCTGGTAACCTGTGTCTATGAGTTGTTAATATTCTGCGTACGTAGGCCATATGCAATTGGGGCTAGTTTTCGAAGGAAAAATTGGCTTAAGTATGATGTTAGGAGATAATCAAAATACATCTATAATCGTGAATATGTTTTAACCTCCTCTTTTTATAAAATATTCGAGAGTATGGTGTTAAACTTGTAAATTAACTGAGAGAAGGGTCTTAACCAATTTTTACCTAAGATGATCAAGAGTAGTGTTTTAATCCATGCTCCTCTCTTTTCCTAAGAGTCGAGAGAAGAGTTTTAAACTTCAGTTTTTCTAACACAGCCAACAGTAGTATTTTAAACTTCTTGTTCTCAGATAGTCGACAGTTGTGTTTAAACCTCCGTCTCCTAGAATAATGGTGAATAGTGTATTAATCCTCTTTTTTCTAGAATGATCGAGTGTGTTTAAACCTCTTTTTCTCTAAGGTAGTCGAGAATAAAGATTGATCGAGAGTAGTGTTTCTATCTCTTATTTCAAGGATATTTGAGAATAGTGTTTTAAGATAGTTGCAAGTAGATTTAGTACCCTGTTTATAAAATTGTTGAGAGTAGTGTTTAAATTTACTTTACTTTCTAGTATATTTGAGGGTAATGTTTTAACCCCTTTTAATGTACCTGAGAATAGTGCTTTAATCTATTTTTTCTAAGCCAGTCAAGAGTATTTAATTTTATTTCCTTTAAAAGAAAATAGTCCAGATTAGGGTTATAAACACGTTTTTCTAGGATGATAGAGGGTAGTGTTTTTTCTCTATTTTCTAAGAAATTTGAGGAATGTGTTTCAAACAATCTTTCCTAAGGTAGTTGAGAGTAATGTAACAAAATATTTTTATATAGTAGTCGAGATTGATGTTTTAACCAACTTTTTACTATGATTACTGTTTTAAACCTCTTTTCTTACGATCTTGTAGAGCAGTATTTTAGTCTCTTTTTTATGATAGCCGGGGACAGTGTTTTAACTTATTTTCATATGATGTTCCAGATTCATGTTTTAACCTTTTATTAGTCGAGAGGGCCGCGCTGAGTGGCTCAGACGATTGAGGCGCTAGCCTTCAGACCCCAACTTGGCAGGTTCGATCCTGGCTCAGTCCGGTGATATTTAAAGGTGCTCAAATACATCAGCCTCGTGTCGGTAGATTTACTAGCACGTAAAATAACTTCTGCTGGACTAAATTCCTGCACCTCGGCGTCTCCGGGAACCGTAAAAGTAGGTAGTGGAACGTAAATAAATTTTTTTTGCTATTTTGCTTTACGTCGCACCGACACAGATAGGTCTTATGGCGACGATGGGATAGTAAAGGCCTAGGAATGGGAAGGAAGCGGCCGTGGCCTTAATTAAGGTACAGCCCCAGCATTTGCCTGGTGTGAAAATGGGAAACCACGGAAAACCATCTTCAGGGCTGCCGACAGTGGGATTCGAACCCACTATCTCCCGATTACTGGATACTGGCCGCACCTAAGCGACTGCAGCTATCGAGCTCGGTAAATCAATTATTATTATTATCATTATTATTATTATTGGAGAGTAATGTTTAACCTTTTTATACAAGACGGTTAAGAGTATTGTTTTAGCCTCTTTTTCAAGATATACCGAGCGAGTTGGCCGTGCGGTCAGGGCGCGCTGCTGTGAACCCACTGTCAGCATCCATGAAGGTGGTTTTCCGTGGTTTCCAAATTTAACACCAGGCAAATGCTGGGGCTGTAACTTAATTTGTGCCACGACCGCTTTCTTCCAGTTCCTAGGTATTTCCTATCTCATTGTCGCCATAAGACCTGTGTCGGTGCGACGTAACGAAAACTGTAAAAAAAAAAAAAAAAAAAAAAAAAAACAACTGAGATCTAGCCGGGAGCATTGTCTTAACTCTTTTTACTAAGGTAGTCTAGTTTTAGTCTAGTGTCTAAGCTCTTTTTATCTAAACTAGTAGATATTAGTGTTTTAACATCTTTTTTGATAAGATGATGGAGAGTAGATTTTCAACCTTCTTTTTATAACGTAGTCGAGGGTGTTTACCAACTGTAAGTGTTTTCACTGGGTTTTTGAAGTCAAGTAAGCTTAGTGCCTTAATCAAATTGTTTAAGATGACCGAGATCACAATTTTAACCGCAGTTTTTTCAAAGATGGCCGAGAATAGGATTGTCTTTCAGTCTTTTCTGAGAATAGGGTTTTATCCCTGTTTCCTTGTAAGATTATCGAGAATGCCTTTTACCTGCGTCGACCATTTTTGAGAATCCGAGTGATTGTCTCTCTTGAGTTATGTAAAAAGGAATCAATAAGTGGAACATATAAAAGTGTGTCAGTTTTAACTATTGCAGTGAAACAGAGTAGAATAAAACTCGAGTAAACCTTGACTGGCACACGTTAGATGAACCCTTCTGGGAGATAATATTTCCACTACTGACTGGTGTTAATTATACGCAGATCAGATGTTCCTGCTTATGGTTTGTTTATTTGTCACTGAATGATCAATACAGGATTATCCCGCATCATTGATTTAAAACAGGGATTTTCAAACTAATTTGGTTCACATTGGTGGGACGAAGAATTTCATAGCTTAGTTGAGGGTTCTTTTTATGCATATAAATAATATTCTTCCCCACATAGTTTGAGGATAACTTTAATAATATCAGTAGCGTTAGGCTGAGTTCCAGGTATGCTCTTACAGTATACAACGCAGAGATTCTGCGCTTAAAAACAAAATCTGTTATTATAAGTCGACCATTTAAAAGTAGGTATGTGACCCTCCATACTTATTCATAGAACGTTTCATGCTCTATAGTACTTAAACATGTAGTCTGTGGAAGCCTATAATGGTTTAGGAAGTCTAAGCCGAGGAACTGTTCACTTTTCGTCAGTTTCTTCTAATTGTTTCGCGCAAACCGTTATTTTTCAACTTCCCTTCATAACAGTTCAATGTTCAATACAAGAAAACCTTAGAATGGAGATTTTGAAGACAACTACATTAAAAATTTCACTACTGTTCTCGAGTCATATTACGCTTTCCTCATGCCTACAGCAAGATTTCCACCGTAATAAACAGAAAGAGTCTAATTTTGGTTGAACTTCGAAAGAGAGGTATGACCCTCGGGACGTTTTTTGTAGAATCTTTATGTTCTACAATTTTTATCCGTATAATTTGTTAATAATCAATATTTCATGGTTCAGGTATCTGAAGCCGATAGAAATGTACTCGGCCATCATTTTCTTCCAGTTGTTTCGCATAAATCGTTAGTTTTATTTCATTATAGACGAAAACCTTCCTATGGAGATCATCTGGGCAACAAGGGAAACCATATGAAAAACTCACCAGCGGTTCACGAGTGATAGAATGCTCTTTCTGTATCAAGCACAGGATTTCTACTGTTTACCAACACAGAAACTGTAATTGGGTGGTCGAACTTTTAAAGATAATTATGGGCCCCTCGAGACTTCTTCGTAGAACTGCTTATGTTATCAATTCTTACTCAAATAGTTTGAAAGTGTTTTTAACGGTTTAACCAAAAAATTACAAAGCATGGCGTTATTCCCTTCCAGTTGTTTCGCAGAAACTGCTATTGCTTGGTTTCCTTTCAATAACTCTATATTTAATACACGGAAACCCTTTTCGGATAATCATCTAGGCAACAGCGAAAACCGAATAAAAGTCCCTTCAGTGGTTCCGAGTTATTGGTTGATGTACCGGAAGTTAGCGCAGAGTTTCTACAGTTGGTAAACATAAAAACTGTTAATGTGGCCGAACGTTTTAAGATAGGCATGTGTTCTTGCAGAATTATTGTAAAACTTTCAGTTTGTGGATATCCTTAATGGTTTAGACAGCTTAAGCCGATAAAATTGTCATCTGACGTCGTTTTCTTCGTGTTGTTTCGCAGACATTGTTGCTTGTCGGTTTCCTTTCATTGAAAACCTTTCTCTCAGGATCCAGTAGTTAACAGCGAGAATCACATTGAAATCCACCCAGCGATTCTCTATATAGAACAGGAAATAAATTGAATCAATCAATCAATCAATCAATCAATCAATCAATCAATCAATCAATCAATCAATCAATACATACATACATACATACATGCATACTGTACCAGCCACAGGCACGCACTTAATCATGCGCGTGATCGAGCATGAGAAGTACGCAGGGCGTGTGCAGTCTTAGAGCAGGAGAGTGTACAGAGAGGGAATTGGAGTTGAATAAATATTGCATAGTAGGCCACACTAACTTTTATTACTACTATCAAATGTAAATAAGTTCCCTGCGATGTCATGAAATCCTTGAACTTGCATACCATCAACATTTGAAATTTGAAAGCAAATAAAGTTTATTGTTGACGTTTGAATTCTGTTAGTGATTGACACTTGGTTATAGTAAAATGGTTAAAGTTAATTCTTGAAGTTTCAAGCAAATGCTCAATTCAAAACTATAACGAAATAAATAAAGTTCCTCCTTGGAATAATTAATCAGATTGACTTATTATGAAAGTAAATAAAGTTCACTTTGGAAGTTCTAAACTGAATGCCTAATTCAAAAATTCTCGTAAATTATTTAGAGTTAACTGTTTAAATAATTAGTAATTTTGGTATTACTCAAGTTTTAATTCACTGGAAAAATATCTAACGAATTGGCTGTCTCGATTGCATTCTCTAAATGTCCTTCAAAGTTCTTTTCACTCGTTATCAAGTTCGTTTTTGAGCTTTGGAGTAGCTGTAGATGTAATATTGCACTGCCTTCACGTGTAAAATTGAGAATGATTTGTAAAATTGAAAGTCACTTGAGAAACTGATAGTTACTTGAAAAATTGAAAGTAACTTGCGAACTTGGAAGTTAAATTTGAATTCACAGTTCAAAAAGTTCGAACTGACTGTCCTTTAAACAACACAGATGCATATCTCCTTTAAGTTTTTGCTTTGAATCTTGAAGTTGCTGACTTCGCCTGACTGCATCCTCGCAGCCTCAGAGTACCACTATCCACCGGCGACCAGAAACACTATCACCATATGTCCTTCGATTATCCGGAACACCATCACCACGTTCCCACGATGGAAGTTCACACGAGTGGTGAAGTCTATGCATTAGGCGTCAAATTTCTCACGCCTCTTGGTGTATTATGGCACCGTCGGTTCAGGATTAACAAGTGTAACGTCGTAGGAAAGTTTCTCTTGTGATATTTGAACCAAGATTCCGCTTAAAAATGCGATCGAACAGTCACTATCCAACTGCACAAGTTCAATACGCTGAATGCACTGTGTTCCCGACTGTAAGTTTGAATACAGTTCGTGAATTCTAAACAGAGTCTGTACATTCTAACTCGCACACGATAATGTCGTAACTTTCAATTACACAGTCTATGTTCTCTCACGTAATATTCAAGAAACTGTCTAGTGCCTATCTCGCACACCGTAAAGTATGAATGCTCAGTTCCATAGTCTATGTTCCCTTACGTGAAATAATGGTCACGTAATTTTAAGAAACAGAGTCCTAAATAGCTGGTCGCTTGCAGAAGTTCAAATACGTAAACCTGATTCATTCAACTCTAAGTTATGTTGTTTACCTACAATTCTGTAGCACACGGCACAAAAATAATATGTCCCATTGAACAAAATATACCACTTGGGTTTCAAAGCAAGCAACGTAATATGTTAAAGTGTCTGAATGCTACAACTTTGAAATAAGTCCTTTATAAGTGGACGAAAAGTTTAGAATATAAAGTTACACTGCTGTCACAAAGTTCTCACGTAGGCCGTGCCTATACTGATTTTGCTGATACGGAGTTTAAAGTTGCAGACGTTAGGAACTTGGTACTCCACGCACTAAGTCGAAGCATACTCGCCAGTATTACGTCATGCAGCCACCGGTCTCTGTTGTCGGTCGCTGTGTGCCGTTGAGTCTCCAGCCCGGTCTTTCATAGAGAAACTTGACCCTGAGCATGAACGTCATGGATATCACCTGATATGTTAACATATTTATATCTCTGTAAATAAAGTAGCTATCCACTTGAAATTTGAGTACGAGCTATTTGTTCTTGTCACCTACACGATCCTGTTAATCATTTGCTGTTATGTTATGTTGTCAGGAAGCGGAGATAGAAAAAAAGCTTCTAGATCATTCCTTGAGGCGTGTAGTCCACGTATTCGATGACGTCGCGGTCTTACCTTACCAAGCTGCAGCCGAGCTTGCTAGCAGCATGCGTTGCGTCGCAGACTACACCGCGCACAATTTAAACTTATGAAACAGGCCGTGCGGTCTCCAGTTCGATTACAGACGTAATCGTAACCGGATGGTTCCTGTTTCAAAACCAACAGACTGAATTTGAGCTTTATACAAAGACCGCGAGGAAGTTGGTCACCGTCTTCCCGGTGGTGAGCGGCACCGATAATACTACATGATGAAAATCACCGACGTCTTCTCTCCCGCAACTTATCAGTGATAGACACGATGTCAATTTGCTATTTTATTTCTCTTCATGGACTAAATGACTAATATAATGAATACGAGATTGATCGTACACTATTACTGTCAAAGACCGGAAATTGAAGCACGGGAAGCAATGCATGAAGCAACTGCGTTACGGTCTAGACTCCGACAGTAAGTTAATTGCATACTAGATCACATGCCCTAATTACTGCATCATACAACAACTACACAGCAGTGAGCTCTTATCTCTGAAGGCAAAGAACACACACATGATGTATAACATCCTAGAGATCACTTACCAGAGATATTTTATCTTATCCTTTTCTGTAAAAATAGATGCTACAGCGGAATTCTAATGGCAATCTGCAATTTCCGCACCATTACATCTTCTCGTACGGTATAAAATATAACCGGAAGGCTCAGACTTTTTCAGACAAATACTTCACTTGGCATTGATAATCTATCACTGCTCTCCCAATATCCGTTCGCTATGTTTCTGACGTACCCATCACACACAGCATACCTCTGGTATTTGTAATTTCAATAGGGAGGGATCTCCTGTTCAGAACAGGAGCGTAAAAGCAATCATTTTTCATCTGTAGACTTAAATACCATCGCCACTAAGATGTGTGATGTGTGGATCAATAGCAACCCAACCGTAACCCTGAAAGCTGAGCCATCAGCGAGAAATTAATGATGTTTGTGAGTCATACAAATGACGTTAAATTAATCATCCTTCAAGAATATTTCATAGAGCACGAGTAGGAGTAAACAAAAGTAAATGTCCTCTTATTTTTAATCGTATTGAGTTTACAAAATAATGATTATCTAGGTGAAATTTAGTTTTTCAAAATTGTTAAAGGGAGTTCAAGAACGCGAGAAAATTAGTGTCGATCAAATGCACGTTATTTCCTCGACGACACTAGCTAAAATTTTAAATAGGAGAGCTAAAACTAAGATCAGTAAAACCCTTAATAATTTTTCAGATAGTAATCTGAAGTAGACCTACATTTTTCGGCATAAATATGTTATGGTACTTTTTATTTATCAACAATTCAACAGAAAGAATTATCTGTAGTCCATTATTATTATTATTATTATTATTATTATTATTATTATTAGTAAAGCAACGGGAAACTACCTCACTCCTCATTTCCCTAGTATGCCTTTTCAGTGACGCCTAGGCTGTCTATGATAGCCTTTGGTGGAGCTGTGGAGAATCAGACCAGCCTTCGGGCTGAATACCCAACATACATTATTATTATTATTATTATTATTATTATTATTATTATTATAATATATAATTCGCCGGGGCCATCAAGGACCACGTTAAGTCTTGTTGCATTTGACACTGAACTTGGCCTTCTTTAGAGCCCAAATTTCCCTCATTCTCTGTGAGTGGGCCTGCTTACGCTCCTCTGTCCAAGGGGCACCGTGTCTTCTCTTCGGTTGCTCGTCTCGTTTTAGCCCGTTCGTCAATATTTTCTTGCGGAAGAAATCTCTGTTAAGGGCGTCTTCAGCTGAGATATGTAGCATTTGCAGGTCTTCTTTGGTATTTCTAAACCAGGGAATTGTGGTTTTGGGGTTTGAATAAAAAAAGTGAAAGATTTCTTTAGTTAACTTTCTTCCGTCCATTCTTTTCAGATGACCGTAAAATCGTGCCCGTCTTTTTCTGATTGTGTCGGTAATTTTCTCTATCTTGCTGTAGACTTCCTTGTTGGATCTCATTTGATGGATTCCATTTCTGTACTTTGATCCCAAGATTCCTCTCACAATTTTGCGTTCTCTTTTCTCCAGTTCTTCAAGGAGTCCTTTGTTGGCATTTAGAGACAGGGTTTCGGCTGCATATAGAACTACTGGCTTCAGAACTGTTTCATAGTGACGAATCTTGGTGTTTTGGGACAGGCATTTTTTGTTGTAGATTGTGCGGGATGTTTGGTAGGCAATTTCCAGTTTGCGTACTCGCTCCTGAAGTGCTTCTTTGTCCAGTCCATTTTTCATGATGATCTCACCCAGGTATTTGAATTTGTCTACTCGGGTGATGTCCCCGTATTTTGTATGGAGTTTTGGTGGAGCCTCTTTGATGTTAGTCATTACTTCGGTTTTCTCAAGCGATATCTGCAAACCAGTTTGTTCGGCAATTTCCTTTAAAATTTCAACTTGAGCTCTAGCGGTTTCTATGTCGTTTGAGAGAACAGCAATATCATCGGCAAATGCTAAGCAGACTGTTGCGATCCCCTTGGATTTGGTTCCTATTCTCAATGGACTGTAGTTGGTTTGCTGTAATCTCACCCGCCAGGTTCTGATGATCTTTTCAAGAACACAGTTGAAGAGTATCGGAGATCGCCATCACCTTGTCGGACTCCTGTTTTGATGTCAAAGGGAGACATCCGTGGAACTTCACCTTGGATTTTGTATCGGTCAGGGTGGCTCTAATTAATGCCAGCAGTTTCAAATCAACTCCAAATTCATTTAAGATGTTTAGCAGGACTTCCCGGTCAATGGAGTCGTACGCTTTCTTAAAGTCCACAAAGACGGACATATACTGCTTGGACCTTAGTGTACAATATCTGATGATCGTTTTGAAATTTTGGATCTGTTCAGCTGTTGAGCGACCTTTTCTGAACCCTCCTTGGTATTCACCTATTTGATGTTCGACTTGTGCTTCCAAACGCTCCAGGATGGCAAGTGATAGAATTTTTTAAGTCACGGGTAGCAAAGATATTCCTCTGTAGTTGTTGATGTTCTTCATGCTGCCTTTATTGTGTTGGATGGATCAAAGCTGTTTTCCAATCTTTGGGTAGGGTCTCTTTGTTCCAAATTTCTTCTATTTGCCTTTGCAAGATATCAAATGATTCCTCTGGGGCATATTTCCATAGTTCTGCTACTACTGAGTCTTCCCCCGGCGCTTTGTTATTTTTGAGACGGGCAATGTGACGCTTTATTTCATCTCTGTCGGGTGGTCTGGAATTTGGGTACCTGAGTAAGGGTTCCTTGGTCTCAATGGCGCTTTGCGGTTTAGAGCAATTAAGTAAATTCTTGAAGTAATCTGCCAGAATGCTGCAATTTTCTTCATTTGACGTCGCCATTGTGCCGTCCTCTCGCTCAAAGCATAGAGATGCTGGTTTATAGCCAGTGAGTTTGCGTTTGAAGGCTCTGTAGTACTCTCTGCTTTCATTCTTCCTAAAGTTTTGTTCTATATTTTCAATGAGAGATTTTTCGTATTTACGTTTCTCAGTTCTGAACACCCTAGCTGTTTGGGCACGTTTGGTTTTGTAGGTTTCCCAATCATTTTCTGATTTCGTAGAGTAGTACTGTTTCCACGCATTGAGTCTTTCTTGGAGGACTGATTCGCAGGTACCATTCCACCAGGCATGCTTTTTGCTTCTCTTGATTTCTGCAACGTCTTTGGCGGCCTCAACAAGGAGACTTTTGGCGTTGTTAAAGTCACAGTCATTTGGTCTAGCCTTCTCCTGGAACTCCTCGACCCTTTGCCGAAGTTTATCATTGTCGAAGCGTGTGATCTGTTTGGTTGTCTTCCTTGTGTTTGCGGGAATTGGTTTGAATTTGATAAGAGACATATAATGATCTGAGGCCACATTGATGCCTTTCTTTACCTTGACATTCATAATCTCAGGGCTGTTTCTCCTGGAGATTGCAACATGATCAATTTGGAACTCTCCGAGAGCTTGGACGGGAGAACGTCAAGTCATTTGCTTTCTGGGTAGATGGCGAAAGTGGGTCGACATGACCTGCAGGTTGTGATTTTCGCAAATGGACACCAGTCTTTTGCCGTTGGGATTAGTTCTTTTGTGAGCAGGGTAATTTCCTATAACTTTCTTGTACTTCTGTTCACGACCTAGTTGGGCATTGAAGTCACCCAAAAGAAGCTTGACAAGGTGTTTGGGGATTTTGTTTAATTTTTCATTATTATTATTATTATTATTATTATTATTATTATTATTATTATTATTATTATTATTATTATTATTCATGGTTTACACAATATATAATTATTATTTCTATCCCTTCTCCCAATTTAATCGTTCGATATGGGATATGGATTTAAGGCTTGATGACATTCTTGTCACCAACTCTATGTGGATTGATGTACTGTTCACTATTGCATACTTCTCGGGGGAGTGTGGTGGTGTAGTGTGTTGTCTGTAGATGAATACAGGTGTGTAAACACAAATACCTAATCAATAACCCAGGCAAGTCAAACTTACGCTATTAAAATTCTATGCATGGCAGGAAGTGAACACAAAACCCTCTAAACCGAATTCCAGTAAGTTGACCATTCAGCAAAGGAGCCAGGCTCACGAAAACGTAATAGTAAAGAATGTATTAACTAGGTGTTCTATATATCCGTACATTACTAACATTATCAATATGCAGACATTTCGTCAACTCTAGGTCTTTTGTCAACGCATCTGTCCTTGCCATTTGGATGAATGGTAAGCGTAGCGAATTTTGGTTTTCCGGGTTCGATTCGCGGCCGGGTCAGGGATTTTAATCTTTAATGGTTAATTCCCTTATTCGTGGCCTGGGTGATTGTGATGTGCCCAACATTCTTGCAACTCACATACCACATACAACACTATGCTCCATCAAAATATCACGCAGTTTCTCATACACAAGAGTCCAGCTCCATGGCTAGATTGTTAGCGTGCTGGCCTTTGGTCACAGGGGTCTCGTGTTCGATTCCCGGCAGGGTCGGGAATTTTAACCATCATTGGTTAATTTCGCTGGCATGGGGTCTGGGTAAACGTGTTGTCTTCATCATCATTTCATCCTCATCACGACGCGCAGGTCGCCTACGGGAGTCAAATCAAAAGACCTGAACATGGCGAGCCGAACTTGTTCTCGGATACCCCCGGCACTAAAAGCCACCACGAGAAACAAAATTAATTTTGTTAAGTAAATACTAATATTAGTGATATATTTACGTCCCACTAACTACTTTTACGGTTTTCGAAGACGCTGACGTGCAGAAATTTTGTCTCACGGGAGTTCTTTTAACTGCCAGTAATTCTACCGACACGAGGCTGACCTATTTGAGCACTTTCAAATACCACCGGACTGAGAGAGAATCGAACGAAGTTGGGATCAGAAGGCCAGCGCCTTAACCGTCTGAGTCACTCAGTTTGCTGATGATGCTGCTTGTTGCTTGAAGGTGCCTAACATCTAGGTCAACGGCCCCAGCCACTCGGTGAGTGTTACGTTATCTACATTAATAGTACAATCAAGAGTACCGTGCGAGTTTGCCGTGTGCGTAGAGGGGCGCGGCTGTGAGCTTGCATCCAGGAGATAGTAGGTTCGAATCCCACTATCGGCAGCCCTGAATATGGTTTTCCGTGGTTTCCCATTTTCACACCAGGCAAACCTTAATTAAGGCCACGGCCGCTTCCTTCCAACTCCTAGGCCTTTCCTATCCCATCGTCGCCGTAAGACCTATCTGTGTCGGTGCGACGTAAAGCCCCTAGCAAAAAAAAAAAAAAAATCAAGAGCCCAAAATTGTTTAACCAAATATTTACCATGCATGGTGTAAAACGTTTAATATACAGGGTGAAGCGAAATTTGCGCACTCGGGCGTCGCAGCGCGACTCCTCACATGCCAACAATAAAAAAAATTTCTCTCACAAAAGTTGGTCCTGCGAGTATATCAGGCAGAAAAAAGACGTTGAAGTGTGGCAATTTGGCAACACTGTAACCACATATAGGGTAAGTACCTCTGTCAGCAAATATTAACCTCCTGCATGCTAACCCAAAACTCTATCCACTGCACCAACTGTACAGCACGAATAACATGTGCTGACAGAGGTAGTTACCCTACATGTGGTTACAGTGTTGCCAAATTGCCACTCTTCAACGTCCTTTTTCTGCCTGGTATACTCGCAGGACCAACTTTTGTGAGAGACATATCTTTATTGCTGGCATGTGAGGAGTCGCGCTGCGACGCCCGAGTGCGCGAATTTCGCTTCACCCTGTATACACTGGTGTGCAATTGAATTAGAGGTGACCGGCTTGTTGAGTACAACACAATATTTTACCTTGATGACAATAGCAATGTGGCGTCGCGGGAACTCCACAAGTTATGGGACGCGTGGGAAGTCATATTGTTTCATGACCACTGCGCAGCTTCGCGTAATGCATACGGGCTGTTTGGAACAGGATCAACGCCGCACATATCTACCTCTCGACAGCCTCCTAGATGTGCTCAATAACATTGTGGTTGGGTGACATTAGGGGCCAAGCAAGCATCCTCAAGTCCATGTAGTGTTCATCCAACCAATCAATCACAATTCGGGTGCGAATGGGTGGTGCATTGTCTTACCGTACGTACAGGTCCCCTTCAGTGTGCTGGAGATGAAGAAATGTGTGGACGTGATCTGACAGCAAATCTATGTATCGTTCTTCGATCATGGACGATATTAGATGTACCAGAGGTCCCATGTCATCGCACGTGAATAACCATACGACGTTACAACCACCTCCGGCCTGACATGTACCCTGCTGACAATCAATCCATTGCTTCGAGTGCTTGGTGACGCACTAGTACCCTGTCATCAGCGTGTACTAAATAGTACCACGACTCACTTGTCCATGATTTGTGAGTTCAATGGCGGCGATCCTGTGTAAATATCATTCTTTGTGTCATGTGACATACCTATTAGTGGAATTTCTGCAGAGTTTGTATTGGTTACTTTTGTCATGGACTCTGCTGTATGTATTATTCGTGAGAAGCGGTATCTAAGCGGGGAAGATGGCTTCTTTCTGTACGTCATTACGAGGAGGCGGTAAGTATGGCAGATCACACATCGTGGTTGTCGAACATTGGATTCACGGGTAATTCCTTGTATTGTAAGCCGTCTATCCGCGCTTACCATTCAAATCGACGGTTAACCCTGTCAAAATTACGTTGTACTCTGCGGCAGTTGACCCTGACTATGATGAATTATCCCATATCGACGTACTAATGGTACACAGTGGATACGGTGGCCCATGGAGCGCCCACTGACTGCACGACTTTGGAGATGGAACAGCCCACACTCATGGCACACTCAATCTGGCCGCGATCAAACGCCCCGAGCTCTAGTGTCTTGTGTTTTTGGTTGGTTCCGTCTTTAATGAGCTTCAGTTGCCATGGCCATCCTGCGCTCACCTGTTACTCAAAAGGCCAGTACTAGATCTTACGAAATCCCAGTCATGGTCAGCCCGACCATAATGCCATTTTACCATAATATTTCCTCCAAACGTGAGAGTAACGCATGTGAATCTTCTCATGTTCGTTTAAATTTTCTTTTACTCTCCGCTGCTGGCTCCGCGGTGTAGGGGTAGCGTGTCTGCCTCTTACCCAGAGGCCCCGGGTTCAATTCCTGGCCAGGTCAGGGACTTTTACCTGAATCTGAGGGCTGGTTCGAGGTCCACTCAGCCGACGTGTTTACAACTGAGGTGCTATCTGACGGTGAGATGGCGGCCCCGGTCTAGAAAACTAAGAATAACCGCTGAGAGGATTCGTCCTGCTGACCACACGACACCTCATAATCTGCAGGCCTTTGGGCTGAGCAGCGGTCGCTTGGCAGGCCAAGGCCCTTCGGGGCTGTTGCGCCATCGGGTTTAGTTTGGTTTTTACTCTCAGCTTCCTAATATTTTTAGACGTCTTAAAAGACATCCAAGCAGCATTGTGTACATTAGACTATCAGAAACTCGAAGAATAGAAACTGTTATTAACAATACAGTACAATCATGGAATTAAAGACCAATGAAATAATACCATTTCTGTTCATTAAACAATGTCTTATCAGTGTTCGCCCAAAGTATGACGAAGTTTGACTCTGCAAACGCTACAAGTAAAACACGTTACATTTCTACCTTACCCATCTTCGTGAATTTATGCTGACAGTCCTAAGTCTCAAAAATGGGCAGGAAAATAATACAGGTTTTTCAATTAAAGTGTTTGATCTTTTTAAAGGCTGTCTATACCCATGGACGTGAGGGTATTCAATTCGGATAGATGTTGTAAAATCTTTGATTGCAACAGGTACGTATTTTTCCTTTCCGCATGGAATTCGTAAACGCTGTGTAAATCATCGGTATTTATCGGACCCTGTATCACTTGATCGTGGGTTCAGACCCAGTATGGAAGTTTTAACGACTGAGAAAAGTACACTCAACACTCCATCTCGTTCACACACATTCTGGTCGAGCAAGCACACCACACCATGTAAGGTTCACTGTACAATGCCCCAAGCATTACGCATTACAATGACGCGTGCGTCTACCATGTGACATGGTTATTGGATTTTCTACAGCCTGTCTGTGTCATCTCCTACCATGAATCCGTGTCGTCTCAACTCACGAGTATCAACATTCACGAATCCCGAGAAGCGGATTAGTAAGAATAGGTTTCTTTAGCTGGAGCAGTCTCAAAACTCACAAGCTGGATCAGTTCTTCTTTGAATGGATAAATGCTCATTCTACCCATAAACGACTGCAAATATCTGAAAATGTAATCTGAATTGTGCGAACACGCCCATTCTTAGCGCCATTCGGAACTGCGTGCCATCTTGTAATTGGCACCTCTCTCATCACCTATCGTCAAGCCTCACACAAAGTATACGTGACAGGAGGTTGAGAAACCGACGGACATCAGTACACATTGGTGGGCTGTTTCACTTGAAACGCTATTGTCACTTGCAATTACAACTTCACTGGCATAAGCGGATGACAGTCTTTTATGATAACATCATACTGTTTCGTCCGAATTGTTTTCTCTCTACTTACTCGTACAAAACCCATAACCGCTGCACATTAAATTAACTTTTACTCTTTTGCGAAGTAATTAATTTCATCTTGTGCACTGCTCGATGATACCAACCAGAATAAGCGAGTAAAGAGCAGTGTTATACTTGGATAATTTGGTCTGTCATAGGGGGATATATGGGTTGTGTCTTGATTGTGAACAAGGCAAAAGCCGTCCAAATTCCGAACAACTAAATATACTCTGTCCAGATTGCGAACGGGAGATTAGTGTTGACGTGAGATACACAAAACAAATACAATTTTCAAAACAGTCTCATATGTAATTTTTGTTCTAGTAGTATTAACATTAAGTGGTACATTGGGATGTTTTAGATAAAATAACAATAATTAAAACTATTTTTCTCATTAAAAATGTTTAATAATTTAGTTTGAGGTGATCTTACCATTTAGAAGATTACCTTTTTATTGTTTAACATAACTAGAGGGCTAGTTGTTTGTGGTGGATTAGTGAGAGTTGTATTATTAATAGGTTATTATTATTATTATTATTATTATTATTATTATTTCTTTTTTTGCTAGTGGCTTTACGACGTACCGACACAGATAGGTCTTATGGCGACGATGGGATAGGAAAGGCCAAGTAGTTGGAGGGAAGGGGCCGTGACCTTAATTAAGGTACAGCCCCAGAATTTGCCTGGTGTGAAAATGGGAAACAACGGAAAACCATCTTCAGGGTTGCCGACAGTGGGATTCAAACCCACCATCTCCCGGATGCAAGCTCACAACCGTGCGCCCATAACCGCACGGCCAACTCGCCCGGTATTATTATAATGCCAATGAAAGAAGTGAGTGGTTGCATTATTATTATTATTATTATTATTATAAATAATACATAAGAAGTGAACTAGTCAGTTTATTTGGAAACAAGTGGCTTTTTCTTACAGGCTTTTAACTTTTTTGTGAATAAATTCAAATCTCCCTGGTAATAATTAAACCGGCTTTCTAAAGAACTTCAGAAGACTGTAGTTGCCTCGAGTGATGCATACTGTTGCCACAATCCTCCTAGATAAGCAGCGTGACATATATAAAATAATATATTCTTGCTTATTATATTCTCGTTTAAGCGCCTCTACTTTATGATTGGCCGCAATCTCGACACATTAATGTGTGTCAAACCCAAATAATCCCCTTCAGATAGCCACTTGTTCGCAATCTGGACGACACCGATATTTGCTGTTAAAAAAACATGGGATATCCCATTCCAAGAGTGGATGGACAAACATGGATTGAAGTGCAGCGTGAGTCACCACGCATTTCATCCCTCCTGCGGTCATCGGAGGCACCTGCTGACCAGTGTTGTGAATTCTGGAACTCATTAGAATGTTAATTTAGCTGCTAGTTTGTAGTCGTGACTTTTGATACTATTTTCTACTCTACTAATTTTAGGCTCTGAGTTTTTATACTCGTGAATTTTGAGACGTAAACCCATGACTCGACGACTCGAATTAGCTAGACTACACATTCATGTTCCAGAGCAGGCTGGCTACCATCAGCACCAAAGGAGAGACGGCAGCGTTTGGAGTGATGGAGTAAAGCGGGAGGCATAGACCGATGACAGGTGGTGTCATATTATCAAATACAGTAGAGACAATACGCGACACTTTCGGATTTAGCCTTGTTTAAATGGGAGACAAGTAGCAAGTGGCGCTCCTAGTGGCTTGACCTGAAAATTCGCGCTAAAATCAATATGAATGTATATACGGAAATGGATAAATAAATTACGTCTAGAAAGAAAGTGTTACTAAGATATTAACTTCAAAGTTGTTAAAACAATTCTGGATAAATGAATGAATAATTATTTAACAGGTTATTAGACATATTAGACACATAATCAAGATGTGAAATGGACTGCTGTGAAAGGGCTTGATCTTTCATTTATGCATTACTCTTTTAGCTTTAGGTTTCCTGCCTGAACGTTCACGACTAGATTTTTTTTCTCATATAAAATCATTGTATCATCGTATTAAAACACTTGTCAACAAAAATATCGGCACATTCCTTACACACATGATTCAATGAATTTACATTTAAGAGCTGGACAATTTTCCTTTTAACATGAAGCCTACTAACAGAAAGAAAATCTATAAATTTAGCCTCAAAAACATTCAAATTTCCCTATAAGCAATACTTGCCATAACATTACATTAGGTTAAAGCATATTTGCATCATCATATTGTTTCAACAAAATATGTACATTTCTTAAACCACCCATATTTTTTCAGTGCTTGACAACGCATTCCAAATGGGGTAACATGGAACACAACCAGCCACAATCATATGCATATGTATTTTCCTGAATTAAATCAAACCCACAGATCACACCTGCAACAACACATCGGTAACTGCTTCACTATACGACAAATATGCGTATTATATTTTAAGCCAGTTAAAATATGGGTCGAGCAGGTCAGAAGATTATGAAGTACTAGGCTTATAAAAATCTCTTTGTCACTAGAAGGGCAAAAAACTGCCATGACTGCATTTTACACTCCTTTTTAACATACTCTTACTTTAATTAGCTCATATTGAACAAAATACACAAAATGTATGCAGTTTCATCTCTACATTTTTGTACTAGGGCAATATTTATCTTGAACATAGGGGGTTTTGAAAGTCACAGGTGGACATGGCGGGGTTTGAAAGTAAACATGGATATTGCAAATATACTCTTACTGTCTAATGCTCAAAGAAACTATGTTCACTTCACTTGCTAACATCTATGTAGCACACTGAGATGGAAAACGAATTGAAAACATGAAATACAGTATAAAATGTTTAAATGTTCATTGAGAATATGGAATGCTTTTGTCTCTGAAGAATAAAAAAATAATCATATTATTGCAATCTAATACAACAAGGATACTGAATCATCTCTTGGTTCACAGTATTCTTCCTCTTGCTCTTCTGTCGTACTGCAACGATGTTCAGCCTCTCGTGTTTCCAGCGAAACATAAAACTGGAGATCTGCAAGCTCCCTCCATCTAGCCCCACAATGTATCTCAACCAATCTGCACACATCCTTTACTTTTGCACTGTTTAATGGAACATTGCCTTTTTAGATGAACTGTGGAACCAATCCAGAAAAGGTTTTGCCTCTCTTTAACACACTCTTTGGGTCGCCAAATGTGCAACGGTAAGCAACTTCCCCTTGTACCAATATATTGCTTTTCTTCCTTTTTAGAAAAATTCTTTTCGCAGGACTGAACTGAAAATGCCACGAGCCGACAGGTTTCAAAACATCTCGGACAGCAGTCTTCCAGTCAAACATTGGTACTTCACAACCAGGCTGGAGAAGCTTCCCATGTCCACTGAAAATATTGGTGTATACCTCTGGCTTAAGGATAAATTCTCTTTTTCGAACAACTTTCTCTATACGTGCAAACACCCTGTCGGGTGGTAAAAAAGAATGACCAACTACAGGAAAGTAAATTTCAACTTCTTTCACATTCACTGGTGCATATAGAAGCCACTTACTAATCATACCCACAAGAATACTGTTTTTATTTTGTCCACCGCATCCGTCTGCAAATAGGCGTACAGTTATCTTTTGTGACAGATCAATGCTGTTAAGAGCATGAAACAAACAACTTGCAATTTCATTTGCACCTCTACGAAAGTCAGCTTCATTCCATGAATAGATCATCACATTTTCGTGCGTTAGTGACGTCTTAGAGCTTCCAAACACTACAGTGAAGTTGTACACATTTATTTGCCTGATGAAGTAAGCACTTTGGTCATTTAGCTTGGGCAATAGCATGTTCTTCTGACAATCAAAGGAAACAGACTGAATAGACTCATCTTATTCTCTTAAATATTCATAGAATGCACTGTATTTTAACTTGTGAACTCGTTTCTTGGTCTGCAGGGCAACTTTTGCATGTTCTGATGTGCATTTTTTTAGTTCCTCGTCTAGTTGTGATCAAGTTGAGCAAACATCAGTCTTCGGACTTCCGAAACCAATATTATAGTTACGATTTAAAATCTTCCTGAAGAAGGCGTGCTTTGCCTGCAATTCAGGTTCAACAGTGGTATTGTATTGTCTCCACATTTCTTTGATATTTAGTTCACATGGCAGGTACATACGGGCCGCTGACTTGGTGCGGCAGTAGTGCGGCTCTTTAGCACGAAACGATTCAATAAATTTACAGATAGCCTCACGTTTTGGTTTACTGGCATAGCTTCTTCTGTCCCCCCCCCCTCTTCTCTCCACAGGCATTCCCCCAGATTCAAAATGACGCTTTAGTGCCCCTTGAATTCTGTCCTTCTTCAATAGAAGAGCTCCCATAAATGCTTCTCGGCAAACTGGTACCATCGTTCCATCCCGTTTCCGAATAGTGTACTTGAATGTGTGAGCATTTCCGGACCTGATACTGTTACTCGGCCTGCGTCTCGCCACTGGTATACAAGAAACATGCTTGATAATGAAAGTATCCTGCTGCAGTTTTGATGCTGTAGAGTAGAATACCGAATGAAACTTCTTCACATCCAACAAAGGAATATCTCCGCACTGGTAGGCCTTGGATTTATGGCCGCACATTGGTGTGACAGGAGGTCCAGCCGGCGGGTACCTGTGTAATAAACACCCTTTTCACCTATGAGAATGTGTATGTTTACTAAAATATCATAGGTATTTATGAATGGCCTGCATCGAAAAAGAACGAGAAGTTCGCTTCTCAACGTGACCATAGAAGGTAATATCAGAAGCTGCACAAAGCCACAATGGTATGAGCTTTCGGGAATCGAACGTGAACTGGCCGAGATTCGAACTGTGGCCATTTTTGTGAGTGGAGAACGACCGATCCGGCACAACACCGCGCGCCGACTTCATGCAGCAATACATGTTTTCTAAAGCTTATTCTAAAAGTGCAGTTTCTGATACAGTTCTACAATAATGCTCACAAGAGAGGAACGTAATAACATAATGTTACTATAAGAAAACATACCTTGATATTTTTGCTTCCTTGCATTTCAACTGCTGTTCGTTACGTAATTTCTTCCTACCCTTGCCAGGGCTACACTTCGCAGAACATTTATGAGGTGAATCCATTAGTAATAGACAATACACGACACTGTGTCAACACAAATGCTTCCTCACTGTCGCGCCAAGAGCTCCTCACGCGCCTGACACATGGCCACGTATTGCCTTCCTATTGGCCGGCGGAGATGTCGGATTATGTTATCTATGGCCGAGCGCAAGGCGTTGGAGATGGCGGAATATGAAAATAACCCCGTACTTTGACATTGAATTTCGAACAGTTAGAGCGGGTTTTGATGCGTACTAATAGTATACAGCGGTGGACATGCCCACAGCAAAATCAAATCAATCTTTATCTCCATTTTCGTGAAAATTGGAGATAGGGTTTTTTGAAACTACACGATTCATATTATGCAAACACAATATTACTTACATTTTCTTGTTACGAAGAAATGGAAGAAAGACCGCGCATTCTTCTCTACTTCATAGTGACTGCAGCTAAACACATCACATACATTTCTCCTCATGTTGAGAGGAGATATCAAGGAATGACACACGCTACTATTTAATTATGTCTTGTATTGTCTTTAAATGGATATGGGCTTGTTAATTTAATTATGTTAACTCACTGAAAACGCATAAATAACACCAAAAACTTCACACACAGATACACGTGCTCTTATGACAGAATCAGTATTTCTCAGGTAAATCCGCTAGAGAGAGTTCTAATAGCTGTCCCTCGATATCTCGCCGAGTGTCGCGTATTGTCTCTACTGTATTTTATATTATGTTCATCAAATAATCTCGATTCTGCATTACCACTGATGACCGCCATATTCGAGCGTGGAGGTGCCAAGGAGTGAGGCATTCCCGTGGCCGGCGATGTTCCACATTCTGTCTCAATAGAACACTTGTGAGATTAGGTCGGATGTCAACTCGAACCCGGTGGTGATTTGCAGGATATCATGGGCTGAAATCAACAGCTGTGGGAAGACTTGCTCAGTATGGGATAAAGTTACTGTGCTACTCCCTTGGGAAGTTGACGTATGTACTCAGGATCGAACGGGCGCTATGCCCTAGTGTCATAATACCAGCAATTTTCCGTGGTGCTAACTTCACAGTCTGCCTGATCTGACTTTGTTATCATTATGGTACAGCACACAATACTACTCGTACAGTTGTACCTCATTTCAACCTCTTCTTCTAGTTGGTAAAATTTGTTGACGTAATAAAGTCTTATAATCCAGTCTGCTGGTAGAGATATAGCCTTAAAAAGGCGTAACGAAGTTCATTTGAATTCGAAGCCTTCGTACTATAGAAAGTTACTGATTGATTTATTTCATTTGGGTACCAACATGTCGAACATATCACTCACCACCCGATTAGATGTGCATGTTGGGAGAGGTGTCATGCAGGGGACGGGGTAGGATACAGAGTGTACGGTCATCTTCGAGAAGACACTGGGAATAGATGCGTTGTGTGATTTACATGCAATAAACGGCATTAGTTTGCTACACGAAGCTCTCATGTTGAATGGTGAGTGATATTTACTCAGAATTATCTCGTGTGGGTATTGTGAGCATGAAAATAATTTCATGTGGAAAATTTCAGCAAAATCGTACTACAGTAGCCGATTCATCCAAGTGCTCGGACTGATAGAGTAGATCAGGAAACCGAGGAACATTCCGCTATAAGTGAGGCTGAAAGCATCAGACTAAAAGGTCGGGCGCGTAAATGCCGTTCAGCGTACACTGCCCATATCCAGTAATTACATGTCCAACACATGAGCTTCCATGGTGAACCCGACAAAGTGGCGCACTTAAATGCTGAGAGGTAAACGAGGTAGAGGGGACGTCAGAAAGCGGCTCACAAAGAAGCGAGCGCCGTCGTCGTGCAGTCGACTACCTCTGTTACGGTCGATAGAACCAAATAGCCGTGTAATAAGCATGCACTTTGTCATGTCAATATTTGTCGGAATATTTAGAGCATGGTGTTGCCACGTTGTTGTTTGAGTCATCAGTCTATAGACTGATTTTATCCAGCACTCCTTGCCACCCTATCATGTGCTAACCTTTCCATTTCTACGTAACTGCTGCATCCTACATCTGCTCTTCTCTGCTTGGCATATTCATATCTTAGTCCACCTCTACCGTTCTTACCCCATACACTTCCCTCAAAAACCAACTCAACAAGTTCTAGGTGTTTTAAGATGTGTCTTATCAGTCTATCCCTTTTTCTCGCCAAACTTGGCCAAAACGATCTCTTCTCACCAATACGATTCAGCATCTCTTCATTCGTGTTTCGATCCATCTATCTCACCTTCAGCATTCTTCTTTAACACCACATTTCAAAAGCTTCTATTCTCTTTCTTCCTGAGCTAGTTATCGTCCATGTTACACCTCCATACAATTCCACGCTCCAGACGAAAGTCTTCAAAAACATCTTTCTAATTCCTATATCAATGTTCGAAGTGAGCAAATTTCCTTTCCTGAGAAAGTTCTTCTTTTCTTGAGCTATGCAGCGTTTAATGCCCTCCTTCCTTTCTCCATCATTAGTTATTTTACTACCCAAGTAACAATACCCATATACTTCCTTTAAGACTTCATTTCCTTACTTTCATCACCAGACTTCATTCGACTGCACTCCATTACTTTTGTTTGGGACTTATTCATTTTTATCATGTACTCTTTACCCAAGACTCCGTCCATACCTTTCAGCCATTTTGTATTGCTATAAGATAATTTTTACCCATGTAATCTAATAGAACATAATTCGTTTCCATTTTACCCTTGTAACTATTATATGGTGACTACCTTTAAAATTGACAATCGACTGTTCTTAATACAATGTTACCCAATGACCCAATAATCAAATAACATTGGTCCTGATAAGAACGGTAAATCCTAATTAAAAACTGGAGTAAGTCTAATCATTCAGATGGTAGTCAGCTACGCGTCCCGTTATACCCTTGTGATAGTCAACGCAGCATGAAAAGAACCAAGAGGTGACAATATTTTCTCTTCGGTAATATCTCCCGCTGTGTTGTTAGAGCAGAATATTCATTCAGAGAAAATAACAGTGTCGGTAACGATCCGTTTTCTTTATATATTATGCTGGCCATATCGGGTGATAGTAAAAATAAATTATTTCTTCAGTTCTTCTGAGGAATGGAAAATAATTCTGGCTGCATAGGTGAAATATGCTTGGCTGGAGAAGTGCGAGTTCAGCGGGACGCGAGGAAGTCACTGGACCGGACGTGATTCAACTCTTTATTGCTGGAGACATCGCTCGAGGAGGACTGCAACTTGACTTTTAGAAAACTCTCGTTAATTAGTTAAAGAGCGATGGAAATTAATAAGATCCAGCAATCATGTGATGAGCTCGGAATCTCGTTAAGTGAGTATCATGGCGCCTGGAAGGCATCGCGACGCTCCATCGAGGCGTCGTTACTCTAACAGAAAAAGCAATAAACTTTAAGAGTAGGCAACAGAGGGAGCACTACGTGTAGAATGTATATCACTGGTAAACTTGATGCAGAGTCGTTTTCCTTTGAACTGATTTTGTGAATAATAAATCGCTCTTTATCAAGGAAATATTGAATGGATCCTAATACATTGATGTCAGGTAATGCGCATGGCTATTCTAAGGATTAATTTCCGCAGGGGGCTTCGGACACCGTTGATAGCGCGATGGAATGTCCACCCTTTAGGTCAAATATATGTAAAAGAATATTAAAATCCACGTGTAAAATTGAACTGTTGCAAAGAAACTCGTTCCACATTAAAATGACAACCACATGACAATGTACGGTGCTATCCGAGGCGTTAATTGCTTGCTCGACTTATTCGGGAGGATGTGGGTTCGAATACTCGCCAAAACGTAGAGAAATTTATAAAATAGATTTCCAATTCTGATGGCATATGCCCCGAGATTCACTAAAGCTACACCAAAGCCGGCCAGGCATACAATGATTCATTCTATGTTATTTAGCGCCACGCTTACGGGTAGTGGGAACATTTGCATTCCATTCTTCCAAGGGACCATGTGGTCAATACTGAGATTTTGCCTCTTTTGGACAATGTAACTGAATGTGTAGTTTAGATATCCAGAATATGCTCGGTTTAGACATATCTATTTGTAGAACATCTACTTTCAGGAAGAACACCATGCCATATTATTAGACTTAACAAGAGCGAAGGAAACGTTATTTCAAATTATGCAATTTGTAATATATTGTCCGACTCCATGGCTAAACGGTTAGCGTGCTGGCCTTTGGTCACAGGGGTCCCGGGTTCGATTCCCGGCAGGGTCGGGAATTTTAACCTAATTGGTTAATTCCGCTGACACGGGGGCTGGGTATATGTGTCGTATTCATCATCATTTTATCTTCAACCCGACGCGCAGGTCGCCTATGGGTGTCAAGTAAAAAGACCTGCATCTGGCGAGCCGAACTTGTCCTCGGACACTCCCGGCACTACAAGACATACGCTATTTCATTTTTGTAATATATTGCGCTTAATTAAATATTTCATCACGGCAGTTATAGTTGTGAATTTATGCTAATCCATTTAAACACTGTAGTTCTAATATTTTGTCATTCTACCTTCGATTTTATATCTACTGTACTTGCACTTGGCGAGGCGTAGCTTCGACAAAAACTAACGGTACTACGTCTACGATAATTTTTAAGTAGTTCTAGTTCATTATTTATTACCAATTTCCAAGCACAGACATTTTCATCTGGATTTAAATCGGGTGAACAATCATTCATGCCAACCTGATGGTATAAGGTTATTTTAAAGGAATTATCGTGTATTACATTACCAAATTGGCATGTTGTGTGTTAACATTTTTCCTCATCTTTTTAGCCAGCAGACATTCTCCTAAAACATTTCAGTGAGTGGAAATGGTGCTCCCTCTCCCAACTTCTTAAAACTTTGCCCAACTCAATATAAGAAAGTGAGGAATGAGAAGGATGATATTCATAAGTTAGACGAAGAAGAATCTTTCTCTTTATGCAGAGTATGATATTAAAGTTACAGAACTGCGTGAAGAATACAAATACATACAACAAATAAAAGAATCGGAAAACTGTAGCATGTGAGTCCAGAGAATAATTCAGAGATACCGGCCAAGACGAAGTGGATTACGAAAGTCAAATTCTTTCTCCAAGTTTCTTTCTCCACAGCAAGAGTGCATTCCTATAGGCAGAGATAAGCAATGTGTTGCTGGGTGAGAGTTGTTATTAATTTTTGGGCATCAGATAACTGAGTTGATCGTCCCTATATACTTGTGAGATTAAGATGCATTTGAAGCCGTGTGCGTTGGCCATTCAGTGCGGTTCACCAAGCTGTGAGCTTGTGTTAATGAAATAATAAGTTCGAATAAATTCGTTGGCAGCCATGAATATGTTCCCATGGTTTTTCACTTCTACACCAAGAACATGGAGGGGGCTGTCATATTAAATTCTGTTAACGGCCACTGCCTTCCTAGTGCTAGTTCTTTTCTATTCCAGTATCACAAGAACACTTATTTTGTTACGGCGTTAAATAGGAACTAAAAATGAACTCCCTCGGCAGCGGTGTCATATAATTAACGGGATCTGCAATTGATGTATGCTGTTGTTGTTGCTGTTTTTGTTACTACTGTTCTGGACATCGTGATAAACAACCCCGTATGTTGAGTTTACTATGTATGGGATCTATTTGTGTTGTTCGGTTTCTTAGCTGAGTGGTAAACGTCTCAGCCTTCGGATTAAAGAGACCAAAATTTGATTCCTAACCGGGTCGGGAATTTTATCTGTGTGATTTTAATTCCTCTGGCTCGAGAACTGTGTTTGTGTTGGTATAAATACATACCTCCTCATAAACGATGAACACACTACGCTATAATAATAATAATAATAATAATAATAATAATAATAATAATGTTATTGGTTTTACGCCCCACTAAATACTTTTACGGTTTCCGGACACGCCGAGGTGCCTGAATTTAGTCACGCAGGAGTTAATTTACGTGACAGTAAATCTACCGACACGAGGCTGACGTATTTGAGCATCTTCAAATACCACCGGACTGAGCCAGGATCGAAACTACCAAGGTGGGGTCAGAAAGCCAACGCCTCAACCGTCTGAGCCACTCAGCCCACGTAGGCCTAATACTGAATGCATCTCTCTACGTAGGGCTGGCGTTTGGAAAGGCAACTGGTCGTGAAAAAAGGACCAAAGCGGCATGTGTGACACAGTTCTCATCCTTGACTCAACCAGGTGTGGTAAAAGTTTGAGAATGGAAAGTAGCCTTTCTATGGTTGTAGTGTATTGGCAGGTGGGACTAGAAATGGGCAGGAAGTCGGTACGTTAAGTAGTATGCTAGCCAAGCGTGATGCTGGAAAGGAAATGCATAAGAAAACTCTTCTAGGAACGTCTTGGTTGGAATTATAATCCATTTCTCCAATTTTCTACCTATGTCTCGCTAAATCCATAAAATAAGCCTTGCATTTTGACAGACCCGGGAGTGGGGACAGGAGAAACAAGAGAGGAGTTCACTGTGCTAAACAATAAACCAGACCACGGAGGCAGATTTCTACAATATGATGCTGAACGTGTTCCAGATGATAACCAAGTCTTTCTACATGATAGCGGATCAAATTTCTGCAGAGTGGAGATAAATAAACATTAAATCTGTTAAAAAGAACAGCAGCAGCTACAATTTCATTCATTGAGCTGAAGGCTCATTGACCCTCTGTTATGGATACTGCAATACCGCTGACAAAAGAGGGAAGAGATCATCTGGTTTTACCTCTTCTTGTTTGTATTTAAGTTTGAATATTGAGTGTTTCCTTGATCACACAAATACCTCACACTTTCGTCCGCATACAATGCATCCATTCAGATGGATAAAGCATATTTAAGTGAGTTACTTTTCTCTGCGTTTTCAGCAGTCTCTGCTAGAAATTCACAACCTGATTTCTGTAGAATAAATTTTGTTTTATTGCCATTTAAGCGGAAATCACAAAATGACAGAAGTGTTCGGAACTCTAAAGACAAAATATGTACCATAAAAGAGAAGAGGAAACCAAATATCACTGAAATATTCACGAGTACTGGAGCGCACTATCACTTTCTAACATGTATGGAAATTTCCATTGCCTACTCATATAGAATATTTTGGAACGACTGGTACTGAGTACTAAACCCCAGGATTTAATGTAAACTTGTGGTTTAATAGCAGAAGTAATACAACCATTAATAATGATATTTTAAGTATGGATAACAATTTTATTTGTATTCATCTAACTACTTTTACAGTTTCTGGAGACGCTGAGGAGCCAGACTTTTGTTCGGCAAGTGGTATATTACGTACGAGTAGATCTACCGTCACGAGAATGGTGAATTTGACCATTTCTAAATTTCACTGGACTGAGTCAAAATCGAATCCAGTATAAAATTATTCCCCTCACATTTGCAGAAATATTTCGTGGAGGGAGGTGGTAGTGAAAGGGGCGTAACGTTTCAAACAGAGAGTATTTCAGGGTTATCAATCCTGCACCGTATTACACTAGTAGCTAATGCGTGATTCTCCTTCGTAAAAATAGATTTGAGTGAAACTGAAATATATCGATGTGATGAGGGCTGGTAAGTTTGATACAGATCAGTTCCCTTGGCCCCTGAATGGATAACGTTCCTAAAAATGATTCTGAACATGCGCTTTACGCGGCAGGTCTCAGAACGATATCCAGTGGAGATACGGTTATCCAGAGAGTGAAATTTCTTGGATACGTGTTCGGGTGCAGGGAACATGAACGTTTACCCAGAAATGCGCGTCATATTTCAGTCAGGTCCCATATAGCCATTACGTTAACAAAGAAAAGTAATAATAATAATAATAATAATAATAATAATAATAATAATAATAATAATAGTAATAATAATAATAATAATAATAATAATGTTATTTATTTTACTTCTTACTAACTACTTTTACGGTTTTCGGAGACGCCGAGGTGCCGGAATTTAGTCCCGCAGGAGATCTTTTACGTGCAGGTAAATCTACCGAAACGCGGCTGACGTACTTGAGCACCTTCAAATACCACCAGAGTGAACCAGGATCGAAGCTGCCATGTTGGCGTCAGAAGGCCAGCGCCTTAACCGTCTGAGGCACTCAATCTGGCAACAAAGAAAGGTCTTAAGGGGCACGAACAGATGCGTATGTGCGTGTCGTGTGGACATAATTTCCTACTTAAAAGGTTCCCGATGTGGGTTAATAATTATTAATTATTAATTGTAATGACCTACTCTACGCTCCCGTTCGTACAGGGCAACGGAGAAGTTGAGTCTCTCAATGACGAAAAGAAGGCAATATAAGGGCGACGTATGCATAAGTGACACATTTATGTTTTAATAACAACGCAATGTATAATGGTGATATTTAGCACATATATAACTTACACATTGGAAATACATTTCACACTAACACATGTTCTATGAGGTATTCAATGCGATGGATAATATTTCAAGACTAGTGCATATGTTAGCGACGACTTTACGGCTTAGGTATTCAGAAATTCCATAGCACATATCAATATTCCACGCACACATTTCGTTAACAGTACTGGAACTTATCGAATATGTCTTCTCGTTTAAGGAAAAAAACAAGGAAGGAGTTACAAGGGTTTAAATCTTGCTCGATGGGGGCCCAACATGTATTAATTATTTCGCTCCGGATAGCGATTGGACATGAAACAACCATCGAATAATCTCCCCAGGAAGTCCAACGCAATATGAACAGTGTGAAGCATAAACTACTGCACACGGATTGGCAGTTAGGTAAGGTGAAGTTGAGGCACAAAGCCATTCTGCAACATATTCAAGTGGTGCTGCGAATTAACTGTGTGAATTCAATGACTCGAATTTTTTATCAACTTCAAGTGCGATTCAAAAAATTGCTCCAGAGTAAAACTTAAAAAAAGTACTGGAGACCGGATACGCCCTTGCCTCAGTTGCGTATTTATGAAAATTGTACATGAATCGCTACATTTGGCTCAAGTATTGATGGAACGATGATTCAGCATGGATTTTGCACGATTTCAATATACACGACTGACACGGTGATAGTTTACTATACAGCAGGGCCTCTCAGGGTGCATGCGCGTGGTGCATGCACTGTGCACGGTGCAAAAGACGACATGGCTTGGTTGACCAGAGTGCAGACCCCCCACTCCTCGATTTGGAGCAATAGCGCTAACTCTCTCTTTCCTTACGCCTCTCTCGCTCGCTCCGCCTGTCTCCCCCTCCCCCACTTGCGCCGTAGCGCTCCAAATCCGGGCTGAGTTGAGCCGAGTATAGCCGAGTAGAGCCGAGCATAGCCGAGCAGCCCAGAGATGAAGCGTTGATCCGAGCCATACCGAGCGGCACCGAGCGGCACCGATGCACAGTGCACGGAGCGCTTGCGCCTCGCTCTGCACGCGTGAGATTTTGGGCGTTTGAGAGGCCCTGCTATACAGTTATGTTAAACACGACTGAGTGTACAGTGAGATTAAGGAAAAATATTCGCGATAGATGCGTATTACCAATGGGATCAAGCATGTTACATCAAACTACACGAAGCCCGGATTGACCTTGGCCACTGCTCAGCCCGGAGGCCTACAGATTACATGGTGATATGTGATCAGCACAACGAACCCTCTCGGTCAGTAGCTAGACTGATTGCTGACAGTCCCTGTGACAGTTGGAATCATGTACGTCATATCTAGCCTTTAGCGCCAAGCGTAAATACATACAGTCATAAGTATAACATATTTTACGCGTATTTAAACGTTTAAACACCTAAATAAAATTACTTTGATTATACCGTAAAAATAGATAGATTTGATTATTTTTTCCTTTCTAATAGGATACCGGGTCAATGCCGGATACTACAGCTAGTGACGAATAAATGACGCTATGAATTTTAGGCCGCTATCTCACCGTCAGATAGCTTCTCAACTGTAATCACGTAGGATCACTGGACCTAGAGCAAGCCCTCAGATCCAGGTAAAAATCACCCACCATGGTGGGAATCGAGCCCGAGGCCTCCTGGTGAGAGACAGGTGCGCTACCCCTACACCATGAGTCCGGCGTTGCATCATAGTAACAATAAACGAATTAATTAAGTCAATTACGCTTTTTACATACATAATACACTCAGTAAGGTCTTCATATACATTATTTCTTTTCCCTAGATCGATTTTACATTTTGTATTAATTCAACCGGACCTAGGGTAGTAAGAATTTTTTAAAAAATGTTCAAACGGAGCTATGTTGGAGTCGCAGCCACAAGTTTGACGGAGAATATCTGTGCAATATATACGGGCCAAATTTCAAATGAATCCTTCCAGTAGTTGCAGATACATTGAATGTAATTTTAAATGCACGTTCACTAGCCCCAATATTGAACCTCTGCCTAGCTCAGAACTCCCGTGGAGTTTTCAAATTTTCCATTTTTCTATGAATCTTCGGGTTATCATGTCATCTGGTAATAAATTTTATGTTGTTAGTTTGCCTTAAAGTGTCTCATTAATTCATGCTTATTTTCTTTCTTCTCTTACCTCTACATACCGTTTCAAATCATAAGTGCGGATAGAAAGTCTTCCTGTAACATTCCTATGACAACTCTCCGGTCAACTCGGCATCCAGCTGAACTCGATACGATGTTCGAGAGAGAAAGAAGGACGGAAGTAATTGCGTTTGCTGGGATACATCCCAATCTTTGGGCGGATATTGTAACGGCACAAACATTATTGATCACTGAAAAGAAGAGCAAGAACAAAGCCAAATTGCCCAGATAAGACCAATACGAGATAAAAGGGAGGATACCGCAGTGAAACACACTAGCTAAAGAAAACTGTGATTGTAATGGCGTTACGTAGGCTGCCTTTGTTCTCGTAGCTCTGACAAAAGAGATGCTCTTCTACAGTGTTTCTGTCAGTACATCGCCATTAAAAGGATCAGCTCTTGTTGTTCCTCACTTCACTTTGGAAACAGAACTAGCATGATGCATCTTGAATGTATATAAATTGTACAACTAAATTCATTGATATTTGCTTTTAATATCCTATTGTTGACAGACACGCATGAATTTTCGAACACACAGACATTTTCTTATAAATGTAAAGATAAACATTTAAACTATTTTTCATTAAAAACTCAAAGGCAATGCGTTGAGCTCGCAGTTATGTACAATGGTATTCTGTGAGAAACATGTTCTCTGGCTGAACTATCCCTATATCGACCAGTTTTTACACAGACTTTTCTGTAAGGAAGTGAAAGCTGGGTGGACTCTCATATTCATACGTTAGGTGTAATGGGCGTGAAAGTAGTGAAAGTGATGACTAGTACAAACAGGTGGAACCGTGTTAAAGTGGTACTCGAAATTAAGAAGTAAATGCTAGGGTTGTAATAAACTCAATGGGTGAAGCTGTACGTATAATTCGGCTTCGGTGGTGGAGCCTTGTGAGGTGAATGGGGGAGGATAGGATTAGATCAAGACAATAGAGGATAGATTCATTTTTTAATTATTAAAAAGAAGTGTCGAAAAATATAAGGACACGGAACTAGATGCAATTAGGGAATACTTAATTCAGAGAAGCTTCGCAGACTGAAGAGTGAAAGGTAGAACAGTGTGTAATGAATATGTATGTATGTATGTATGTATGTATGTATGTATGTATGTATGTATGTATGTAAAAGGGAAATGAGAGAGATAATTTGGTTGTGGATGAAGTCATAAAACAATAAACAAGTCCCTTTTATTACGAGACGTAGTGTTTAAAGTGCACTACAAAGATGGTTTTACTTTCATTAATCTGTCTCAGTCTCATCCTTTGCTTTGACAACATGAAATTGCCTGACAAGGGGAGGTCACGATGTTCGCATCACCGATTTTGATCAAGCTTTGTAGGTTGGTAGTAGTAAATCACAAAAACACACTGGCAAAGCAGAGGCGCGCAACTCTCAAAAGTCTCCGAAAAAGGCGATTTTGAAAATGTCGAGAAAAGTAACGAGAGGTTTAGCATACCAGCTAGCATCAAGCGAGAGACTGTGGGGTGGTGGTCGAGTGGTTAAAGTTCTCCACTTCGATTATGAAGATGGCGAGTTCCAGTTTTGCTCGTCTCAACATTTCTTTTCCGTTATTTCCTGATCCCCCTTTTCCTCGTGTTACGAATGAGAGCAGCAGTTAATCACTGTCTGACCGCGTTGTGTCATGTAATGGCTGTGTGCGATGTAACCAGACGTGCTCATCATAAGTTCGATCGGCATGGATATCTCGCATGTTGAATTATGTTCGAACGGAAATGTTTTTGAATGTGAAGCTACGCAAAGTGCAAACGAGTTACCGGGAGACCAAACAACAAATGAACAGTTGAAAATAGCGATGGCTTATGTCGAGAACCTTTTTTGTATAAATCGCTTACCACAGTCTAGCTTGAGTAAGCAGAGAATGAGAACATGCTGGGTGGTGCGTGCCGTGAAGTATGATGGGAGTAGAACAATAACGGGCCGCGATTGGAAGGTGGCAGTGGAGGCTGAGGAAGAATTCAACGAGATGTTTGGAGAGGAAGGAAGATCTAGGAAAGATGGGAGAGGTGGTGTTGGTGGCAGCGATGATAGCTGTGCTTCTGGATGTTGGGGGGGGGGGGAAGGGGTGGAATTAAACCCCTGCTCGAATACCAGTAGCAAATTCAGCTGGAAAGACTTGAAAGCGATTAGAGAGATAGTGAAGGAGGTAATAAAAGAAACCTGCCCTTGGAACCAGGTTAAGGAAATGTTGAAAGACCAATCGAAGGAGCTAGGGAATATCAGACAATGGTTACAAGAAAGAGCAGAAGAAACTATGACCGAAGTGGGTAGCAACGAGAAAGAAATAGAGTTGCTAAGAGAGAAAGTACAAAGTCTAGAAGAGGAGGTGCTGAAACTGAAGAAAGGAGCAGAAGTCAGCAACCAGGAAAGGATGAAGAAATACATATCTATATAAGGTATGCAGGAAGAAACAAAAGAAAGCAAAGTGGGCATAATATACAAAGTGGTTGAGGTCATCCAGAATAAGTTGAAAATAAATTTCAGTGAAGTAGACATAGATGATGCGGAAAGGGTGGGAAGAGAAAAAGGGATTAGACCAATCAGAGTGAAGTCACAATCGTCCTTAATGGCCGACATAGTGATAAGGAACGGAAGCAATTTACAAGGCCAAAAAAATTGGGTAAAGACAGATATGGGAAGAGAAGGGAGTGAGAATCTGAAAACTCTGAAGACGCATCTAGGGACGGCCAGACACCAAGGATTGAAGGCCCACATAAGGGGGCAACAGCTAGTGGTCTCAAATGGAAGATCGGTTCAAGTGTGGCCAGTGTTAAAACTGAAAGCAATAGGCGAGAATTACAAGAGGGAGGAGGACTCGGCGACAGTAAAAGATGAAGGGATGGATGCATTGCGAGTGGTGAACTCAGCTGACATAAGAAAAGAGCTCAACCAAGGGGAAAGTGGAGAGCGTAGTGCGGAAATGGAAACGAGGAGCCGGGAGGTGATGGTTGTGGAAGCGTCTCAAGAAACTTCAAGTGAAGAGTGCAGTGGGCAAGTGAATATTAAAGGTAGACGTGCGAGGGGTGAGTGGAAAGGAAGTGAAATTATTATTATTATGAATAGCTTACTGGATCCCGGCGACTCTGTAGAGATTAAAGAAGAGGCCGAATTATTGGGAAAGAAATTTTTTAAATCTACTTTGACAGTAATAGAAGAAAATAAACTTGTAAAAGATGAAAAAGTGGGGAAACGGGGTGAGGGTAAGAAACTGGTAGCAGTGTGACACGAACTCACCATCTACATAACTGAAATGGAGAACCTTTACCACTGGACCACCTCCCCACTGTCTCTCACTTGATTGTACCTTGCATTCTAAACCTCTCGTAAATTTTTCCGACATTTCCAAAATAGTTTTCGAAAATTTTTAAGAGTTGCGCGCTACCACTTTGCCAGTGTGTCTCTTTTGATGTACTACCAACCTACAAAGTTTGAACAAAATCGATGATGCGGACATCGTGACCTCCCTTTGTGAGAGATGAGGGATTCTAGTAATGCCATTTCTTATGCAGCCAGTCTTTGCTATGAATGGTGTGAAACTGTTGCTCATAGAGTCGGTTGGGTCCGCCTCTGTGGTGTAGTAGTTAGTTAGTTAGTGTGGTTAGCTGCCAACCCGGAGGGGTGGGTTCGATTTTCGGCTCTGCCACGAAATTTGAAAAGGGGTACGAGGGCTGGAACGGAGTCCACTCAGCCTCAGGAGATAAACTGAGTAGAGGTGGGTTCGATTCCCACCTCAGCCATCTTGGAAGTAGTTTTCCGTGGTTTCCCACTTCTCCTCCAGACAAATCCCGGGACGGTACCTAACTTCAGGCCACGGCCGCTTTCTGCCCTCTTCCTAGTCTATCCCTGTTCAGCATAGCAGGTGAGGCTCTGGGCGAGGTACTGGTCATCCTCCCCAGTTGTATCCAGACCCAGAGTCCGAAGCTCCAGGATACTTCCCTCGCCGAGTCCGAGAGAAAAACCGACCCTGGAGGATAAACAGAAAAGAAGAAGAGTCGGTTGGTGTATGCATTTCAGTGGGTTTGGCAGAGGGGTATACAATAGCAAATTCTGTCTCAGTGAGAATAGCAGCAGGAAACTCCCTCACTCCTCATTTGCCTAGTACGCCTATTAAGTGGTGTCTACGCCATCTATGATAGATTATGGTGGAGCTGTCGGAGATCCACCAGCCTTCAGGCTGAGGAATGAACAAACGTACAAGAAATAAAAGTGTTCCAACTAATAAGTGACTGCACAGAAAAAATAGGTATATCGATGGAAAACCTGTAGGTAAACCTGATAATATTCTTGTTAAGCTGTTAAACACAGAATGAAAGAAACCAGAGAGAAGAGTAAAATTATGCAAACTTATCAGAAAACAAATCTATGGAAGGTGAGAACCGAGAAGATACATGTAGCCGGTAATAAGGATTATATGTGACGTATCCTAGACGTCGTAACTTAATTAAATTCTAGTCATCAAAAGTTTTTTTTAATCGTTAAGATTACGTCCAAGAATAATTTATTTTTTAATTATTCCTTGTAAGATTTTGTTAGTTGAAATATATATTTCGTATTATAAACATGTTTTTAGTAAAGATTACTACACTGACTGACAGAGCAAATGCAACACCAAGAAGGAGTGGTCAGAACTTTATGCCAATTGCAGGGTAGACTGACGTCACTGAGGTATGCTCATGATGTGAAATGTGCCGCTGTGCTGCGCACGTAGCGAACGATAAATGGGACACGGCGTTGGCGAATGGCCCACTTCGTACCGTGATTTCTCAGCCGATAGTCATTGTAGAACGTGTTGTCGTGTGCCACAGGACACGTGTATAGCTAAGAATGCCAGGCCGCCGTCAACGGAGGCATTTCCAGCAGACAGACCACTTTACGAGGGGTATGGTGATCGGGCTGAGAAGGGCAGGTTGGTCGCTTCGTCAAATCGCAGCCGATACCCATAGGGATGTGACCACGGTGCAGCGCCTGTGGCGAAGATGGTTGGCGCAGGGACATGTGGCACGTGCGAGGGGTCCAGGCGCAGCCCGAGTGAGGTCAGCACGCGAGGATCGGCGCATCCGCCGCCAAGCGGTGGCAGCCCCGCACACCACGTCAACCGCCATTCTTCAGCATGTGCAAGACACCCTGGCTGTTCCAATATCGACCAGAACAATTTCCCGTCGATTGGTTGAAGGAGGCCTGCACTCCCGGCGTCCGCTCAGAAGACTACCATTGACTCCACAGCATAGACGTGAACGCCTGGCATGGTGCCGGGCTAGAGCGACTTGGATGAGGGAATGGCGGAACGTCGTGTTCTCCGATGAGTCACGCTTCTGTTCTGTCAGTGATAGTCACCGCAGACGAGTGTGGCGTCGGCGTGGAGAATGGTCAAATCCGGCAGTAACTGTGGAGCGCCCTACCGCTAGACAACGCGGCGTCATGGTTTGGGGCGCTATTGCGTATGATTCCACGTCACCTCTAGTGCGTATTCAAGGCACGTTAAATGCCCACCGCTACGTGCAGCATGTGCTGCGGCCGGTGGCACTCCCGTACCTTCAGGGGCTGCCCAATGCTCTGTTTCAGCAGGATAATGCCCGCCCTCACACTGCTCGCATCTCCCAACAGGCTCTACGAGGTGTACAGATGCTTCCGTGGCCAGCGTACTCTCCGGATCTCTCACCAATCGAACACGTGTGGGATCTCATTGGACGCCGTTTGCAAACTCTGCCCCAGCCTCGTACGGACGACCAACTGTGGCAAATGGTTGACAGAGAATGGAGAACCATCCATCAGGACACCATCCGCACTCTTATTGACACTGTACCTCGACGTGTTTCTGCGTGCATCGCCGCTCGCGGTGGTCCTACATCCTACTGAGTCGATGCCGTGCGCATTGTGTAACCTGCATATCGGATTGAAATAAACATCAATTATTCGTCCGTGCCGTCTCTGTTTTTTCCCCACCTTTCATCCCTTTCGAACCACTCCTTCTTGGTGTTGCATTTGCTCTGTCAGTCAGTGTATAAATGAATACTCTCTGCCCAGTCACTAGTCATCCCTACTTAGGAGAGGAGTACAATGAAGCTTGATGTTTTACATGATTGTTGGTATCATGATCACAACCACGGGATCTCCAGCTTTACGTGGACGTAACTTCTCATTCAAAAAATTCCGACATACACTGGCCGGGAATCGAAGCATGGCCACCTTGGTATGAAGCTAGTGACAGTGCCACTATCACATTCCCGGGGAGAGTAAAGAATCCATCCATCCATCCATCCATCCATCCATCCATCCATCCATCCATCCATCCATCCATCCATCCATCCATCCATCCATCCATCCATCCATCCATCCATCCATCCATCCATCCATCCATCCATCCATCCATCCATCCATCCATCCATCCATCCATCCATCCATCCATCCATCCATCCATCCATCCATCCATCCATCCATCCATCCATCCATCCATCCATCCATCCATCCATCCATCCATCCATCCATCCATCCATCCATCCATCCATCCATCCATCCATCCATCCATCCATCCATCCATCCATCCATCCATCCATCCATCCATCCATCCATCCATCCATCCATCCATCCATCCATCCATCCATCCATCCATCCATCCATCCATCCATCCATCCATCCATCCATCCATCCATCCATCCATCCATCCATCCATCCATCCATCCATCCATCCATCCATCCATCCATCCATCCATCCATCCATCCATCCATCCATCCATCCATCCATCCATCCATCCATCCATCCATCCATCCATCCATCCATCCATCCATCCATCCATCCATCCATCCATCCATCCATCCATCCATCCATCCATCCATCCATCCATCCATCCATCCATCCATCCATCCATCCATCCATCCATCCATCCATCCATCCATCCATCCATCCATCCATCCATCCATCCATCCATCCATCCATCCATCCATCCATCCATCCATCCATCCATCCATCCATCCATCCATCCATCCATCCATCCATCCATCCATCCATCCATCCATCCATCCATCCATCCATCCATCCATCCATCCATCCATCCATCCATCCATCCATCCATCCATCCATCCATCCATCCATCCATCCATCCATCCATCCATCCATCCATCCATCCATCCATCCATCCATCCATCCATCCATCCATCCATCCATCCATCCATCCATCCATCCATCCATCCATCCATCCATCCATCCATCCATCCATCCATCCATCCATCCATCCATCCATCCATCCATCCATCCATCCATCCATCCATCCATCCATCCATCCATCCATCCATCCATCCATCCATCCATCCATCCATCCATCCATCCATCCATCCATCCATCCATCCATCCATCCATCCATCCATCCATCCATCCATCCATCCATCCATCCATCCATCCATCCATCCATCCATCCATCCATCCATCCATCCATCCATCCATCCATCCATCCATCCATCCATCCATCCATCCATCCATCCATCCATCCATCCATCCATCCATCCATCCATCCATCCATCCATCCATCCATCCATCCATCCATCCATCCATCCATCCATCCATCCATCCATCCATCCATCCATCCATCCATCCATCCATCCATCCATCCATCCATCCATCCATCCATCCATCCATCCATCCATCCATCCATCCATCCATCCATCCATCCATCCATCCATCCATCCATCCATCCATCCATCCATCCATCCATCCATCCATCCATCCATCCATCCATCCATCCATCCATCCATCCATCCATCCATCCATCCATCCATCCATCCATCCATCCATCCATCCATCCATCCATCCATCCATCCATCCATCCATCCATCCATCCATCCATCCATCCATCCATCCATCCATCCATCCATCCATCCATCCATCCATCCATCCATCCATCCATCCATCCATCCATCCATCCATCCATCCATCCATCCATCCATCCATCCATCCATCCATCCATCCATCCATCCATCCATCCATCCATCCATCCATCCATCCATCCATCCATCCATCCATCCATCCATCCATCCATCCATCCATCCATCCATCCATCCATCCATCCATCCATCCATCCATCCATCCATCCATCCATCCATCCATCCATCCATCCATCCATCCATCCATCCATCCATCCATCCATCCATCCATCCATCCATCCATCCATCCATCCATCCATCCATCCATCCATCCATCCATCCATCCATCCATCCATCCATCCATCCATCCATCCATCCATCCATCCATCCATCCATCCATCCATCCATCCATCCATCCATCCATCCATCCATCCATCCATCCATCCATCCATCCATCCATCCATCCATCCATCCATCCATCCATCCATCCATCCATCCATCCATCCATCCATCCATCCATCCATCCATCCATCCATCCATCCATCCATCCATCCATCCATCCATCCATCCATCCATCCATCCATCCATCCATCCATCCATCCATCCATCCATCCATCCATCCATCCATCCATCCATCCATCCATCCATCCATCCATCCATCCATCCATCCATCCATCCATCCATCCATCCATCCATCCATCCATCCATCCATCCATCCATCCATCCATCCATCCATCCATCCATCCATCCATCCATCCATCCATCCATCCATCCATCCATCCATCCATCCATCCATCCATCCATCCATCCATCCATCCATCCATCCATCCATCCATCCATCCATCCATCCATCCATCCATCCATCCATCCATCCATCCATCCATCCATCCATCCATCCATCCATCCATCCATCCATCCATCCATCCATCCATCCATCCATCCATCCATCCATCCATCCATCCATCCATCCATCCATCCATCCATCCATCCATCCATCCATCCATCCATCCATCCATCCATCCATCCATCCATCCATCCATCCATCCATCCATCCATCCATCCATCCATCCATCCATCCATCCATCCATCCATCCATCCATCCATCCATCCATCCATCCATCCATCCATCCATCCATCCATCCATCCATCCATCCATCCATCCATCCATCCATCCATCCATCCATCCATCCATCCATCCATCCATCCATCCATCCATCCATCCATCCATCCATCCATCCATCCATCCATCCATCCATCCATCCATCCATCCATCCATCCATCCATCCATCCATCCATCCATCCATCCATCCATCCATCCATCCATCCATCCATCCATCCATCCATCCATCCATCCATCCATCCATCCATCCATCCATCCATCCATCCATCCATCGTTTTATTTAAAAGTTAATATTCACAAATTTTAAAATTATTCTGTACAATAATGTTTCATTCTCGGGTGTGCTTCGTCATTTCCGAAATAAATTGTTAGATATTTCTGCTGAAGCAGAAGATGGTATTAATTACGTAGATTTCTGGCCAAGTATATAGTAACTTATTTCATGCACCAGTGCCTATTTCTCATACAGACTATAATTATAACCAATACTGAACTTCTATTTCCTTGCATTCTGTGTAGCAAGCAACATTAGTGGGAGGCATGCATACAGCAATTAAGCGCTACCGTCATCGATAAACAATACGCATAAAAAAAGGAGGAGGATGAGAAACCGGAAAATACTATAAAGGAGGAACTTTTGGAAACAAGATTAATAATTCAATTAGTTGATTTTACACGAAGCCAAGCATTTGAAGAGCAGTGATACCCAATTTAATAGAGAAATAATGGATAGCGAATTAGTAATACTTATTTTCACTATGCAAACATTTAGTTTCTATCGACCAGATAGTACCGAGCTGGTCCAATAAAACAGAAGATCTTAAAGTGTTTAAATCATTTAGTCGAAATATTTGGAAGACTAATATTTAATACCATTTTCTGCTCTACACAAGAAATTTTATTGGAATAAAGTATGTATTCTTTTTGTTTCAAGAATGAATTACTTAAATTAATTTTACATTTAATTTAATTTAATTTACATTTCATTTTTAAAAAGTCTACCTTGTAAGAATATTATAAACGTCATTCCGTACATCATCTAGCAGAATTATATATTTCCTGATTTCCTTCGATTCACTTCTTCTTCTTCTCCTTCTTTCTCCTTACAGCAAAATGGCGACAATCGAAAAGTATTTTTCCCCTTATCCACTTCCTATATCAGGGTTGCAGTATCGTGGATGTCATACCACTGCCGGAGTTCCCGTGTCCAGTAATACTCTTCTACGTCCACATCCATGTTTCATTTCTATCTTGCCTTCTATGATCAGTTGAATGAGTTTGCATTTGTAAGGAGTTCAATTGTTCTTCGAATTGTTAAAAATCGTTTTGTATATGATCTGGGGACATCCACTGTAAATATCAGATTAAAATTTAAGTGACCGTTTACGGCAATTTCGTAGTAAGTGTGTCTATATTAATAAGAAGACATATTTATGATGGGTAGCTGTTGTACCCGCCGTTGACAGAACTATCACTTAACATGTTGATTTCTGTCGATTCGTCCTTTTGTTGCTGATATTCTGAAGCGGATTACTTTTCCCCGTCAAAGGAATGTCATGGTTCGAGCCGGACTTTTAGGCAGTAATAGGATATAATACAAAATTACTAAGGTGAGTAACAAGTATATTCTATGCTGCACAATAGTTGTGCTGTGAGCTTTGCATAAACATTAGGGGTACAGTCCATCAGAACCCATTGATTTATGTTACTCTCGCTACATTTCGTAAGACCGGGCTAGACACTTCCTTGTAACCAAACGTATTACTGCCTAAACATCCGATGCCTAGTCGTGACGTATTCGTTTCCTATCTCTATCTGGCGCTGTACAGTTTCACACCTCCTACTCCTGGTATCAGACTAATATTCATGAAGTGCATACAGATCTAAAAAGGATTTAAAACTTTGCGGTACGATCTCTATAGCAACTCGCCATGGAGTTAGCAGATCTTGGACTCAGACGACCACCACTGATAGTCACCTTGTTTTTCACTGTACCGGAAAGAAATCCGAGCAAGAAAGTCTCTAAGTAGTATTCTAAATTAGTTTTTGTCACGAGTAATTTTACTGTAAAACCAACCGTAAGAGGGAAATATCGAGTTTTATATTTTATACCGCCTCTGAAGTCCCCTCCTCCTGCATTATTTTCAACAACGTCCCACTGGCATTTATCTTAAAGTTAAATATCATGTTTCGTGAAAACCTCTCTATCCGCTTTTCCGTGATGATTCAACAGATAAGCAAACATACAAGTAAAATGAACTCGGCAAAGGCTATTATGGATTATTTCCGGTTTGAAAGCCAAATATCAGGTTGATATTAAAAACATACATGCATAGATTGATTTTCGGTCATTGTCGTGGTGTAGAAACTTTTATATATCTCTACCTGGGCGATACAGTACGGCAGTATTTCCATGAAGGGCCATAACAATTGAGATACGAGTTAAAGGAAGGTATGTACAGTAGCATTTCAGGAATTTTAGAAACCATTTCTGCAAAGAAGACGCAGTAGAGTACGTCTATAGTTTCCGATCCGCAGTCGAGCCAGTGACCGATACAAAAATGAAACACACTTTTCCCGTTGTTAAAATCGAATGACTATAAATGTCTGTCGGTTATGGTCATCTATCAACGGCTGCTAATTGCAAATGAATAATAATAATAATAATAATAATAATAATAATAATAATAATAATAATAATAATATAAATAATAATTGTACCGGGCGGTACACCTCCGCGCCGCTAATTCAAACATTGCGCCAGTTGAAACTCCTCTACTGGAGGAAGCCTGAACTTTAACCACCATGTTAATTCTAAAGTTTCTCAGAAGATGTCGCTATTGTAAATTTTGAAGAGTTCTGAACTGTGTCTTTTTCGATTTATATTTGTTTTCTCTGTAGTGAGAAGTGTGAACATTCTCTTCTAGATGGCACTACTGAAGAACTACTATTGTGTACCCTAGTACGAAGTGAAGGAACTGTTTTTTGAGAAATTTTGTGCTCATAAGTTTGTTCTTTGTTAAATTTCTTTCAGTCATTTTTTGGGTTGGCAGTATAACCCTTCTCTTTCCGCTTGTTTTGAATTTAGGCAATCCCGAATTTCTCTAATTAATTTTTGACCAATAACGTACGTCTTCTCCGATATGGATATGTTGCTTGATCCTAGCCAATAAAGTTGAGGGGGGGGTTCTCATTCTTGAAATATCTCGAATGTTCCACGAGGGTATTTAAACTGCTGATTTTCTGGTCTACGGGCCACTTCAGTAACATCTTTCCTAGTGTGATTATGTAGCAGGGGGCGGGAAGCGCCTCTTCCTTCGGGCAGCAGTTCTTCCATAAGTTAATGGCCTTCTAATAACTTCATCTCTTGCTAGCTCAGCAGTTTAACCCTCGGGGCAGGTTCGAAACTTTTATCATGTAACCTTCCTTTAAAATGTAAAAGATACTTGGTATAAATTCCGTCTCTTTAACTGCAAATCGGGATAGAGAGTGCCTAACCCTCTCGAGCTCCCTCTCATATTGTTCTTGAGGTGACTACGTTCTCATAGCTTCATAATGTAATAAATTTTCCTATCGTGTCACCTCCGTAGTATGGGATTAGCCCTTGCATAAGCGGCCTAAGAGCCAAATTGGTTTTAAAAAGGTGTATTAGGAGTGCAAGTTACGCCTCCACTCATGTTGGTATTTTGGGGCCATGTAATTGTCCTGTTTCTTTAGTGAATAGGCCTCAGTAGGTTGGGTATTTTTACCCCTGTTCTTGTGTGCCTGGAGGGCAGCTTGAAGGTGGAGTTTGGTGTGACCTTGGAATTGGCTTGAACTTTGAGAGCGGGTTCGCTCTTTCTAAAAATTGTATTTTCTGTGAGCCTCAAGCAGGCTTAACTGGGTAATTGGGAGCAAATGCTCCTTGGCATGATTGGAGTTTTCTGCCCCTTTGTTGAACCTTGTGTATAGGTAAAGTTGGGCTCATTGCTCAGGGATTGTGAATCTGGGGCTCGAAGCCCAAAATCCATTAATAAACTGTAATTGTACTTTCTTAACTTGTTGATATACAACTGAGTTCCTGTTATACCTGTTATTTTTTGATCTCGAAAAGAAAATATAACCTTTGTTAAATTTTAAATTAATTTTAATTTCGTTGTTGAGACCTTTTGCATCCAGCACCTTCTTTCACCTCTAACTACCACGGATAACTCCGTGACTAATAATAATAATAATAATAATAATAATAATAATAATAATAATAATAATAATAATAATAATCATCATCATCATCATCATCATCATCATCATCATCATCATCATTTTTCAATTTTCTTTACGTCGCACCGACACAGATAGGTCTTATGGCGTCGATATACAGGAAAGGCGTAGTAGTGGGAAGGAAGTGGCCGTGGCCTTAATTAAGGTACAGCCCCAGCGTTTGCCTGGTGTGAACATAGGACACCTTCAAATACCACCGGACTGAGCCAGAATCGGAACCTGCCAATTTGCGGTCAGAAGACCAGCGCCTCAACGTTCCTGGAACTCCAACAAAGCACATGCAAATTACTCCCCGAATGGTGGGAAACGATTTGCAACTCGTAGTCTTGAAGATGTGGAAACTTGCTTAGAAAAGAAAGAATACAATATCAAGAAAAATTTGTTTTTGCTAGAGGTTTAACGTCACGCTAACACATCAAAGGATTTCGGCGATGAAATGATGGGAAAGGGCTAGGATTGTGATGGTGGCGGTCGTGGCCTAAACTAGGGTGCAGTCCCAAGATTCCTCTCACAATTTTGCGTTCTCTTTTCTCCAGTTCTTCAAGGAGTCCTTTGTTGGCATTTGGAGACAGGGTTTGCCTGGTGTGAAAATGGGAATCGACGTAATAAAATGTTAAACCTATTATTAGCTGGGCACTTTATTTAAACATTACATATCACACGTCGTATTTTACGTGAAAACTTGCTGCTGTAACCCCAGTTCCCCTTTGGAAGTTTCGTCAGTGTTATCTTCAGAAAAACACAAGAACTTCACATTTCACACCTCCGTTAGGTCTGTCACCTACGTATAAAACGAGCTTGGAATGTTTGATTTTTCTGTATGTATTCGTTTAAGCTGGATGACATGTTTTATACTCTATTACGTTATATCATACAGATGGAGAATATGACATGCGAAATCTAATATCCAGATGGCCAAAAACGTATTCAGTGGCAGTTGATAATGTCACATTATCGGTGAGTGAAACGTCTGACACACTACATATTGTTAATACGTTGATACCATCCACACAAAACAAAGTGTTGAATATTATTTCTGTATTCACCTTTGTCATATTTTCAACCTGAAGATCATGAAAATTTATGTTCAATAACAAGTGACGGAAGCCTACTGCTCGTATTCACTCACCTAGAATTTACGTTATCATTTGCGTTAAAGATAGGATTGAGGAAGTCCACAGAATTGTGTTCGATGCAGCCAGGTTGAGAATTCAAGAAAGCCGAGTTCTAAAAGATCATAAACAGATTTATTGTATATCTATACATCACTTTCTTAAACTTACTACTTATAAGTTGCTAGTATCTTTTTCTTCAGTAAGCGCCCGCCGCATGTAATAACTTGCAACACTGACTGAAGGAATACGCACATTGGTATGAAGGCGTGACCTTAAGTGTAAGGACCTATGAGCTACATGTTAGGCCCATTAGAACAACAATCATCGTAATCATCGTCAGTTACATCAGTAACCGACACTAGCAATATTGTGTAAATGGGAAGATTTAGTCATCAATGGTGTCTCCCCAAGAGTTGCGAGCGGTTATATATGTAATGGAGAAATGGAAAATTAAGTGCAAGGAGGTAAATCCTGCACTAAAGCAAGATAAACATTGGAACGAATAAAAATGTGTCCCTGAAAGCGTAAATAGTTGTATGATACTGATATAAGGTACTAAGCAATATTAATTCATTCTACAGGTTTCCGTCATATAGAATGAAGTAATTTTATTTTTATTTACCAAGACTTTAAGAATTATAAAATCTTGTAGTGAGGATCAAAAGAGAATCTCAACAGTTCAAATTTGTAGACAGCTTATTTGGGAGTAAGACGTCTCCTGCTCTATTATTAGCGAAGCAGCTACTCAACGTCAAGACTCCATTAATTTACGTTACCGTCAACAGCGTGAGTGTGTTGAGTTATCTCTTTCAGGTTCAGACCTTTGATCATCGATCTTTCCAGCAGCCTTTGTTCTCAGTATCGAGTGCTAATTAAAAGTATTATGAAGAAGAGGAGATGGGAAGGCTTGTGGGGAAAATGCCCTCGGGTTTCATTCAAAGTCATGTTTCAAAGCGAGTTTAAGGTAAGATCACGAAACACTAAGACGGAATATTTGGAGCGGTTACAACCGCATAGTCTGAATAAAAGTGTGAACTTACTTTTATAATAATAATAATAATAATAATAATAATAATAATAATAATTGTACCGGGCGGTACACCTCTACTCCGGTTATTTAAAAGTTGCGCCAGTTGAAATTCCTCTTCTGGTGGAAATCTGAACTTCATCTACTCTATTAATTTTCTAGTTTCTCAGAAGATGTCACCACTTGGAAATTTTTGAGTTTGTGAACTGTGTCATTTTTGATGTGTCTTTGTTTCGCTTGAAGTAAGAAGTGTGAACTTTCTCTTCTAGAGGACACTACTGAAGAATTACAATAGTGCAACCTAGTGCGAAATCAAAGAACTATTTTGTTGGAGAAATTTTATTTCAAGAGTTTGTTCTTTGTTAAATTTCTTTCGGTCATTGTTTAAGTTGGCTGTATACCCCTCTTTTCCCCCTTATTTTGGATCTAGCCAATCCCGAATTTCTGTAATTAATTTTCCACCAATAATGTGTTTCTTCGTCCTCTATGTAGGGGTTTCTTTTCCCTAGCCAATAAAAACCTTAAGGGAGGGTGTTTTATTTCCCCTAACGCCTAGAATCTTCCGCGAGAGGATATAAACTGCTGATTTTAGGGTCTCCAGGCCACTTCTGTTCCATCTTTCAGTGTATTAAGTACATAGCAGGAGGCGGGAAGCGCCTCTTTCTTCTTCAGCCGTTCAACACCAGGTAATGGCCTATTATAACTTCTTTTCTTGCTAGGTCGGCAGTTTAACACTCGCGGCGGGTTCGAAGCATTTCCATCATGTAACCTTTTCCTAAAATGTAATTACTCTTTTCATCTTTTTCTTGTAAAGCTACATATTGGGATAGAGAGTGCTAACCCTCTCGAGTTCCCACTCACATTTGTTTTGAGGTGAACTTATTTTCTCAAACTATTCTTCGTTTATGTAATGTAAAGTGTTCTTCTCTAAGTCACCTCTGTAGTATGGGATTAGCCCTTGCGTTAGCGGCCCAGAGCCAGATTAGGTTTTAAAAAACAAAGTGTATTAGGAGTGCAAGATCGCCTCCTCTCAAATTGTTATTTTAGAGGTCATGTAATCAACCTTCTTTCCATGTAATAGACCTCTGTAGGTTGGGTATTTTACCCCTGTGAATACGTCCTTAGAGGACAGCTTGAAGGTAGAGTTTGGTGTGGCCTTTGAGAGGCTTAAATTTTAAGAGCGGATCGCTCTTTTGAAAATGGAGTGTCATATGCCTCGTGGAGGCTTTTCTGTGTAATTCGGAGCCAGGGGCTCCTAGGGATGAATGGGGTTTTCTGCCCCTCTGTTAAAACTTGTGTTTGTGGTAAAACTGAGCTGATCGCTGAAGTCAGGGCGTGAAGCCCAAAACCTGTAAATATTGTATCTCCCCTTGTTTTGCTACATTGTACCTGCCATGTCTGTTATTGCTTTGTTTTTGAAAAGAAAATATAACCTAGTTAAATTTTAAATTAATTTTACATTAACTTTGATTCCGTAGTTTGAAACCCATTCACGCCCGCACCTTCTTACGCCTCTACCTACCGCTAAAACACGGTAACAAGTGGTAGCAGAGCGTGGATGAATGGGTCTCAATTTAGCCCCTTTTGACGGCTAAACATTGCTTTGATTCGAACTCTAACAATTTTCTCAGTTGCTGGAATTTTTTGAGTTTTTCAAAATTGTTCTGTCATCATGCCCGGCCCTCGCGATGTTCTCCTCCTTAACTACTTGCGCAAAGAGGAGTTGATATACGAGTTAACTATTAGAAATGTGCAATCTGGAGGCACGGTTGCAATCGACACCAACAAGCTTAGAGAGTCCCTTGATTTGCCCATTTCCATCCCCAATTTGGGAGAGAAAGAAATTGATGACTCTCTTTCCACGATCGTCGAGAATATTACTGGGCTAGCATCGGTAGTCAGCTTTTTTGATGAAAACGATCCATCTCCTAATCAAATTAAGCGTGTGCAAGGCAGGCTGTATCACTTTGCAAATAGAGTTAATGATCTGTTGTCTCTAAAGGTGAATGACGTTCAGAGGAAGCAAGCTAATACGCTCCTTGAAACTATTTCTGAATTGTCTAATAAGGTCACTCAATTGCTAACCGGCGAAGCTCCTCCCAAAACTGATCAACCCGCCACGGTGAATGTAGGTAACGAGGAAGAGCCTCCTCAGGGAGAAGTCAATAGGATAACCGTTGCTGCTCAAACTATCTCTGCGCCATCGAACAACGAATCTGAACGCCGTGCGTCATTGAGTAACATCCGCTCTGAATTAACTTCTTTGCCATTGAAACCTTTAACGACTATGTCACCTGGGTTCAGCAGCTTGCCTCATCCATTGGCAATGTTGCTTAGAGGTATCTCTAAGTTTTCCGTCAACACCACCAGTGACGTAATTTCATTTTTAAGATTTCTAGTGGAATTTCAGGATCATGCCCTCGTGTTTTCTCTTTCCCCATGTCAAATTTTGCAAATTATCTATCCTTATGCTATTGGGGTTCTCTCAGATAAAATAGTAAGAGCCATAGCTGAACAGTCATCTATCGAAGATTTCCATGCCCATTTGCTAGCTAACTTCATCCCGGCTAGGGCCAGGTCCTCCCTGATTCAGAAGTACTATTACCGTGTACAGCGCTTGGATGAAAACTTGGCTGATTTCATTCAAGATATCAAATTCTACACTAGGGTGTTTGCTCTGCACTTTCCTGAAGATCAGATTGTGCAGGCTATTGTAGAAGGTATTTCGCCATCCTACAGGTCATATTTGTGTTTCGCGGCGTGTCCGCAAACCTTCTCTGAACTTGAAGCATTGGCCGTCTCAGCGGAAGGAGTTAGATACGCCGATTCTTTGCGTGTCGCGAAAGAACCCCCGCCTTCCTTTAGTAACACTCGGCCTCCACCTCGCCGACCAGTCAATCCCCGTAAATGTTATGCTTGCGGGTCGCCTGAACATCTGCGGAATAAGTGTCCTCTGATCAAGTCAAGTGGGACAAGGAATGGAGCAGGGTCATCACAAGGCTGTTTTAAGTGTGGGGCCTTCTCACATATCGCCAAGAATTGCCCAAACTCAAATAGCACCCCCTCCTGCTCAACTTCTGGTGCAAATTCCAGCTATGTCAATAATAAAAGGTGACTAGTGGCGTCGGCTGAGTCGACTAATCCATCTTCCCGAGACTCAGCCCCTAGTAAACAGGTTGTAAATGCAGAGAACAATCAGCCTTCAAATTCATCTTTTGAATGCCCTAAAGAATGTCTTAGGATTGCGGCGGATACCCCCGCACCTGTTCCTTTTCTTAAGATTGAGTTAAATAACGAACCTATAACAGCTCTATTAGATTCAGGCAGTGTTTGTTCCATTATTTCGGCTGAATGGTACTCGAAATTGAAGTCTGTTTGTAACCTACCTGTCTATGACTCTTCTCCTGTGAAATGTGTTTCTGCTAATACATCTCCATTAGAAATTCTAGGTTCCTTACTGGTCAAAATTCGTATTTTTAAATTTACATGGAAAATTAAATTGTTTGTGGCCAAGCAATTGTCTTGCCCCATTATATTGGGAGCTGACTTTATTTCTCACACTGGTCTTATGCTCGATCTCCAGTCTAGGACGTGCACATTCAAATTTGCTTCTAGTTGTAAAATTCCACTATTAAAGTGTAATTCTGTGTCATGTTCTTCTATTTCGCCTACCCAGGATGAGATGTTGTTAGACCTTAGACATCTACCTGAGGAGCAGGCTGATAGTATTCGAAAACTGTGTCAGTCGTTTCCCGAGGTATTCTCTGATACTCTTGGCGTTACTGACCTGATCGAATACAAAATTGAGGTCACGGATTCGATTCCTGTCCGTTTTCCACCGTATAGGCTATCTCCACCTAAAATGAAGGCTCTGAAAGAAATCATCGATCAGATGTTGAAGGATGGTATTATTAGGCCCTCTAAGTCAGCGTATTCTTCGCCTATTTTTCTAGTCCCGAAGCCCCAAGGAGGCTTCAGGCCTGTCATTGATTACAGGGCTCTCAATCGGAAGGTGGTGTTGCAATCTGTGCCCCTTCCCGACCTTCATTCTTGTTTTTCATGGTTTCGTAAGGCCAAGTTCTTCACCATCTTGGACTTAAATCAGGCCTATAATCAAATTCCCCTAGCCGAAGAGTCTAAACATCTTACAGCGTTTGCCACGGACTGGAATTTATATGAATACAACCGCGTGCCTTTCGGGCTCCCTACGGGAGCAGCTGTACTCACTAGGCTGCTAGATAGGGTCTTCTCCGACATCAAATTTGAGTACTTATATCACTACTTGGATGATGTCGTCGTATTTTCCGAAACCTTTGAAGAACATCTAGATCATTTGCGAGAAGTTCTCAATCGCCTTCGTAAGGCTGGGTTAACTGTTAAGTTGTCCAAGGTTGCCTTTGCTAAGCCCTCTATGTCATTCCTAGGGCATATTGTGTCACCTGATGGTGTAGCAGTCGATCATTCTAGAACACAGGCCATCCGTGATTTTAAACCTCCCAAGGACATTAAAGGTATCGCCAGGTTCATTGGCATGGTGAATTTCTTCAGGAAGTTCATTCCTAATTTTGCTAATAGAGCGGCGCCCTTAAACCTTCTTCGTAGGAAAGGCATCAAATTCGAGTGGGGACCTTCTCAACAAGCCGCTTTTGAAGATCTGAAATTAGCTCTCTGTAATGCCCCTGTACTTGCTATGCCTGATTTCTCGAAGAAATTCATCGTCCAAACCGACGCATCGTCGTCAGCAGTAGCCGCAGTTCTTCTTCAAGAGACTGAACTAGGGAGGCGACCCATCGCCTATGCGTCTAGGACATTGTCAGCTCAAGAAGCAAAGTACTCCATATATGAGCTTGAAGGTTTGGCAGTCTTATTCGCCTTAGAAAAGTTCCGTCTCTATCTGGAACACGTCAAATTCGATCTGGAGACAGATAATCAAGCCTTAAGCTGGGTCTTAGGTAGGCCGCGTCGTACAGGTCGTATAGCCCGTTGGGCCATCCGTATTTCTGCCTTCCAATTCGATGTACGGCATATCAGAGGGACTGAAAATGTTGTTGCTGATGGACTCAGCCGTATGTTTTCTAACGACGTCGAGACCCATGAACCTGTCGACTGTTCATCACCTTCCGAGTCCATACTATCTGAGGTTAATGCCATCCTAACAGATGCTCCCGTGCTCTTTAGAGATATTGAGAAGTACCAACGTGAAGATCCGACGCTGGCTCCGATAATGGAAACCCTTTCTTCTGGGGAACATGTTGTCCCTTATGTTCTGAGGAATGGTGTTCTATGTTGCCCTTCGAGGCATGATAAGATGATGAAAGTTGTCGTTCCAGCGGTTCTTGTGCCTATGATCTTCAAATACTATCATGAGACCCCATTGGGGGGGCATCTTGGAATCTTTAAAACTCGTGAAAAGATTCGTGAAATGTTCATATGGAAAGGTATGGACGGTGAAATTCGGGAACTTGTAAAAGCTTGTAAATCTTGTTTGATCAGTAAACCCACCATGTCCACTAAAGTAGGCCTTTTGTCTTCTCATCAAGCGTCGCGCCCCATGGAACGCCTGTATATCGATTATGTGGGACCCTTCCCCCAGTCAAAGGGTAATGCCAACAAGTTCATCTTTGTGTGTGTAGATGGTTTTACAAGATTTTCCTGGTTATTTCCGACTAAGCTGGCTACCGCTCAGTCCACCATTACTTGCCTAAATTCTATTTTTGCTTCTTTTGGTCCGTGCCAATACATTGTATCTGATAATGCTAAAGCTTTTACATCAAATCTGTTTCGTAAATTCTGTTTTGACTTGTCCATCTCTCATGTAACTACATCTGCTTATTACCCTCAACCATCTCTGGCTGAACGGGTTAACCGTAATCTCAGGTCCGCACTTATTGCCTATCATCATGAAGATCATTCTAGGTGGGACACGTCCCTGCATTGGTTAGCTTTTGCTTTGAATTCGGCGGTTCATGAATCTCACAAATTTACTCCAGCTTCTTTGATGTTTAAGTTCGTTCCCAACACGCCGCTCTCTAACCTCTGGTCTCTGAATGACATTCTGCCCGAGACAATAGATCCGGACAACATTAAAGATCTTTGGAAGAAGGCTAAAGCTAATCTTAAAGTGTCTCATGAAAAGGTTAGGGAAAGGTATGATCGTGGACGGAGACCCACCCCTTTGAAGGTAGGTGACCAGGTTATGGTCAAAAACTTTGTTCCCGCGGGCAAGCTTGCCCCCAGATTTCATGGGCCTTGTGTCATTCTCGATTTTCTTACGCCGGTTACCTTATTGTTAAGTAATCCAGCCACCGAGAGGATATTTAGGGTTCACCTGTCCCAGGTGAAACCGGTGTAATTTTTGTGTCAACTTGCTTCATATAATTTTATAGGAATACGATGGTTATATTTTTTTTGAGTTTCACTTTTAAGGCATTCTGCCCCTTCTGTAATATTTTGGTTTTAGATGTAAGCCTTGTGTGAAACCTGCCCCGACCCGTTAAACTGCCATCCTGTTCTTGCCACGGCCATTACCACGCTCCCGTCTCCTGCTCCACCTTACACTGTGGCTTCATAATAGTAAATGCCATGGATATCTACACGCCGCTGGCCCCTCAACCTCTCCACAAGCCTGTACCCTCAACGAAAATGATTGTCCAACACAATTCTGCCGCCTAGCTTTAATGTTTCAGCGCCCCCGCAGCCGCGCAGCGCCGTGCAGCGACTGGGGAGGGGGATGGGCCCCCTCCTCTCCAGCGAGGACGACATGTGCACGGCGAGCCGGAGCTCGCCTCCCGGCCAAGGCTGATGTGCGGCGCACGACCTGCTACATGCCCGCAGCCTGTATCTGTTCACCGCGGGCGCGGCGTACTTCAACACCTCTGCTCCCCTCATAGTGCGGGCGAGCGGTATCTCAGGGTACTTGAGGGGTCCGAGCGGCCTCCGTTGGACGCAAGCGGCAACGGCCGGTCCGGCCATTCGACTCAATCTACATCAACTACATGGACAGTCACCATAAGCAATAACTACACTTGGGAATTCAACTACAATATTTGGTGGACATTGCAAAATTTTCCTTCACTTTTAAGTATTAAAAGTTTATCTTCAGAAATTTAACTTTTACAAACATAAAGACTTCACTTCTCCTGCAACAACAAAATTTTGGAACCGAATTAAGAAATTTCTCAAATACTTCCGCAAGTTATCTAATATCAACATCAAAACTTGGAACTTATTTTCAAACAAAAGGTTATGCTCTTCTGTGTTACCCCTTGGAGGAACTTTTGGGGGGGGAGGTCTGTACCGGGCGGTACACCTCTACTCCGGTTATTTAAAAGTTGCGCCAGTTGAAATTCCTCTTCTGGTGGAAATCTGAACTTCATCTACTCTATTAATTTTCTAGTTTCTCAGAAGATGTCACCACTTGGAAATTTTTGAGTTTGTGAACTGTGTCATTTTTGATGTGTCTTTGTTTCGCTTGAAGTAAGAAGTGTGAACTTTCTCTTCTAGAGGACACTACTGAAGAATTACAATAGTGCAACCTAGTGCGAAATCAAAGAACTATTTTGTTGGAGAAATTTTATTTCAAGAGTTTGTTCTTTGTTAAATTTCTTTCGGTCATTGTTTAAGTTGGCTGTATACCCCTCTTTTCCCCCTTATTTTGGATCTAGCCAATCCCGAATTTCTGTAATTAATTTTCCACCAATAATGTGTTTCTTCGTCCTCTATGTAGGGGTTTCTTTTCCCTAGCCAATAAAAACCTTAAGGGAGGGTGTTTTATTTCCCCTAACGCCTAGAATCTTCCGCGAGAGGATATAAACTGCTGATTTTAGGGTCTCCAGGCCACTTCTGTTCCATCTTTCAGTGTATTAAGTACATAGCAGGAGGCGGGAAGCGCCTCTTTCTTCTTCAGCCGTTCAACACCAGGTAATGGCCTATTATAACTTCTTTTCTTGCTAGGTCGGCAGTTTAACACTCGCGGCGGGTTCGAAGCATTTCCATCATGTAACCTTTTCCTAAAATGTAATTACTCTTTTCATCTTTTTCTTGTAAAGCTACATATTGGGATAGAGAGTGCTAACCCTCTCGAGTTCCCACTCACATTTGTTTTGAGGTGAACTTATTTTCTCAAACTATTCTTCGTTTATGTAATGTAAAGTGTTCTTCTCTAAGTCACCTCTGTAGTATGGGATTAGCCCTTGCGTTAGCGGCCCAGAGCCAGATTAGGTTTTAAAAAACAAAGTGTATTAGGAGTGCAAGATCGCCTCCTCTCAAATTGTTATTTTAGAGGTCATGTAATCAACCTTCTTTTCATGTAATAGACCTCTGTAGGTTGGGTATTTTACCCCTGTGAATACGTCCTTAGAGGACAGCTTGAAGGTAGAGTTTGGTGTGGCCTTTGAGAGGCTTAAATTTTAAGAGCGGATCGCTCTTTTGAAAATGGAGTGTCATATGCCTCGTGGAGGCTTTTCTGTGTAATTCGGAGCCAGGGGCTCCTAGGGATGAATGGGGTTTTCTGCCCCTCTGTTAAAACTTGTGTTTGTGGTAAAACTGAGCTGATCGCTGAAGTCAGGGCGTGAAGCCCAAAACCTGTAAATATTGTATCTCCCCTTGTTTTGCTACATTGTACCTGCCATGTCTGTTATTGCTTTGTTTTTGAAAAGAAAATATAACCTAGTTAAATTTTAAATTAATTTTACATTAACTTTGATTCCGTAGTTTGAAACCCATTCACGCCCGCACCTTCTTACGCCTCTACCTACCGCTAAAACACGGTAACAATAATAATAATAATAATAATAATAATAATAATAATAATGAGGTAATGTAGAAATAATATATCGATCTTCGGAATGAGGTAAGAACACCTCACAGGATTTTGATGTTTCAACCTGAAGCATATCGCCTAAGATATTATATTAATTTATTAAGAATTAATCTACTCTAAGATAAAAGAAAAGAATAATCATTATTGTGGACTGAGGTATACGCTAGTCTGGTAGTTCTAGTCAGTAGAGTTTATATTTGATAATTTATTGAATTAACAAAATATTTTCTACACTATCCAAGCCATTTAGTACATGTTGATAATAATAATAATAATAATAATAATAATAATAATAATAATAATAATAAAAAAATAGTGTTAAAAATAACGTTCCTAGAAAGAAACCATAATTTAATTTCATCGATTGCGTATGTTAAAAAATTAAGCTTGTTAAGTCTTTAGGCTTTTTAAATCGTGAAATTACCAGCGTTTCGCCCCAGTGTAGCAGTGGGCTCATCAGTTGGAATGCTACAACTTTCCAAGAGGCTGGCGATAGTGCGCCGTTGAGACATCAATGCAAGCCTCTTATGTAGGGCAATACAGTGACGGTGCACTAGGAGAAGCATGTGCCTCCACTGGGGTTAAAGGCAGGCATTTATATAAGTAGAGGCAGTGCTACGTCACTGCATTGCCCTACATAAGAGGCTCTCAGTGGTGTCTCAACGGCACACTATCGCCAGCCTCTTGGAAAGGTGTAGCAATCCAACTGATGAGACCACTGCTACACTGGGGCGAAACGCTGGTAATTTCACGATTGACAAAGTCTAAAGACTTTATAAGCTTAAATAATAATGTTCCTGGCTTTTATGTCACAATAACTACTTCTACGGTTTTCGGAGACGCCAAGGTGCTGGGTATTTAATCCCACAAGAGATTTTTTAAGTGCCAGTAAATTTATTGATACAAGGCTGACGTATTTGTGCACCTACAAATACCAGTGGACTGAGCCAAGATCGAATCTGCCAAGTTGGGGTCAGAAGGCTAGTGCCTCAATTGTCTGAGCCACACAGCACGGCCCCTTTTAGAACAGTATATCATGTTATGTTGAAAACAACAAGTATAACCTAGATAGTGGGAAATTATGTTTTCCAAAAATATTAAATTTTCCCTGAATCTTGGAAATTGGCCGGCAGTACCGGACAGAGAGAAAATGGTTCTGTGACATTCACATCTGAGGAATTCTTTTCGATAGCTGTAGTCAGAATTCGGACAGTATTAACAGCAACTTGAAGGAAAGTTGTCTACATTTTCCACCTATATTGATTGTTAGACTTTTCAGAACATAATTTTAATTTGTATTGGTATGAAGGTAAGGAGTTCTTCTCAAAGTGAGAATCACAGCTTAGAAGATAGCAAAATTGTTTTATATTCGATGGGATATGAACCGTATTAGGTAGGCCTTAAACAAAAAAAAAAAGATATACCGCCATAATAAATAAATAAATAAATAAATAAATAAATAAATAAAAAAGCAGCGATTGTATACACATACAGTTTGGAGTATTGTTCTGGGACAGAAATAAACGTCTCTACGTTAGTTATTGAGACTTGTATCACACTTATAAAATAATGCTACACATTGCATTCAAGCAGTTTCGGTGGGTCCACCCTTTACACTCGTGAAACTGTATCCAGTCTTCATAAAAATTCTCTCCACACAATGTGTAGTAGGTTTCTTCTTTATTGGCTTGTACCAACGTTGACAGACCTTGGAAAGAATTTTCTAACATTTAGTCTATGCATATAAATAAATTTGTTTTATTTCGCACCGACACAAATAGGTCTTATGGCGATGTGGCGGTGGGAAAGGGCATGGAGTGGAAAGGATACAATCGTGGCCTTAAAAATTCATAATAGATCTGTTTTCAGCTACCTTTCTGTCCATGTTGTATATGTGCTGAAGATTCAATGTCTCAGTCAAATCGAATGACAACTTCAAAAACAAAATTCTGGTTGGAGGCATGAGCATGCCTCTAACATCAAGGAGTGAGATAGCTCCTCATTAGTGCCGATGAAAGTTCTCTTAAATATTTTTAATGTTGATAGAATTTGAATTTCTCCTCCATTTTACATTTCTGAAAATATGTCCTACAAGTTATCAATTCTATGGAAATTTAAGAATTCTACTTATATGCCTGACAAGCATGTTGACTAATACCACAATACCGGGCGAGATGGCCGTGCAGTTAGGGTTGCGCAGCTGTGAGCTTGCATCCGGGAGATAGTGGGTTCGAACCCCACTGTCGGCAGCCCTGAAGATGATTTTCCGTGGTTTCCCATTTTCACACCAGGAAAATGCTGGGTCTGTACCTTAATATTAGGCCAGGCTGATTCCTTCACACTCCTAGGCCTTTCCTACCCCATCGTAGCAATAACACCTATCTGTATCGGTGCGACGTATAGCAAATAGCAAAAATAAATACCATACTGTTCAGAGCCACTTTCATAGTGTGTTGCAATCAAGACCCTTTTTGTTCACGTTCAGAATGAAGTTCAGCATATTTTATAGAAGATATGCAGTGTGCAAGATATAGTATCAACCATTTTATTCTCCGGTACTACAGGACTTCGTTGTGTCCCGTCATACCGGATACACTGCTAAAAGTGAAAGAGTGGAATTTTCGCCTTAACTTCATTTAACATATTTCTCTAAAGAGAGCAGTCACATTTCCTTATGCATCCACACATAATACAGTCGTAACCCACGTACCACAATCAGTGCAATGGACGTGCACACTTAGAGACACAAACTGTTAAATGGATGTACGGTTTGAGATACACTCACATTTCCTGCCTTGGTATGTATATAAAGGAGTGTCTCAGTGGAACTCAGTGAGATGCTGTTACAATACGGCATTTTTGTGAACTGCAAAATATACGGTTCTAGAGGACATCAGGCCCCATGCTGCTCATAACTCAATATCCTTAATCAGTGTATATGTTGTTTAACATATGACTTTTTAAACCATAGATAATCTTATTTTTGTTCATACAAAAGAATCTGATTAAGAAATGATATGTGGCTATTATATACAAGTCTCAATTATCTCTCGCCCTTCCATAACTTGTTTTTATGTCGCTCCGACACGATAGGTTTTGCGGTGACGATGTGATAGGAAAGAACTAGGAGCAGGAAGGAAGCGACCGTGGCCTTATTTAAGGAACAGCTCCAGCGTTTGCAAGGTGTGAAAATAGGAAATTATGGTAAACTATTTTCAGAGCTGCCGACAATGGGGTTCGAACCCGTGTCTGCCAAATGCAAGCTAAGAGCTACGTGAGCCACATCGCGCTGCCACTTGTTCGGTACTCGCGCTTCCTTTTGTACATTTAATTATACTGTATACGTATTAATAATAATAATAATAATAATAATAATAATAATAATAATAATAATAATAATATCAGACACGATATATCATTGAATTAAACAAAACAGTTAAATGTACAGTATAATGCACATCCTATTGTACTCGAGTTTATTTTGTGAGGAATCAGGCACGCGAGCTTCCAGGAAAATACTGTGTTACTATTTGGTGAAAATACAATATTACAAGATTGATGGGAAAGGCCCGCTGATTTTACTCTAATTTCCCCACACGATTTGCTAATCTCAAGACTCTCGAATAGTCCCTATCATTCTGTTTTCAAGGTAGGGGGTTCGATGTCGCTGACATTTGACATTTTTAAAATGTGACAACTTCGTGTCGTCAGTCAGTAGCATATTAAAGAATATTTCGATATCCCGGCATCTGTTAAAATCGCGTGACCTTGATGTTGTCAAGTACCAAGGCGTTCTCGGTTCAACCGAACTGAAGTCCAAAAATTTAGAAAGGAATATTCAATTCTGGAGAGGCATATGGCCCTCAGGTTCACTCAGCCTACACCATAACTGAGTACCAGGGTCATTCTTGCGGGGCAAGTCCGGCATAGAGCTAACCTGTCCATCCCTCTTAGTACCGATGTTACAAGGGTTTCCATGGCCTGTAAAAACTCTGGCTTTGCTTTTTGTGTTAATTTTTTTCTGGATGTTGTTCCTCGAGAAACTGTGGAGAAAATTTTCGGGGTAACTACCGAAAATGACTGAACCCTGGATTCAGATTGTTAAACGCTGTTTAATATTTAGTTTTGGCAACGTTTCCCATAGCATAGAAAAAGAATTATGAACTAATTTCAGGAACAATACAATCATTATATTCTAAGGGCTATATATCTCTAGGATTGAGGTTAAATATACAAGTGGGTCCTGGAGGAACTGCGACATCCCTCGGGCACTGTATTACTGTTAGAGATAAGACAAGCGCTGCCACGCGCGGGACTGTGACCCGGCTGGGGTCACAGCATCATAAACACGAGAGAAGACTAGTCCAATCCCCAACCTCATTCCTTGTTGCTGTTGGGATTTACCGCAACAGTGACTAAAGAAATAAAGTTTTTAAACCCTGATCACGACAGAGTTTCCAGTGGTGTTTCCCAATCACGAACAGAATCCCCTGCGGCTATTTTACTGGCTCTCTTGTTAACCACGCATTGTACCCCCCAGATGTTAGCACAAGTTATTCATCAAGGTGTAATATTTCCTCTAGTGAGAATAAAGCGAGCAGCATAGACCACAAAGAGAACGCAAAACTGAAATGAGAATTCTGGAAAAGCGAGAACATGTTGAGCTTCTAAGGTGTTAATTATTATCCTTTCGCGAGGCAAAACAATCACACAGAGTGTAACTCTAGGAGAAATTCATTTCCAACACTGGCCGTTTACCTATTTATGTAGTGCGAGGAATATCAATTTACAACAGAACTGGAAAGTCGAGCTTCAAAGGTTCGATTCATCGTCAAGGCGAGTATCATGAAGTATTTGCAGGGTTTCATTAAAATAATAATCTGTAATTCTGGTCAGAATTTGAAAGAAATTGATATTTATGTGTCGATTATGTCTAGCATAAGAAGGACAGGCGTTATTCTAATTTCCGTCCTGTCTGTCTATAGAATATGTATGTACTCGCACCGCCAAAAGAACTCTGAAAAATAATTATGGTGATGATAATGATGATGATGATGATTGTTGTTGTTTAAAGGGGCCTAACATCTAAGTCATCGGCCCCTAAAGATACGAAATGTAATTAAATTTTTAGTGTCCAGAACTCATCCACTGGCCAGATTTCGAAACGTGATAATGAAGAATGAATAGATGAATATGAATTTAAAATAATGAGCGCATTCAATTCGCAATATTGAAAGTTGAAAGTAATTCCAAAATTAATTCACTCACTAGAATCAAAAATAGAGATGATGAACAATGATTATGAACGTAAAAGAATTAGTGGATTCGACCCGAAACGCCCCAGAAACTATCTTGAAACAATAGTATATACTGACCAACGGGCTGCTTCCAAAGCACAATACTGTATCGATGATACTTGTTGTCTAAATGAGTCCAAGATCCAGGTCAACGGCCCCTCATAATGATACGTATCGCTAGGAAAGTAAGAACCATGGTGTTTGTCATGTAGCGGTAATAATCATGAGTAACGTAGACTTACTCTGTTTCACACACATTATGGTACTACTCACAGGTAATGTAATACGCACAGGTAACGCAGACCTATGGCGTTTCTAACATTACGGCGCCACTCATAGGCACCACAAACCCATGGTGTTCCTCGTATAGATGTACTAATTACAGGTACTCGTGCTATCCCGTGGTGTTCCTCACATAGTGGGTACTAATCACAGGCAACGCAGACCCACAGTGTCACTCATATAGTGGTACTAACCGCAGGCAAGGCACACTCACGGTGTCACTCATATAGTGGTACTAATCACAGGCAACGCAGACCCGCGGTGTCGCTCATATAGTGGTACTAATCACAGGCAACGCAGACCGACAGTGTCACTCATATAGTGGTACTAACCGCAGGCAAGGCACACCCACGGTGTCACTCATATAGTGGTACTAATCACAGGCAACGCAGACCCACGGTATCGCTCATATAGTGGTACTAACCGCAGGCAAGGCACACCCACGGTGTCACTCATATAGTGGTACTAATCACAGGCAACGCAGACCCACAGTGTCACTCATATAGTGGTACTAATCACAGGCAACGCAGACCCACGGCGTCGCTCATATAGCGGTACTAATCACAGGCAACGCAGACCCACGGTGTCACTCATATAGTGGTACTAATCACAGGCAACGCAGACCCACGGCGTCACTCATATAGTGGTACTAATCACGGGTACTGTAAAACCCATACTAATTCACCCTCTGTTGCTACTCATCACAAAGCTATTGTGTACCTAACATAGTGTCACTACTCGCAAGTAAATGCGACCCATGATGCTCCTTGCGTGATGGTACTAATTACAAGTAATCTCATGATTTTAATTCAATCATCCGTTGGTCGCCGCTTTTAGTCACCTCTTACGACAGGCAGGAGATACCGGGGATGTATTCTTCGTCTGCGTCCCCCAACCACTGGGTATACCGCTGAAGAGAATTTTACGAAAACCGGAATTAAAAGTGTAGGGTGAAGGCGCTTAAAGCTAGGCTGTACTTTTTCACGCTAGTTGAAATAGTCAAAGGAAAGGTCCAAAGATGTTCTCAAATATCTCCGTTAATACATGTCCTATCGTAAATGATACATAAAAGAGTTGTAGAAAATGATATTTACGAATTTACGAGCAGTAATAATTGATTATACGACGAATAATAACACACACGCCTACGATGTTATACATTTAATGTATTTCCTGTGCTGCTTCTGCCTCTTCTGTTTATCCTCCAGGCTCGATTTTACCCTCGGACTCCGCGAGAGATCCCACCTCTACCAACTCAAGGGAAGCATCCTGGAGCTTCAGACTCCGGGTCGGGGGATACAACTGGGGAGGATGACCAGTACCTCGCCCAGGCGGCCTCACCTGCTTTGCTGAACAGGGCCCTTGCAGGTGGATGGGAAGATTGGATGGGATGGACAAGAAAGAAGGAAGAAAGCGGCCGTGGCCTTAAGTTAGGTACCATTCCGGTATTTGCCTGGAGGAGAAGTGGGAAACCACGGAAAACCACTTCCAGGATGGCTGAGGTGGGAATAGAACCCACCTGTACTCAGTTCACTACATTGGAAAGGGAGGCTGAATAACGCTGTATAACTTAGTGTCTGCTTAAAATGCTCAGCTACTGGATTTGTTGAAAGTGCTATACACACTTTTTGACTAATTTAATGTTTAAAATGTTCCATAATATTTTTATGAGTAATTGAGTCCGCCTCTGTGGTGTAGTGGTTAGTATGATTAGCTGCCACCTCCGGAGGCCCGTGTTCGATTCCCGGCTCTGCTGCGAAATTTGAAAAGTGGTACGAGTGCTGGAACGGGGTCCACTCAACCTCGGGAGGTCAACTGAGTAGAGGTGGGTTCGTTTTCCACCTCAGCCATCCTGGAAGTGGTTTTTCGTGGTTTCCCACTTCTCCTCCAGACAAACGCCTGGATGGTACCTAACTTAAGGCCACGGCCGCTTCCTTCCCTCTTCATTGCTTGTCCTTTCCAAACTGCCCATCCCCCTCCAAGCCCCCTGTTCAGCATAGCAGGTGAGGCCGCCTAGGCGAGGTACTGCTCAATCTCCCCAGTTGTATCCCCGACCCGAAGTCTCACGCGCCAGGACACTGCCCTTGAGGCGGTAGAGGTGGGATCCCTCGCTGAGTCCGAGGGGAAAAACCAACCCTGGACGGTAAACAGATTAAAGAAAGAAACTACAGTAATCCATTAATTAATCTCATTCATTCGTTCATTCATTCATTCATTCATTCATTCATTTCTTCAACAATTGAATAACCCTACCGGCATGAAGTGCCTAAGACTCAAAAGCAAGTTTGTGAGAAAGAAAAACGAATGCTAGCACTTCTGATTCACATCACTATTCTTCTTATTCTTAATCTGCTTACCATCCAGGGTTGGTTTTTACCCTCAGACTCAGCGAGGGATCCCACCTCTACCACCTCAAGGGCAGTGTCCTGGAGCGTGAGACATTTGGTCTGGGGATACAACTGTGGGGGATGACCAGTACCTCGCCCAGGCGGCCTCACCTGCTATGTTGAACAGGGGCCTTGGCGGGGGATGGGAAGATTGGAAGGGATAGACAAGAAAGAGGGAAGGAAGCTGCCGTAGCCTTAAATTAGGTACCATCCCGGCATTTACCTGTAGGAGAAGTGGGAAACCACGGAAAACCACTTCCAGGATGGCTGAGGTGGGATTCGAACCCACCTCTATTCAGTTGATCTCCCGAGGCTTAGTGGACGCCGTTTCAGCCCTCGTACCACTTTTCAAATTTCGTGGCAGAGCCAGGAATCGAACCCGGGCCTCCGGAGGTGGCAGCTAATCATACTAACCACTACACCACAGAGGCGGACTCAATTACTCATAAAAATATTATGGAACATTTTAAACATTAAACCAGTCAAAAAGTGTCTATAGCACTTTCAACAAATCCAGTAGCTGAGCATTTTAAGCAGACACTAAGTTATACAGCGTCATTCAGCCGCCCTTTCCAGTGAAGTTATATGCAACCAACAATATTCATTCCACCCTGAAAACATCTGCCCTGTCGGTATGCTCAGACAACACAGCCGGATATCTTGGTATTTACCGCCTCACCATGGTAGGACGCCGTAGTGTTATACTCGTATTAAACACTGGAAGACAGGCGTGTGCCTTCTAGATCATATGAACATGACATGCTGGCGAAACACTGAATTGATATTGTGAACGTAGTAAATCTAATACTTGCTATAAGATGCCCAGTGTGCCGTACGGAACCCTAGTGAAGCTGGTAAAGGCGTGGAGGAACGGGGTTGCATATCCGGTGGGAGGTTTGAGTCCGGGGCGAAGATTACAATTTTTTAAATTATCTGTTTAATACGTACCGCACGCTTTGTAAGTTCATACCCGCCTTTGCAAATAGTGTGTGAATGAATGTCTTTGTGGCACTAAGAAGGACCGATTAGTTAGCAGGCCGGACATATACAGACCGTAAATAACAGGAACATAACTGCCCCGACGATGTATTATCGCATCAAATGCTCGATGTGATGACAGTTTTGGTTTTTGCACATTCGTTCCCAGTGTCCAATAGATCGTCTTGCGCGCTGAAGCATACCAGGTGTAATTGGTCGGCAGGCGTCCGCGATGAGTTGCCGGAGATCGTCGGGGTTTTCCGGCGCTCGGGTGTAAACGACGTTCTTCAAATGTCCCCACAAAAATAAGTCTAACAGGCAACGTCGAATGTGGTGGAGCTCCATCCTGTTGCAACCACATCGTCAAACGATCGTGAAAGGGAACATCCTCCAGCAGCAGTGGGAGTTCCTGACGCAGAAATTGCAGGTAACGTGAGCCCGTCCGATGGCCATCAAAGCAATAAGGTTCAATCAGGCGATCGCCCAAAATTCCAACCCAAAGATTCACTCCCCTTCGTACTTGATAGGCCACCTGTCGCACCCAGTGAGGGTTGTCCGGACTCCAACAGTGCACGTTGTTGCGATTGACCTTCCCATTGTTGTGGAAGCGCGATTGGTCCGAGAACAAGATATGCGATACGAATGCTGCATCATTGTTCAGCTTGCCTAATAGCCACCGACAGAACTCCATTTGAGCTCCGAAATCCCACCCATGGTGCTCTTTGTGTAGCTCCAGATGATATGGGTGAAATTTATGTTCGTGTAGTATTCGCCAAACGGACTACTACGCGAACACCTAACCACAATCCGCTACGCTGCTGGAAATATGCTGGCAGTACAACGAGAGCAGAGTACATACGCCATCCGGTTCGGTGTTTAAGACATAAATTACTGCACTGTTACCATGTTTTATGCATTGATTCCCTGCTTCCTTACACCCGGTCACGAGGCACGACACATTACCATAGTTACATGGCAAAAGGACATTGCTACATGATATCAAGGCGTCATGTTTTGCGAACGGATGATATAACATTTTGCTGATGTTCATAAAGGTGTGCAAAATGTGCTCAATGAACATTAGTACGATACAGTACGCCTGCAGGGGAACAGAACCCTATAACTATGTGTACGTTTGTTGGGCTGCAGCAAATGATATTGGAAGGGGCTGCGGAATCACAATGTATAAAAGTATCTGTATTCTACAGGTAAATATTCACACATTTTCAAAGGATTAGATTTTGTTTAGCTTTTATAGGAATTGCAGTAAGTAAGTCCTGTGGCGAAGGCACATCTGGAATATCCGACCCGTTGTTTTCTACAACAAATTATGTCTTACCCACGGAGAAAAAATGTTACGACATTTTCTGACAATTAAACAACTTAGGTCATCAATGAGAACATTAACCACATGGCTTTCGTTATTTTAACATGGCATCTTTCTTAAACGTCCCTGTAGTTGAATTATGGCTTTGAACCTTTCTTGGCCAAAGATCTCTTGTATATGGAAAGGCTTTGATGGTCTTGCCTCAGCAATTATATGTTTCGAACATCTTGGCACAAAAACCGTAGAAACATTCCTCCTTTCCTCTATCATCGCAAACTGATAAGTGTAAAACACTGTGACCTCAGCACAGCCATTTCTGTTCAACTTGAGGGAAGAATTTCTATATAATAAACAAATGGCGTATACTTACCATCTTGAAATTGTTATTTTGGCTAACACATCTGTCAGACCGTACGAAAATTTTTTTCTCATGTGGAGGTGTTAGTGGTTGGAAATGTTCTGCAATAAAGTTCAGTAAAATGTTAAGGATTCCTTGGACAGCTCATCGCACGAACACATCAATCCTGAACCAACTTCAGATAAAAGTTCGTCTATCGTGTAAGGTCTCTCAGCGGATTGTACGCTACTTTGGACATATAATGCGCCGAGATGGTAGTCTTCAAAAGCTGATTGTTGAGGGCAAAGTCCAGGGAACCAGACAACGAGGACGAATACCAACGCGATGGATTGATATGGTGAATGGCCCCTACAGTGTTCTCTCAGAGTAACCACATTGAAAGCTTTAGGTAGGGAAGAATGGCGGAGTATGGTTCATCGGCTAGAGGGCTGAATATTATGATAGTCACGATGCCTCAGTCATGAGGCAAAATGAATAAGAAGAAAACAAGTTAGATGATTCTCGTTTCGCAATATATTGATGGCAAATGTACATTATCGTCAAATTATCACGTACATCATTAATGGCAAAATTTAAACTGCCTATGATTAAAGGCATTACAATGTGTGACTGTGGAAAGGAATAAGACCTGTTGGGGATCTATCAGATGTGGGTTGACTTTGAATGCTTCTAAGTCACTTTTAACCTTGCACTTTCAACTCTTCTGTGATACATTTCACTTTGTACAATGATTGTGTGATTCGATAAAGGACTTGATTTATTCCTTGCATTTTATATCCCGAATTATAGTTCTTCCCGCCCTTTATCTGGTGGATTATTGCATTCTCTCGCGCCGTGTTATGAATATATAACAAAAGAATGTTAATTAAGCTCTAACCACATCCGCGTGAAAAGAAGGTTCGCTCTTTGCATATTTATGTCACCCGCAGGCGAACTCCAGCGCAGTCATAAAGACGTCCCGTTGTTTACTTTAAACGTCGTATTCACAGCCTCATCCTTCGTTTGGTACAATCATCACGGTTACTTCGTATTGAGGGTACTTGATGCTTATTTATTCTTTCCTTCTTTCTTAATCTGTTTACCCTCGAGGGTTGGATTTTCCCTCAAACTCAGCGAGGGATCCCACCCGTACCCCCTCAATGGCAGTGTCCTGGAGCTTCAGACTCTGAGTCGGGGATACAACTGGGGAGGATGACCAGTACCTCGCCCAGGTGGCCTCATCTGCTATGCTGAACACGGGCCTTGGTAAGGGATGGGAAGATTGGAACGGATAGACAAGGAAGAGGGAAGGAAGCGGCCGTGGCCTTAAATTATGTACCATCCCGACATTTGCCTGCAGGGGAAGTGGGAAACCACGGAAAACCACTTCCAGGATGGCTGAGGTGGAGATCGAACCCACCTCTACTCAGTTGACCTCCTGAGGCTGAGCGAACCCCGTTCCAGCCCTCGTACCACTTTTCAAATTTCGTGGCAGAGCCGGGAATCGAACCCGGGCCTCCTGGGGTGGCAGCTAATCACACTAACAACTACACCACAGAGGCGGACATGCTTATTTATTAAGTATTTTATTTCTTTTCATTTTCCTTGAAAGGCTACTATTGTATAGGATGGAAAAACAATACACGGCAAATATTTTGGTTTGGAGGCTTATAGAGAGGAAAAAGACAAGACAAGCCTTTCCATCACTCAGCTTTCTGCTACGCACGCACTCGTTCCAGCTGAGCTGCGTAACATGGTTGTAAACAGCTTGCCGATGTACCTTTTTATAAAAATCAGCACGCCGTTTCAGTTAATTTAATTTAATTTCGTGTGGCTATTACTAGCCGAGTGCAGCCCTTGTAAGGGAGGCCCTCCGATGAGGGTGGGCGGCATCTGCCATGTGTAGGTAACTGCGTGTTATTGTGGTGGAGGATAGTGTTATGTGTGGTGTGTGAGTTGCAGGGATGTTGGGGACAACACAAAAATCCAGCCCCCGAGCCATTGGAATTAACCAATGAAGGTTAAAATCCCCGACCCGGCCGGGAATCGAACCCGAGACCCTCTGAACCGAAGGCAGGTACGCTGACCATTCATCCAGCGAGTCGGACCGTTTCAGTTATGTAAACGCTTCATTCATATCGAAGTGCGTTTAGCACGTGCAATTAAGTGACAAGACGTGCAATACCTGGCATATTATTAGTCCTATCCGCTAAGTATACTGCCGAAGACATGCATGTTGCTGTATTCCATGGCATAGGGACCGATGGTTTCAGGTTGGATTGTACAGCAAATTGTGGCTTGCAGAAAATTACAAAATAAATGGCGGGTGACTCACCTGGTATGAACATTGGTCCGAAAATTCGTTATGTTTGAGATAACACACTTTGCTTTAATTTCCTGTCGTGATGCGCTCTGTTGATTTCCTAACTTGAAATGTTCATTTATGCCCACCCTCCGCTCGTCGTCTCACTGTGTTATGCACACACTCAAATAAGCGAGAAATTGCATATTGTATGAGAGGCCTAATTTTCTCGCGCAGTCAATTTGCGGATGTTTACTGATTCTGTTCCATATCATTCAGTTTGGTCACGATGATTAGAGTACTGTACATAATAATATACCTTTAAATTTGGAGCAAGTAACATTGTAGCTTCAGTCCGAGAGATATATTATGATATTCGGGATCCATGCTTATATAACATTTTCCTCTCTGGGTAGGAATTGTAGAATACATCCACCGTGTCCCCTGCCTGACTTGAGAGGTGACTCGAAGGAAAGCAGAGGGTTTATTATTGGCGACCACGGGGCTCCAAGCTGAGTCTGACATTTCTTACCCTTGCACTTGCCAGACACTTCATTGACATTCTATCTGATCTCTGCTGGTCAACACTGGTTCTGTTCCGACTCCGACGGTAATAGGCTGGGCAACCTAGGGTGTCTCATTTTCACACACTTCGTGGTATTTCTCTTTCGTCGGACTTCTCATTTACGATGGTTCAGTCCTCGTCTGATTAGTGTTAAGAGAGTACGATTGCCTAGTTTTACTTCTCCTTTAAACAATAACCACTATCATAATCACCACCAAAACCCTATTTTTTTCTCTATGCCCGTTGTATTAAACCGTGATTTTGTTCACAATATGGCGTTGCATTCGTAATTTAGCTAACTCGCGGCTTTGGTTCAAATCCACCCTAATGCACGGATGTATCTCTCGTCACTTATGCGTTGGTTGATACTCATTTCTAGTGATTCCTCACATTTGAATAAAATGGGAAACTTAAAAAAGTGTAGATACGTAGCGTTGACCCGACTGGCAATATCGATTTTTCTCTGCTAGCATCCAGTATGGTTCAAATTCACTCTAAATACATCCTACATAGATTATGAACCCTATTGTCTGTCCCGCCATGTAATTATAGACCGTTCGTAAATTAAGACATCCTTTCAATCATTCATTGTACTCAATTTACCAAGCAACTGCGTTAAAATTTCGTGCCAAGTTACCGGGTATAGCAAAATGCTAAATTAACGTCCGACACGTTGGCTGAATGGTCAGCGTGCTGGCTTTTGGTTTAGAGGATCCCGGGTTCGATTCCCTAACGGGTCAGGTATTTCATCCTTCATTGGTTAACTCCAATGGCTCGGGGGCTGGGTGTTTGTGCTGTCACCAACATCTCTGCAACTCACACACCACACATAACACTATCCTCCACCACAATAACACGCATTGCAGATGCCGCCCACCCTCATCGGAGGGTCTGCATTACAAGGGCTGAACCCGGCTAAAAAAGCCATACGAAATTATTATTAACGCTTAAATCTATGATTACAGTAACGTGGAAAGCGTACGGAGCAGTGAAGTGGAGTAAGGTACTCGAAGGCATCCTTAATAGACTCACAGCTGTGGTGTATCACATGCGGTCAAACACCAGCCAAAAAAAAAACAAAGGAATATAGAGCTGACAGGTCGAATACTGCATCCTAAAACTGTGTTACATCGATATCAAGCTTTAGTGCAAAAACACAAGCCAGTGCGCGCCAAGTGGCAAAAGGTCGCTATCATTGTTTTTGTGCGGTGCGCACACTGCACTGCTATTCGGTAGGAATCAAGTCGCTTCAGCCATTCGCCATGTATTCCACGGATGAATATGTTGACATGTTCCTTATCAACGGGGAAGCAAAAGAGAATTCGCTGCAAGCATTAAGTCTTTATCAAAAAAAGGTATCTGACAGGTGATATCCAACTTAAAAGACTTTACGCAGTGTTCAAGGATGTTTACGAACAATAGGAGTACTTTAGATGATACCATCTTATCGAGAGAAGACCGTAACGTCTGGTCAAAATGAGGAGGCTCTTCTGGACGCAGCTCGCAATAATGCACAGACTAGTACACTGCCAATTCCATAATAAATGAACGTTGTTCAGGCTTCCGTATAGGAATACTGCATGGGCATAAATACCACTTCTAACATCTACAGCTGAAGAAAGAGCTCCATGGGTGGTATTTTGAATCTCGTATGAATTTTTACCTGTGGCTTTTTGGAAGTCTGTAGAATGTTGCAACATTCTCGTCAAAAATCACATTCCCGGACGTATCGCGATTCCACAACAGTGGTAGCGTTATCCGGCACAACATGCACTATTGGAGTGCTGACAATCACCACCGAGTACGACAAGCAGTCTGTGGAGTGAAATAGAGAGTGAATAAATGGCATCGGATCTTAGTGATCGTCTTACTGGACGTAATGAAATTTCAATTTTGCTGCAGGATGAGCAATTTGGGGACGTTTTATGATGTGGTTTAAACAGGCTGGAGCTCCACCGCAGTGAACGGTAGCCGTCCGTAACAATCTGAATGAGACACATCCAGAAAAATACTCTTATTTTTTAAATTAATTTTTATTCTCTATTAATTTACGTGAAACGTCTTCTTTTCAGTGAATGAAAGAATATGTGACTCTCGGAACGGCAGGCGTGTCACCAAATTCGAACGAAGGATGGAAAGGGAGCCAATCTGCACTAGCAATGATTAGTTACGTTATCATATGCTCCAAGTGATGACCAGCTTGGCTTATGCTCATCTGAGCACACCGCCGAATGGAAATTTTAGTGACCTGTAGCATAACTGGTGTTATTCATCTGCAGGTTTCGGCGATGTGTTGTTGGAGGCGCTCAGAATTTTCTGACTCCTGGGTGAAAATGCCCCCACATGAAGGAGACAAGGCATAACGGCTTCCAATTTTCATGTAGGTCATAAATAAAAATGTATCAGATTCACTGTGTTTTGCTGTGCGTACTGGAAGGACAGAAATTTTAATGACCTGTATGAAACTGCGGTTTGCATGAAACGATATTGTAGGGGCAGATGATTCACCTGGCGCATACAGGTTGGTGTGAAACATAGTGAAGCGAGTATATGAGCATTAAATAATTTGGAAAGAATCAATATCTCGCGCTTTAGTCAATTTATGAGCTACTGAAGTTAGTTAATGAAATCGCTTCGTGAGGTGGTGTTGCTGAACCTGTGCGTGGCTTAAAATCAGCTTGACAGCATCAGTCAAAGAAAAGTTATAAGAAATTTACCTTTGGAAAAATCAAATACAATGGAACGTCGATATCTCGAATTACCTCGAGGTTTAAATTTTATTTCGAGTTATCGAAACTTCGAGATATGTATATGCATGTACGTATAGATATGTATGCTTCAGCATGTATAGCTCAAAATTGAATCATATACATCCATGGGCTTATGGTGAATACAAAATTTTTAACTGCATCCGCACTTAGAAGTATACAAAATTCTATTTTACTTTTTATAGTACCTTTTTAAAAGACGGAATACAGTATATACAGTAGTGAAATAAGAAACATATCTCAGTTAATACTTTTGGAAAAAATCCGTTAGTCTCTTCTGTTTGTTTCGATTTACTTTTCCTCCCTTCACGTTGAAACTTCTCGTCAATACCACGCAGCCGGCGTTCGTAAATGGAGCTTGTCATCAGCAACTTCGGGGGTTGCTTTCGTTTCGCACGTGACTGGTAATTAATTCACAACCGAGAAACAGCGAGGCTTTGCCGATTTTCCGATCACTAGAAATTTTTGTTTAACGGTTCCCGTCATATTAGCTCCCAACACCACTATATGCCTTTCCCTACTTGTTAACTGTTCCACACAAACCACAAATGCCGTATTGCACATTTAATATTGCACAAAATTTGAGTTAAAGAGAATTTCTTGCTTCAAAGGAGGAAATGTTTGCTTCGAGAAAACGAGAAATTCATGTAACCGAATATCGAGTGAAAGAGAAAGAAGTTCACATGAAGAATAGGACAAACGCCGGGATAATCTAAGTTACTTCGAAATACTGAAAATTCGAGTAATGAAGGTTCGATATATCGAGATTCGTCTGTAATCATAAATATGTCTTTTAATAAAATTTGAGACGCGATGTTACCTAGCAACCATGCAAGCTGTGATGTGAAGTACTGATGGATGGCGATGACATACAGATCTACGGCTTGTGTAGCTCTCAACGCACTTTTGCTAGGTAACATCGCGTCCACATTTGGTGAATTAAAGAATTTCATTCGAAACCGACTTTCAACATATTAGGTCGTGTTACGTACATTCATTACGTGTTGAAGAGATGTTGAGTACAGAACAAAGGTGGCCAACCGGACACCAGTGGGATCCGAAGCCACAAACTCCCGATTTCGCGTCGGTTGCACTACCAATTGAGCTATGGTGGCCTAGGCCATCTATTTTCTGTTGAAAAGGATCTAATCCATAGTTCTGGCACTACTGGGCGTTGGTAGATAATCGGTCAGGATACACTAGCCAACATGATTTTGCGCTAAAATTGAAAATATGTAATTCTTATGGAAATCGCTGCCCTGATTCCGAAAATGATGCAATTTTTTTCCTATCACGTCTAGTTTTGATGCAATTCGGTGTTTTAGTATCTGCATGAATTCGTAAGATGTAATGTTGAGAGATGTTCTCGCGCAACGTTTTTTAGAATACAATCATGTGGTTTGATTTGTTATTGTTTGCATTTTATTATAGGTTTATTTCTGTCTAAATTTTCATTTTGTAGTTGGGGATTTCCTGGTAAATTCGTAACAAACTCCCCCAGATACGCAATAGACCGCGAGGTATGTAGAATTGAAGATAAAACAGTTGAGAGTTTTCCTTTAGACCACTTGAATAATCAGACGTGTTAAAAGCCCCAGCCCTTATGCAATGTTTATGATGGACTGATAAAGCAGTTTCCTTTCAAAGATAACAGTCTGAAAGTATTATACTCAAGAAGATGAACTTGTATTTTGTACGGATGTTTCAAATTTTCTACGTCGATTGTGATCCTAGCAACTGGCGTGTTTTTATTGACTCTTCCAAAATAAGTTTAAAGGCTGTTTTGCTTCATAATACAAATGTTCTAGCATCCGTCCACTTGCACACTCCACAAAAATGTCTGAAACGTACGAGCCTTAAAGTTGGTGCTTGAAAAAATTAAATATCATGGGCATGGGTGGCAAATGATTTGAAGATCATTGGATTGTTGCTGGGACAACAAAAAGGCTATACAAAATTTCCCTGTTTCCTATGCGAATGGGATAGCAGGGAACGGGATAAACATTGGGATACAGTGAATTGGACAGAAAGGAAATAACTACAACCAGAATCCAAAAATGTCTTGAATGTAAGTCTTATTGACCGTGAAAAATTTCTACTTCCACCCTTGCACATCAAATTTGGATTGATGAAACTATATGTCGAGGCATTAGATGAAAGTAGTCTATGCTTCCAATATTTATCCACTAAATTTCCCTCATTATTAGATGCAAAAATCAAAGAAGGCGTATTTGATGGACAACAGATTCGTAAACAGATGAAGGATAAAAATTTCACAGACACGATGACCAAAATTGAGAAAGAGCCATGGCATGCACTCAAAGATGTAGTGACTAAATTCCTTGGCAACATTAAGGACCCTCAATACAATGAAATTGTAAGGAAAATGTTGGTAAAGTTTAAGGAACTCGGTTGTAATATGAGCCTTAAGATTCATTTCTTAGCTTCGCATCTGGATTATTTCCCTCTAAATTTAGGAGCTGTCAGTGAAGAACAAGGTGAAAGGTTGCACCAGGATCTCAAAGATGCAGAACGACGCTATCAGGGACGTTGGGATGTGAATATGATGGCCGATTACTGTTGGTCGATTGCACGAGACGACCCTTCTAGAGATCAATCAAGAACTCCAAAAACCCGGAAATTCCATGGCAAAACGGGAAAAGACTGAGGTGTGAATCTAACCTGTACATAATGTAACAAAACTATGTATGTTTAACCATGTAATTTTTATTCAAGGTACGGTTATATTAATTTAAAAGTAACTGTACAGCCGAAACTAAATAGGCGCTTTGTGCTTCAGTTTCACGAATTTCAATATTCATTAAAAATATAATACATACTATCTACTTGCTTACAAAGCATCATTGTTGTGTATTCAACGCATGAAAAATATGATTACGTTTTGCAAGCTGAAATTTACATTAATACATCAAATGTAATCAATACTAAGTATCAACAATTTTACGTAAGAACAAAATAATATTTTGTAAAATTGTCAAGAAACCAGACGTGATTCGCCAAAACTAATTTTTTTCCGAATTCTGCGTTAAGTAATTCATAAAACCCACCTAGTTTCGTTTTTACCACACAAAAAAGTTTTATTTTGCAGGCTAGTGATATTCCTATTATGCTTCTACCGCTTTTGTTATTTCTGTGGGGTCGCGGGTGCGAACTGTGTCCAACATGTTGAATTGGCCATGTTTTATGGCCGGATGCCCATCCTGACGCCAGCACTACATTGAAAGATGTAATCACTACTGCGTGTTTCTGTGGTGGTTGGTAGTGTAGTGTGTTGTCTGAATATGAAGAGGTCGATGCAACCTCCAACGGTATTCGCAGATTTGCCGATTGGCATCTCTCTTGATTTCTACCTAAAGAAACATCAACGAGTTTATAGGAATGATGATGAAAATGGCAATAAGTTACTTCCCTCCTGGAAAGCAGTCAGCGAAGTTTCCATGGTAACCTGCAGTTTGTTGTCGCTCTGTCGGCCACTCAATGCAGACCACGAGACCCGCAGAAAATAGTAATGTTCTCCGTCATTTGAAGAGTAAGCGAAATTATGTACATGACAAAAGTAGTTTATAATGAAGGGATGTTTCACATATAGTCATCGTATTTTATAGAAAATCAATAGTATCAGAGAAAATGGAAGAAAACTGATTTGTATTCCTACAAACCCACCGTCTATTCATAGATTTTTAAATAATATGCGCATCAAAACCTTCCCCGGGATTGGTACACTCGAAATATATACTTTGGTCGAGACCTATTCGGTCGTTTTGCCGTGATTATGGAACAAACCGACAGACACGAAAAATAAAAGCCACTGTTACAGTCTTGAATTTTAACTAAAACAGATAAATATCAGAAAAATTGGAAACACGAACGAAAAAAATACAGACAAGGGATCCACTACAACTTTATTTAAATAGATTAGAGTCCGGATGAAGGCAGTAATAGAATGAAAACCAATCTGTCGTCTACCCGCTCTTCCGTAATGTAGCGGTAAGTAACTTAAGTTTTAGAGGTTCTAATAGGTCGGACCCATACTGTCTATGCAAATCTCATACCAGATCTGTTGTGTGGGTAGCGTATAGTCTATGTGCTCTAGTAAGTTTGCATTCTAACCCACTACAGCCTAAACATCCCGACTATAGATATAATAGTCCATTCTTTCAGCTTGTGTTCCCACCAGCCTGGAGGAGAACGCAGGAATGTAAAAAACATTCAATCTAATAATAATAATAATAATAATAATAATAATAATAATAATAATAATAATAATAATAATAATAATAATAATAATAATAATAATATGATCAAGCAACAATGGTAGTCAGAGTGGACGAAGACCTCATCACCAATAAAATCCCAGTTGGCAAAGGAGTTCGACAAGGTGACACAATCTCTCCAAAGCTGTTTACCCTTGCCTTGGAAGATGTATTCAAAACCCTTCATTGGGATAATAAAGGAATAAAAATCAACGGGGTATATTTGAACCACCTGCGTTTTGCCGATGACATTGTGCTCATAAGTGAAAATCTAGATGAGCTAGAAAGCATGATCCAAGAATTAAAAACTGCTTCTGCTAAGATTGGTTTGGAAATGAACATTAATAAAACGAAAATACTAAGCCCAGAGAGTCGACCACTTAAAACGGGAAACCAATATATAGAAGCTGTCGATGAGTACATCTATCTTGGACACAAGATAAAACTTGGAAAAGACAACCAACGTGCAGAAATTCCTCGCAGAATAGGTATGAGTTGGACTGCATTCCGAAAACTAAGATTCATCCTAACTAACAAGGATGTTCCAATTAACCTGAAGACCAAGGTTTATAATACGTGCGTGCTGCCAGTTACAACTTACGGTCTGGAAACGATGACTCTGACGAAGGAAAGTGCTCGCAAGCTTCAGCGAACACAACGAGCCATGGAGCGACAGATGCTAGGGACCAGCCTTAGGGATAAGATCCGTTCAGAGGACATCAGGAGAAGAACTAATGTAACAGACATCCTAGAGATAGTAGCAAAACTAAAATGGCAATGGGTAGGACACGTAGCTCGACAAGACTACAACAGGTGGACCTCTAGAATTGTTCACTGGAGACCATGGGGACACAAGAGAGGCATTGGAAGACCCCTGAAGAGATGGCTCGACGACATAAAGCTGTTGGCTGGAACACGCTGGTTCCAAGTGGCTCAAGACCGAAGACGATGGAAGCACATGGAAGAGGCCTATATCCAGCAGTGGACTGAAATAGGCTAGAAAAGAAGAAGAAGAAGAAGAAGAATTCTTATGTCCAACTAACTACTTTTTTGTTTTAAGAGACGCCAAGGTGCCAGAATTTGGTTCCGCACGAGCAATGAATCTACTGACACGAGACTGACGTATGTTAGTACCTTCAAATGTCACCAGAATGAGCCAGGATCGAACCTGCCAAGTTGGACTCAGAAGGCCCGCGCTCTACCGTCTGAGCTACTCAGCCCGGCAATATTCGGCCTCTGGTGACCAAACACTTTCATAGTCCTGGATTGCCAGTAGGATAAATTATCCGCAGAAATTAGTACAACCGGGCAATTCTCAGCACCAAGCATATCGTCTATGGATTACATGGATATCCTATGTGATGTCGAGAGCTTAACTAATCTCATTCAGTTATACTGATATTGAAGCATTTAATCCGACGCAACAGGTGTACCATGGCTATAAATCATCGAAGAGAACTTCGCATACGACAAAGCAGTTTTATTGCATTCGTTAGCGCTAGAAATCTAGGATAGTAATGCTGTCAAGTGCTTTGTTAAAGTAAACGCCGGCGGTCTTGAGGGAAAACCAGAAATTGATGATCTCATACCTCCAATATAACGGTGTGGCTTTGAAATAAGAATACGTATGTTAAACAAAGCAGTGCCTGTTCCTTTTTCTTGGCCTTTTCCCATATATTTATTAGGGTCGGCTGGTAATGTGGTCTTGACCCAGTTTCACGACCGAATGCCCTTCCTGACGCATACGTTGAGTGTTCTGTAGTGGTTGGTAGTGTGATGTGTGGTGTATAGATGAAGAGAAGTGTATTAAAATGGGCATAACAACCCAGTTCCAGACTCAGAGGAATTAACCAAATGCAGTTTTTTCCTAGGTGTTTAACTTCGCACTAACACATTGAAGATTTTCGGCGACACAAGGACAGAGAACGGCTAGGATTGGCAGGGAAGTGACCATTGCCTTAATAAAGGTACATCTGTAGCATTTGCCTCGTGTTAAATTGGGAAACCACGGAAGCCCATCCTCAAGGCTGCCGACAGTGTCAAACGAAGTTAAAATTCCAAAACAACCCAGGAATCGAATCCGGCCCCGTCTTACTTGAAGGCCATTGCACTGATCACTCAGCCAATGAACTTATATTTGTAATAGTCTCTGTTATGACATCAGAGGTGTGTACTACGAAAGTTAAATGGAGCAACATGCTACAAGCTGCCCAGTTAGTCATACAGTCGGATCTTTCACTGCTCTCATCAGACTGATCATACTGTACATCATCCTACAAGTGGCATCTTTAAAATACTGCAGGCAAGCTAAGATCCAGAAACAATATCCTCTACAAGTTATGTGGCACTACATGGGGTTCCTCCGTCTACACACTGCGCATCTCTGCACTTGGACTGATCTGTTCAGGGGCGGAATATTGTTCTCCAGTCTAGCTAAACAGCGCTCTCACAAGAAAAGTTGACACTCCGCTAAACAGTGCAATAGGAATTATCAGTGGAACTACTGTATAAGAAAACCCACCTTTTGGTTACCAATCATGAGTCATTTACCGCTTCCAGACCTTCGTCGGAAGAACGCTCTTTTTGGGAAGTACAGGGAAATTTTAGACAGTCCTCACTTTTCGATACATAATGATATGGAGTATTTACAAAGAAACCGGCTAGTATCTAGACATTCACCAATATTCACTTGTAGGGAATTAACTATGACAAACTTCCAGTTCCATAAAGCAAAGCTGGCAAGAAAACTGCCCTCCATGCTGACAATCTCTACACCGCATCACGAGAAAGCCTCATGCATTTGAACAGCCGCGCAAAATTTGGTCTACATTAAATGGAATATGGACCAACCATGGAAGGTGTGCAGATGCTCTCCATAAGTGGGATAAATTACAATCTCCAAAATGTGACTGTGGAGCTGACAGGCAGACCATCCGCCAAATTATACAGGAATACAAGACCAGGTCCTATAATTGGGATTTCACTGACTTCTTGATAGGAACTGATGTCATAAAAAACACTAGCTGGAAAAAAAATGTTAAGCGCCCAGAAGGAGTGGTCAAATATGATCACATTTCGGTATACATGCATACCATTGATGTGTGAGTGAATGATTATATTTACAAGGATCTGTAATCTGTAGAACGCCCACCAATGTACATTCGTGATGGCACTGTCCTGTTGTTTATAAATTGTCACCAGTCAACTGCTGTGAGTTAGACAGTTATGGAAGACGCGCAGAGAGGACTACGTAGAGTACGAAACACCCTCGATGCCTCGCAGACGCGTTAGGCAGCCTATCCACCAATTGACAGCATTTGACAGAGATCGCATTGTGGGACTGCATGAGGTTGATTGGTCGTATCGTGCAATTGCCGGGGATGTGGGCAATTCAGATGTCACAGTGGCACGATGTTGGGCTCAGTGGGTTCATGAGAGCACTCGAACACTTCGTGCAGGTTCGGGTCGACCATGAAACACCACTCCGAAGGAGGACTGTCGTATGGTGTGCCAAGCATTTCGGGATCCCATAACATCGGCAGCCGCCATACGCGAACATCTACTGGAGACTCTACAATATCCTGTTAGTTCCCACACAGTGTCTCGACGACTCGCATCCGCCGGATTGGGGTATTACCGCCCCATGCATCGGTTGCCATTGACACCAAAACACCGACTCCTGCGTTTGGAGTGGTGCCTTACCCAGAAGGCATGAGCAGAGGACGACTGACGTCGCATCATGTTCAGTGATGAGTCCCGCTTCTCCATAACCTCCGATGACCATCGTGTGCGGGTTTGGCGCGTCGAGGGCAGAGGGCAGATACTGCCCATATTGTGAAAAGACACACAGGCGTAATACCTGGCATAATTGTGTGGGGAGATATAGGATATGCATTCAGGTCACCTCTAATAGTGCTTCTGCAGACTTTGACGGCACAGCGATACGTCACGGACATTCTGCATCCACACGTCCCAACCCTTATGTCACAGCACCTTGGGACGATGTTACAACAGATAAAGCATGTCCACACATAGCACGTGTGTCTACAGAGTGTCTAGATCACGTTGACGTGGCCAGAAAGATCCCCAGACATCTCCAGCATTGAACACGCGTGGGATGATATTGGAAGGGGACTCCGTCCCAGTACCAACCTGTGGAATCTGGAGGGGCGACTGCAACAACTGTGGACGAACTGGCCTCAGGAGAGGCTCCAAAGGCTATTTGACACCATTCCGAACCGAATAAAGGCATGCTTTACGGCCAGGGGCTGGGTTGGGGGGGGGGGGCAGGTGCGAAACCCTACTGACCTGGCACAAACATTACACTTGTAACTGCCAACGGCCTTGTATCTCTCATCTCATATTGCAATCATTTCAAAAGACACATGGTCTTTCAGCATATGTAGTTTCATTCACTGTCAACCACTCCTTCCGGTGTTTGAATTTTTTTGTCTCTCAGTGCTGTCACTAATTTAAATGCAGGAAATGGGACTAAATGGTAGCTCTACATTCCTGTTTAAAAGTCTGTGTTTTGGCGCCCAACATATATTTCAAGGTTCTTTGAACGGTGACAGCGTGGAGCACATTGTCCACTACGCGACTACGTGTGCCAGGTGAGAGACACATCCTGCAAGGGATGGGATATAGGGGAGGGATAATGGAATAACATTTAGAGAGCACTACCTACCTCGAGGAGGCGTTGTATTTATACGCGTAGTCCGATTTAGATTCAATGAACGATAAACATATTCAAACTGAAGCTGATTTCTTCGGACGAATAGTGATATTCATTTAGAAATTCCGATGTGGCTGTGGTGGAACGTGGGAACAAATTTTAGTGTAAAATTAGCGTATCATCGCGTTACAAAAATAGATTCACTCAAGTCGAAATTGAGGAAAGGTACGCAAACTGGTAGAGGGGATCAGGAAACCAGGAAATCTTCGCCATGAGTGGGGCTGAACGGATCAGGAAGTGTTCGGAACGCCGAAGAACCCACCACATGCGGAGGCCACTCAATCGGGAACGAACATTGCTGGCCCTTCTACTGCTCACTTGTCCAACACATACATGCATAAATGGCGTGACGAATGGAGAAGACCAAAAGCCAAACCCAAGAAGGTGTCATTCGCTAATGTTGTGAGACAAAGGAAATGCAAGAAACATCAGACAATGACGTGCGTGTACTTTGGGTTTGGTTAGATGTGATCACACAAAACGCCCGTGATCGTGCCGGTAAAACGACTTACCAATTTCTATTTATCAGAGCCTCGAATTAATGATTGTCTCCAAACATTTTCAACATATGCAATTTAGGCAAGACCTTTGGAACCTACTGAATATCAAGATCTGAGATTATGTAATTTAAAAAGACTATATGTTATGGTCACACCTTTACAATTTATAATTCATATTGTAGGCTCCGCTGTACCTCATGGGGTTGGACACTGACATTTTATCTCCTCCTGATTTGAATCGTGAATTCGAGCTTGTATAAATGAAGATTAGATAAAGTCTATCCCCGAGAACTTTGATTTCCCCAGGTTATTAATCCCGGTGATTTTCTCATCAACCGACGTGGTAGTGATGCTAGTTGGGGCTTCATCAACTGACCTGATTTATGACTGTAACTATGTTAATTATACTATTATAATTATTACTGTTGTGCTTTTTGAAATGATGTTTTTAAAAATCCGTGTTTGATAAAAAAATCTGTGGTAACTAACTTGTCAAACGCCGTGTACATGTCAAATCGATCAGTAATTTTCTTCTTTCTTCTCGTTTGTTCTGTCATAGTCTCTTTTGTTCCGTCACGGTATCTTATAAGCTGCCCCTAATTGGTTGTTCTTTCCCGCCGCCCTTCTTCCTGAGTTTACACGGGCCAGCCTCACTCTGTCGAATGTGGCTTAGCTTTTTGCCTTTTCTCAAGGCAGGCTGTTTCTCAGCCTGTCTGCGAGGGTTGTCCTATTTGTAAGGTAAGACTCATGGAATATTCTTTTTTTAAATCTGTTTTGCGTCGCACCACCACAGATAGGTCTTACGGCGACGATGGGACAGGAAAGGGTTAGAAGTAGAAAGGAAGCGGCCGTGGCCTTAATTAAGGTATAGCCCCAGCATGTGCCTGGTTCCTTCCATTCTGAATTTTAAGTTACAGTCTCCATCCTCATAAGACAGCAGCTTGTGTTTTTCAGTGTAACTTGTTTCTTTAATCTTAACGTATTTAAGGCTGTCCTTCCCTTATTTTCAGTCTGAAACATGGATTTCTCATGCATATTGTTAAATGTAGTTTAATACAAAGACAAAGTCACCTCCGTACAGGCCATGAAGGCCCTTGGAGGAGTGGAAGGTAAAGGCTCCCACCATTGTTAACCTCGGCACGTAATGGGGTAGAGTGGTTAGCTCTACTCCCGGCCGCCTTTGCCCCCAGGAATTAACCTGGTACTCATTTTTGGTGTAGGCCGAGTGAACCTCAGGGCCATATGCACCTCCGGAAGAAATGTAGCTTAATAGCTACTGCTTCCTCAGTATAAGGTGTTCTTTTACATGTAGCATTCAGGTTAAGATCTGGAGTTTATAAAGGATTGTTTCTGTGTGTTTTCTAGAAGTCTTAATTATACTGGCCATGTGGGCTAAGTTTCTTGCCGCTTTATGGCTTCTGCTTGCCTGCTCATAAATTCATCATTCGGTAACGGCAATTTAAATTGTATTTCGGGAACACGGCAAATAAGTGGTGAAATTGAAACGTGTAATTATTATTTTCTCTATACTGATCGTATTCGGTCTTTTCAGCGTCTGCTCCGTAATGCCGCTTCTGGTTAAATATTTGTTTGGGATATCTCTGAAGCTGCTCAGGTTGTATGGGCCATGTGGACCATATAAATCGGCACTTTTGTAGTCATTAACTTTTTGGTTTTCTTACAATTTGCTTTACGTCGCACCGACACAGGTAGGTCTTATGGCAACGATGGGATAGGAAAGGGCTAGGAGTGGGAAAGAAGTGGCCGTGGCCTTAATTAAGTTACAGCCCCAGTATTTGCCTGGTGTGAAAATGGGGAACCACGGAAAACCATCTCAGGGTGCCGACACTGGGGTTCGAACCAACTGTCTCCCGAATTCAAGGTCACATTTGCGTGACTCTAACCGCACGGCCACGGTATTAACTTTTCTGGGAGCAAAGTATTTAATCTTGGTGACTTCAATCATTTCACGGTCTCCTTTCATTAATTGCTCTACAAATTTGGCATTAGTCCCTGTGGCTGAGTGAAATTCTATTCCAACCAGGGTTTTCCTGTTTCAGTAAAGAGTTGTATTCTTGGCTTAAGTCTCTTATTGCCAGCTATTTTGTTATATAAACTACATTTCCCTGAAGCTTGTTACATCTTTTCGTGATTGCTACCTCTTCTAGGTGATCTCTGCAATTTTGTATTTCCTTAGCCTTGAATGGTTGTTATATTTAATTCATATTTTTGCTTTTCTACTTTTTGCATGTACTTCCCCGTTATTAAAAATTGTATTATTGCTCTAGTATGTTCTTGTTCTTCTACTACTCTCATAAGCTACAGAATCTCATCACTCTACCAAGTTTAAAAATACTTTTTCATTATTTTTCTGTGTTAAGTCCCCTAGGGGTCATAATAATAATAATAACAATAATAATAATAATAATAATAATAGCCGGGCTGAGTGGCTCAGACGTTTAAGGCGCTGGCCTTCTAACCCCAATTTGGCAGGTTCGATCCTGGCTCAGTCCGGTGGTATTTGAAGGTGCTCAAATACGACAGCCTCGTGTCGGTAGATTTACTGGCAGGTAAAAGAACTCCTGCGGGACTAAATTCCGGCACCTCGGCGTCTCCGAAGACCGTAAAAGTAGTTAGTGGGACGTAAAGCGAATAGCATTATTATTAATAATAATAATGTTGTTTTTGTTGTCTTTCAATAGGAAGTCCAGTTATTAAATCTTGGGCTGATACTGTTAACCTCACACTTTCAAAACTCAGAATTGTGCGTATCACAGTTTAACTATAGTTACCACTATATCCTAAATTTTTATAGACGCTCTCCGAAAGATAATGTTTCCAAGGAAACATCATTGTTGCTCCAAGTCAAACTGTTACGAAGATAGCCTTTGTGAGGTGGATATATATGTTCCCATGCTTCAAGGAACGTTAGAATGAGTACCCTTAAGACTTTATTTCTAGAATATATCCTATTTATTGTAGGAAAATAAGAAGTACATGATAACTACCTATCGTCTAACTGAACAAAATGTTACATGAATTACTTTCCAAAAAAAGTGTACCGCCGTAGCAGCTGTTATTAAAGCCTTCTCTTAGGTCTGCTCTAAAATATATTCAGGGCGTTCAAAAATCATTGACACTCCTTTCGCAAGTCCAGAAGAGTAGTAGTTTGAAATGTATCGAGTAAGTTGGCCATGCGGTTAGGGTCGCATAGCTGTAAATTTGCATTCGGGGGATAGTGGGTTCGAACTCCACTGTCACTAGTCCTGATAATGGTTTTCCGTGGTTCCATTTTCACACTAGGTAAATGCCGGGGCTTCCACGGCCACTCCTAGCCCTCTCTTGTCCCATCATCGCTATAAGACTTATCTGTGTCGGTGTGACATAAAGCAAATAAAATAGTTAAAAATATGTGCCTGGTGTATATGAGAAGACGTATTATGTTGTCACCTATCACCACAAGATGACGTTGTTACTGCATACGGATAGGACAATGCTGCGCCATTTGTGCCGGTGTGTGGGTGCATTCCTGGACAACGCTCCAACAATATGGAAGCAGACGATCATGGACAACGGTGAAATGCGTGGTTTCTCTGGAGGGAAGAGGTGGCTACATCACACGTGCACACGGGATTAGCAACCGTTTGTGGGGAAGCAGCACCAGGTCGCAGAGCCGTGACAATAAGGCCGATAATTGCCACATTGGGTGTTCTACGGCGCACCGTACTGCCTGATCCGCCATACTCACTAGACCTTGTCCTTAGTGACTGCAAATTGAAGGAAGTCATGTAGGATAAGTTCACCGCCAACAACGAGCTTCAGCAGTGGCGCCGGTACACTCCAAAAGAAAGGTATGTTGCACTAGTGGACTGTGTATAGATATTGGCGGGAAATACCTCTAATATAATGTATTTATTTTATATCAAATAGTTACAGTGAAGTAAAGACATTCAGTGTCAATCATTTCTGATCGTCCCGAGTCAGAAGGTATGACTAATATTACGTTCTCCGTTGGAATTGCACCGTATCGTTCTTCTGTGTACACTCTGCACGGGTTGCTGATGTTTTAAATAGGTTACAGTATTATTTACACTCTTACTCGAACCATATGCAGCTAAACTTGTCTGATTACCACGGATCGCTTTCATAAAGAACTGAAATGGTGTGTATAGTGTACACTTGGGTGCAGGAAATCTAGCCCGTAGCCGAAGACCAAAATAGTGGTTTCCTTCCGTCAGGTTTTCACATAACTTACGATAAACTGACTGTACTCAACCGTCACTGCTTCTTTCTGTGACTGTCTTGAAGTAAATCCGGAGAAACAGTATGTACCAATGAATGACGTTATATTTGGTGAAAATGAAGAGCGGGTCAGAACTAAGCCCCTTAATGAAATTTGCTATTATTGGAGGAAATTAAGAGGAATGTGGAGGATGTGGAGCGCTCATCTTTTGGGGGAAAGTAAGTAGCCTGCCAATCATGCTGGTACAAGCATGCAAAAGGGGGAAATGAGGTTGACACTGGAAAAATGTGGGATTGTTACACATTTCCTTACCAACCTAAACCACCGTTTCTATGTACACAAGATTTTTTGCAAGCAAGTGTTCATGAAAAATAGTTTTCAATCCAGACGAAGAACGTAATAGTGCAGTATGGGGAAACCCCGAACAACTTGATAATTAACCCGCAAAGCCAGCAAATTCTCTAGAAACTGTGGTATGCGGCAAATTTTTGCAATCCGCCAATAACTCCTCCTAGGACCTATTCTTACGAAATGTGACTTATATGAAAAGTACTTACATGTATATGTGCCAACATTATTGTTTTCTTTATTTCAACTATTAGTAATTTATGTTACGAAATTAACATGCTATTCGCCCATATATGACAAATATGCTTTCTGTCTACAATCCGTCAACGACTTCTACTTGACGGATTTGAAAGTTGTTTGTTTTAAATTAAGGATACATATCTCTACATTCCGCATCATTGAGTTTTTTGTTGTTAGTTATCACTTTAACATGAATTTTTAATTGTTCGGATAATAATAATAATAATAATAATAATAATAATAATAATAATAATAATGGCGTATGGCCTCCGGAGAGGCCTGGTGCAGGTCTTTTTCTAGTAGACGGCCTATTAGGCGACCTGCATGTCGGTGAAGATGAATATGAAGGCCCTAACTAGGATGATTTCTAATGTTGAATACGCCACACACACACACACACGCCCAGTCCCGAGCCATTGGAATTAACCAATTAAGGTTAAAATCCCCGACCCGGCCGGGAATCGAACGCGGGGCCTTCTGAACCCAAGGCCAGTACGCTGACCATTCAGCCAACGAGTCGGACATTATTCCAATGAAACCACCTCACGGCTTCACAAAGCAGTTTCAATCCGCTCCAGTAACTGACAAGAGATGGCAGGCAATAGCGTAGTTCATTCTGAATTCAACAGACGGCCTAACCGTAGTTATGTTCTAGCAAAGGTCTATATCAACGAGCTACCGTAGAATAACGCAAAGAGGCGGAAGCGCTGCTGGCTAAAGCTAATTGAACGAACATCTACCATTTTTTCAGTTGTCACAAAAGCATGGACCCTGAATGACGAAACATTTTGAAAATACGCATTATAGAACCACTGACGCAAATTTAATTAGAGGTATACTTTCTGGCCTTTGCATGTTACCCAGTGCAATGAGACTGAAGTTATAAGGATTATTGTGTTGCTTTAAATTGTAGAAGCTACTCATCTAAAGGGATTAGATTTATTTACATTTCCGAAAGATAGGTATAGGAGGGAAAAATGGGTGCAGAATTGCCGACGTGATGAGTGGCAGCCAAAAAAACATTCACTGCTATGTGATGTTTGCTTGATAAAAATGAAGTAATAATCACCCACTTCTCCGCCTCGTAGCGTAAAGGTTAGTGTTATTAGCTGCTTTCCTCGAATACACGGTTTGATTCACGCCACTGCCAGAGATTTAAGAATGGCAGGAGGGCTGGGATGTGATTAAAAGTGGCACATGCAGGTCACATCCATGTGGGGTGTGCCTGGAACGAGCTGCACCAACTCGGAATCGGAACACAAGATTTGTCTGGAACCTGAGTTCGATTCACGGCCGGGTTAGGGATTTTATCCTTCACTGGTTAATTCCGATGGCTCGGGAGCCGGATGCGTGTGACGTCCTCATCATTAGAATTTATCACAAGTAGGGTCCCATTTTCGCAGACACGCAGGTCGCCTGTAAAACATCAAATCGAAAGACCTGCATCAGGTCCCTCCGGAGGCCACATTCTACTATGTGCATGTCTTGATGTGCGTACTACGTATTTATACTCATCGGTTAGGACCAATTTTCTTGAAGCTGGAAATGAAATATTCTACCTTAGAGTTAATTACACAATAAAATAATATGAACAAAATAAAAGACATTTGGTTAAGTTTAAAAACCAACTTTACTGTCCGAAAATCGAAGATATCTACAAGCTTCATTAGGTCTATCCAGAGTAATACATTTGGTTTATATCTTCGAAGATCTGTGTATTCTTCGTGACTCCTCAAAGTTTTGTCGAAGGCAGCAACAAGTATTCTTCCTCTACAAGCGGACAGAGAGAGAAGGACACACAATACCTCTGAGGTGTTGTGCAGTTGGGAGAGCCCCACCCCGCTCCCCTAGAAAACGTAGCGACCAACCAGCTTATTATGTCCCCTCGGCTAGCCGGTAACGTCATACGAAGAAACATAACAATAAGTTTTGCTGAGAAAAATCCCAAACACAAAATTAAAAGGTAATGAAAACTGGAAACAACTCACAATATTAACACTCATTCTAAAGGCTCCCATTACTGCTAAATCCTTCTTCTCTATTCGTCCTTTGAGCTCTGTACTGTTTGTATCTGGTTGTACCTCGATTATTTCATTCAAGGCTGTGAGTCCTGCTGGGATTCTTATCTGACCCCTCTTGGTCAATTCTTGTTTTATGACCCCGGTAGTATAAGTTTTAAGAGGCTTAGCGAGTCTTTCATTCCATTAAGCTCTTCGTTTCATTTTTCGTTCCATTTTTCATTTCATTTCCATTTAATTTTTCGAAGAGATTGATCTCTTCCATTTTCCCTCCTTTGTTGGTTATAATTTAGGACGATTGCCCAGTTGTACATCCTCTTAAAGGGCCGATGACCTTCGACGTTAGGCCCCTTAAAACAACAAGCATCATCATCATCATCATCCTTGTAAACAATAAACATAACCACCACCAATGTGAATCCTGTTCATCAGGATTAAGTTTGGCCGAGAAGAAAACACGTAAAGGGCTCGTAATAGAATTCGGTACCACCGATGTAACAGCCAGACACAGTATAACCAATGACATTTTTGACAAATTTGTGTAAACTCTGCCCATCAAACATTATCCCACAGTATGAATTTCGTACGTCAATCAACGAATTAGTTACCCGTATACAACGTACGCCTTCATTATATACATTTATGCCTTCTAACGTTCAGTCTGCAAGCCTCTGTGAATTTGCTAAACGCCACAATTCACTACTTGTAACTAGCTCTGTGGCCTCTTTAGTTCTATACTTCTTACCCTTATATCATTATAAACTGAGTATAACCATCGTCGTCTTGGTCTCCCTCTACTTCTCTTACCCTCTATTCTGTTACTCTATTCTGTTACTCTCCTAGGTAACCCGTCCTCCTCCATTCATCTCACATGACCTCACGACCGAGGCGGTCTATGCGCAGAACTTCATTAATAGAGTTCATTCTTAAATTTTTCCTTATCTCCTCCCGTAACATCCTGCCATTGTTCCCTCTTGTTTGTACTAAAGATCGTTCCTCGCTACTTTCAAGTGTGCTACTTCTAACTTACGAATAACATGTCCTGAGACCGCCCAGCTTTCACTCTCGTAAATCTAAGTTGGTATAAAAACACACCAGTGTGAAGACAGTTTCGTTAATCATAACTGCGAGCTCACTGGATTACCTTTGCTGCACCTTGATTGAGTCTCACTTACTATATTACTATCCCGGGAAAACACACATCCTAAACAGTTGAAATTATCTATATGTTCCAGCTTTGTATTACCAACCTGACGTTCAGTTCTCGTAGGTTCCTTATCTACTGATATCAATCTAGTCTTGGAAAGGTTAATTTTCATACCATATTCATTGCACCTATTTTCGCGCTCCAATATATTAAACTGCAGGCTTTCAGTACCATCAGCCATTAAGACAAAGTCGTCACCCAAAATAAATAAATAAATAAATAAATAAATAAATAAATAAATAAATAAATAAATAAATAAATAAATAAATAAATAAATAAATAAATTATCACTACTGATCTGCATTTAGGGCAGTCGCCCAAGTGGCAGATTCCCTACCTGTTGTTTTCCTAGAGTTTTCTTAAATAATTTCAAAGAAATTGAAAATTTATTGAACAACACCCTTGCTAAGTTATTCCAATCCACAACTCCCCTTATTATAAACAAATATTTGCCCCAATTCGTACTCTTGAATTCCAGCTTTCGAGACAAAATTCAAACTTATTCGTCTACTACTGTCATTCCACGCCATCTCTCCAATGATAGCTCGGAACATAAAACACTTAGTCGAGCATCTCGTCTCCTTTCTCCCAAGTCTTCCCAGCCCAAACTTCGCAATATTTTTGTAACGCCAAACTGCTTATTGCACTTTCACTTAGCTGAATCTTACCCTGCCAGTTTATACCTTTCCATAGATGATCGTGTAACCTATGAACTAAAATGGGAAAGATTACAGCCTTATGCGTACTTTGAACCGAAAAACCATTCTACCACCAGTTCTCACCGCAGTTCAACTGTCAAATAAAATGTCGATTGCTTTTAATAACCAATCCTTAATCCCATAGTTCCCCTGTTCCGTGAACACGTTTTCCCTCAATATTCTGTCATATGCTTCCTCTAGATCAGGGCCTCTCAAACGCCCAAAATCTCACGCGTGCAAATCGAGGCGCAAGGGCTCCGTGCACTGTGCATCGGTCCCGCTCGGCTCGGCTCAGACCAACGCTTCGTCTCTGGGCTACTCGGCTAAGTTCGGCTCAACTCGGCTCGGATTTGGAGCACTTCGGAGCAAGTGAGGAAGAGGGAGACAGGGGGAGCGAGCGACACAGGCGCGGGGAAAGAGAGAGACAGCGCTATTGCTCCAAATCGAGGAGTGGGGGTCTGCACTCTGGTCAACCAAGCGAAGTCGTCTTTTGCACCGTGCACAGTGCATGCACCAGACGCATGCACCCTGAGATGCCCTGCTCTAGATCTACGAAACAAACAAAACTGCCTATTTTTCTCGTAGCATTTTACAATTTCCTGGCGCATACTGAAACTCTGATCCTGGCAGCCTCTTTGTGGTCTGAAACCACGCTAGTTTTCATCCAACTCCCTCTCAACGACCGATCGCACCTTCCATTTCAAAATCCCAGTGAACACCTTGTCTGGTATTTTGATCAGTGAGATACCTCGATATTTGTTGCAATCCTTCCTGTTACTTTTTTATAGATAGGTTCAATTACTGCTTTCGTATAATCAGAAGGTACCTTACTAACATTCCGTTTTAATCTTATTACTCTATGAAGCCATTTCATCCCTGCCTTCCCACTATATTTCACCATTTCAGGTCTAATTTCATCTATTTCTGCTGCTTTATGACAACGGAGTTCACAATCCTTTTTACTTCCCCAAGCGTAACTTCACCAATGACATTGTCTTCCTCCCCACGAGCGCGGTTGTCGCGACGTCACCAGAAAGATGACTTTTATGTTGAGAAGATTTTCAAAATATTCCTTCCATCTGTCCAGTGATTTTATGAGATCTGTTATAGGTTAACCTGATTTATCCAAAACACTATTAATTTCCTTTTTATCTTCCTTCTATTTACTACTGTCCAGAGAGGCTTCCCAAGTACTTTAAACGCAGTAGACACAAACGTTATATTTCCTTTCCTTTTTCTTGATAAATGTACTCGAATAGGTTTTGACAACTGGGCTATATTACTTTCAACAGCCCAATTGCCATATCATACTACTTTGACCTTAGACACGTTTCCCACCGTTTGTTACCCACTCGTTTCCACTGCGAATTTATTGTGATTATTACTACTACCCACCTCCACATTACCTTTTTAACCCTGTCATCTGAGGTTACCTTTCTAGAGAATTTTCTTCCAACACTTTTCACCAAACTCGAGCCGAAAGAAGTGTACTACTCCAGGGTATTCTTTTTGAAGCTGCAGCTGGTGAGTCCAAAATCTTCTGGTGATCAAATGGTGACCCCAAAATCCACTGATGATAAGCTTATGACACAAAAATCCTCTGATAATAAGCTGGTAATTAAAAGAACTTCTGGTGATCACCTGGTGACTCCAAAATCAGCTGATAAGCTAGAGACTCCAAAATATCCTGTTTTTGAGCTAGTAACTAATCAGCTGGTGACTCCAAAATCATCTGATAATGAGATAGTGGCTCCAATTTTTAATGATTAACTGGTGACTCCAAACTCTTCTGATGATTGGCTGGTGATTTCAAAATCCTTTGATGATAAGCTGGTGACTAGAAATCTTATGATGATAGCTGGTTGCTAGAAATATTTTGATGATAGCTGGCGACTATAAAACCTTCCGATGATAGCTGGCGACTGAAAAATCTGATTATGACGATGATGAGTTGGTGATTACAAAATCTTCTGTTAATGTCCATCCTGAGTCATCTTGATGTCCAACTTGGTAACACCTTCGGAGGGATATAGCAGTCCTGTTACCAAAGGAGGTGGTTTATAGGAAGGTAACGACGTCGCTGACACGGCTCTTCTTCTTAGAATACTGTAACGTTCGACATGAAGTGTGGGAAAATTGTTAACACCGACCCAAAGAACTCATTGTTGGTATGTTAGTTCGTACGACATTAAACGCGTGCTCTAGTTGTGGATCGCCCTCGTTATGTAGCCATTGTGCGGACCGTACAGAGAACAGCACCATACGACAATAGCAAGTTATTATTTACTTCGGATTTGAGTGTTCCTGGAAAATAATTATTTTTGCAGTAATTTCATTTTCAAGATGAATCCTCTCGTTTTAGGTCTAGACAAACTAATGTTGTTACTGATACTATATTATACTGTCCCCGTTAAAATTGGCGATATTACGAATATTTTAACAAGTGGAAAGTGAAAATTTTATTGTCTGCTTGTAACTGCAGCATATCATTTGGGGAGTTGTGGCGAGCTGAGAACGAGTTTTTTTCGTCGTTCAGAGGGGTGACACACCGGCAAGACTGTGCCAAGGTCAGAGCAGACCACGTGACTACCTTCGCACGCGCGCAACCCAGCTTGTTTCTGGAATAGTCTGAGCCAATTAAATGAGACCATCAGCCAATTACCGTTCTCGCTGAAGATCACACCTCCCTGGCTAATTAGATAAAAGGCCTTGTTTCGAGTAAATCGCTCTCTTAATGCTCTTGAAACTCTTACTCTGAAGTTCTGAAGCTCTTACTCTGAATATCCTTCGTCGTTCTCAGACCACGTGGAGAAGTAATTTCAGTTCAAGTCGACGCCGTTCTGCTAGAATTTAGAGAAACCATTAGCGAATTCTATGGAATAAAGACGCCTAGGAGCCAAGTTAAGTGTGACAGTGTAGACGAGCTATTTATATTCGGCGTGTGCTTGTACAAAATACTTAATTTTGTCATCTCAGTTGCAGCTTGTGACCGGCATTCTACGGAAGTCGTCTTAGAATTGAACATCTCAAGATGGATAATTCCGCCACCACCGACATCATTTCATCGAGGGACACCTGTTGCAGAGCCTCCATGGAGCTGTAAAATGTGAGGCGTATCTGGTAATTGGAAGGAGACTGACCGGAGGAGAATGCTGGAATAACTGACTGTCGACGGGAATCGAACCCCATCAAAACTTGAGTACCTTTTTAATTTAATTTATCTGTCTTACCTTTTGTACAACTAGAGGTCTTTCTTCTTAAGTCGTAGATCTATTAGTTTGTTGTAGTTAGAAATATTTCATTTTTCCACTTCTTAAGGTGTCGTGGTAGACTAGGTACGTGTGAATGAAATTTTGGAATCTATTAGAGTAGACATGTACGTTGTCCTTGAATGATTTCCCATGCTTAAGGAGCTTTATATTTAATAATCACTGACCACACGATAAATCTACTTTCCTTGTAATGTTGAAGTTACTGGATGGAAATTTACGTGTACATTTTGAGTGACTAGGGTCGAACCTAGTGTCTTTCAAGATCATTTGTTGTATTTATGATGAAGTCATCTAATTTTACGATATTCCATGAGGATCAGTAGATGTAATAATCACTTAAATAATAATAATATTAACTAAAGATCGGGTAAAACAGAAGTAAACGCTCGTGAGCCATAAAACTACTGTAGAGTCCTTATATGTGAGATTGAATGTGCTCTGTTCATGAAGGGTCTGGAATATGACCAGTCCTGAGGGATACTTGTTGTATAATTGTGCAGTTGATGATTTAATAATGATATTTGACTTATTCTTGTGTATTGGGAGCGCAAGATGGATTATAATTATTGGAGCACGTGTTGCGAGTGTATTTCACAGGTAGGAAATAAAAGTAATACAAGTAAGGCTCACGCTTGCGGTAATTTCAACCTGTAGCCCAAATGATGGTAGTGCTTATGGATTTTACTAGAATCTTCCATTATGATTTCATGAGTTAGATGAACTTACTTTGATATGTGAAATGTGTTTCTACCAAGTGATACCCATGACTTCGATCACTAGCCACTATAAATGAAGGATAATTTCAGTACACGGATTATTTCTGCTAGACATTACGCGTCCCGACCACCAATAAAAATCATGCATAAACTTGCCAAAACAGGATTCGATGTAAATAATGTACATAAAAACGTGTTTCCCTAGTTTGAATGTGTGTGTGTATGTAAATTTGTATATTTCTCTTGTGTCATGTTGGTTTCATTTAATTTTGATCTGGTCACGCACTCGCTGTGACGCAGATTACACTCATCGTTGTGTGTTGCCTTAAGAAATAATTTTCATGCCCTTAAGGGAAAGTTTGATTAAGTTGAGTCGAGGAAGACTAGGAAGAATTTATTTTCTTAATTAGCGAGATTTAAAAGGAAAGATCATCTCGTTACTTTATGAAGGCACTCGATTTGTAAATAAAATTTATTTAACTAGCTCACACGTTGGTAATGTAAATTTCTAAAATTTGAAATACTTTAAGATTAATTTGAATAGAAATGAAATACAAAGATCAGAGGTAGAAATTTGTTAGCCGCATGATTAATTGGAGTTATGGTGAAAATAAGTCATTAATAATTAATTCAAAATAATTATTCTGAAATGCTAATGACGATCATTAGGTAAATAATGCAGTGGAAATTAATAAGAACACGATCGTGTGACAATGAAACATGGGCTAATTAAATGATGAGAAATTAATAATAATAATAATAATAATAATAATAATAATAATAATAATCAGAATAATAATTAATTAATTTTGAGAATTTTGAAATCAATTTTCATTTTCTACTGAAGTTCATGTTGGTGTCATTGACTATTATTAAATACTGTAAATGACAAATTCAGTTGAGTACATCTTAAAACCACGTGTTGAGACTACTTTGAATTGGTAAAGCTTTGAACACATTTATTGTAAAACCCTCGTTCGCAAGACAGCTGTTAATCATTTTCTTTTTAAAGACCTATGTTAATTTATTTAATTCTTTCAGTCAAATATTTTGATTTGAAAAGGCAAGAGGCCTAATTGTTCTTTGGTTTCATTACAGCACAGTAAGGCTGGAGATTAAGAACACGTGTCACTCTAAATCGAGGAAGAAATGCAATATTATGAAAGTTCTATTTTTGTAAAAAAAAACACATCAGCAAGAGTATTTCATTTGTTTGTTTGCTTATGTGAATAAATGTCAGAGTGTTGTTTTAACATTTCTTTTTATCCTGCTTGGTCATCAATCCCTAACATCCCTTAAATGCCTCTAGAAAGTGATAGCCAACGATCGAACGGTCCACCTTGGGGTCTCTCGCTCGATGGCTGGGCTTAGCTCGGGAAAAATGGGGGCATTTAAGATGGCGCCCAACGTGGGGCTCGAGTTTGGCTTATCCAAGCTCGAAAATGATCTTGTGCTGTCCAGTGTTTATGACATTGACAAGATCAGATGACCAATTAAATTAGGCTGACTCTGATACATTTATTCGCCCAAATTCTTGTGGCCAACATAAGCACATGTTAAATGTAACTTGTATGAATTTTGTTTACAAAAAATTTCTTGCTGGTAATTAGAAATTCGAATTTGCTGCGATGATAATTAATTAGAGTTAAATTAACAATTGTGACCGATATTGGTGAAAATTCGGAGCTTTCATGATATCGACAAATCGCTGCCTTCATAAATTTGATGGAGTTCGATTCCCAACATTCCAGTATTCCGATCAGGATCCTTCCAGTACCAGAATAGCCATTTAATGAATAATTGTAACTATGGAGGATATAAGGCAGATGTTGTTGGCTATGGAGGAGAGGATCAATGCCAACTTAGAACAAAAACTTAGTGAAAATCAGGTACACTTAGAGAAAAACTTAGAGAAAAAACTTAGTGAAAATCAGGCTCACTTAGAGAAAAACTTAGAGAAAAAACTTAGTGAAAATCAGGTAAACTTAGAGAAAGGACTCTTTGAACTCAATAATAGTCAGGTGGACTTAGAGAAAAACTTAGAACAAAAACTTAGTGAAAATCAATTACACTTAGAGAAAGGACTCAGTGATCTCAGTGACGCACAAATAAATCTCGAAAAATCTCTCGGGGAAGCCATTGAAGAAAAATTGACGGACATTAAAAATCAAACTGAAGAAGGTTTAGGGAAGATATGTTCTGACATTAAACTTTTTAACGGCAAGCTAGCCTTAATGCAGAGCGAGCTCGTGATAGTTAAAAATGATTTCGCTACCATGAAGAAGGAAGTAAACGAAAATATTGCCAAGTCTATGGCGGGCATGTCCAATGAATTCAGTGAACGATTAGCGAACGTTCCGCAGGACATCTTAACTGGAATTGACAAATATAAGGGCGAAGTCGAACAATCATTCCTGAATATTGAGGAAAAGATTGACACAAATGCAGAGGACCTTAAGGTTACGAAAACGGCTTGGGCAAAGAAATTCCTTGGATTAAACGAAAAGCTACAACAAGTCGAAAAGGGCATTCTCGACAAAATCGAGACATCCCAAGTCGATAACTCAGAACGGATGGATTATATCCACGAGTCACTTGAGGATAGTTGGGGCGAAATAAAAACAATCAAAACCACCCTGATGAATGCCATACACAAGGTCACGACCGAGTCTAAAAGTGAAACCGAAGGGATTCGAAAGGAGTACACGGATGGAATCAAGGAGCTTGTACATGAAATGCATCTCCTGAAGATCCAGAATGAAAACACTATCAAGGTCACTAACTCCTTGCTAGAAAAGCAGGCGTTACTGGAGCAACGTGTAACCGGCACGGGTCAGACGTCAACTCCACTTGCAACTATGGGAACAGGCGCTGCGAATACAATTGACATTTCTTCAGAGCCGACAGTAAATTCGTCTCAAATGAATACAACCGGCCAGACTCAGATAGTCGATATAATTCGTCTCCACGAAGACCAGCCCAAGAAATTTAACAACGTCAGAGGAAACGTGACTCCGAAAGGCTTCATTCGGGAACTGCAGGATTACTTTCGCGATGCGAAAATTCCACCAGAAAGGCAGTTAAGAGTCACCGAAAAATTCCTGGAAGACTCAGTACATACCTGGTTCGTTGCATTTCGATTTTCGTTTGACGATTTCGAAAGTTTCAAGAAAGCATTCCTGGAGAAGTACTGGAATAGCGACGTCCAATACAACCTTAGGACGGAGCTATATGCCAGGAAATATGCATCTTCTACGCCCACGAGATATGCGGATTTTCTTTCCAGTCAATTAAGGAAATTAAGAGAGCTAGATTCACCACCATCAGAACCTGAGTTGGTTAAATTGATAACACGTCAATTACCACCAGATGTGCAGAGGATCATGATAGCCTCGAATACACAATCTGCAATCCAGGCTGAGGCGTTATTAAGACAATTAGACATGACGTCCAAGGAGCCAGTTCGTCAGGGACGAAACTCGGAACCTCAAATCCATCAGGTGACAACAAATAAGGAGGAGGAATCGAAACCAGTCAACCAAGGGAGAACGTGGAAACGTAACCCTGGAGGGCAAGATTCACCTCGTGATCGATCGCCCGTACGCAGAAATAGACCCATCAGAAACTGGGAATATTCCAGACGTAACGAGAGAAAGCGACCATACTCGGACTACCGAAGGAGCTGGAAACGAAACCAGGACTTCCGCCAATCAAGAGGAAGGAGAGACTGGCGAGAGGAAGAAAAGGAAAAGTATCTAAAGGACCTGCAAAACACGACACAGGAAAGCGAACGATGGCGAAGAGCAATCCAAACCCAGGATACCAACCCTGATATCGTGGGGGAGGAAAGCCTTCAATATCAAGAGGCCAAGGCTCTGGGAAGCCAACGGAATAACTCGAGTCAGGAGCACAGCCAAGGTGCCGATAAAAAAAACTTCATCTCCAGTGAGAGGAGATAGCCTGAATCCTGAAGGCAAGGTCAGTAAACTTCAAGAATGGATTGTGGTACAGGTCGACTCATTGACTACCAAGCCCGAAGATTTATTGGACGAAGTTGGTCAGCGTAACAGCGAAATACCATCAACTTTACCTATTATTTCAGCACGAATCTGCAATGTTCACGTCAAATGTCTTATAGATACTGGGTCGACGATTAGCGTCATTTCGACGGCATTTTTGAGAGATCTCAGGGACAGAAATGATATACCTGTCATACCGGTATCTCATGTGAAAATTAAGGGCATAATAGCGGACAAGTCTGTCATGTGTAAACAACAGACATTGTTGGATGTCGAGATCGGACGGACGATATTTCCTCAAGTATTCCTAGCCATGTCCAACATTAAATTTAACATTATTCTAGGTGCAGACTTCCTAATGTCTTACCAAGCCATGATTGGCATGCAGTCAAACTCAATTCAATTCAGGAAGGCGGATTTTTCCGAGACTGCTATGTTAAACCCTTCAGATGTAAACGATCCATATGCTTATTGCGGGGAGACAAACGCCTTATCTCCGAGGGAAACCGAAGACCATGAGGCTTCTGAGGAAATTTTAATGGCCATGGATAAAGTATTAGAAGAAGGCGATAGCGACGTACACCCCTTCGATCTCATTTCTGAGAAGTCAAGGCAAGCCATGGGTACGGAAGAGGAACAGATCCAGCTTCGGAATTTGCTGCTGAAATATAAGAACTTGTTCGATTCCAAACCAGGTCTTATTCCTAACTTTCAGTACTCACTTCTTGTGACAGACTGGCTACCCTTCAAGAAGAAGCCGTATCCGATACCGGAAAAATTTCACTCCAGAGTCGGCAAGATTATTGAAGAGATGGAGAGGGATGGAATCGTCATGAAAGCTAGCAGTCCATTTATTAACCCTTTAGTAGTCGTTTCGAAGCCAGACGGATCACTGCGCGTGTGTTTGGACGCTCGATCTGTGAACGAAAAGCTAATCCCGGAGAATAATCAGCCTCCGACGATTAAAGACATCATTAGAAAATTTAGGGGTATGAGATACTTCTCTTCTGTTGACTTTACGTCATCCTACTTCCATATCCTGCTTGAAGAAAAATCCAGGCTATTGACAGGGTTCATATACGACCAACAAACCTATGTTTTCTGCAGGCTTCCCTTCGGCATCCGTAACGCTGGCTCCGCGCTTATCCGAGCACTTGACAGATGCCTAACCGACAAGGTAAAAGCCTTTACAACGAGGTATATTGACGATTTACTCCTAGCGAGTGAGACCTTAGAGGAACACTTCGTTAAATTGGAGAAACTCCTCAAGAATTTATCCGACGCTGGCTTCCACGTGAACCTGAAGAAATCCCACTTTTGCAAGTCCGAGATTCTATTTCTGGGACATGTCATAGACGGCGATGGCGTGAAACCCAACCCAGTCAAGATCGAAGCCATTAGCAATTTTCCTAAGCCTGTGAGAGTGAAACAAGTCAGACAATTCTTGGGAATGGCCCAGTTCTTTTCGAACCACTGTCCTAACTACACTCAGACAGTAGCTCCGTTGCAGGATCTCTTAAGAAAGGGCAACAGATGGAAGTGGAGCGCCGAATGTGACAAAGCCTTCGCTAAAACGAAAGAAATGCTTGTAAACAATGTTAAGTTGGGATACCCTGATTTTACTAGGCCCTTTATTCTACAAACAGATGCCTCAAACATTGGGATAGGAGCCGTTCTTTTCCAAGAAGATAAGGAGAACCCTGAAAATAGGACATACTTGGCTTTCGTCAGCAGGAAGATAAGGAAGCACGAAAAACATTACTCCGTAACTGAACTGGAAATGTTATCCACAGTCTACGCTCTTAATTATTGGCAGAAATTAATTTATGGATTTCCCATCGTTGTCAGGACTGACCATCGTGCATTAACCTTCATGTTTAAAACAACTATGGCTTCCGAACGAGTCTTCAGATGGACACTCTTTGCACAACAATTTAATCTCCAGTTAGAACATTGCTCTGGGAAAAACAACTTGTTAGCTGACTGCCTAAGTCGAAATCCTAATTCTGAAGTCGCAGAGATACATCAGATAACTCTAATACGGGAAGACCACGAGTTCCTACGCAAACTTGGTTACCTTCGACAGGCACAGAAACGGGACCTTAAGTTACGGCCTATCATTGACTGTCTTGAAGACAAGCTTACTCCAAACGAACCAGGATTTAGGAAAATAAGGAGGCAAGCTAAAAATTTCCGCTATATCAATGGAATCCTGTATAAGTTCATTGACCCTGCCAAGACGAAATTACGAGCTGTTATTCCACCGAAGCTACGGGAACTCCTTACTTGGCACGTCCATAGAATTACAGGTCATGGTGGAGTGGATAAGACTGTCGCCACGATATTAGAATCATTCACATGGGAAGGATTGAGAACTTTTGTAAATGATGTCATCAGGACGTGTGACACTTGTCAGAGAGTCAAACCAAGCTCTCATTTGTTACAGCAAAGTCCCATTCCTATTTTGCCATCTGCTCCGAAAGAACTCTACGCAATGGACTTGTTCGGTCAAATTCCAACTTCTAAACGAGGGAACCGTCATGTGGTTGTGACCATCGATGTGTTTTCCAAGTATGTAACGTTATATCCAATCCAGAAGGCCACTACTAAAGCCGTTCTGTGGAGAATCACCCGGAATATAATTCCTCACATGGGAAAGCCTCAGGCCATACTAACAGATCACGGACCACAATTCACCTCGACCGAATTCAAGCAAGCCATGACCCAACTGGGCATCAAACATGTCCTAAATTCCGTGAGACATCCGTCCAGTAATCCAGCGGAACCTGTAATGCAAGAGCTGGCCAAGTTCTGTAGAATATTTTGTGGGAATGCTCATTGGAAATGGGTAGATGTACTTCCAATTATTATGGAGTGTTCTAATGGCACTGTTCACGAAGCAACCTCCCAGATTCCATCAGTGCTTCATTTTAATAATTACCCTGTGAGATCTTGGGATCACATCATTCAGTGTCCTGGTACCGTAAGACCTACTCCCCAGGAAAACAATGAAAAGGCAACGGAATCATTGAGACGCCACGCTGAGAGGCGTAACCGAAGGGTTCAAGGGAAAAAATTTCACCGGCCTCTCCGATTAAACGAATATGTATTATTGAGGAGACCTGCTGTGTCCGAGCCTACGAGCAAATTTTATGCTAAATTTGCACCATTGTTTGTGGGACCCTATAAGATTATTAAAGTCTTTGGCAATAATTCTTATAAAATACAAAGTCTGGATAAATCTTACGAAGCTGTCCACAATGCCGCTAATTTAAGACTCTACCGAACACCTACACCACTAACTGACACCGTGTAACCATCTGCTAAAAGGGAAAATCAGTTATTGAAGATGGAAACAATACTTGTGGAACACCCTGTATGGAGAGACTAGGCTACTGGATGCAAGGAGCGGAACGAAGAACTCCGAGTCTCGAGGAGGACGGACACCTGTCGCGAGATCTACTACGTCACTACCATATGATTTATCAGCCAATTTTCCGGAACAATGGAAATGGATACTGTCATGTTATAATTTCATCTGCTAACGAAATTATACTCCAACCAAGGGAGAGATGTCCCCGTTAAAATTGGCGATATTAAGAATATTTTAACAAGTGGAAAGTGAAAATTTTATTGTCTGCTTGTAACTGCAGCATATCATTTGGGGAGTTGTGGCGAGCTGAGAACGAGTTTTTTTCGTCGTTCAGAGGGGTGACACACCGGCAAGACTGTGCCAAGGTCAGAGCAGACCACGTGACTACCTTCGCACGCGCGCAACCCAGCTTGTTTCTGGAATAGTCTGAGCCAATTAAATGAGACCATCAGCCAATTACCGTTCTCGCTGAAGATCACACCTCCCTGGCTAATTAGATAAAAGGCCTTGTTTCGAGTAAATCGCTCTCTTAATGCTCTTGAAACTCTTACTCTGAAGTTCTGAAGCTCTTACTCTGAATATCCTTCGTCGTTCTCAGACCACGTGGAGAAGTAATTTCAGTTCAAGTCGACGCCGTTCTGCTAGAATTTAGAGAAACCATTAGTGAATTCTATGGAATAAAGACGCCTAGGAGCCAAGTTAAGTGTGACAGTGTAGACGAGCTATTTATATTCGGCGTGTGCTTGTGCAAAATACTTAATTTTGTCATCTCAGTTACAGCTTGTGACCGGCATTCTACGGAAGTCGTCTTAGAATTGAACATCTCAAGATGGATAATTCCGCAACCACCGACATCATCATTTCATCGAGGGACACCTGTTGCAGAGCCTCCATGGAGCTGTAAAATGTGAGGCGTATCTGGTAATTGGAAGGAGACTGACCGGAGGAGAATGCTGGAATAACTGACTGTCGACGGGAATCGAACCCCATCAAAACTTGAGTACCTTTTTAATTTAATTTATCTGTCTTACCTTTTGTACAACTAGAGGTCTTTCTTCTTAAGTCGTAGATCTATTAGTTTGTTGTAGTTAGAAATATTTCATTTTTCCACTTCTTAAGGTGTCGTGGTAGACTAGGTACGTGTGAATGAAATTTTGGAATCTATTAGAGTAGACATGTACGTTGTCCTTGAATGATTTCCCATGCTTAAGGAGCTTTATATTTAATAATCACTGACCACACGATAAATCTACTTTCCTTGTAATGTTGAAGTTACTGGATGGAAATTTACGTGTACATTTTGAGTGACTAGGGTCGAACCTAGTGTCTTTCAAGATCATTTGTTGTATTTATGATGAAGTCATCTAATTTTACGATATTCCATGAGGATCAGTAGATGTAATAATCACTTAAATAATAATAATATTAACTAAAGATCGGGTAAAACAGAAGTAAACGCTCGTGAGCCATAAAACTACTGTAGAGTCCTTATATGTGAGATTGAATGTGCTCTGTTCATGAAGGGTCTGGAATATGACCAATCCTGAGGGATACTTGTTGTATAATTGTGCAGTTGATGATTTAATAATGATATTTGACTTATTCTTGTGTATTGGGAGCGCAAGATGGATTATAATTATTGGAGCACGTGTTGCGAGTGTATTTCACAGGTAGGAAATAAAAGTAATACAAGTAAGGCTCACGCTTGCGGTAATTTCAACCTGTAGCCCAAATGATGGTAGTGCTTATGGATTTTACTAGAATCTTCCATTATGATTTCATGAGTTAGATGAACTTACTTTGATATGTGAAATGTGTTTCTACCAAGTGATACCCATGACTTCGATCACTAGCCACTATAACTGAAGGATAATTTCAGTACACGGATTATTTCTGCTAGACATTACGCGTCCCGACCACCAATAAAAATCATGCATAAACTTGCCAAAACAGGATTCGATGTAAATAATGTACATAAAAACGAGTTTCCCTAGTGTGAATGTGTGTGTGTATGTAAATTTGTATATTTCTCTTGTGTCATGTTGGTTTCATTTAATTTTGATCTGGTCACGCACTCGCTGTGACGCAGATTACACTCATCGTTGTGTGTTGCCTTAAGAAATAATTTTCATGCCCTTAAGGGAAAGTTTGATTAAGTTGAGTCGAGGAAGACTAGGAAGAATTTATTTTCTTAATTAGCGAGATTTAAAAGGAAAGATCATCTCGTTACTTTATGAAGGCACTCGATTTGTAAATAAAATTTATTTAACTAGCTCACACGTTGGTAATGTAAATTTCTAAAATTTGAAATACTTTAAGATTAATTTGAATAGAAATGAAATACAAAGATCAGAGGTAGAAATTTGTTAGCCGCATGATTAATTGGAGTTATGGTGAAAATAAGTCATTAATAATTAATTCAAAATAATTATTCTGAAATGCTAATGACGATCATTAGGTAAATAATGCAGTGGAAATTAATAAGAACACGATCGTGTGACAATGAAACATGGGCTAATTAAATGATGAGAAATTAATAATAATAATAATAATAATAATCAGAATAATAATTAATTAATTTTGAGAATTTTGAAATCAATTTTCATTTTCTACTGAAGTTCATGTTGGTGTCATTGACTATTATTAAATACTGTAAATGACAAATTCAGTTGAGTACATCTTAAAACCACGTGTTGAGACTACTTTGAATTGGTAAAGCTTTGAACACATTTATTGTAAAACCCTCGTTCGCAAGACAGCTGTTAATCATTTTCTTTTTAAAGTCCTATGTTAATTTATTTAATTCTTTCAGTCAAATATTTTGATTTGAAAAGGCAAGAGGCCTAATTGTTCTTTGGTTTCATTACAGCACAGTAAGGCTGGAGATTAAGAACACGTGTCACTCTAAATCGAGGAAGAAATGCAATATTATGAAAGTTCTATTTTTGTAAAAAAAAACACATCAGCAAGAGTATTTCATTTGTTTGTTTGCTTATGTGAATAAATGTCAGAGTGTTGTTTTAACATTTCTTTTTATCCTGCTTGGTCATCAATCCCTAACATCCCTTAAATGCCTCTAGAAAGTGATAGCCAACGATCGAACGGTCCACCTTGGGATCTCTCGCTCGATGGCTGGGCTTAGCTCGGGAAAAATGGGGGCAATACGGAATATGACGTATTTTCACTGAAACGATAAATCTATTTATCATATTTTTGTCTTTCATTGTGAAGTATCCTCTTCCTTAAGAATAATTCCCAGAATATATTAAACATATTTTCACACAGTATCAAGCTCTTGCGTTTGACCTGGATCCACAGAAGGCTATGCAAATAAAATTACGAGTAGTTCAGAATGTTCATTGTAGAACAATAAACACGATATTAATAACAATTCAAATAATAACTAGTTTCCTTGGAAATTTAACTAAAAAAATAATCTTTCTAATGTATTAATATTTGTGATTTTGCAAGCTAGCTTTTACTCATATGTGTATATAGATTTCACGGGAATTGCAGTTTCTCGTGAATGGCGAACCAAGGTAATACGATGTTCCGGTTCAAGCAGCCCCACATATATTGCCTAGAATTTGATTGGCCGTCGACTTGGATACCGTAGATGGTCATACTCAGATATACGCTCCAAGCACTTGTAATTAATCTTTATAAATAAAATCGTAACTACCATATGACTGAACATCGACCATTTTGGCAATATTCACGTACAGTTATCCGTTTTAGGTGTAATAATGAAAATCTGTATTTTTTTTAAGCTTTGGTGTCTGTTTGTCTGTTTGTTTATCTCTCTGTCTATAACATGAAAACTACTGGATATATTTCACCAAACTTCATATATAGAATCCACATGTCCTTGGGTAGGTTTTAGGGCCAATATTGTTTCTAAATCCCTGAATTGACTGGGGTTTATAAGAAGCCGAAACCGTGATTTTGCACTCCCACAAAATATACCCAACCAACCTTAATGGAAATCTACGTGCCTTAACGGAAATCATTTCTAAACCTTTTTCCTCATGTGCATCATTTCTATACGAGGATTAATAAGGGAAATATCATTAACGGACCGTTTTTCGGTTCAAGGCCCACCGGACCTAAAACAAGAGCGGGTGTGTTTAAAGATTATTTCTTTTAACTTGAAAACTACTTAAGATACTTAGACTAAACTTTATATTTAGCATCCATTTGTCCAGAGGTAAGTGTTTACGTCCATACCATGTCAAATACCTGGAATGGACTAGGGGTTTATAGGGAAACGAAACAGTGATTTTATCTCCCACAATATACACAAGACCAGTCTGACTGAAAATCGACCAACCTTGATGAAAATACATTTCTAAAACTCTTTTCTCATTTGCATTTTTTCGATAGGAGCACTAATAAGGGAGATATCATAAAGTGTCAGTTTTGCAGGCTAAGTCCAGCGGACATAGCCCAAAATATGTTGTACATAGAGCAGATTCCTTATCTATGCAAGTAAAATCGTAACGTCCGTGTGTCTGTATATTAATTATTTTGGTGAAATTTTCGTACAGTTATCCGTTTCAGGTGTAATAATGATCATCTGCATATCTGTTAGCTTTAGTTTCCTGAAAGTCCTCATTATCACCTCCCCCTCCCCTCCCGGCCAAATCAAAATTGAGCCACAATCTGCCAGACGAGCTAGAAAATAGAAATTTGGCAAAATTATATATCTTAGCCTGTAATCGACGGAATGCTTCCAAGATCTTTAAACATTTCATTTCTACCCCCACCCCAAAATATCGGAATATTGAGGCAATTTTTATGTCGATGTAGACCTTGGTTTCGAGGTATTTCGTGGCTAAACCGTAAGTAGTATCACAAAACTATGGCACAATCTCAGTTCAATTTGGAGTGATCTACAACTTTTGTCCTATGACGTTTCGTCGTATCTCTATTCCTTATATGTTACATTTCTCTCTATTTCTCGATTACACCTACATTTTGCTCTTTGTACACGTATAATTCAGAGTTCGGATCACTTATACGAAAGATAGAATCATCTATTTCTGCACGAACAGTGGCCCACCCAGTATCCATACGTGAGCCAAATGTTTATATCTGCCAAATTAGTACCCACATGTAATGTACTGTGAGAATATCTAACCCAAATTTCACACAATTCAACGTTTCTAACTCAACTTTACCCATAAATATAGTATGCCCCAAAATATAGAGTACTGGAAATTATGTTAGTATTATTGTCATTACCTTACTTATCGAGATGATAGTGTAAATGTTCAAAATGTGCTCTATTGCGCAGTAGGCAGTGTTCATAACGATCACGCAGATTTTCCAACATATTCTGGAACATAGGTTGCTGCATAGTCCCGAAGAACGAGACGATCTTCTGACGTAATGCAGACACAGTTTTGGGTGGATCTGGATAATTGAAAATTTGCTTCTTTAACATTCCCCACATGCAAGCATCAGGTGGTGCGAGATCGGGGGAATGTGACGGGTAGGAGAACTCAGCCCCGCGGGAAATTACTCGTCCTGGAAAGGTTTCTTGCAGCATAGCCATAGTCTGTCAAGCGGTGTGGCAGGTCGCCCCGTCTTGTTGGAACCGCTGTCTATTCATCTGCATGTTCCTGGCACGACAAAACCTTCTTAGATCCTGAATAAATGGCCTGATCACCATGTTCCTATTACGTTCCTGGTTAACAGTAAGAGGTGCACCATCATCATTCTCTATGAAGTACGGACCTAGCACACCGTTTCCTGACACTGCACACCAAATCGTCACACGCACACCATGTAGCGGTTTCTGGACTACAGTGTCTGGCCTCTCGAAACCAAGAAAGCGAGTTGTTTGGCGATTGGTGAATGTGACATTCGTCGGAGAACCACACCTTGAACAATAAATCTGGATCCTCGTACACCATGGCCAAAAATCGAGCACAATATTCCACCCTGACATGCCTATCGTGCTCCGTCAATCGTTGCCCAACCTGTATTCGGTACGGAAATCCACCTATGTCTTTAAACAATCGTCGAAGTGACGTAGGGCTGATGTTTAATTTCAGGGCTGTTCGCCGAAGACTTCGCCTTGGAGTCTGCAACACCTGATTGAGGACACGTCCATGATTCTCATTTGTGGACACAGTTACATACCAGACCTTCCCTGGCGTTGACACAATACACTACCCGTGCGACGAATTTTTTTAACAATAGATCGCATAACTGTGTTGCTAGGTGCTGGCTTATTGAAGTGTTCACGATATTGTTCCGCCAATAACTTTAAACTCGTGGTGGTGGTGGTGATTATTGTTTTAAGAGGAAGTACAACTAGGCAACCATCCTCTGTATAACACTAATCAGAGGGAAAATATGGAAGGGGTCCGACACTTCGAAAAATGAAGATATCGGCCAAAGGAAGACAAGGGCCATGAAGGGCGTGAAAATGAAAGACTCCCTAGCCCTCGTAAACCTAATAGCGTCGGGGTCGGAAAAGAACAACAGTTGACCAAGAGAGGTCGGATAGGATAGATGAAAGTGAGGAGCCTGGCACAAGTAAGTGGAAGCAATGCCAGGACTCAGCTAAGGGCCCCGTGGTCGCCAACCCACGCTCCAAAGTTCAGAGCCCCTAAGGCCCCTTTTAGTCGCCTCTTACGACAGGCAGGGGATACCGTGGGTGTTATTCTACCGCCCCCACCCACAGGGGGACTTTAAACTCGGCCCACCTTGATGACCGTTTCCGTGCGAGCGAAAATAATACTCCACTATAAACACTTTTACCTCCGTTGTGAGACCCAATGTCACTTCCAATCACAGAGCACAACGTTCTTTGCACAACTAACAATTCACCATGGCGATGTAACAACACGCAGACGCTCAGGCGTGCGCATGCGCACTGCGCGAAAATGAGTACTGTATATTTTGGCGCATACCGTAGATGAGATAGGAGAAAATATGTTAAGACCAGCCATTTGGACCGCTAAATGGTACAATCCGTTTGTCGATATGATGTATCGTATGCAGCAGTTAATCTGTAAGTGAAGGTTTAATGTTATTTGCTTTACGTCCCACTAAGAACTTTTACGGTTTCCGGAGACGCCAAGGTGCCGGAATTCAGTCCCGCAAGAATTCTTTCACGTTCCAGTAAATCTACCGACACGAGGCTGAAGTATTTAAGCACCTTCAAATACCACCGGGCTGGTCCAGAATCGAACCTGCCAAGTTGGAGTCAAAGCCAGCGCCTCAACCCTCTGAGCCACTCAGCCCGACTTTATATAAATAATGATTACATCAGGGAGCCTCCGTGGCTCAGACGGCAGCGCGTCGGCCTCTCACCGCTGGATACCGTTGTTCAAATCCCGGTCACTCCATGTGAGATTTGTGCTGGACAAAGCGGAGGCGGGACAGGTTTTTCTCCGGGTACTCCGGTCTTCCCTGTCATCTTTCATTCCAGCAACACTCTCCATTATCATTTCATAGCATTTATCACTCATTAATAAATCACCTTGGGAGTGGCGACCCCATTGTAATAACAGCCTATATATGTTTCATTCATTACTTCCCTGACCCGGTCAATGACTGGAAAACAGTTGTAGGTTTTCAATGATTACATCAGACAACTGTAAGCAAGTAATAAGTTAGACAATTTTATTTTTAGTTCCATCTCGTTTATATTTGCAACTATTTCACTGAAATTGAGCCATGCCTCATCACTGAGAAATAAAGTCAACAAGCTCATCGTGAACTGGCTAAAACAACCAGTTACATCACAGAACCTTAGCGAAACTTAAAGGATTGGGGAGCGGTGGGTTTGTATGGTTCGGCTTTTATCAGATTTTTTGTTTTGTGTTGAATTTAATGACACATTTGCTTGTACGGTGAGAGGCGACAGGGATATTTTTCCAAGAGAGCTCCTATTTCATCAAGCTTTTCTTCTGTAAATACAATGCGTATTCTGCGTGTTTTCTTGTTAAGAATTGTACAAGGTGGTGCGGAATTTCTTCACTAAATTACGTACCGTGTTCCTATGGGAAGGGAGGATGCCACGAAATTTGTGAATGAATCGAATATGACACTCCCTAACGGAATAATACTTCGCATAACACAGCACAACGAATACGCGCTGTTGTATCACTCATTAAACACACAATGACATTCGTATTCATACAGAAACAACGCTCTATTAAAGCCAACCCATTGAAAACACTATCAAACGACATACCGTTGCCGGGACAAAACCTGTGTGATAATATTTTTGGAGATATACTGACCCGCAGCACATACATTATGAAGAGCGAGAATGCCTTGACAACAGTCATACAATATTGCACCTTAGATGAAAGAACCTTACCGGCCAAAGTTATCAGCTAAAATATTTCACATAGAAGGTTTTGTCCCGGCAGCGACGATATGTTAAACTAAACTATTGCAGTAGATCAATTCAGCCGGACATGAAGCAATTTATCTCCCGGTAAATGATTCACCCGGACGCACTATCGTCTTTCCATGCAAGCTCCCCGGACACTCACCCAAAGCTAAAAAAAGAAAAAAGAAAATGTAGTAGGAGCAGTAGTAATTGATACTGAACCTGTCAGCAACACGTAGAAGGTGATGATGATGATTGTTGTTTAAAGGGGATTAACATCTAGGTCATCGGCCCCGAACTCGTAGAAGGAATAAGACTCACATCGCGCTATGGACCGCAATAATAGAGTGTATTACTTTTTATCAAGGCATTCGAGGTGGGTGACTGACACTTACATCATTATTCAGAGTGAAAAAAGATATTTCCTCGTAATAATAATGATTAGTTATTACTTGTCATTCTTCTCTATTTATGACTTGGTCTACAATTACAGGTTTCTCTCTTAGCGAGGTGAAAGAGATGATTGTATGGTCTCAGCAACCGAACACATCTTCTGAAGTGGTGCCATCCAGACGGCCTATTCAACAATTTCGAAATTCAGATTGTGGTGCAGTCTAATATCGAGAGTGAAATTCTATTGCGGATTCCTATGGACGATTCCATTTAATTTGTCGGATGAGATTGTGTACACCACCACATGCCAACAATGACATACTGTGTCCGTCCTACTTCTCTTCCATTTACTTTACGTCGCACCGACACAGACAGGTCTTAGGGCGACGATGATACAGGAAAGGACTAGGAGTTGGAAGGAAGCAGACGTGGCCTTAATTAAGGTACATTCCCAGCATTTGCCTGGTGTGAAAATGGGAAAACCACGGAAAACCATCTTCAGGGCTGTCGACAGTGGGGTTCGAACCCTCTACCTCCCGGATGCAAGCTCACAGCTGCGCGACTCGAACAGCACGGCCAACTCGCCCGGTAATGACCGTCCTTCTAAAATTAACTTCCTCAGCCGGGATCGAAACCACGTACTTAGGATCATGAGCCTGATATAACGAGAGAGCGTTCAATAGATGAAGTACAGAAAAACGGAAATTTGATTATTGTTATAAGGGAAAATGCAACTCCAATCTCAGGATATAAAGGGACGAGGTCCCACTGGTCTTTCAAGAAGTTATTTATTTGTCAAAATAAAGTAGGAAAGGTAAGGGTTATTCTGCCCGAAGGCAGGTCCGAACCTCCGCAGAGGTGTTCCTGAGCCGGAGTTTACGTGCGGTAGAGTGGCCAGTTCCTTTCCGCTCCTCCATTCCCTTACCCCCACCAACAGCGCGTGGCAACCCATCCAACTCCTGACCACGCGCAATGTTGCTTAACTTCGGAGATCTCACGGGATCCGGTGTTTCAACACTGCTACGGCCGTTGGAAAAATAAAGTGAAGGATCATAAAATTTTGAAAACGAAAGAGTCCTTTCTGATGCTTCGCAAACGTAAATCCCCCGAAATCGAAAGAGAACAACAGCTGAGGAAGGGAGGTCAGATGGGAAATATTGAAATGAGGAACCTTGAAGGGGTGATGCCAGATACAGGAAGATGACCCATGGTCTCTACTATATGCTCCCTATTCGAAAATCCTTTGCGAAAATGCTGCAGGAAGCAAGAAAGCAAGTGCGCGTTGTCAGTAATAATATAGCTATTTTGTTTTGGATGAGCTGAAGGGACAGTTGTATTTCACTGGAAACCAGACCTTATCAGATGTTCTCTACTTTCTTATCAAGTGAAAGTGTTGGCGCGTCGGACTGACCCGACATGGGCTATAAATAGTCTGCTATGTTTATCTCAGCAATTAAACCAGGCTCACTTTCCGTGGCACTGCGGCTTCCCGGGGAGCACCGGAGTGGCCGCAGCCAGCGGTGTCCGCAGTTACGTAGGCCTACTCTCCAACACATTTACAACCGACATCAACCAAGCGAAGTAGTTCTCTGAGCAGCGCAGTTCATACGTAGTATTCAAAGTTGTTGGATCGTACCTTGCAAAGTGTTCAACTGGGATAAACCTGCGTCGTTAGATTTCGTAGCTCGTTAGAGAACACCTTTCCAGAGCAAAACTCCGGCTCTTAAAGATTTATTGAAATCAGGAACTGTTGTAGGGGTGTTATTAAACATGTTACAACAAACAATATTATTATTATTGTTATTATTATTATTAATTATTATTATTATTATTATTATTATTGTACCGGGCGGTAAACCTCCACTCCGCTAATTTAAAATGTGCGCCTGTTGAAACTCCTCTGCTGGAGGAAGTCTGAACTTTATTGACAGTATTAATTTTCTACCGTCTCAAAAGATGTCACCACGTGGAAAATTTTGAGTTTTTGAACTGTGTCATTTTTGATGTGTTTTTGTTTCGCTTGAAGTAAGAAGTGTGAACTTTCTCTTCTAGAGGACACTACTGAAGATCTACAATAGTGCAACCTAGTGCGGAGTCAAAGAACTATTTTTTTTGGAGAAAATTTAATTTCAAGAGTTTGTTCTTTGTTAAATTTCTTTCTGTCATTGTTTAAGTTGGCAATATTTACCCCTTTCTTCCCCTTGTTATGAATGTATCCAATCCCGAATTTCTTCAATTAATTTCTATCCAATCAGATGTATCTTCCCCCAACTTGAATCTGTTGCGGGGTCCTATCCAATAAAGAGTTTGTGGGAGGGTGTTTTCTTTCCCCTAACGCCTAGAAACTTCCGCGAGAGTATTTAAACTGCTGATTTTTGGGTCTCTAGGCCACTTCTGTTCCATCTTTCAGTGTGTTAAGTACATAGCAGGGGGCGGGAAGCGCCTCTTTCTTCTCCAGCCGTTCAACACAAGGTAATGGCCGATTAATAACTTCTTTCTTTGCTAGCTCAGCAGTTTAACTTTCGGGGCGGGTTCTAAGCGTTCAACCATGTAACCTTTTCCTAAAATGTAACTTCCCTTTTCATCTATTCTCTTGTAAAACGACATATTGGGATAGAGAGTGCTAACCCTCTCGAGCTCCCACTCACATTGTCTTGAGGTGAACTTATTTTCTCGACCTATTTTTCGTTAATGTAAAACAAATTGTTCTTTTCTTAAGTCACCTCTTTAGCATGGGATTAGCCCTTGTATTAACGGCCTAGTGCCAAGTAGGTCTTAATCAAAGTGTATTAGGAGTGCAAGTTCGCCTCCTCTCAAATTGTTATTTTAGAGGTCGTTTAATTAACCTGCTTTTCTTTTAATAGACCTCAGTAGATTGGGTATTTTACCCCTGTGTTTATGTCCGTTGAGGACAACTTGAAGGTGGAGTTTGGTGTGGCCTGGGAGAGGCTTAAATTTTGAGAGCGAGTGGCTCTTTTGAAAATTCTGGGTTGTATGCCTCATGGAGGTTTTTCAGTGTAATTTGGAGCAAGGGCTCCTAGGTATGAATGGGGTTTTCTCCCCCTCTGTTAAAACTTGTGTTTGAGGTAAAACTGAGCTGATTGCCCAAGCATTGTGAAGTCAGGGCGCGAAGCCCAAATTCTGTAAATATTGTAACTAACCCCTTTTGAATTGCTACTTTGTACCTGCCATGCTTGTTATTTCTTTGTTTTCGAAAAGAAAATATAACCTTGTTAACTTTTAAATTAATTTTACATTGCACTATAATTTCGTAGCTTGAAACCCATTCACACCCGCACCTTCTTTCACCTCTACCTACCACGGAAAAGTCCGTAACAATTATTATTATTATTATTATTATTATTATTATTATTAATAATACGTCTCCGTTGTTAATTGTTATATCGTTCAATGTTGAGTGTGCAAGCGTCTGAGAATGACTCACATGTCTCCACTACCCTCTCCTAACAACTAGCACAGTAGCCTCGTCCAGATACACACCTCTTACCTCGAAATTTCAGACTAATCATAGTCGTTTTGGTCTTTCTCTGCTTCTCATATCCTCCACGGCCGAATCAATTACTCTCCTAGGTACCCTGTACTCCCCCATTCACTTCACATAATCCTACCACAAGCACTTATGCATGCACTTCTTAGTGATTGAAAGAAAATGCTTTCCTGCGATTTTCTTCACCTCTTTGTACCAATGGGCCTCTCACAATTGTGTACTCTCAAGTCGTATTCCACTGGGTTGGGATTCGATCCCACAATACAGTATATATTGTGTGATTAGCATTGTCACCTGCTCTTTCCCCTCTTACCTTGAAATCATGCAAAGCTGAATCAATTAATTCCCTTCTAGGTCTCCCCTTACTTCTATTATTCAAAGTAGTTTATTTCTCTCCTAAGTAACCTTTTCTTCGATTTGCCTGAATGAAGCTGATTCGCGAACACGGCTTCTTTCCTAGCTTAGCTTTTAACTCTTCATTACCAATACGTCCTGCAAATTGTTCTTACCTCATATTGTTCCCACATTCTCATTCCAATCCCAGTTTTGCGTGAGATATCATCAGACTACACACTTTTCACTTGCATTCAGCACAGCCAACCTGTAAGTAGAATGGTGAAAGCATAAGTTTGCTGCGAACCCACTCCTTCATACAAAAAGCAGTTGATAGCAATGACTCGTAGCGTGAGTTTCTGCTGCTTAGTCCTAGTTCGTGAACCATGAACAACGGCTGAGTGTCCTTGTAAGTAATCCTGAAAGTCGGGATAAAAGTCACTTTGGAGCAGAAGCTAACATCGCTGTCATATTCTGAGTCACGTTTTTCTCGAGATCAGACGGCTGGATTACCCAAACCACTAAGCAAGGTCTGCACAACTGGGCTGCCCCAGGCCAACTGCTGCGCATAGCAAAGGGCCATGCTTGCCGTGGAGGCCACACCGCAAATTAAGTGCAAGGAAGAAGCACGGGACACGGTCTTCCTTGCTGTAGGCAACCAACCGCCAGAAGGTGGTCCAGTCGGACAAGCGTCTCCTTCCTGCGCCTGCCGTGAACATGAGCTGCGACATTAATTATCATCATAAACAAGTTTCATGGTCTTTTTACAGCCCAAAAAGTAAATTGGAGAGCGGTTTGAATACCAACACATTTACCACATTTATACGTGGCGGCTTCGAGACATCTGTCACCTCTTTTGTTGAACAGTTTTCCCATGTTCGGTGTCAGGTTCTGCGCACTGGTTAGTCTCTGATAGTTCTTGGGAAGAACCAGTCAGACTCTTGGGTTAGTCTGCACATCGCAATGGTACACGTCCTATCGGTTACCGGCCGTCGACTTTTCCCTCCATGTTCAGCGTTTCCTTTTCCTCTGGTCTCCTGGCAATGTGTTCGAAGTATTAGCTCACAACTATCGACAGTATCGATTCAACGCCATGTATAAGTCGGCTCGTATGTACGGTGTGCTGTCCATGGTATTCCTAATAGCTTCCCATAGCGCCAACATTCCAAGCTATCGCTCCTGCAGCGGTCTGCCATCTTCACAGTCCATGTTTCTTCCGTATAAGTTTAGGAAAAGGACACAACATACTTATGAACTAAACATCGAAGTCATCGGATTAATGGTTGGCGCTAGAGGAACTATTCCTCTCCCTTTTTCGTTAAGTTCTACAAATCATTTAACCTCAAACAGGCATTAATAACGCAGTGACCACCTTGAAATATTCAATCCAAATCCAGACAAACTTTTTAATAAAAATATAAAAAAAACTCTACCTCATATTTAAGCTATCAAGTGATTTTGAATCCTTTTTCTGATTAGAATTTTACTACTACTACTATTGCTAATACTACTAATAGTTTTTTCTGTTTGTTTTATGTCGCACCGACACAGATAGGTCTTATGGCGACGATGGAATAGTAAAGGACTAGGACTGGGAAGGAAGAGATCGTGGCCTTAATTAAGGTACAGCCCCAGCATTTGCCTGGTGTGAAAATGGGAAACCACGGAAAAACATATTTAGGGCTGCCGACAGTGCGATTCTAACCCACTATCTCCCGGATGCAAGCTCACAGCTGCAAGCTCCTAACCGCACGGCCAACTCGCCCGGTGATAATAATAATATTAATAGTAATCGTTGACCTATGTATGACGTACAGTTGTTGATTCGTGTGGGGTTCTAAACACTAGGTAAGCTCGTTCGCAATTTTGATTCTTACCTGCTCTCCAATAATAAGGCACTTGACAGCCTAAACCTGACATATCCATCCTTTTTTGCTATTATCCACGTTAGCAAACAAATTTAAAGCTAATTTAATGTTAAGCTACTAATTCTCAGTATTAATCAAAGCGGTAACTATAACATAAATTGTATAACTCGTATGTTGTTATGTTTTACAAGAAAAGTGGTTGAGCTGTGAGCTTGCATCCGGGAGATAGTAGGTTCGAATCCCACTATCGGCAGCCCTGAAGATGGTTTTCCGTGGTTTCCCATTTTCACACCAGGCAAATGCTGGGGCTGTACCTTAATTAAGGCCACGGCCGCTTCCTTTCAACTCCTAGGCCTTTCCTATCCCATCGTCGCCATAAGACCTACCTGTGTCGGTGCGACGTAAAGCCCCTAGCAAAAAAAAAAAAAGTGGTTGAAATAATGAACGCTGAAAATTTGCCTTTTAACAAACAAACTATATTATCGTAGGAGGAATATGGGAAAAATAATTTACTAATAAAGCTATTTATTATTATTATTATTATTATTATTATTATTATTATTATTATTATTGGTGACGAGAAAAGCACAAGTAAACGAAATTGGACTGAATTACAATTACACTCGAGAAATATTTTAGTCAAAAATACAAATTATTTTTTCAGTAAGTAACGAGTAAAATCAGGGGATGCCTGGCCGAGGCGGTAAAGATGTGTTCGGTTCGCCCGGAAGGACGTGGGTTCAAATCCCCATCAGGAAGTCGTAAAATTTAAGAAACGAGATTTCCACTTCCGGAGGTGCATATGGCCCTGAGGTTCACTCAGCCTATACCAAAAATGAGTACCAGGTTAATTCCTGGGGGCAAAGCCGGCCGGGCGTAGAGCTAACCACTCTACCCCATCACGTGCCGCGGTTAACAATGGTGGAAGCCTTTATCTTCCATTCCCCCAAGGGCCTTCATGGCCTGTACGGAGTTGACTTTGTCTTTGTCTTTAACCAGTATAATCATAATTACAATTACTTCACACAACGCCAGTCTAAGGAAATCACAGACGTAGTTTTCGTGTACGATTGGAATATGATACAAAAATTTGCAAGGAAAATTATTGAACTGTATTCGTTTTTTAATATTACTTAGAGGCACTGAGTACCTATCCTAACTGAGACTAAATTATATGATCCATTGAAACGTTCGAAATGACTTTCTTTCAATAATTTGTATTTTAATATTATTATAGGCTTTACGTCCTACTATCTATTTTCACGGATTTTAGAGACGCAGAGGTGCCTGAACTTAGTCCCGCAGGCTTTCCTTTACGTGCCAGTAAATCAACCGAAACGAGGCAGACGTATTTGAGCACCTTCAAATACCACCGGACTGTGCAAGGATCGAACCTGCTAAGTTGGATTCAGAAAGCCAGAGCCTCAATCGTCTAAGCTACTCAGCCCGGCAGAATTTGTATTTTAGTTACTGACTTTCAATATTTCAAATAATTTGTTGTTTTCATAACAAAATAATTAGTTCTTAAAATTCTCATCGTTAAGTTTTGAACTCTTGGGGGAAAGTACATAATTGCATTTCGTCGCTGCCGGGACAAAACCTCCTAAGTGAAATATTTTAGCTTAGAACTTTGGCCGGTATGGTTCTGTCATCTAAGGTGCAATATTGTGTGAATATTGTCAAGGCATTCTCGCTCTTCATAATGTATGTGCTGCGGTCAGTATATCTCCAAAAATATTATCACATAGGAGGTTTTGTCCCGGCAACGACGATTTACTGAAAAGACGCCCTACAGGAGAACATAAAGGAACACCTATGTTTAATTTCAAGAACATCCCCAGCAGAGGTGGTTAGTGTGGAATTCCTTTGTTGTCACTGAATATAGTGAAGAGGTTAGAAAGTACCTCATCCATCAATGTACTGTTTCGGCTGTAGTAGTACTGAAAAAGTTAAGTTCAACATGACAGCTTGTTTTCGTTTCTGCTTCCATGCGATGTAGGCCTGTATCAATTGAAGAGTGTTTGTTCAAAGATGCTATTTCCACTTCAACATGTTTTAAAGTATTTCTTCCACGTGCGTTGAACTAGTTCAATACTATCAAATGCCATGAGCAATACAGACGAGAAAGATGTAATTCCTTAAAAGTAGTACCATTTCCGATCATGGGTACGTTCCATGGGCCTTTTATTATACGTTTCCTTGCGTTTTTCCCCCACAACGTTCTTAAGGTGGAAATAGAGCCTTTTGAACAGACTTCTCAATCACTGGAATATAACGGCTACAATTTTATTTAAATAAATATACTATATTAATTTTTGTTGTATAAAGGGGCCAAACAGCTAGGTGATCAGCCCAAATTACAATTTAAATATTGCATTTAAAAATTAAAGTTTATGAGTAAAAATTATTAAAAATTATTCGCCAAAGATAAATCGATTACTTTTCTTCAATTACTTTCCAACTCCTTTATTATTATTATTATTATTATTATTATTATTATTATTATTATTATTATTATTATTATTATTAAAACAGTTGTTTGCAAACTATATACAGCGGTGCCCCCGAATGAAATGAGGAACACCACAGTATTCTGTAATACAATATTTGAGAGTTTTGAAGTGGTAATCGGTCACAGTTTCATCCAGATAAATAACCGGTGATAAGTTGTAACTGTTCCACCTCGTCAAAACACTTGGGGAGATGAAAGTTATTATCTTGGGACACATGAATATTAAATAAACTATTTGTGGCTTGCCCGCAAATTGCCACGCAAATAGAAACAATAAACATTCCATGGTTCCCCATTTCTCTATGTAATATTTGGGCGCCATGGTTACAGTTTTAAAGAAAACTGTAAACCAAAATTTATATTTACTAGCATGGAGACTTATACTTAAATTACAGGGGTAGGATTTTAAATAATTAACCATTAAATATCGCTTAAGAAAGAAAATTAACGCAATATACAATACAAATGAATTTATTATACAAAAAAAATGAGATGAATCGGAAAAGTTTCCTTAAAGCGTGGAGGAATTTATAATTTAATTTACCGAATTTACTTATTGCTTGCTTTATCTAATTGAAGCTCACCAATTGCAGCTTTCGTTGACGTCATCTGGTTTCCGTGGTTACTCGTTCTCTCCTTCGCGATGTAGACTTTGCTCCATGGACATCCTTCCTTCCTTCCTTCTCTGATATGGTACGGGCTATCTGGACTAACAATCCCTACTTGCCTAGTCTTTAAATTAGTCATTGGCCCTATACTTGTAAAAACTGATCAGCTTTGATCGTAAGAGGAGAAAATTCAGAGATATTAATTTTTCCATATTAGTAGAAATCTCAATCCAACTGAGCTATACTATTTATACGGTACAGACTTGTACCAAATTCCGTAGACTTGAACTAAACATAGTTCTTCGTCCACAATATTTACTGAATATCACACAAGCCATAAGCTTGTTTCGTTTCTCGTAGATCCGATAACATTACCGCAGCTGAGTATTGTATCGAAACGATAACACATTGTACAAAAATAACTATGTCGCGGAGCGACCACACACTGTTTCAAATATCAAATCACGTCGTTCAAAGTAGATGTTCACAGTAGAAGTACTAGTGATGGAGTATCTGTAGTTACGTTGTAAGCTTCACAGCAGAAGTTGTACTTAGTTAGGTCGTAAGGTAAGGTCCCGTTCTCGTGTTGAGAATCAGTATATATCCGGGCTCACCCCCACTCTTGGTAACAGCTCAATCTCAAAACTCATATACAACGAAGTATCTGATTCGATAGATCGATGCATCAACTCCCCTTCCCTCCTTCCTCGACAAGTCCAGAAGGCGTGGCGAAGATATAGCTGACCCTCTTGCAAGCCTCGCGCATGGGTCGCTGTTTACTAGCCTTGGTCATAAAATAAACCCATGACTAACGCAAAATCCCAAGCTTCAAGAATAACCCTCCGTGTACACAAACATGAGATGAAATGAAAACAACTATGTCTCAACATATTGACCGTATTTACAACATAATGAATTCTTATCCTACATAATATAATAATTTAAATAATAAAACGATGTTATCATATATACAATATGATTCCAAAACGCCTTGATTACAAATGATTGACGTTGAATAAATATGTTATTACAAATAATTGCCGATGGCAGATAAACTTGATATCAAATGATATCGCGTAAAATGATATTATATTAAATTAGTAGGGCTGGAGAAGCCTGGACGGTTACAAAGTGAAAGCCTACCATTTCTTGATACCATACGAAATCTGTGTGAAGATGATTCCACATATATTCTATGTTGACAAAAGTAATAAAAAGTTATGCACTTTGAAGAAAATATTTAAAAAAATAACGCTAACATGTGATGCACGAAAACAAAAAGAAACATCTTATTGGGATTTTGAAACTTAAATATTTTAGTTAATTTTCCTCTTTATTAAAAGTACATTCTGTTTATTAAATATAGTAGAGTCTCGATTATCCGACGAAAACGGGACCTGGAGTACGTCGGATCACCGAAAATGTCGGATAATACAGAATAACTTTGAAAATAAACTGAAACAAACAGGAAGGCTAAAATAATGACATGTTTTACGGTGCTCTACTTATTGAATTACCAGTTCAATTGTACAGTACATGCAATATTAAACAAAAACATTCCAGATGTCTTACGAAAAGAAACTTTTCTCCACAGATATTAAGCTACCTAATACCGTACCGTTTTTGCCACCGATCACGCCACCCAGCACTGGCAGGAAAATTAGGGTCCCCTTCATTAAACTCCTTCTGGAAATACACAGCCTTTTCCTGCAGAATGGTGCCAGATATTGGCAGGCCCTTTTCCCGGTGCTGAGATACCAAAGAAATAGTGCTTCACTTACTTTTTCGCACTGACATTTTTTCATTGTTTTTCTCTGCTCTGGTAGAGCACAACTTTTGAATTTCTTCCCTCTGTTTTTTCCAGTCTCCCACTGTAACACGTCCAACACCATAATCTGAAGCCACATTTTGAAGAATTTCCCCTTTGTCCAGTCTCTTTAATGCACTCTATTTGTGTTCCATAGAAACAGTCACTTTCTTCCATTTACTCGCCATACTCACAGAGGATATGAAAACTATAACATCCGCACCCAACCAATACTACAATGACTGAAGACTCACTGCACCTGTCCTTGAGAAAACCCAGTCCTACCGCCAGCGTTCAGGCCAGTGCTTGTCCCATGGTCCCACCCTCCACAGCGGGTGTGCCTGAATTTAGTCTCCACCAAAAGTTGAAATTAAGTCTAACAGTGTCGGATAACACGGAATGTCGGATAACCGAAGGTCGGATGAGCGAGACTCTACTGTATACTTGAATATTTGGTAATCTGTTATGAATCTTATCAGCTTATAACATTTTCCCTTACGTTAATTACATTGAGAGAGGGAAAAGGGTTTGCATATTTCTCAGGCCAAGTCATTCCACCCAACTTGATATATTGCGCTGAGAAGCTGTTTGCAGTGAATGGTTATTGAAGTGACCGATGAGTAGAGAATATTAAAAACCTTTTACTTTGGAAATATTAACAGCATTTCAAAAATTACACGGATTAGACGAGATTTAGTCCGGTTTCCCAACGCAACTTACTTTATTTAAACTTCAAAGGTTGATAAACTCAAATTTAAAATAATTTCAATTTATATTAAATCATTAAAATATTATATCGAAATATTAATTTGCAGTCGTATTTTACTACAATATTTACCAAAAAATCGCATTCTGTTCCTTATTTATTTGTTTCTTCTTTGCTAATGCAGTTCCATACATTTTATCTGTAGTATTTCTGTTGAAATCTAGTACAATATGTAATCACTATTTGAAGAAACGTTGAACAATTATTTCATTTAAGTTTACAACACATTGGAAAATATATAAATTTATTATTCACAATTTCCTTTATTAAGAATTTCACACCATATTAAATTATAAATTATCTGCATAAGACCCCACAGTTATTCAAGTTATTAACATCAAAACAATCCATTCAATATGGGGATGTGAGCGCGTGTAGAAGAAACTAAAGTTTGATTATATGAGCCTCGCGCATATACAAACCAAATGACAAGTAAGCATACCAAAGTTATAGAAACTTAGGTTAGTCATTGGATTTTTGTTCCCTTGACAGCGAGCTCCATCTCCATCCTGGCTCATATTGGTGTTATATGAGGGTGATGGAATGCAACAACTCCGTGCCGTGGCTTCTGGGTTACCAGAAAGCTCCTGTAGGGCAACTGTTGGCGCCTAGGTCCCTCTCAAGTTACATAGCAAAGCTATGGTCTTAAAAAAAGTATTGTTGTTATTACTATTGATGTAACCTGATCCCAGTTAAATATTGATTCAGATGACGGAATTACGAGTCCTGTAGCATTGGAGGATACCGGCCAGCAAGCTCAATTGAACATTCCCAAGATGGGAGCCACCAGGATTTCGACCCAGGATCCAGCGATAACGTGCTGGTATCATATAGTGTAAGTAATTAATATGTGAAATGAGTCGTAAATTTAGTGATGAGGTGTGATAGCTGGCTGACATCGTGATTAATTTCATGGCAATATTGCCATGGTTCGCACCAAGGGTTTTAAAATGAATAATGACGTCTTTGTGCCTTGGATTCTACGTACAACTTGAGATCTCTTAAACATTTTAACAAGTTCACATTCTTTTGGAAGTATCTTCTTCTATTACAGATTTTAGAATATTTCAATTTTCTTGACCCTGGACAGTTTCTATTATTTTATGGAAACATTTACGGTACAAAGAAGTTAATTCTATTTGATAAGACATTCATTAACCCAAATGCGCTCGTAAGCGGAATGTTACGCGCTCTGTCTTACTGGGCAAACATCCATAAACGTACTGGTCCGCATCCGTAACCCCGTTAGAATCTTGCAAAGGCGGTGGAGAAAGGAAGAAAAACAACAATGACTGACGGCTTACTCGATCTAATAAGACTCCTACTTATCTTCTTATTCTTCTGCATTAGGAAAAACAGTGGAGAAAGAAAGAGAGCCGTTGCTGACGGCTTACTTGATCAAATATGGCTTCCTTTTTGTTCTTTCTCATCCTCGTCTTTCTCTTCTTTCCTTCTTCTTCTGCATAATAAAAAGCAATGGAAAAAGAAAAAAAACACTTGCTGAGGGCTTACTTGATCAAAAATGGATAATTTTTTCTTTCCTTCTTATTTTCTTCTTCTTCTTCTTCTTCTTCTTCCTCTTCTTCTTTACTTCTCCTTTAGGGAAAGCAGTGGAGGAAGAAATAAAAAGAACAGTTGCTAATGGCTTAGTCGATAAAATATGGCTTCCTTTTCTTTTTCTTCCTCTCATTCTTTCTTTTATTTCCTTCTTCTCTTCTCCTCCACTTTCTTTAGATAAAGATGTAGAGAAAGAAAAAAATAACAGTTTCTGAGGGCTTACTCGATCCTTCTTCCCTTCTTCTCGTTTAATAAAAGCGAGGAGTAAGGAAAAACAGTGGCTGAGGGTGCAATGAATCAAATATGACCTGTTATTATTTTTTCATTGTCCTTCTTTAGGAAATGCGGTGGAGGAAGACAGAAAATGAACAGTTTCTGAATGCTTACACAATTAAATATGGCTCTTTGTTTTCCATTTCTTATTTCTTCTTTAGGAAAAGAAGCGAAGCAATAAAGAAAAAGGAGAGTTGTTGAATGCTAATTCGATCAAATTTGCATATTTTATTATTAATACAATACTTTATTCGTTTCATGAAAGGCTAATTCTGACTTGTTCGTGGCAATTCGGAACAGTCCTGCTGAAGGCAATTTGACTCAGTCTATAATACCAACGCTGCACACTAGAAAGTTGGCGGATTCCTATCGTTGTCAATGAATATGTCAGCTGAGGGCATATAGGTTAAACACAGATTCATTTGAGTTACACATAGAAGATTCATACGAATGTACAGTAGAACACAGAACTGCTCAGCCGCGAGGTCCATAAGAGCAGGAGCCAGTGACACAGTAAGTTGAGCTGTCCCCGAGGGACGAGGACGCACCAAATTGATTTAGACTCACCAGCGGCGACAATTGACACCAGGGACTCGTGACGGATGGACAAGGCATTCTACTTTAAACAAAAGAAAGTGACGAACTAGTTTGTAGATTTCGAGTCTCAAGAGGTGACGATCTCAGTCTAGTCATGCATTGCTGTTCAATAAAACGTTTAGGGAAACACTGTAAATCCCATCAAAAAGACAAGGTTAGATAATAATTTGTTCACCTTAGTAGGTAGATGGTAATCTTCGTGTTCTGTTCATTTTCGGTCGTGTCTGGGTACTGAACATCCATGAGTTTTCTGCAAACAATTTAAAACGAGATATTTTTTCTGATTAGAATCGAAGATCTCACACCATACGAATTATTTTATAAAAAAACATTCTTACGCATTTCACTTGAGTAAATGACTGACATAATAATAACAACAACAAAGCAACTACTAATAACCATAATAATTCAATATCAAGTACAGACTTTATGATTTGGCTAACTGAATCTCAATCTCAATAATCCCAGTATTTTTATTGTAATACATTTACGCTACATGGCTGCATTTACAGCTACGGGATACATTAACATACTGCGATTTGTGTAAAGACATTTGTGATTCTGTCATTTATAGAGTGCTTAAAAAGGTTTTTGTGTTTTGGTTTAGTGTGCTTCTTATTTCGCTATATATGTGAACGTACTCTATACATTACGAAGACTGTTTACAATGGGAAATATCATGCAGTGATATGCAAAACAATAGAAGCGCAATCGAAGTAAACATATGGTAACGTAGGCTTTTGAAATCAAAATTATCATACCACCTTGGGCCCCAAGTCATGCTTGAACACAAGGAAATCTGCCCATACCTTGCTTCGGGACAGATTATTGCACTCCTCGATCGCACCTTCATTCAGTTGCTGAATGTTGCTAGGATGATGGGTAATAGCTCTCTTCAGTTCACGGCATGCATGTTAGTTGATGTCACCGGCCACATCATGTTCCCAAGGAACTGATGGTCCTCTCTGACTTGAAGGACACGAGCGGTATCATCCACTAGTGTGAAACTCTCGTCTACAGGTTGGAGGATGTTGTCTTTGCATACCAGACGAGTCATGTTACTGTGGACAGGAATTAGAGGCATACGTCGACCAAATATGATCCCATTGCAGAATATGACGTAAGCCTCTTGCTGCTGAAGGAGCTCCAGGATGAAGGGCTCGCTCCATTTTCAACCGGATCGTCACCAGTCTTTAATGATCCTGTTGTATCAGTGAAACTTCATCGGAAAACCGTGTACGTTTACAATGTTCCTGATGCCAGGAGGTAAGAGTTGTTGCCCATTTCTTACGAGCTGCCCTATGGTGTAGTTTAAGGGAAGCTTTTAACACAAGCCTCCTTGATATTAGTCCTCCGCGTTGCCGCCGAATTTGTGATTTCTGATACAGTATGATACACTCCGGTGGCCTCCGGAAGATGCTGGCGGAACGATATGGCAGTAGCAGTTCTACGCATATCTTCTTGAAATATTTATGAACTCTGTACACATCACTGAAATTTTGTGATTTTCTCAAAAATATTTTTTTTAAATTGAAAATAAATAAAAATCACTCCAAACATTCCATTATCGGAAAATGACAGAATATTTCAGGTTCCGCCATTTCATAAGGTTTGGATATTTTAAAGAGCTGCCGCATGATTATTTAACGCACTCTGGGACACCCACCTCACAGTGATAGCACTGTATTGTAAATTTTGCCATTCCCTTTTGATTTTGGTTCCAAATTTTGATAAATAACGATAATCAACTGTTCATCACACAATCTTTATAAATACTGTTGTCATTGGCCTATTTTGAAACTTCTCTTCTGGAAACTTACTGCTCATACCAGAAAATTATAAGCATTTCTAGAGTTAAATAAGTCCACCATCACAAAATTAACTAATTACTACTGGCATGCTAATCATGCACTAGATGTAGCTAAGGTGAAGAGAGCCATTTTTGCCACCCTTAGGCATTACATGTGTACAGACACTAAACAACAGCACACAACATGCCCACCAGGTAAAGAATCGTGGTGTTTTTACAATCGCCACCTGGCTGAAGTTAAGCAGCCACAAGGTCACGGCAAAATGAGCTGCAAATTGCCCTCTGAAGTTGTCCTGAAGATAGCTGCTATATATCGAAAGTTATCATCTGATCAACTCTTGCAGGTCTGTGCTAAATCTAGGACTCAGAATCCAAACGAGTCACTGCATAGTATTGTCTAGCACTTTTTCCCTAAATAAGTATTTATTTCTAGGGATAAACTAGAATTAGGAATTATTAAGGCTGTTATGCAGTTTCATGGGATGTGTAAGAGTACTTGAAACTGTACAGAAAGTCAGAGGGCAGTCTGCACTTCAGATTGGCAAGTAGCAGGATGACCAACGTTGTAACCGGAGGAAAAAAAAGAAGGAGGGATGACGAAAGAAACTAGTAAAACTAATAAAACATACCTATAAATAATTATATATGTTGATTGGAAATAATTTTGCAAGCATTTGATTTCGATTGTATATTGTATTCTTCAGAAATTAACAAAACCCGAAATTAAAAAAAAATAGAGTCATGTATATCGCCGCTCTACCGGTAAAACGTTGTATTCCGCAAAGCTCTTCCTATCCATTATTCTCCTTAAGACTGGTCACGCCTCCCAGCCATATGTGGATAAGCAGTCCTTCAGAACAACGTCCTGCCGGGCTGAGTGGCTCAGACGGTTAAGGCGCTGGCCTTCTAACCCCAACTTGGCAGGTTCGATCCTGGCTCAGTCCGGTGGTATTTGAAGGTGCTCAAATACGTCAGCCTCGTGTCGGTAGATTTACTGGCACGTAAAAGAACTCCTGCGGGACTAAATTCCGGCACCTCGGCGTCTCCGAAGACCTTAAAAAGTAGTTAGTGGGACGTAAAACAAATAACATTATTATTATTATTATTAGAACAACGTCCGTTGTGCTCGTTTTCCTATGCTGACGAGTGAACGAAAATGAACCTTACATGCATTATACACTAGGAGAGCGTAAATACGTAATGCAAACATACATTCCTATAGTACGGTACAGTAAGGTTAATTTTCCTTTACACATGGGCATAGGAAAATGATCACAACAAAATTTGTTCTGATGGACTGCATATCCACACGTGGCTGGGTGGCGTGACCAGTCTTAAGGAGAATAATCGATAGGAATAGCTTTGTGGAATACAACGTTTTACCGGTGAAGCGACGATATATTAAATTTAATGATATTTTTAAGTAATTTATATTTGTATATGTGTGTAAAATCTGTTTACAAATTTTGAAGTCGAGAAAGTAAAAATTCTGATGCAAGAAGCTTTCTAAGTATGGCCCATCAAAATATCATAAAAATAGTTTGAATCAACCTATTAACTGGAAACTTTGTAATATTTACTGTGTGAGTGAGTTGTCAAAATGTCGTGTTGATATCTGAAAAATTGTAGGAGTTGAACATTTTAGTCGTCAGTCCCCTTAATCAAAAACTTGTCGTTATTCTTCTTTGAGCAAAGTCACAATTCGAATGCAGTCAGAAGCAGAAATGAGTACTATCGCTATGTTAACTCATCTGCTTTTTGCGTCATTACGTGTCTCAGACGTTGGCCTACGCTGTAAACATTCCTTAGTGCCGTGACATATACCACGTGAAATAGTAATATGCAAAACCTTTTTGAACACTGGATATATATATATATAAGCAAACAGGTTTAATCACGTGAAAATATCACCGCGAATATTCCCGAAACGAGATGTTTAATTACTTTATTTTATTTTATTTTGTTTTATGAAATACTTCCTCTCATGGAGAGGCTGCCTTGCGACAAAGTATACTTTTACATTTATTTTTAGAAGAGAAATAGATATATTGTACTTGAGAAATGTTGAAAGTAACCTAATTGTAACAGTGATTTCTTAGACTTATCAGTGAACCCCTTAAGGCTATGATGTCAATAACGGGAATCGTTCTCCTTGCTCCAATCATCAGACCTACTATGTCGACTTCCTCTATCTGGTATTTCTCCCTGTAGTAAGGAATTGTTGGTAAGTAAGCATTGCTTTATACTAGATAGTAAGTGTTCGAATGCCACTTTCCGAGCATTGTTGAAATCGCTGTACCGGCTAAATCTCTGAGCCCCTGGATGTGCTTCAATTCTGTGAAACCTGGGCATCCATTGCACATCTAGTTTAGAAAATATTTATGATGGTAGTTCTAGATGATTCACCTGTATACGGATGTTTCACTCCTTAAATAATGGTCAGCGTCGCAGCCTTCTGCTCAGATGGTCCCAGGATCGTATGGGTCATGGAATTTTTGTCGCGTCTAGTTAATCTCTCTCGTTTGTCTCAATACGCATCCCTTCACAAACGCATCACACTATCAACCATCACGGAAACACGCAATAGTCAATAAATCCCTTTACACAGGATTAACACCAGGAAAGGCAAATGTGAAACAAGGCCAAGTCCTTAAGTGTGACACGGTTTGTATACACGAAGAAGAACAGCAAGGTATACACACAAATACAGCCTTCTGTCTCTCCATGTGTAGGTTTTAAACATTAAACAGATATTTGTTTTTTAATAATAGGGCAAAAAATTACTAATGTCGAATTCAGTTGAACTTACGTCTTTTTGGTTTGTTACAGCATCATGGGGAAATGTCAGTAGAATTTCATGAAATTTAGTATTTTTGTTTATTACAAGGGCGATTACGATATTAGCTACTCATTTTGCAATTCGTCCTGAAGATAAGCGGTTGAGAGGACGACATGCACACAGAGAGAACGAACAAAATTGCTATTAATTCCCGTAATATTTCTTCTTCTGGTCATTTCCCAATTGCCTGGGACCCGTAATATTAGCCTGATTAAAATATTGTGTGTTACTAGACTAGGCTATAGTAACCATTATTTCTCATTATCTATCTCCAGTATTCTTCTTTCATAAATTAAGAAGCGACATTTTGTTAATGCTGGGAGAGACATATTGGGGATAGGGCGGTGGAATAGTGGGACTAGCCAGGTGCGCATCCCCGTCTGCTGAGCAACCCTATTGAAGGTTTATTTTTTGTTTTACCGGCTCTTAATGCTTATTGAATTGACCTGGAGTGTTTTATGTATACAAAATGTATGATACAGCATCCGTATCGATATCATGAAGGTGAACTTGAAGGTGAATACTCTATTCAACATACCTACCAATAAAAAACAGAACCTCAAAACCAACATCTGGATATCCCGAAGTCCCAGGTCTGTGTAGAACGCTGAGTAAATGGCCAATAGAGAGATATACACACAGACGGCTCAGACGGTTGGAGTCAGCTTTCTGAGCTAAAATTGTCAGGTTCATTCCTGTTTCAATCCAGTGATATATTTGTACCTAGTTGAGAGCGCTTTCTCAGGACTATAGCGATTCAATGGGCTCCTCGCCTCTTAGAAGTTTAAAGGTATCAAGACTTCAAATAATACTGTGCTTTAATCGCCCGTACAGTTACCCAGTAATACGTCTGTCGATTTATTGGCATGTAAAAATTACTTTGGGAAAAATTCTGGCACCTGCTCGTCTCCGAAAACCATAGAAATAGTTACTGGGACGTAAAACCCATAACCTTACAATATTAAATGGTCTAAAGTATAATAATCATACCCCTGTGAGGTAATGTTCTCATTAGGAGGAAAGGAAATTGTAGCCTTGTCGGTTCCTTTACAGACAAATACTTTTACTTAGTCGAGGGTCCTATTTTCAGGACTATAGTGCTCCAGCAGGCTAACAATCTCCCGTTCAATTATCCAGCTGCTTTGAGCAACAAGCTGTCGATACTATGTGTATGCTCCAGGGAAATGTCACGAGTCAACACTTCCCTGCGGCAATGCAAGTCCGCAGCGGGAACGTAAACATTCTAGGTATGTGTAGAATTTGAAGATATGAAGTAGAAATACTTTACCTGTGATTACACCATAATAAAACGTCTCCAGATATTAAGAAAGCTGAAGGTCCTATATATATGTTCTCTAGCCTGATTAGTGTGCTATCTCTGTCGAAGGAACGCTTTATAGAAACAAATGTATGATGAGAACTGAAATAAAATCGGCAATGCAACGTAATCTTTAATTAATTATTACAACAGTATCCGGCTCCATGGCTAAATGGTTAGCATGCTGGCCTTTGGTCACAGGGATCCCGGGTTCGATTTCCGGCAGGGTAGGGAATTTTAACCACAATTGGTTACTTCCCCTGGCACGGGGACTGGCTGTATGTGTCGTCTTCATCATCATTTCATCCTCATCACGACGCGCAGGTCGCCTACGGGAGTCAAATCAACAGACCTGCACCTGGCGCGAGCCGAAGTCCCCGAACACATCCCAGCACTAAAAGCCATACGCCATTATTATTATTATTATTATTATTATTATTATTATTATTATTATTATTATTATTATTATTATTATTATTGTCTGTCTGTCTGTCTGTCTGTCTGTCTGTCTGTCTGTCTGTTAGGTCATCATCCCAGAGGCTGGTTGGATCCTCAAATAGCACCACCAAAAGTTATGCGGTTATAAGGAAACCGCAAAAACCAATGGCAGCACCAAAATGAGGCGTACTAGGCAAGATGAGTGAGGTAGTTTGCCATTGCTTTCCTCACTGGGTCAGAAAGTGCTATTGCAGCACGACTGACCCTATGAGCAACACCTTTCATAACACTCAGATGCACTAGACGTGCTCTAAATGTCATTACTCAGCACCACCCATACCCCAGCAGCTTCCATATTGTCACAGCCATGGATGAGACTGGGACTTCGGTGGAAGCTACACTTTACTCTGGCCTGTGCTAAGAGATGGATACAAAAGTACTGTATCCATCAAGAAATTATTATATTACATCAGTCAAAACCAAATTTCAGGCCGTTCCTTCTTATCGTCCAGTCTACTTTCCCTCTTGGGAGTTCATAGGTACCAATTATGTTGTTGATTGGGTCATTAGTCCATAGACTAGCTGCATACAGCTTTCCATAACATACATACATACATACATATATACATTACATATCTTTGCATTTCTACGTAACTACGGAACCCTACATCTATTCTAATCTTTTCACCATATTCATGGCTTGGTTTAGCCCTTCCGTTCTCACTGCCTACAGTTCCATCAAAAACTAACTGAACGAGTCCTAGATATCATGAGATGTGGTATCATCTTCTGGTCAAATTTCACAAATCATTCTCCTCTCACCAATTCGACTGAGTATTTCTTCGAATGTGGTTCCATACACAATTTCACCTTTATCATTATTCTGTAACACCGCATTTCAGAATATACTATTATCTTTCTGAGCTAGTTATTGTCCACATTTCACTTCCGTACTATGCCACGCTGTAGACGAAAGTCTTCAAAAACAAGTTTTTAATTCCTATATCAATGTTCGAAATGAACAAATTTCTTTTCTTACAAAAGGCCTTCCTTGCTTGTGCTAGACTTTATTTTATGTCCTCGTTACTTCCACCATCGTTTGTTATTCTACCACCCTTTAAGAATTCATTTTCTAATCTACTGTAATATGTCCTGCATCACCTGACTTTGTTCGACTGCACTCCGTTACGTTTGTTTGAATTTATCTATTTTCATCTTGTTCTCCTTCCCCATGACTGTTTCAAAGCCATTCAGCAATTTTCCCAAGTATTCTGCAGACTCAGATACAATAACAATATCATCGAAAAATCTCAGAGTTTTGAGTTCCTCCCCTTGGATTTCGATTCCCTGTCCAAAATTCCACTTTGATTTCCGTTGCCACCTCTTCTGTAGGCGTGAAACATAGGGCTCATAATGTGTACGAGTGTCTTTGTCTACTGATTGGAATACCCAGCTATGTATTCTGTTCAAAACAAAATCAATGATTTTCGTAGTTTTGAGATCTAGTAGAGATTTGAGAAGTGGGATAAAATGGATTTGTTATAAAAGAAATTAATTACGCCCCATAGATGTGAATTATCGAATAAGAAAAGAAAGTTTGGTGTATTAATAAAACAGCTGATATAACTGTGACACCAAAAAATATATGAAGACCTCAACAATTATTTTATTGATATTTAATTGCCATTCCAGAATAGAATTCGATAACAAAAACAATGAAAAGAGAAAAATCTGAAAATTACTAAGTAGAACCGTAGGTCGATTCACTTGATCCTTGAAGATTCAGTTTCCGTAACCGGACTCCGAATTTTTCTTTATGAACGGAGCATCAATTTTTGCATCATTACTTGATGGGCACCCTGTGTCTTTTTCATGTTTCGTACCCACGTGACAAGAGCGCTGAAGTTCGCGTTAGTTGCTATTAACAGCATGATGATGATTATTACAACACCGTCTATTGATGTTACCCTTTTCACTTTAGTTTATTACTACCGTTCATAAACGGTCAGATTAAATTAATTTAATTATTATTCAGTGAAGCGATAAGATTAATTTTCAGAAATCCGTGGTTATTGGTTTATTCAATGTAAATTGCTTTATTATAAACTACCATAACCTGGTAGTTATTTGTGTGTCAAATATAAACTCAAGCTTTTAAGTATATTTTATAAGTATTGCAGCTCAGTGGAACCATATTATATATAATTTTGAATAATTAATCGATAAAGTAAGTTTATTTCTGGGTGTCTGTGATACAAAATGGTGCGATTATGTATTTTATAGAGATATTACGGATTGATAAGACTGAATTTTGGAGCACCATGCCCTGCCAAGGAGCAAGCTAATATGTGAGATAAATGTTTTCCATTTGTGTATAATTAATCGGTGTGAATATAACCTGAAATTGTTTCGGTTCGATTAAGGGTCCATTCGGTGGCTGATGATATCCTACGTGGTATTTGTGATCGGTGGATAACCTTAGATAAAGAAGTTTAATTGCAATCTATATGGGCAGGAAAGGAATCCAGATTTATAAGATGCTACGGGGGGAATTTCGGATGGATTCGAGCATACTAGTGGCTAACTTCTAAAAAACGATAATTATCTTGACCCAGTCAGTTGTTGTGGCAGTAGATTGTTAATGTGTGTTGTGACGAATTTATCGAATGGTACGGGTAAATTGTGGCACGCGTCTGTCACGCACCCACAATTGGGATTTTGGTTTAATTTAATTATTAGACGGCCTCAGTTCTGGTTGTCTGAGGGACCATCATAGTCCAGTCAAGATGTACATCCGTGCTTGCAAAAGGTCCGGTCGTTCTGAATTTTTTATATGTTGTTAGGACCTAAACCAATATTAAAAAACCAGATTTGCAATTTCCAAAGTGCTGTGCGAGCGGCAGTGTATGCAAAAAACCATGAAATATTCTGACTTTTTTTCAGGTTCTGCTCAATATCTCAGTGAAGGAAGGGTCTGACCGGTATAATTACTCTACATACTTTTAAAGTAGACTAAATTTTCTACAATTTGAGACCAGGGCGAGCTATATACAGCCATTTGTTCCCAACATACAGTTCTTCGAATATAGGCAATTTTTTCCAAAAAGTGCAATTTTTTCGAAATGGTCACTTATTTTGTGAAATATCTTCTAAAATTCGCATCCCACATCAAATATTATATGAAATGAAGTTATAGTAAATTTAATTAGCTTTCATTTGAGACGAGACTGGTACCTGTAGGCTCAGCGGTTCTCTCTAAAATGGCAAATAACCAACAACAGTCATAAGTGGGTTTTGGAGGGAAATGCAAATAAACTTTCCTCAGGTCTTTTTATGGTTTTATTTATCAAACAGATAATTTTTATTGTTAAAATTGTTTGATGAAAAGATAAAAAGATAACATACCTATCGGGAATTACGTCGTCATCAAACATTGTTTTATATACCTACATACTAAAATGCTTGTACAACAATCATGGCACCTACTAGAAGGACAAATTACATTTATACAAAAGAGAAAACTAATATAAATCATGTAGGTATTGTGTTTTGGTTGCCAAATCATACCTTTCTTTTTATCTTAGATGGGCAGGGCTTGGGTTCGCACGAAGATGGTGTCTCGTTGGCTGTGATAGACGCTGGGAGAGGCGCCCAGTCTGTAGTCGGGTCATCTTCATCGTCCGAGCACTTCAGCTCCACATCCGGGACGTTAATGCACAATTTGCCACCGCATGACTGGCAGAGGAATGAGCAGTGCAGCCCAGCCTTTCTGCTCCCAGAGCACCCTTTCTTTCACTTACATGAATTTTTTCGCAGAAGGGCAGGAGGTGCGGGATCTATGGTGGTGGGGATGAGGGTGAGCCCCTGAAAAGGCAACTTCCACCCCCAGTCAGTGGGATTCAAGCTGACTCCCCGCCACTTCTGCACTTATAAATATGGATACCTTTCCTGCCCATATAGATTGCAATTCAACTTCAGCGCTCTTGTCATGTGGGTACGAAACATGAAAAAGACACAGGGTGCCCATCAAGTAATGATGCAAAAAATGGATTCTCCTTTCATAACAACGTATCTCGTGTCTAAGTTGACTAGTAAATTTAGATATCCATTTTGACAACTATGAATGGTGGATTCAATATCTATTTAATAAATTCTACTGACCATGCCTGAAATGCCTCGAATATTGTCTTCATGTACAATTTTAGTCTTAATTTTCTAGGCATGAGTAACGGGTTAGCAGTATTTAAAAGTTGTATGTGGCTCCATTGTACCATGACGTCTTGGAAGTACTCAGACCTGTAGCAAGGGGTATCGGTCATCTCGATAGTGAGTTTTAACACCGAGTGTGCTGGTCATGGCACAGCGACGTGAATTATCGTATTTTGAACAGAGGGACCAGATGATGGAACATTCTACTGTCGAAGTTGTGTGGTCATTTAATATCCTAGACCGACGGTATCATGTATGTATCGGGAATAACTCATAGAACACTCCCAGTGAACAGCGCAGTGGCCGACTACGGATGCTTATAATGATCGCGATTAGTGGAGTCTGGCTAGAATTGATCTTGGTAACAGATAGACCACCCTGGCTCAAATCATATCCTCATTGACCGCAGGAGGTACCAGATTCATATCCAGCAGGTCAATGCAACGTTATTTGAAGTCAGTGGTATGTGGGAGCAAAATACTTACCAGAGTGCCCTTGCTAATACCAGGACATCGAACACAGCGTTTCACCTGGGCGCGTGACGTTTCTGATATTGGGCCCTGAAGGACTGTGACATGTAGTTCGGTCCTATGAACAACTGTTCCTGTCGTTTAGAGCTGATGGAATTCGGATATAGCGCAGGCCCCATGAAGCCATGGACCTCAATTGTCAACAAGGCACCATGCAGACTGGCGGTATCTCCATAATGGTGTGGGGTGTGTTCAAGTGGCACAGACTGCATCCACAGATCCACCTGAACAGGTCATTGACCAGTGATTGCTACGTTGAACTGATTGGTAACAACGTGCAGCCCATCATGGACTTCACGTAGCCCTACAATGATGAGATGTTCCAGCAGGATAATACACCGTGTCATCGGGCCCAAGTTGTCCAGAATTGGTTCGAGGAACGTTCTGGAGAGTTTCAACGACTGGTGTAGCCACCTAGTTCTCCTGATGTGAACCCTGTTGAGCACTTATGACACGTGATGGTGAGTTCCATTCACATCTCAAGCCGGTGAATCTATAAAGAATCTGGATGCTGTGGGTAGTTCTCCAAACGGCTTGGGTCAGAATCTCTCCACATGAGTTTCTTCGACTTGTGAAATCGATGCTAAGATGAATTGCTGCAAATGGTCAAACTTGACGAGTGCCTACGCTCCCTTATCCCTTATCCCATGACTTTTGACTTGTCAGTGTATTATCAATTAAGAAGATGAATGTCATTCTTTCGAGTCCATCTGACTAGCGAGTCGTAATCTACTGCGGATTGTACCTTAAAACAGCATTACTGTTCCTACATAATGGAAATTTATAGTTCAGGTAATATGGAAAACCGAACGAGTTGGCCGCGTGGTTAGGGTCACGTAGCTGTCAGCTTGCAGTTGAGAGATGGTGGTTCGAATCCCACCGTCGATAACCCTGAAGGTGGTTTCTGTGGTTTCGAATTTTTCATTAGGAAATTGCTGGGGCTGTACCTTAATTATGGCACCGGCCGCTGCCTTCCCTATTCTAGCCCGTTCCCAACCTTGCGTCGCCGAAAGCTCTCGATGTGTTAGTGGGACGTTAAACCACTTGAAAGAAGGAAGAATATGGAAATTAGTCGTAACGAATAGAATCAAACCAAACCCCATGACACAACAGCCTTGGTGGACCTTGCCTACCAAGCAACCACTGCTCATCCTGAAGGCCTGAAGATTACACGATGGCGCGTGTCCAGCGCGACGAGTGCTCTTGGCTTTCTAGACCGTCGTACTGAAAAAATCAAATGGTGTATGGCTTTTAGTGCCGGGAGATCCCAGGACGGGTTCGGCACGCCAGGTGCAGGTCTTTTGATTTAACACCCGTAGGCAACCTGCGCGTCATGATGAGGATGAAATTATGATGAAGAAAACACATACGACCAGCCCCCCTGCCAGGGAAATTAACCAATTATGGTAAAAATTTCCGACCCTGCCGGGAAACTAACCATTTAGCCATGGTGCTGGACACCGTCGTACTGAATAGTTCGAGGCGCATAAAGAAGGGCACGGTACAGTAGGCAATTGCATCAATAATATTACGAAAAAGTTAATCAAAATATTGGCATTAATTGCATCACTGCCTTTCTTTACAGTAATCATCTCTCTCTATCACCTGACGATCGTGATATTTGAGGATATTTCTTTGTGTCCACCGCCATCCTTCGCGGTCCTGCCAGGCGAGTTGCTTGTAGGAGGAATGTCTTTGTCGTCCAATTTATACATTGTGTCAAGCGTTTAGGGCTCTTCCACATTCTCTCTTCCCTTGCACATTTCCTAAGACCCTTTCGAGGCTTGCCTTCGCCACGTCCCATGACGTGACCGAACAATCAGAGAAACTTTTGCTCACACATTGCCGGTGATTACGTTCAGCTCCTAAACGTTGGACTAGTTCGTACAAAATGCTGTCCGTGGTATGCAAAGTATTCTTCACCAGCATCACATCTCGAAGTCTGGGCCCGTGGTTAAATGGTTAGTGTGCTGGCCTTAGGTCCAGGAGATCCTGGGTTCGATTCTCGGTGGGGTCAGGGGTTTTAACCTCCATTAATCAATTATTGAACATACTGACCTCCCCTCATCGGCCGCTGTAAGCTTATGACCCATAAACGTCAGATCATGGAATAGAACTCATATCCATTATGATATCACTGCGGCAATAAATCCAACATTTAGGTATATTAAAACAGCAATACTAGTACAGCCTCCGTGGCTCAGGCGACAGCGCGCCGCCCTCTCACCGCTGAGTTCCGTGGTTCAAATCCCGGTAACTCTATGTGAGATTTGTGCTGAACAAAGCGGATGCTTTTCTCCAGTTTTCTCTATCAAATTCCATTCCACCGACACTCTCCAGTATCATTTCATCCGACGGTCATTACTCATTGACCCAAAGGAGTACGACAGGCTTCGGCAGCCGGCACAATTCCCATGACCGCCGTTAGATGGAGACTTCACTTCTTTGTTACAAGTTGCTTTACGTCGCACCAACACAGATAGGTCTTATGACGACGATCGGACAGGAAAGGGATAGGAGTGGGAAGGAATCGGCCGTGGCCTTAATTAAGGTACAGACCCAGCATTCGCCTGGTGTGAAAATGGGAAACCACAGAAAATCACCTTCAGGGCTGCCGATGGTTGGGTTCGAACCCACTATCTCCCGAATACTGGATTCTGGCCACACTTAAGCGACTGCGGCTATCGAGCTCGATGAGATAAGGGCTTCATTAATTCCATTCCCGACCCGGTCGAATGATGGAAACAGACTGAAGATTTTCGTTTACCACAGCAATATAACATTAAAAACACCAAGTTTTTATTGTGAGTTAAGTAGATTCATTATTTTGCTTGTTTCCTCAACCTCAATGATATTCTAGATTGGCAATTTTGATGGACGTCTTGAAACAGAGGTGATAAGTCGAAATACATTGTGATATGCTGCCTGAAAAAGGACATTAAGACGTTATCTATCTACGGATTAATTGTTGTTACTAACAGAGATGCCATAAGAGCCTTAACTGCTCAAGAATACAAGATCTTAGCCATCGGCGTATAGGCCTTGGAGTCTTCTGGAGGAGTAGAAGATACATTTTTCTACTGCTTCTATGGGACTGTAAAATACATGTTTGTTCTATCCGTAACCTCGGCACCAAGGGGAGTGTTGTGGTTAGCGCTATGCCTTTTCGCCTTTTCCTCCAGGAATGAACCTGGTACTCATTTTGGGGATAGGCTGAGTTATCCTCAGGACCATCTCGTTTCTATTTTTTTCATCTTCCAGATGCAGAATTGAACCCATGCCTTTGTGAATTAACATAACATGTCCTTAGGCAGCTCCTGATTGCTCAGGTTAGGATACTAATAATATTCATCTTATGTTCCTTAAATAATATTTGAGTTAATGAAATTGAATTTTCACGACCACATTGCAATAGAAATTAACTTTCAACCTGTTAGGTCGTGTTCGGTACATAGGCTATAGTACGTGTTGAAGAGATGTTAAGTACAGAACAAGAAAGGCCAACCGGTTACCATGGGATCAGAACCCATTAATGGAATTAATGTACGGAACACCACGTAACAGATTGACAGTTAATTTACAATATTTGAGTTATCTTCCACTTGTGCCTATACTACAATTCCACCTTGTCTGTAGTCCCCACTTCATTCGCCTTAAGAGTACATCGAAACCTTATGAGCTATCTTAGAAATTGTTGGATGGTTATACAGTATCACGTCTATTTAGGATACTTCTCGTTAGATTTATTTTGGACAATATTCTTGCTCTTTAACAGAACGGATGAAGCAAAGAGATGAAGTGCGTGAACTCATCTAACCCCCCGTACTTTCTCTGAATGCGCTGTTCCAGTTTTGTTTGCTACGTGTATTGATAAAATGATACTCGACCAATTAAACGCATGCGCTCTTGCATACACTTCATTAAATGAGAGTGTGTGTGTATATCTGCTGTACATCACACAGAGAAGTACTTGGATGAAGATTCCGCGAGGTAATAGATGTGCGAAATTACGAAATTATAGCGTTCAATTAAATACGTTACATGGAATTCTAATGAGCTCGAATGTATCGTAGTGATGGTGGTATAACTGATCAACCACCCTCTATCAACACTAATCAGAAGAGAAAAAATAGAAGGGCTCCGAGACTCCGAAATAATTATGGTATTGGCCAACGAAAGACAAGGGCCACGGAGGGCGTGAAAATGAAAGATACCTATGTGTCGCTAACCTAATACTGTCGGGGTCGGAAAAGAGTAAGAGTTGACCAATGGAGGTCGGATAGGATATATGAAAGTGAGGATCCTGGCACAAATAAGTGCAAACAAATGCCAGGACTCAGCTAAGGGCCCCATGGTTGACAACTCAAACTTCCAAGTTAAGAGACCTTGGAGCCCCTTTCAGTCAGCTCTTAGGGCAGGATACTATGGATGTTATTCTATCAGCTCCACCCACAGGGTGATCGGCTGTTTGTACGAAACGGAAGTGTCGAGGATTAGAATGTGATATATTTACTGGTTCCATAACAAAGAAGGATGGATGAAAAAGGGACAGCTCTGATAACTATGAATATAAAAGTGACTAGCAGTGTTCTTTTTCTGCTATTTGCTTTACGTCTCATCGATACAGGAAGATTTTATGGGGACGGTGGTATATAAAAGGGCTTGGACTGGGAAAGAAGCAATCTTGGCCTCAATTAATGTATAGCCCCACATGTCGTCTTCTTCTTCTTCTTCGTCGTCGTTGTCGTCTCTGTGCTAGTGTGTGTATGCAGTATGTTAGGATACCTAGGAAATGATACAGAACATTTATCCCCAATAAGAATCGCAGATGATGAAATATAAAACCACGTAAATCTCTTTCACACATGTCCATGCACAGTGGATATGTGTATTGAGATATCCTTATCGGCGCAGTTACCAAAAATTTTCATTATAACAACAATGGCATTCCCTTTCCTTCAAATTTGTTTTTTCGATCTTCCTTAAGAATTTGGACAAGGATGGTAGATATCGATGTAGTAGTAATTTTATACATCAGAAAACTACGAAAGTGTAGAATTAAAATGTTTGAGAATCCTTGAGGATTGTATTTTTGTAATATAATTAAATAACTATTGTGCATGTAAAGAACAATAATCATGTTATATAAAGGAAACGTGCATTGTCCAATAAACCTTATGAGTGAAATTAAATTATATTAGCTCAATTATTTTAACAGGGGCAGCCTGGCCAAGGCGGTAAAGGCGTGCTCGGTTCGCCCGGAAGGACGTGGGTTCGAATCCCCGTCAGGAAGTCGTAAAATTTAAGAAACGAGATTTCCACTTCCGGAGGTGCATATGGCCCTGATTTTCACTCAGCCTACACCAAAAATGTGTACCAATTTTATTCCTGGGGGCAAAGGCGGCCGGGCGTAGAGCCTACCCCATCACGTGCCGAGGTTAACAATGGTGTAAGCCTTTACCTTCCACTCCTCCAAGGGCCTTCATGGCCTGTACGGAGGTGACTTTTCTTTGCTTTGCAATTATTTTAACAAATATTTATCCAAAAGGAATAATCTACAGATTCAATTTTCTCGCTAACTGTCCCTTTGTTATACTGAATACATCATGATAATTATGAACTTTGAAATGTAGGCTATATACAACAGTTAATTCACCAAGCACACATGCGTAGGGTAATGTATATTGAGTGTCCTAAATGACAATTACATCTGTCTGCACATAATATAAAAATGTTTTATGTTTTAAAAAATACAGAAACCGAATTAAATACCATGCAAAAAGGACACTGCAATGTAAACAATACGTCTTCTGAAACGTTGATAACTATCAATAGATTGCAATTTTGTATGTGTAATATTGTATTTCTATGATCACCCTTACCTGTAATTTATTGTGATTTCTTTATGAAGATGTATCTCTCAAAGTTGGCGCCAATATTTATTGTGCATCACTGTAATAACCTAATCTAGACCAAATATTACGTACTAAACTTAAACTGTTTGGAGGTCTAGCTACTTGTTACGCCCGTCCACTTTACCGAACACTTTCGAGTGTACCCGAAAGTTGCCGAAGTCAATGTTAGCGAGTAAGCTACCTGAGCGGGCTCAGACACGAATGCTCACGTCGATACAAGCGGTCATCGATTTTTTAAAAAAATTTGGAATTCTAAATATTTAGCATCTCTCTGATATAAAAGCTTACCTTAATAGGTTGTCAACATACGGTGTAATTTCAATTGTTCATTTTGTTTTCATATTTTAGTTAGATAGTTTGAATTGGATGCTACTTATACAGTAAAGATTGGCACTGACTTCAAAATACAATGTTACATAAAGAAATCATAATCATTTTATGAAATTTCAGGAAATGGATCCTTTACCACAATCTGATTAAAAGTACCTCTTAATCTCATGATGCACCGAGCTCGATAGCTGCAGTCGCTTAAGTGCGGCCAGCATCCAGTAATAGGGAGATAGTGGGTTCGAGCCCCCGCTGTCATGAAGATGGTTTTCCGTGGTTTCACATTTTCACACCAGGCAAACGCTGGGGCTGTACCTTAATTAAGGCCACGGCCGCTTCCTTCTCATTCCTGGCCTTTCCCATCCCATCGTCACCATAAGACATATCTGTGTCGGTGCGACGTAAAGCAAATAGCAAAAAAAAAAAAAAAAAAAAAAAAAATCTCATGGTGCTTGATCCTCTATAACAGAGCCTATGCTCTCAACGAGTCCGCATGAGAGCCAAGTATTCATTGATGTAACGAGTAATGCAACTCGAATAACGAACGTCAGCCGAGCCACAGAACTGTGCTGTGCTAATTTGCCACGCCCACTGTTCTGGCGAGAGCAGAGGCGAATGTCGAGATTATTGTTGATTTACGGAAAATTACTGAAGCAATATTGATGAAATTTTAATGGGACCATTTCAACAGCATTTTATTTCACTTAAGGAAAGAATCAGACAAACTGATCACGGAATCTCTGAGTAATCGGTGTACATATATTAAAAGAATACGTGCCTGAATTGAGAACCTCCTTTTCTTCAACAGTGCTATGGGCATTACAATAATAAAATGAATAATACAAATTAAGCGGACAGCACTTCTACGTGATTAGGAAGGCACGGTAATGAGAGACGAATACTGCCATAGATCCTTAGCTGGGCTGCCACGGTCTAGAAACTTCAGCGAATGACTTTCGAGAGAGCAGTTATCGATCTAGAGATTTTCATGAAATTTTAATGAGACTAATTTGAGAATATATACTTTCAATTACATTAGAATAATCACGAAAATCGATCGAAAAATCTGTGTACATACATTAAATAAGTAGGAGATTCTCATTTTTTATTTCCGTTAATAGAAAATTAATGTACGAAACCTCTACACAGGCTGCCGTACTTTCTCCACGCTCGGCAGGTTACAGACTCCATATGTCTGCTATCGCCTTCATATCAATAAACTTATGTTGTTGTTGCCTTCACGTAATCGTGGTACCTAACCTAATAGTTTATTATTACATGACTTTTAAGGCTGTAGGAATGGAAAATATTGAGGTTATTGTTGATTTAATAAAAACTACTGAACCGGTTTTCATAAAATTTCAATGCGACCAGTTGAAGAGTATCCCCTTTCAATTATAAAAAGAATCATGCAAATCGATCCCGGAATCTCAGATTAATCATTGTGCATCTACAATGATTCCCACATCGCAACAAACATAACAACTGTAATTGTCTTAGAACGCGTAGAGATAGGTATAGGATCACAGGTACTCTTTGTAGAACATTTTTTCTCTACTTATATACTATTCTTACTCATGCAGTTTGTCGGTATCTTAAATTACATAGGCAGCGTAAGCCGAGTTACCCTTCGTGACCAGTCACTTCCTTCCCAATAACCATTACTGCTCGGCTTCCTTCCATTATACTTCGGCAGAAACTGTTATTACTCAGCTTCCTCTTATCGCAATTTAATATTTAATTCCTGGGAGCCTTACGCAGGATATCTGCTAAATAACAACGAAGACTGCATAAAAATCTGTTCGGCAGTTCTCCAGTTCCGGAGTGCTATTCCCGTACCTAGCATAGGATTTCTATTGCTATAGGATGTAAAATCTGTATTGTGGTGAAATTCTGTAGATAGACATGTGGCATCGCGGATGTTTTGTAGTACTTACGCCCTACAATTCACGATATTTAGTTTGTGAACATCTCTAATATTTCAGACAGCTTAAGTCGATAAATATGTCGCCTAGCGTCATTTTCTTCGAGTTGTTTCGCAGAAATCGTTACTCTTTGGTTTCCTTTCATCATAATTCAACAATTTACATACGTACATGCATACATGTCCACCCCTGTGGTGTAGTGGTTATTGTGATGAGCTGCCACCCCGAGAGGACCGGGTTCGATTCCCGGCTCTGCCACGAAATTTTGAAAAGTGTTACGAGGGTTGGAACGGCGTCCACTCAGCCTCAGGAGGTCAACTGAGTAGAGGGGCGTTCGATTCCCTCCTCAGTCATCGTGGAAGTGGTTTTCCGTGGCTTCCCATCTCCTCCTGGCAAATGCCGGGATGGTACCTAACTTAAGGCCACGGCCGCTTCCTTCCCTCTTCCTTGTCTATCCCTTCCAAACTTCCCATTCACGCACAAGGCCCCTGTTCAGCATAGCAGGTGAGGCAGCCTGGGCGAGGTACTGGTAATCCTCCCCAGTTGTATCCTCCGACCCAGAGTCTGAAGCTCCAGGACATTGCCCTTGAGGCGATAGAAGTGAGATCCCTCGCTGAGTCCGAGGGAAAAACCGACCCTGGAGGGTAAACAGATTACGAACGAACGAGCATACGTACCAACATACAGTACCCGTAATGCCGGTAGAGTGGATATATTACACGTCATAAGTAAAGTACTTTCATCATCTAAGAGCATAAAAGCTAAGCGAGCCAGATTCGTGGCCGAGTTGAGGTGTATAGGCCTACCTCATTTCCGCCTGACGTCAGCTTACTTGTCACCCAGTCCTAACTCATTTATCAAGTCATGTAATTAAAGCGCCGTTACGAAACAAAATGTACCGTACATTAACAAGTATGTTAATGCAATAGACAAACAATCAATCACAGAGCAACTCAACTGTAAGCTTCATGTAACTTATAGTAGATTAAAAACATCCCCTAATGCAATCAGAAGGACATGGCCCCGCGTGTCACGACCCACTTCGAGTGGTTAAGAGGAAGCGGACAGCAGACAAAGTACAGAGCAGCTCGAGTTGCTGGCGGGGAAAACTATGAGTGAAACAGCTGTAAGCCTGACGATTTAGCAAGCAAAGAAGTGTTAAGACGACTTGATTCTTACTTAAAAACAATTCTGAAAACTTCATAATCTACGGACTTCTAGTTTTATTTAACTCTACAACGCCAGACTGCATTTTATTTTCTGCTATTTGCTTTACGTCGCACCGACACAGATAGGTCTTATGGCAACTTATGGGAGAGGAAAGGCTTGGGAATGGTAAGGAAGCGGCCATGTCCTTAATTAAGTTACAGCCCCAGCATTTGTCTGATGTGAAAATGGGAAACCACAGAAAACCATTTTCAGGCATGCAAACAGTAGGGTTCGAACTCACTATCTCCCGGATGCAAGCTTACACCTGCGCGCCCCTAACCGCACGTCCAACTCGCCCGGTACGCCAGACTGTTAAAATCGTGGTACGTTCTATAGACTTGTAAATTATTGCTTAGGACGATTCTCAATTGCAGTAGACTTGCAGACTTCATCAAGTGATACGAACATATAGCAATGTTATTCGAGGGCTGTAAAAAAAGTAGGGGCAACGCAGTCCAGACACTTGCAGGAGATCGCGCATGCGCAGATACGATATGAGAGCGGTCAAATGCCGTTGTTGTGGATGTGTAGTTTGCATTTGACGGTCATCCAGTTGGCAGTGGAGATGCTGTGTGGCGTTGAAGTGAAGAGGGTCAATTTCACCGCTCTAAAGCATGTTTTCAAAACCTGATCAGCGTTTATGGATTAAAATCGAGATTGCCCGTGGAAATGAATTAGAATGTTAACGAGGATTACGTGAAGCTTGTGGTGAGAACACTTTACCGTATAAGACGGTTGCTCGAAGGGTCAAGGCGTTTCGTTTCAACGCAAAGGTCGGCCGTCCATTCCTCAAGATCAGATTGACATCGTGAGTGGTCTCGTTTCCGTAGACCATCTATGGACTATCCGGGAATTATCCGTAGAGGTTGGTCTCAGTCAATAAACGGTGTGGCACATATTGGCGAAATGTCTTAACATGAGAAAAATAGAGTCCCGTTCGGTTCCATAATATCAAGTAACCGACGTACAGAAATGACATCGTTATGCACTGGCTGGCATCCACCTGGGCAGATACCGCAAAGAATGAGACTCATGTCTACAGCATATTATTGCCATTGATGAGACGTGGGCACGAGCCTGAATTAATTGATTAATGTTATTTGCTTTACGTCCCACTAACTACTTTTTAAGGTCTTCGGAGACGCCGAGGTGCCGGAATTTAGTCCCGCAGGAGTTCTTTTACGTGCCAGTAAATCTACCGACACGGGGAGCCTGAATTAAAGCGTCAATAGAATTAATGGCGTCATCCAGCCTCACCACATCCACAGAAATTTCGACAGGAATTCATTCGGGTGAAGCTTATATTGAATGTGGCATACGACTACGCATGCTGTACCTGAGGAATAAACAGTCAATAGAGACTACTATTGCTGATTTCTGGAGCGACATCTGCGTCCGGCTATGCAGCGCAAACGTTCACGTTTGTTGCGAGACGATCGCCCTACCTTGTTGCGTTACAACGGGTCAAGCTCTTGTTGCAACGGTGGCATTGTGAGGTCTTGGAACACCCTCCGTACACATCAGACTTCGACCTGTTTCCGAACTTGGAGGAACCCCTCCGAGGCCGTCGATTTCCTGTTGTGTCATCTGTACTCCCCACAGTAGGGCTCTGCGTCACTTCCATCATCAGAGAATGCCTTGCCAAAGGTTCCCAACGGCTTCCCAACATTTGGAAAAAGGTAATATACTTCGTGGATGACTACACTGAAGGAATGGAGTGCTATTGCACTTGTTGGTTCATTAAATATTGCGTTCTATCAATACTGCAAATACTTTATTTACAGCCCTCGTAGTTTATGTCACTTCTCCTCACCGTTCCAATTTGTTACTTGCGGGTGGATGCAGACCTTAATGAAACATGTAGAATAGTAACTGGGTGTCTGAAACCTACTCCCACTGACAAACTCTACTGCTTGGCTGGTATTTCTCCTCCAGACATTCGGCGAGAAGTGTTTGCAAGGGAAGAGAGGTCGAAGGTGGATCTCACAAGCAACCACCCGTTATTTGAACGTCGACCTCCACCCAGAAGACTGAAGTTCAGGAAAAGTTTCCTCAATGTCTCCAAGGCTCTGGATAAACCGGCAAGAACAGCACGTTGTGATATGTGGCGAGCAAAAATGGAGCATCTTTCTGATTGGATGGTGCCTTCTGAATCTCCACCCCCTGTTCATCATTTGGAATGGATAACCTGGAAAGCACTGAATCGTTTGAGGAGTGGAGTAGGTAAATCCAAGGATAACCTTAAAAAATGGTGTTATCTGAAAGATCAGTCAGACTTCTGCGATTGTGGGGAGCAACAAACTACCCAACACCTGTATGACTGTCAGTCCTGCCCTGTTCGTTGTACACTTCAAGACTTAATTCAAGTCACTGAAGAGGGAATTTCTGTTGCCCATTTCTGGGCAGACATTGTGTGAAACATGTTTTGTGACATAAAATGTATTGTTTTATTTGTATATAATACCTTATTTATATTTTTAAGTTTCTCAACACTCTGACACGAAATAAGTAAATACTTGCAGTCTTCTGGAATCTGAAAAGAACGACCTAGCATTCGAATATATTTTGCGGAAGTCTCATAATTATACATTCTTTCCCCTTTTTTCGAATACTGCCCTAAATAATGAAGCTTGCATTACACATAAAGTGTATGGCGACGAGAGTATTATGAACAGGAAACAAATTACTTTTGCAACAGTAATTCTTTTTAGTGGATACTTAAAATTTTAGTTCATTTATATAAATCCACTAGGGCAGGGATGGCGACACACGACCTAGGTGACACGCGAACACGATTTCGGTAGCACACCACATGCACATAATATTATCGTTTTCATGTACGTCTTGTACTATAGACTGTAGAAATCACGTGCATCGTACAGTCAGTGTTTCAGGCTTAAGAAATTAAAATGAAAATCCACAGCCTGTTTTCCAGTCATTCGACCGGGTCAAGAATCGAACGAATGAAGCCCCATCTAGCGGCGAGGATAGGAATTGTGCCGGCTGCCGAAGCCTATCACACTCTTCTCGGGCAATAAGATGAAATGATATTGGAGAGTGTTACTGGAATGAAATATGACAGAGAAAACCGGAGTACCTGGAGAGAAACCTGTCCCGCCTCCGCTTTTTCCAGCACAAATCTCACAAGGAGTGACCGGAATTTGAACCACAGAACCCAGGCTGAGAGGCCGACACGCTGCCGCCTAAGCCACGGAGGCAGCCAGGTTTAAGAAATAAATACCGAAAATCTATATTCTAGTTCCGAAGTGCATTATGGGAACACTGGTAGGTCCGGAAGTCAAGTGAGATAAGTGTTAGATGTGGCCGACGAGCCAGTCGCTCACCCACATCAGTCAATTAGTGAAGTTTGGCTTGTTTGCGGTTGCCAACATCGCGTAATTATTCTTAGTGAGTAACTGATTACTGTTCTGAATTTTGTAAGACAAATAGTTGCCAAGGGATTATCCTATTCTCAAGATTTGGAAAAACACAGATTTTTTTTTGGTGGTTAGAAATTGATAGTTTAGAAATGGAGTTGACTGAATTTAAAGAAAGCAGTAGATAGCTGAATAAGTTCGTACAACTTGGTGAAGCAGTCATGAAAATCGAGTATGCTGTTGTTTGTGAATACTCTCTCTAGAACAGTGGAACAGCCTCCCACAAACAATGTTTCCGGCCACGAAGAAGCTTGCTACAGCGGTATGTACTTGGTTTGGGTCGCCATACGCCTGCGAGCAGCTGTTTTCTACAAAGAAGGTCGTGAAGTTAACTATTAGGACCCGCGTTGGTTCAGATCTAAGTGCTTCTCGTGTGCTATTGAAGACAACAAGTTATGAACCTAGAAAAAATAACATGGTTATAAGGTATTTTTGCAGTATTGGCAAAATACGACCACGAAACATGAAGTAAAATAAACCATTTCGTAATGTATATATGTATTATGAAACCTAATTTTTAATTAGGGATGGAAGACAGTGGTGGTGGTGGTGGTGGTGGTGGTGGTGGTGGTGGTGGTGGTGGTGGTGGGGTTGTAGCCATTACAAATAAAAGTAACAAGTGGCACAGTAGACAGTTGAGAAAAATAAGCCAGACTTAAAATGGCACACTAGTTGGAAAAGGTTCGCCATCCCTGCACTAGGGTATTGCAAAGAATAATTTACTGCCGATCTCCCGAAGGCAAGCCTACAGCTATACGTACGTGGCCTATAACACGCATTCAACTCCCTCGGTGTGTGAGAATTTGGTCCGTAGAAGTTTTAAATGCCTGAAAATCTATCTATACCGATGCAAATATCACTGGACTGAGCCGGTGTCGAACCAGACAACTTGGGCTCAGAAAACAAGCACTCTAGGATCTGAGTCACTCAACCAGGCAAAAGGAGAATGTGGTTTTTATACATCTCAGCAGAAGACCAGAATATTGTACATGGTAAAGTATATCTTATTCACAGCCTTATGTATTTCACGAATCTGTTTCAACCATTGTCTCTATCATCTAGCTGCAGGGTTATTAACTTCGTTTTATCTCGTCACATTTGTTCAGAGAAACATTTTTGCCTTTCTCGCTTGTATTTTACACCAGCACCCTTCCCTTAACCTGTATTCCCCGGAGATCGTCGGAGTGACACTGTCACCACAGCCGCACCACGATACCAAAACAAAGAAAGTCTGAGTAGGTACATTTCTTCTAGAGCACGTGTTGGAGGGAGACGATCTTCTTCGTATCATCTAGAATAGAGGTGCTCATGGCGGGATTTTTGTCCTGCGGGTGCACAGAATACAAGTGGGTGGACGAGCGGGCGGGCGATCTTTGTATGCGCTGCAGTGATGGCAACGTTGCAGTAACGTCACAGGCCGTGGATGTCAATGAACGGTGAGCGTTCATGTGAGTACTAATGGAACAGTGTTATTTTTCATTTTCCAGTGGACAGAAATTCAGGTCATTTTCAATACAACCTACATTGTAAGAAATTGGTTATCTCTGTTCTAAATACGTGTATTGACCGGAGACAATAGTTTGCCGGTATCTCCAAATATTTGTGTACCTTACGCAATGAATTACAATTTTTTACTATTATATTTTAAGTGGGGTATGCTTTAGAAAAAATGTGAATATTGTTGAATAATATTAGATTATTATTATCATCATCATCATCATCATCATCATAATGCCCGTCTCCACGATTAATGGTTAGCGTGCTGACTTTTGGTGCAAGGGATTCCGTGTTCGATTCCCGGCCGGGTGGCGGATTTTAACTTTTTTGGTTGATTCCGTTGACTCTAAGGCTGAGTGTGAGTATTTTACCCTCAACATTATAATTTTTCACAGATAGGACCCCATTCTCACAGACGCTGAGATCGCCTGTAGGCGTCAGTTCAATAGATCTGCACCAGGCCACTCGGCAGGTCACACGTCATGATAATAATAATAATAATAATAATAATAATAATAATAATAATAAATTCAGTCTGACAACTGGTTTGTCCCTTCAATGAGTGTTCTCCAAATGGATCTATATTAGGCTGTTCTTTAGCTTCTTCATAAATTTCTTTCTTAAATGTATTTATTTATTTATTTATTTATTTATTTATTTATTTATTTATTTATTTATTTATTTATTTATTTATTTATTTATTTATTTATTTATTTATTTATTTATTTATTTATTTATTTGAATACGTACCGTATATCTACTGTAATTCTTATTGTATTTACAGTGTTGTACTTGGATAGTAAATGCCTGTCTTCACTAGGTGATGAAACTCGCTTGCTATTTCAAGGCTATCTATTGCCAATAGACGTCTGGCGATAAGTTTGAAATGCTATTTCCAGAAATTCAATGAACAGGGAAAGTCACATTAGATTATAACACTGAGAAATCAAGTATTTAACTTGTTGAATTTTATAAATATATTACGTTTTACTGAATGAATAACGGGAATTTCACTTTTCTTAGTGGAAAATTTGTTATTCCCACCCAAAATATTGTAAATCGTATCTTTCACGCGTCAACCCTCTATACTTGTACACTGTTGTAGCAATAAACTTGAAATGTGTCAGTTTTCTTTGAGTGTGTAAACATAGGAAAACAAAGCCAAGTCTATTAATATCGACCGCAGTATAAATCAAATCCGAATATTTTTCAATGATCGGCTTCTTTTGCGATTATAGTGTCTATTTTTATAGTGTACCGTAGTCACAACCGAACGTCACTGCTTCTGTCCCGTACAGAAGTGCATTCACTTTCTCGTGTGTCTGTGACATACGCATAGTACGTACGTTGTATCCCTTGTATTATTCTAAGCGGATCATACTACCAAACTGCTGAGAATAAAATCGGCATCCTAGATCTAGCGCTCACGTCGTTTTAAGCATATTATTATTATTATTATTATTATTATTATTATTATTATTATTATTATTATTATTATTATTATTATTATTATTATTACTATTATTATTATTATTATTATTATTATTCAACCACAAAAAAGAAATTTGCTCACTTCAAACATTGATATCGGAATTAGAAAGATGTTTTTGAAGACTTTCGTGTGGAGCGTGGCATTGTATGGAAGTGAAACATGGACGATAACTAGCTCAGAAAGAAAGAGAATAGAAGCGTTTGAAATGTGGTGTTACAGAAGAATGCTGAAGGTGAGATAGATAGATCGAATCACGAATGAAGAGATAATGAATCGAATTGGTGAGAGGAGATCGATTTGCCTAAATTTGACGAGAAGAGATAGAATGATAGGACACATATTAAGACACCCAGGACTTGTTCAGTTGGTTTTTGAAGGAAGTGTAGGCGGTAAGAACGGTAGGGGTAGACCAAGGTATGAATATGACAGGCAGATTAGAGCAGATGTAGGATGCAATAGTTACGTAGAAATGGAAAGTTTAGCACAGGATAGGGTGGCATGGAATGCTGCATCAAACCAGTCTATGGACTGATGACTCAAACAACAACATTCAACCACAAATGGGAGTTATTGCAACATTCAAAATATAGATAAAGTCTGATGAATACAAAAACAGCGTTATGCTTATTTAATTGAATAAAGTCCCAAGGATGGCTTCAAACAGGTCTACCGGGCGAGTTGGCCGTGCGGTCAGGGGCAAGCATCTGTGAGCATCGAGAGATAGTGGGTTCAAATCCCACTGTCGGCAGCCCTGAATATGGTTTTCCGTGGTTCCCCACTTTCACACCAGGCAAATGCTGGGGCTGTACCTTAATTAAGGCCACGGCCGCTTCCTTCCAACTCCTAGGCCTTTCCTATCCTATCGTCACCATAAGACCTATCTGTGTCGGTGCGACGTAAAGCAACTAGCAAAAGAAAGCTAACAGTTCTATGTTCCTGTTGCTTCGTATAGTGGGCTGGTATCTCTGATGAACTATGTAGCTTGTCTGTTTACAAGACATACTAATATCTATTTCATTTTTATTCGGATTGCGAGGGAATTGACCGTGGCCAATATGCTTGGCAATTAATCCGAAGTACGCCTGATCTGGTTTAGGAAAGTAAGGAAATTTAACTTCCAGGTCAATGATGTTATTTTAACCACCTTTCTTTCTCAGTCATGTTTCTGAGGCTAAATTTACTCTGCCCAAGACTGTGAGGTTATCCGCGCCTTCGTACCAAAGCAGGAAATTAAGTCCATTCCAACAATCAATGAGAAATACTCCTTGACATAAAAGTTGCGGGGTCCTAAAAGAGTCCTTTGGTAACCGTATGATGAATGTCTGCTGTCAAGATGTCTGTGATTTCACTTAACTTTGGCTCTCTATCACGGGAGTGATTGATATCTCAGTACTCAAAGATATGGAGAAGAAGGAGGAAAGGGGTCTGTAGGATATTGGAGAATTTAGCAAACAAATATGCCTTTGCAGGCGAGACCTAGTGTTTACAGTGCACTATGTCTTCTGGTATGGGCTAGAGAAATTTTGTTACTTTCAACGATCTATCTCCGTCTTATCCTTGGCTCTGACAATATGAAAGTGACTGAGGAATGACATTTCTTATGCAGCCAGTCCCTGTTATGAATGGTGTGAAAATGTTGCTCATACGGTCCAATCCCATTTCAGTGGGATTGGCGGACTGATATGCAATAACATCTGTCTCAGCGAGGAAAGCAACGGGAAACTATATCACTCCTCATTTCCCTTGTACGCCTCTCCAGTGATGCCTAGGCTACCTATGACAGCCAATAGTGGAGCTGTTGGGGATCTAACCAGCCTACGGTCTGAGGACGTAACATACATACACACCAAACAAATCGTGTAAAGTATATAGCCTCCCGTGAAGTTGTACACTTATGACAGAAAATGTGGCCGATTCCTGTAGATCAGAATAGCGTTTTCTCTTTCGTAATATTCAGAAGAAGGATGACATAAAATAAAATTAAGTTTCTATGCGACACCCTTTCATCTGCAAGTTCTTAGACAAGATTAAAAAAGGAACAGTATGATAATGAACAACATAATACACACCTGCACGGAAGAAAAAGAAATGTAAGATCTCTCCTGTGCAAAAAATACATCCGGAACGAAGAGCGATCATATCCATTGTGAGAAAATACCAGGATTGCAAGACCGGAGGACAAATGTATGTTTATTTAATGGTAGTGGCCTAATTCGTTCTTTGTTGTATGTTAATTTCTTCGTAGGAAGCAAAATCTTAATTTATATTGTGTATTATAATAGTTATTTTTATATACAGCAGGATAGCATAGTACCGTAGTAATTTGTTTCAGTCTCTTTTCATTTATTCAGTATGTTATATATTTTTATGTTAATTATGTATTTCACTGGTTAAGTGTAAGACAGGGACACGTGACCCTAACTTTGCCAGTTAAAATAAATCATATCTATCTATCTATCTACAAACTGGAAATCTATCCCTACTAGTGTGTTGTCGAGTGTAGTGGTGATGACGAAGAACAACAACAACAACAACAATAGCAACAACAACGATAAATCAGATAGGAGCTACTGATACCATAAATGTCAGTGTAATTATGTCACAATAAAAATAATTATTCCTTCCCTTTCATTTAAGTTAGACGAGCAAAGTTAACATAGAAGTGCCCTTTACGTCGTTACCAATATACAGCGACCCAAAGATATCAATGGCCAAAGAAAGTGTGACCCAAGAGTCCGGTACTCATACTTCTGTGACCCATGAATTATTTAACCGAAAGTATGGGACCGAAAACGCGTGTAATCATGGATAATATTCAGAGTGGCTCAAACGGAAGAAGCGCTGGCCTTTAGAGCCCAAGCTGCTAGTTCGACCCCGGCTGAATCTGTAATATTTGAAGGTTCTCAAATACGCCAGCCTCGTGTCGAGGGATCTACTGGCACCTAAAAGAACTCCCGTGGGACAAAATTCAGTCACTTCGGCGTCCTTGAAATCCGTAACAGTTATTTTTGGGACATAATACCATTATCATTACTAATGTTATAGATCCATCTAAGAACGTCAGAGTCAGTTTCCTTTTTCTGGTTGTTATAAGTCACACTAATACAGATAGAGGGCAGATTTCGGGGACAATGAGGGAAGAAAGGACTGGGACTTGGAAGGCTGTGGTCTTGGTACTCGTCATAATCGGATTATTAGTTATCTCAGTAACTTCACCATCTACACCGGAGTATAAGAGTATGATAAAGGTCGGTGGAAATCGAACCATCCAACTTTGGTAAATATGTTACCTACGATGACGGAAAGTAACCGAATTTGGACTCTGATGAGATGCTGTTATATTTTAATGCCCCCCCCCCCCCCCGCTACTTCAATATAAAGACTGCTCCAACGATTAGTTAACGGGATGTGGCACTCTATCAAGTTCTCCCTGGCGAAATTTAAACGTGCGACAGACACGCTGTAATCGACCTGGAGCCGACTTAGCTGGAAAGTTAAAAGAAATCCCGTTCCTTCACTCGGCGTTCAAACTGGGACAGAGAGAAAGTTCGACCACACTCACCCTCACAATTCACCAGCTGCCATCCACACTCACACCTGGGAATGATTGATCCTCTTTTCTACTATATGCACTATGACTAGAGACCCGATGTTTAGATTAGAAAGCAAAACCATTTCGCTAGTAGGAAGTGTCGTCCAGCGCGCTCTTCCGTAATGCAACGAGAGTAACAATTACTAAGGGTTCTAATAGGCCGTACTCCTGATGTTTATGCAAATCTCATCGCATAACTGTTGTTCGGGCTACCATATTACTTCCTACTCGCTTCAGTAAGTTGGCTAATAACCTATTACTGTATGTGCGACAAGTACGAAGAGGAAATTGCCAATGTTAACCGCATCATATTCGGTTGCACTAAATATCGACATGCACAAAGTGTGTTATATGAAAAACCGGCCCTTATTCATGGCCCTTTTCCTACCAGTATGGTATGATTACTAAGAAGATCTGATAACAACATTTACCTATTGCCCAACATTTACATATGACTGATATGAAGATCTAAATGAGACATTTATCGCCAATGTTTCCTTTTGCGTGTGCTGTGAAGTGAATAAAATGAATTGTAATTTCTTTGTATTGAGATGTTTCATCTGTTGAATGTATTGTTTTATATATGGTATGTAGTTTATGTATGTATACATGATAATTTCCTAGCTGCATGACTACTTGCCGAATGCAAGTATTGTTTAAACCTATTACTGTCTTAACAATCGGGCTCTGGTCATTACCATTAACTATAGATCACAGTATCCACAATACTATTTCATGAGTACTGATGTCTTATGGAATCAGATGCCAAAAACTTCCGAAAGGGTGAAGTTAACACGGAAGAAATTAATTGTTTCAAGAACGAACAACAGATTTCCCCTTATTTTCTTTTCACGTAAATTTGTATGGTTTTGGAAACGTGTTATCAAAACGTGAAATAATTAAAATAGAAATAATTTCTAGACAACATTTGCGACGAAAGTATTCCATATTTCATTTAAAAGAGGAAGGACCCTTGTAACTAGCAACAACAATATGATCTCGGTCGTCGATGATGCAATAGTGCTGCCATCTTGAGGTATTAAACAGACTTTCCACGCGGCTATCAGTTAGTGCAGCTCTGGAATCCGACGTGATATTACGACGCGTGAAGTGTGGTTTGATTTGTGTCAATGAATTCTACGCGTGTATGATTAAACAAAATCATACAGTGGACATTTGAGAAAACAGTATGTGAAGGAGTGCAAAAACGTTATTTATTCATTTAGTAAAATGCCGCAATATATGGACAATAAAAAGCTTCAACACTATAGAAAACTCCAAAACTGGGGAAACAGTCAACTACTTATCTTTCTGTATTTCCAAAATTTTGCCTCGGTTTAGTGACTTTCCATGTTGCATACGGTCTCTCCTAAAGACGACAATACAAAACATGAGCTGTTAGTGTCACCGTTATCTGGACTGCTGTAATACGAGGTAGTGATTATGAATTTCTTTGTATTGGCCTACCGCCCTGTATATGGAATGGCTATGTTTTATTGGACATGAAAATTAGAAAATTAGAAATTACTACATTACAGTCTACAAATCTAATAGCATTGTTGTATATTTGTATCAGAGTAAATAATGTTTATAAACAATGTGCCATTGTTAAGGATATCTTCCTGTCTCTCAGTCAGATAACAATGTTCTCAGCTATATTGGTACCTACAACGCTGGAACTCTCTCAAATCACAACAATTGCCTTTAAAAATATACTAAGACAACAGCTACAAGCCTCAGAGTAGTTAAACAATATCGAAACTCCAAAATACATACGGTCCTACCTCCAAATGGGAAAGTAGGTTTATCTGGGTTGCTTGAAGTTTGGAAACGACTGACTTACGGCGAACAGTGAGTAAGGAACACCTGATGCTTTTCTCCAGGCCAACTGACCAAGGGCCTACATTTAATTTCGCATGCATCACGCTGGTCAACGCGGCAGGACATTTGAAAATCCATAGTTCATCATGTTGTACATGTAAAACTACTGGGGTGTATATCCTCAGTGTCCACCTGAAAAGATTACTTTTCTCAGTAAGCCTACTGTAAGAGATCTCAGTATTTACAAAAACTAAACGTGGTACTGACAAGTTCGTGGAGAGGTTGCATTCGCGATATGAGGTCATACATTTTTGTTCTTATTGTAATTCTCTGATTATAAATGGAGTTCATATTTCTTTGTAAGTACATTCCTGAGTATTCCAATAGCTCAGACATGCTCTTTTTTAACGCTTTCCGAGCTAGCTCACAGAACGTGAGATCGTTAGGGAAAACTGAATACAGGACGATTCTTTCACACATGCCTATATCGACTTGAGTCAAGCAGTGGAGGGGTTCTTCACGTTCTTCCATGTTTCCCTGGCAATGAAGCATTTATTGTATCTAATAGTTTGACATATTGCGATCTCAGTGTTGTGTTGATTTCTACAATTTTGGTCCTCACAAGAGCGGAGAAGGTGTTTATCGTTGAATGTTATTTCCGATCAGAACGAGTGGGGCGTCAGAATGGGCCGAGTTTGCTTCTCGTTAAGGAAGAGTTCTAGGAGAAATTTAATAAGGAGGCACCAAATAATAGAACAATGTTAGATGTCGTTAACAAGTTTCATAATACGGGATCTGATGTCAACCAAAGAGCACCCAAGAATCTTCACCATAAACGAGAACCATGGAGGACTTCTTCATCAGGTGTTACAATCCCCCATCGCTGAAACTCGGTTCAAACGCTAGTTCTGTATGGCGGATGTTTAATCAGCTTGGTGGATTTCCATACCGTATTCCAGTTTCTCACCGTCTAACAAAGAGACCAGCGAGCCCAATTAGAGTATTGAAGTAGAGTGTTACCCTTGCCTTATGAGGATACAGATTCTGTAACATATGATTTTCAGATGGAAACAATATTTACATCGAGGCTACACCAGTCGACAAAGCACTCGTTTTTAAGGGGGATTGAACGACCTGATGCTACACTGAAATTACTATAGGGTGAGCGGGTTGCACTTTGGTGCGGTGTGCCCAGTTACGGAACTCCAATTCCGTACACTTCTTGCTCCCCGGATCTCATGGCCCCAGATACCTACAGTTAGGGCATGCTGAAAGAATAAATTTTCAAGGCAGATGATCCTCTTACTAGTATTCCAGACATATGTTGCCTTCTCACAACAACCCTTGTTCATATGTTCAACAATCTTAAGAAACGTTATGACACAATGTTTGGCATATAATGGTATATGTCTTGACCACATTCTATATCAGGAAACAAACAGGTCCCATAGTGCTACAACCCTGATAAGTTTTAGAAAAGAAATGGACCGCTGCTCAGTCTGAAGGCCTGCAGATTACGAGGTAACGCAGAGTCAGTGCGATCCCTTCGGCCATTATTCTTGGCTTTCTTGACCGGAGTGAACATATCACCGTCAGATAAATCCTCAGTTATTGAAATCAAGTAGGCTGTGTTGGCTTCCAACCAGACCTCAGATGCAGGTAAAAATCCCTGATCCGGCCGAGAATCAAACCCGGGGCGCCCGGGTGAGAAGCACCTAGACCACTGTACCAACGCAATTAAGTAACTTTCCAGTGTTGCTTATTTTGGCGCGTACGGTATATCGAGTTCACTTGTACAATGAGATGAACTGTAGTCGGAAACTAGATCACGTTTGTAGAAAACACTCAGTAATGCTCGGACACAAAAACCGATTGTTTCAAAGTGACTCACCTGCGATTGGCAAGCACCTTTCTTTCTTGCTTACGGAATAGTTTCTAGAAGTTTACTTCAACTTTTGGAACTCGTGTGAAGTGGAAGTCTCCAGACAATACCGACTTTGTGACTTTACAATAGGTGTCAGCTGCACGGAGGACGCCGTAGAGACTCACTGAATTTGTCGAACGGTATAAACTAGGCAGTTGTGTTGGGATTTATTCCTTCCGTTAACCTACTGCTATAAACCGACAAAAATCCTGTCAGCGTGAATAACGAACTAAGTGACTACGGTAGCTCTGGAATTCTTAACAAGATGGTCAGTTCAGTTTCTTGATATTGGCACTGCATTAACTTCGTTTTTCGACAGCAGTGGGAAAGGAGTGGGCTTTTATGGACTTTCATCGAGCCGTGCGGTTAGGGTCACGGAGGTGTGGGCTTGCGTTCGGGGAATAGTGGGCTCGAACCCTACCGTTAGTAGCCCTGAAGATGGTTTTAAGTGGTTTTCCATTTTCACACCAAGCAAATGCTTGATCTGTACCTTAAAAATTAAGATCACGACGGCTACTTTCCCAATCCTAGCCCTTTCCCTTCCTTCAGTTGACAAAAACCTTCGATGTGTTGATGCAACGTCAAACAAGAAGAAAAAATCTGGAATTTCATCGGTCTGTAAATAAGCAAGCTTATATTCACATGACCTAAACTACGTAGGAAACTTTTCTTTTTCTGATAACGATACATTATACTACCCACTCGATCACTAACTGTACAAATTCGAGCAACTGTTGCACCCAACATTACGTGACAAACAACAAGTATTCGTTTGTATGAAGTTCAATAACAGGCTCGTGGCATTATAGAAAATGATCCATGTCGCCATGTTGTTGGACGTAAATCGTTGTACCTTTTTTTGTGCACATTTATTGACTAAACGGTTTATATCGATTTATTATTCATACAATTTCCGAAGGAATAGTGTCAGAAATATTCATAATTATATTTGCGAAGTATATGAGCAATTTGAATAAACTGAATAAGAACCATAAATCGTACACTATATCATAATCTAAATAACTTGATCATGTCCTTGGTATTTCGTTCAATGAAATAAGTTAATTTGAAATACAGTACGCCGGCGAATATGAAAAATCGTGGAACACAACAACAGATAAGAGAACATTATTTCTCCTTGTAAAGAAACTATAAAATAAAATATATAATAAAAATTACCACAAACTCGTTAATATTTTAGAAAATGTGCACATTAGAAGTCATTTGAAACTGATACGTAGCAGGAAACACTCGTTCATAATACATAATCGTCAATATCCACATACACACAACATACCAGAACAACGCACAAAAGGACTGAGTCACAAGATTATTTGTTACAAAAGTACTACAATGTGTGGATCTGGTATCGGCCGCTCAGCTTAATTCACAGCCTTCTTCGATGCACCACTGTAGAAGACATAAACTGCGCCCAACATTATGACTCTCAGAGGCAGAAGCAATCAATGGAATTATAGCCAAAGACTTCACTATGCTGGAAGAAACTCAATAGCATTTCTAATGTGAGAAAGATCATGGAGATAGTGATGGGGAATTAAAAATCTGTTATGTATGGCTATACACGTAATGTAAAGAGCTTATATGGGAGGTCAGAGAATTACCGACGTGAATCACAAAACTTTCTAGACAGGTGAAGCTAAGACATATGTGAGGTAATACTCTACGTAATCGCCCGCAGCACACGTTAAACTAAACTACACTAAATTAAAATTTCTGGAGAGCGCGCACATTCAAATTTTGCGGAAATCAGGTTAATATTACTCTCTAGTAATGTAGTTATTAATTAATTATTGTGTTGAATTTTAGCAACGATTCTGAATGTGCTCTGAGTGCCGTCATTACCCGCTGCTTGGGTAAGAATCAGCTGCCCTAGTGTTTATGCTTTCTCATAACACATTAGTATATCGTCGAAGAAGAAATTTATACTCACTCAAAAGAAGAATGATTATTTTATGGTATTGTATGTCATAATTATATACTAAAGGCTAAGCCTTGTTGCTGCAACCATTCTCCTCTCAGTCCTGCTTTACTCTTCACTTCCTTGTAGTCTTTATATCACATCAAATTTCTCACATCCTCGAAGTACGTCTTCCTTGCTCTTCTTCTTCCCCTCATTTCTTAGTATTTTTCCTTGAAAGACGTTAACTAGGAAGTCATTATGACTCAGGATATGACCTACAAGTTCTGTAGTGTTTCGTCTTACTCTTTGTATTATTGATCACTACGTTTTATTAATTTGACTCTGTTTTAGTTTGTGTACGTCTATTTTAATGTGTTTTTAATAGTAATTTGCATGATATGTTATTGAATTTTAAAGCAATGTCTAATTTTACCATAACCTATCATCTTAAATTTTACCGAAAATAAGGCACTGATGATTTTAATTTCACCATTGCTATTCTTCTTCATTTCTTTTAAATTCTAGTCAGTGGATATATTTTAAAGTTTTAATTATCATATCATGTCGTCCAGCTCGTACCCTTAGGGGCCGATGACCATGGCTGTTAGGCCCCTTTAAACAACAACTACCGGGCGAGTTGGCCGTGCGGTTAGGAGCGCGCAGCTGGGAGTTTGCATCCGGGAGATAGTGGGTTCGAATCCCAATGTCGGCAGTCCTGAAAATAGTTTTCCGTGGTTTCCCATTTGCACACCAGGCACATGCTCGGGCTGTACCTTAATTAAAGCCAAGGCTGCTTTCTTCCAACCCCTAGCCCCTTCTGTACCATCGTCACCATAAGACCTATATGTGTCGGTGAGACGTAAAGCCACTAGCAGAAAAACAACAAACATCAACATCATCTTTCCATATCCTTTATAAGTCTCCGTTACTCGTTGACTTCCTTTAGAAAATCCTGATTCGCCTTTTTCTCCCTCGTCCAGCATATCCTCGTCATTTTCCTCCAAATCCATATTTCAGCTGCTTCCCATGAATCTATCTCCCTTTTGCCGATAGTCCAGCTCTCACAACCATAAAGTAGTACACTTCAAACAAAGGATTTTACAAGAGCTTTTCCTGTTTCTAAACTTATATGGGTATTTGTTAAAAGACTTGTTTTATTTTGAAGGGCCTGTTTAGCAAATGCTATTTTTCACTTGATTTCCTTGGTGCATCTATTGTCTTCAGTTATAATGCTTCCTAAGCAACAGAAATGTGGCACTTATACTATTTTCAGTTATAATGTTTCCTAAGCAACAGAAATGTGGCACTTATACTATTTTAAGTTGTAATGCTTCCTAAGCAACAGAAATGTAGCATTTATACTATTTTCAGTTGTAATGCTTCCTAACCAACGGAAATGTGTCACTTATACTATTTTCAGTTATAATGCTTCCTAAGCAACGGAAATGTGGCACTTATACTATTTTCAGTTATAATGCTTCCTAAGCAACAGAACTGTGGCACTTATACTACTTTCAGTTATAATGTTTCCTAAGCAACGGAAATGTGGCACTTATACTATTTTGGAATTTCCTTTGCTTAGCTTGTATTAAATTCCCTCTCATCTTTGCTCACAACTAAAATGTTGGTTTTCATACTATTGATTTTAAGTTTGTAATGTTTTAATGTATCACACAGAGTAGTCAATATTTTATTTAATTCATTTCTAAAGTCTGCTACTGTGGAAATTATGATAAAATATTAAATGCGAGGAGCAGACTTGATTTAATTATGATCAAAATATAATTCACCCCCGATGTTGATGCAAATCCTGTGGATACCCAAAACGAACAGTATACCTGTAGGTTCAGTTATTTCTGGGAAAATTGTACCGGTTAGGAACTCTCACAGTACCAGGCGCTCATTTTATTGTACAGCGACTGCACATGACATTTGGTAGCATTGGACGTTCCGTCTTTCTTGTGATTTTTTTGGGTGTGCATGTTGAAGAAATTGTTTCATGTGTTGTCCATATCACCTTATTATTGGATGTATTTTCTGCCAGAGTATGATACATCCATTCAAAGTGAAACAAACAGGAGCCATCCATTGTATCCTGTATCTATTTCATCAGGTAGACCAACATGTGTCCCTTTTCTATGTCCTCACAAAATACATGTCGTGCTGCAGATATGGTCTTTCAGTGTTTGTTTGGAGACATTGTAAGCGGTGCGTACTCCAATTTACGATCGCTGTTTAAGGGTCAACTTGTGGTTGCAACATTTCACACTTGACAGATGTTACTTTGGACACATCAGGTGGCGGTGGTGATTATTGTTTTAAGAGGAAGTACAACTAGGCAACCATCCTCTATATGACGCTAATCAGAGGGAAAAATGGAAGGGGTCCGAAACTTCGTAAAACGAAGGTATCGGCCAAAGGAAGTCAAGGTCCGCGAAGGGCATGAAAATGAAAGACTCCCTAGCCCTCGCAAACCTAATAGCGTTGGGGTCGGAAAAGAACAAGAGTTGACCAAGGGAGGTCGGATAGGATAGATTAAAGTGAGGAGCCTGGCACAAGTAAGTGGAAGCAATGCCAGGACTCAGCTAAGGGCCCCGTGGTCACCAACCCACGCTCCAATGTTCAGAGCCCCTGGGGCCCCTTTTAGTCGCCTCTTACGACAGGCAGGGGATACCGTGGGTGTTATTCTACCGCCCCCACCCACAGGGTGATTGGACACATCACCGTTATATTATATTATATTATATTATATTATATTATATTATATTATATTATATTATATTATATTATATTATATTATATTATATTATATTATATTATATTATATTATATTATATATTATTAATTTTCCTACCGCTTTCCCACACCTGTGGGGTCGCGGTTGCGAAGGGTCTTCGGCCGTAAAACAGGGCCAAAGCCACATGTGCGACCCAGTTCGCATATAAACTCACACATAAACATGCGCACGCCCCGCTGAGGCACTCAGTCTTGGCTCAGCAACCGCTGAGAATGGAGCTCACGTTAGATGTCACCGCCAAGTGCAAAATGCGCGCAGTTATTCGGTTTTTGAATGCAAAAGGCACTGAACCGATTGAAATCCATCGCCAATTGACGGAAGTGTATGGTGAGTCGTGCATGAATTTCAAATATTCTCGCAAATGGTGTAGAGAGTTTGCAGCCAGTCGGACTGAAATTCTCGACGAAAGAACAAAGGAGCAGGAGACCGCCAATTTCCCTCGAGACAGTAGTGAAGGTTGAGCAAAACATGCGTGAAGATGGGCAGATCACCCTGGATGATCTCTGCACATTGGTTCCTGAGGTTTCCCGAAGCGCTGCTCACAACTTCCTGAACAGCATGGTGGCGAGCTGGTATGAAATGGGCAAACAAAAACTGTGACAGCGTCTACAAAAATGTATCGACCGAAATGATGATTATGTAGAAAAGGCTCAAGCTAAATGTTAAAGCTGTAAAATGATGTAAACCATTGCAGAAATGAACATGTCTTTGTATTTAAAAAATAATATACCTTATTTTTTGCATTAACTTCGTAGCATCTCCTACAGTGATCCTTGTACCATCAGAACTGGGGCTGGTATGTCAGAGTATACAGACTGGCGAGGCCTGCCACATATCTACGTGGGCTGTGCCGACAGACTCACATAGCGCAGCGCTGTCTTTTCGAGTCCAATGTGATGAATTCGATTCCGGTTCAGTCCGATGATATTGGAAGGGGCTGCTTAGACGAGGTGGTAAAAGCTTGCTCGTTTCATCCGGAAGGGCGTGGTTGTTATTCTCCATAAAAAGGGCAGAAACTAGAAACAACATTAAATTTCCGCTTCTGTGTAGGTGCATGGAACTGCGGGTCAGTGAGTCATCACATAGAATGAGTACCAGGTAAATTCGTGAGGGAAATGGTGGCCGAACACTGAGGTAACCACACAGTCCCTTGTAGCTCCGAGGTTACGTGTAGGGGAAGCCCTTACATTTTACTCCTCCATAGACCATCATGACCCGTGCGATATTTGAAGGCGCTCAAATACGCCAATTTCACGTCGGTAGATTTGCCTGTACGGAAAAGAACACCTGCGTGACCAAATGGCGTACTGTAGTGTAAGAGCTTGAGCACAGTTTTACATAGTTTCATTCCGTTCAAATGACAAGGTTTTATTTTTAATTTTATTTTTTACAATTGGCTTTACGCCGCACCGACACAGATTGGTCTTATGGCGACGATGGAGCAGAAAATGGTTAGGAGTGGAGAGGAAGCGACCATAGCTTTAATTAAGATACAGCCTCAGCATTTGCCCTCTGTAAACATGGGAAACTACGGATAACCATCTTCAGGGCTGCCGACAGTAGGGTTCAATGCCACTATTTCCCGAATGCGCGCCCCTAACTGCACGCCCAACTCGCTCGGTGACGACTTTAGTCATTCTCTACAAAGCCGTAGTCGGGGAGGTTATCAGGTAGATACTAATCACATACTCCATGTCATAGAATGAGAAGAGGCACGCTATTATCAGCAAAGTATTGAGTGAATAATTAAGTAGAACGAGCTAGAAATATTACATTGCCATTGACATGTGACCGAACAAATTCTCGTTCGGAATCTACTCTACTTAATATTTTTACCTGATCCATGCAATAAAAATCCTCGACCAAACCGGCAATCTAACCTGGAATCAACTAAACCAAATACCATTCCAAAAACATTCAGCCAAAGAGGTAGATGTGCATTTGGTCCAGTTTTATGGCCGGATGCCCTTCCTAACGCCAAGGCTTTGTACAGGGATTTATTAAATATTGAGTGATTTTGTGGTGGTTTGTGGTGTAATATCCTATATAGCTTATGGAGAAAAGTGTAATAAGATGAGCACGAAGTCCCCCAGCCACAGGAGTTAATCAGATGCAGTTAAAATACTTGGCCAGATCGGGAATCAAACCTCGCGTCCTCTGAACCGAAGGCAGTACCCTAATCATTCAGCAAAAGAGTCGGGCAATAATAATTGTACCGGGCGGTACACCTCCGCGCCGCTAATTCAAACATTGCGCCAGTTGAAACTCCTCTACTGGCGGAAGCCTGAACTTTAACTACCATGTCAATTCTCAAGTTTCTCAGAAGATGCCCCTACTTGTAAATTTTGAAGTGTTCTGAACTATGTCAATTTCGATTCATTGTTGTTTTCTCTGTAGCAAGAAGTGTGAACATTCTCTTCTAGATGACACTACTTACGAACTACTATTGTGCACCCTAGTGCGAAGTGAGGGAACCCTTTTTTGAAGAAATTTAGTATTTATAAGTTTGTTCCTTATTAAATTTCTTTCAGCTTGTGTTTAAGTTGGCAACGTTAACCCTTTCATTCTGCCAGTTTTGAAACTGACCAATCATAAATTTCTGTAATTAATTTACCACCAATCCTGGTTTTCTTCTTCAATTCTGACATGTAATCTTTTGGTCGTTCAATAAAAGGCTTGTGGGCGGGTGTTCTCATTCATGAAAGGTCTCGAATGTTCCGCGAGGGTATATAAACTGCTGATTTTCGGGTCTCCGCGCCACTTCAGTAACACTTATCATTGTGTAAATTATGTAGCAGGGGGCGGGAAGCACCTCTTTCTTCGGGCAGCAGTTCATCCATAAGGTAATGGCCTTTTAATAACTTCTTTTCTTGCCAGCTCAGCAGTTTAACTCTCGGGGCTGGTTAGATACCTTTTAGCATGTAACTTTCCTCTAAAATGTAATAGACTCTTGGTATAAATTCTATCTCCTTAAACTACAAACTGGGATAGAGAGTGCCTAACCCTCTCGAGCTCCATTTCATGTTGTTTTTGAGGTGACTACGTTTTCTCAACCATTTTTCTTCGTTTCGTAATGTAATAGTTTTCCTATCGTGTCACCTCTTTAGTATGGGATTAGCCCTTGCATATGCGGCCTAGTGCCCAGTAGGTTTTAATAAAGTGTATTAGGAGTGCAGTTTCGCCTCCTCTAAAGTTGGTATTTTGGAGGCCATGTAATTGACCTGTTTCTTCACTTAATAGGCCTCAGTAGGTTGGGTATTTTTACCCCTGTTTTCATGTGTTGGAGGTCAGCTTGAAAGTTGAGTTTGGTGTGGCCTTTGATAGGCTGGAACTTTGAGAGCGGGTTGCTCTTTCAAAAAAGGTTTCTGTGTGCCTCGAGGAGGCGTTACTGTGTAATTGGGAGTAAGTGCCCCCGGGCATGATAGGGGTTTTCTGCCCCTTTTGTTGAATCTTGTATATTCGAGTACAGTTGGGCTAATTGCTCAAGAATTGTGTGTCTGGGTCTCAGAGCCCAAATCCTGTAACTACCGTAATTGTACATTCTTGATGGTTGATAGGCTACTGTGTACCTGTTATATTTGTTATTTATTGATCTTGAAAGAAAATATAACCTTGTTAAATTTTAAATTAACTTTAATTTCGTAGATTGAGACCTATTCATCCCAGCACCTTCTTTCACCTCTAACTACCACGGATAACTCCGTAACAATAATAATATTGATTAATAATATGAATACAAATACTGTACTGTACTTGGCAAATTTATACAGTCCTGTTTATTGCATTCACTACGGTTGGTCAGTTTACTTCAGGTCTTCCCGGCTAATAGGTAGACAATGTAATTCATTTTTGTATGTCTTAAAATCATAGAACAGAAACCGTGGAAACAACACACAATACAAGAGCAAGTTTGTGTACCGATTTCAGAACTCAGTTCAACCAGAACAAAGTTTCGTTGAAAGGCCAAGTGGTCCAGAATAACCTGGGTAATGGGAAATGCTGTGCTTTTTTTCTCCCATATCACAGTCGGGTTTCATCAGCATGTTGTGCACGTTGTGTATCGCCATCAGGATCAGCTTATGAGAAGATAATATAATTCTGGCCACTGCTCGGCTCAATATCAGGCCCAGCTAGTCCATTACCAACCCGGCTGCAACTTTCAATGTTCGACGAAATTTTCTCTTCGGTATGAAGTACACGAAAACCCGCTGGTGACGCGGAAGATTAACAACGGTAATATTTGACTATACTAACCTAAGATGAGCAACAATGCTTCGCTATTAATCTCCATTCGACGTGTAATGATGTTCAAAACTACAGGAGTGTCAGTAAATTTATCGATATAGAAAAAGCACTGTTTTTCTCCGATCTCAGTTTTCATACCATAGTGCGGTCATCGGTGCGAACTGTATCATACATGTGGACTTGGCTTTTGTGGAATGATATATTCACTGTACGGTTTTTCGGTGGTGAATTGCAGTGTATTGTATTGCGCGTATTTGAAAAGGGCGAGCGTTGGGCCAAACACCCAGTCTCCGTGTCAAGAGAGTCAAAAAGACGTAGCTAAAATCCCCGACCACCCGACCGAGAATTGAACCTGGTCCCTTTAATACGAAGAGCACGACGCTAACCGGGCATCAATAAATAGTAATAATAATAAAATAATAATAATAATAATAATAATAATAAAATAAGGGTACCGCCTCCAAATCCCGAAGTCCACAGAAAAATGATCTAATATTGCGGCAGACCTCTGGAAAAGGCTAAAATTTTATGGATATGTTATGAGGCTTCTAGAAACCAGACTAACCCACCAAGTTCTTGAAAGAGTTGATAAACTGAAGAATTTCCCTTGGATACAACAAACAAAAGCGGACATAAAGAACGCACAAATTCAGCCTGAAGAAATTTTGAAACAATATATAGAAAGAAAATTGACAAGTGTGAAGTGACTCCAGAAAATGTAACAAAAAGAGCAGGTATCAAGTGGACGGAAGAAAGGAAGAGGATCTTTAGTCAACATACGAAAGCATCCTGGATCCACTGCAAACGAAATCATAAAGCTTCATGTGTTCCGAAAGGGACCATTCACGCATAATAATAATAATAATAATAATAATAATAATAATAATAATAATAATAATAATAATAATTTCATTAGAGACTGTCATGCCTTTCATATTCAGGGCTGCTGACAGTGGGGTTCGAACCGATAATCTGCCGAATGCAAGCTGATAACTACGTGACCCAAACCGCACAGTCACTTGCTTGGTCCTATTGTTCTCCTAGGTAACCTACCCTAACGGCAGATTGTGCTGAAAGCCTGTAGTCTAATACCTTGAAAATTGAAAATAGGTGCAATGAGTATGATATAAAATTACCTTTTCCTTGACTAATGTGTAATAAATAATTCCGTAGAGCTATTGCTAGCCTGCCACAGCCCTTGTAAGGCAGACCCTCCAATGTGGGTGGGTGGAATCGGATGTGCATTGGAAACTGTGGGTTAGTGTTGTGTGTGATATGTGAGTTGAATTTCCTCTTCTTCCGCTGATTTACACGTACAGTGGAGGTGTCGTGGGTTCGAATTGTTTCGCACATGTTATCTTGGCTCTTTTACACCCGGATGTCCTTCCTGACTCCAATCCTCTGTGGTCGAATATATTCACCTATAGGTTTTTCTGCAGTGGCAAGTAACGTAGTGTGTTGTGTGTAAACGCTAACATGTGTTTTACGACAAGTACAAACCTCCAGTCCGAAGTCAGGGAAATAAGCTTGACGCGGCTGAAATCCGTGACTCGTCCAGGAATTAATCCCGGAATGGCCTGAACCGAAGATACTGACCATTCAGCCAAGGATTCATACAATAACTAATAATCGTAATAGTAATAATAATCATCGATGAAGGTGAAATTGTGACTGATATTTTATAGTTAGTCTTTTACAACTACAACTTATTTGTGACATGTAAGATGAATGTCAGATAGTCACAGTGATTACCAGAGGCTGCACTGATAAGTAAAGGAAAGCAAGGCGTGCTTAACAAAGGAAGATGACTCCAGAAATAAAGAAATGGAAGTAGAAATTGATGAGTTCCTTTTCCCTGAAGACAGAGTGACACCACAAAGGAATGATTACTGCCGCCAGAAAGATAAGAGATGACATGAAGGAGCTTGCCAGACAGGAAGACATGTACTTCAGTTTGAATACTACATTTATAAACGGATTTCACACGTATCGAGAGTACCAAATAATTTGCTAGTAGTTAAATAAGGTTACTTCCTAATACTTAACTTTCTTCCTATTTACACCTGTCGTCCATTTCTCACCTCGGAAAATCTAAAACATTAACGTTGCTTGTTTGCAAAGATCCTATTTGCGTGCGTATTCTGGTCGCAGCTCCATTTCTTCGAGGTCTTTGTCGAGGTTCCCTGCTTTTATGTCTCGTCAAAAACGTATCCCGAACTTTTCAACACAGACTTTCTAGCACAGGGTTGAGCCGTTATGCCTGCGCGCTCATTATGTTGTTCATAAGCATTAATTGGGGCCAGTTCGGAAAGTCACGAAATCCAAATGTGAATTGTATGAATAGGTTAGCGGCAAGCCGAGGAGGGGGAGAGACAGCTACGTAAAAAGGAAGGACAGACGAAAAACACGACAATACCGCACATACACCTGTCCCTACCCGTCATAAACCATTGCTAAGAAAGTGTACAGGCGAAAGAGCGTATTGCTTGCCCGGCGAAACAACACGTCGCAGGAGACGAAGCCTGGACCTATTGGATATGCTTGAGAAAAGGGTGAGCAAAAACACAAGATTTGTAAATAACTCAAGAAGAGTGTCATAAAAAATAAACAAACCTTGAGAGAAAACCGAAGATTCGAAAGTCTAAAGGACGGAAAGGAGAACAAAAGGACAGATCACCGGGCGAGTTGGCCGTGCGGTGAGGAGAGCGCAGCTGTGAGCTCGCATCAGGGAGACAGTGGGTTCGAACCCCACTGTCGGCAGCCCTGAAGATGTTTTTATGCGGTTTCCCATTTTCACACCAGGAAAATGCTGGGGCTGTACCTTAAGACCACGGCTGCTTCCTTCCCATTCCTAGGCCTTTCCTCTCCTATCGTCGCCATAAGACCTATCTGTGTCGGTGCGACGTAAAACAAATAGCAAAAAAGGGCACACTGAAGCCAGACCCGGTAGAATGACGCCAAGGGAGGGGGGGGGGGTTGAATTTGGGGACCAAACCACCCAAAAGTGAAGCCAGGAACAATGAGCGATAGCACGGGAAGAAGGATTGAAATATGATTGGAAGAGAATCCGGGAGGTGAATCTGGGAATCGGAGCACGGAGGAGGATTATCGTTTGTTTTATCTGTCTATCAGTAACTTTTACCGGTCTGTTAGCAGTCGAGTACTACATTTGATATCCAGTGGAGACTTTAACTATATATAATCCTCATCGCACAGTTGAACTTTGGGAGAGAACTTCTTCAAACATAGGACGCGTGCTAACTGAATGTCTCATTTTCCTGACTGAGTCGCGCGATCGTAATATGTAGGCCTACTTATACGGTAGTGCCACAGTGTTAGAGTGTACGCGCATGTGTGAAAGACCTGAAAAAATCGACGAGTGCAAGTCCAGAACAAAAAAACATGACAATACGCGAGCGCGCGGAAGTTGAAGTGCTGAGTTCGATTCCGATGTTACAGAACGAGTGACGGAGTGCGAGTGTGTTCTGTCGGAGATGCCGTAATTCCTGAACTATGTGTACGCAGAGACATATCGAACTAGCGGGTAAATTGACCCTAGCCAGAAGTAACATATAATAATCATCACGTAGCCATAAACTTTTTATAGCTAAGTCAAATAGCTAACGAGCACAAATTTGCCTATAAATGTTACTAGGCTACCAATCAGTTAGCAGTGAACGAGATTCAGCATAGCCTTCCAGTTCCAGCAGCTCCAGAGAAGATTCGCGAGTTTGGAACGAGACGTCAGGACCAGGATTTTGGAGAACAAGTATCTGGAACTTCATCCGACTTTGAAGATGAACGAACAAAACAGCATAGGGCCATCCAAACTGAGACCCACTGTTATCTGAGATGAGTAGCTTTTTAAATTCCTAACAATGTAATACTTTACCTAGTTAATTAGAGGGGTTTTCTTGTACTTAGTGGTAATAATTAAATAATTTATTCGATCAATTCTTATTGATTTATTCACTAAAGATAATGATAATGGGGTCCGTGAATCGTATTCATTTCATCCCCATTTCATTTTATTTGTGGGATACAGTAAAGTAACAAGCATGCCATTTGAAGTAATTGTATATAAGGGATTGTTATTATTCATATTAATCAGTAAACTTAAAGGACGAAGGCAAATGCAAAGTAAGCATATCAGCCTCTAAGATCATGTCAGGTCTAGCGTATTTGAGTAGTTGCATGTTCAGTGTTATGAATATAAGCATAGATGTGAAAGCCATTCAGTGAGTGTGATTTTGAATGAAATGGTTGCCATTTTCATTCATTGGTGTTGAGACGCGTCGTTGAAAACCTTGTGTGTTCAAACTGTAAAAAGGGTCAGTGTGAATTTATATTAGATATGAATCTCAGGCTTAATTTGAAATCAGTTGAAAGCGGTAGATTGTGGTTAAATAATTTATTACTGCCAACAACTAGACAGTCGAGGAATCATCGAAAGAAGTCAATCAGTTAGGTCGAAAGAGGTCTTGTGATAGAATCGTCATTTATATGCTATGAGAAAGTAGACCTAATAATGTGGTTCAAGTAGGACTGTGGAATTATTTTATTGTAATTTCATATAGGAATTCGATAGAGAGCCGTTAGTGCCATGAATAGACAATTACTTGACAGACTTGGGGACAGTAATAATGATGTTTCGCAGCATGAAGGTGGGGACGTGGTTGCTTGCGTCTTAGATATGCGCGATTTGAATCTTCGAGAGGAATTATTGAATTAGATTAGTCTGTGATCTCCGCATGTAATGGACATAGGGATCGTATAACGAGAGAAATATAGCCCCAAGGATTGTTTTAGATAGTAGCCTATATGCAGGGAATATCCACAGTATTTACATATACATGTGTATGTGAGTAACCATAGCCGTTCCAATCCTTTGCACCAGATTAGAAACGACGACGCACAATTAGGAAATCAGTAGAGGAGATTAATGAGAGGGCGTAAATTGAGATTCAAAGACAGTTAATCAACGTCGGTATGCTTGAGAAACGATGAACTTAGAATGGTGGAGGTCTCTCTTGGTCAATGTGTTTTCTTTTGTGTGTGGTTGTGAGATTGACATGATGTTGCAAGTAGTGTGCTACTGGCCGATTTATTGATTTGATTTGTTGCAAATATGTGTTTCACTGTGGTGAATTGAAATGCACGTGAGGGTTTTATGTGATTGTATGTAATTTTATTGTGTGTGTAATTATTTATTGCGATTCACGTACGATTATTAAGATAAGTGTAGGCTAAGTGATAATGCCCCCTAAATAATTACATAAAGACGGTTAGGAAATCACCACAGTGTCTGCGAAAATAAAATTTTAAGCTACTAATTTCTTACGAATGAAATACAAGTTACCCATGATTAAATCGCAGGTGTAGTTTGGTTATACTCGCGTTATGAGATTCTGAACTGATAAGCGTTTCTACGTTGGGTTGAGCGTGTTGATGGACTCGTGAAAATCTCTTGACATAACGTAAATTTATTTGTGTGGGTTTTGTTTTGTCTTTTTTTATTTTAATTTTATTGAGTTCGATAATTTTGTGGTTTCATGTCTGTTTACTTGAATGAACTTAGTAATTAATTGAACCGATTGTCGCCCATTATATAAATAGATAGCTTCACCCGATATCAAGGCCGGTCTGTCGAAGTATATGTTCCCCGAAATTTGTATTAGCGGTAAAATTTTAGACTTTTCGTAGAGAGTTAGGACCGAATACGCCTGAGTGACTGGCTACTTGGAGCATCACCAGATTTTGGTGGCGATATGGAGACATGGTTATTTTGTTACAGAGGACTTCATGTTACACACTTATTTTGTAACTGCAGTCTTTAGGTATACTTCAATCACTTTCCGGTATTTTTATCACGTGATTTTATTTTATACCTGTCAGTGAGATACAATTTTATGTATAGGTACTTGAGGAACGTGCAAGGATTTTTTATTTGCACGGAATTTGGAATTCGGTAAACTTGCGGCCGCGTACTCGTAGACAGCCGATAATTCTCTCCTAGTTTCTGTGCTCCTCGTATATTGCTGCGACCCGTTCAACTTTTTTTGTCAAGAGCTGTGTATTTCTTTTTCTTTATGGGTGATTATCCTCTTTGAAGTCTTTCAGTATGGTGACCTATCTCAGCGTTTTCTTTGAACAATTATTCAGGCAAACGGTAAAGTGAAAGGCAATTTTGACCAATCATCCGGTTTATTCTATTGTTCCAAACTTCGCAGGTATTTGGTTGTACATGCAAGCACAGAAATGGTGTCCCGACGTAAACAATCAACACTGCCCCACTCCAGTACTGAAAGGTGGCGAGGGAGTGGAGGGGTAGTGTCGAAGGCCACTCCAGTACCGAGAAAGAGGGGAGGGAGTGAACGGGTAGTGCTGAAGGCAGGGTGTGTGTATTGCTATACATCCACCACTGTGCCCATTTCAATCACAACAGTCTTGTAGCGGGCTGTCTACCTGCAGCAATGCTTTAAGCGTGGAGGTGGGGGTATACCATGCTTTGTTTATACCGGGACACCATTTCTGTGCTCGCATGTACGTGGAAGCTATGAAATGACTCAGTCGTAGCAATTCCATGTGCTAGTAAACATTGGTGATTTTCTGCATCGACCATGACGTCTCCAAAGAACATAGTAAATTTCTTGATAAATACAAATTCCTCGTAGGCCTTCACAAGTTTCTGCTCTTAAAATCTCAAATACTTCAGGGACATGCATAATACTACGTATTTGTAATTATCTAGAAATTTACTATGTTCTACATAATTACATACTCCACCAGAATAAAGTCCACTGAAATGATTGAGAGAAACTGTGAGTGAATTTCAGTGTTTTCCTTGGCAATGAACTGTTCTATCAAACCTCCATCTTGTAATTTACGTCACATTCTCTGTGCGAAATGAGACAGTCAAAAGCTTGTGAGTTATTAAAACAGCTAAGGACATCTCTACACCAATTGATCCAACGATAAGAATCATCTAACAGAAACTGCAAAAGTGAATTATATTGGACAGCTGTCCTAAACATTGACTAAGGTAGTAAAACTTCTTGTGTGTGACCGTCGACGTTCTGCTGAGGGAAATAAAGTAGAATAACAGTAAATTTATTATGCGTCTCAGGTTGGCTTCCAGTACGTTAAGGAACTGCTGAAGAACACAATTTTAACACACCGGCGTCTCTAAATATTAATTTCCATTTAACTTTATTATAACTTTATTATTGCTGCCAACAAGTAGACAGGCCTAACGAAGCGAATGATATATACATATAGGTTAGCCCATTATCACCATAACGCTACAGAGCACATAACTTATGTCATGGACAGGCATGAATATAGAAATACCTACCAAGGCCAGTATACATTCTCAAGCGTTGTAGGGATTACTTACATACCAAACCAAAACCCATGGCACAAGAGCCCCGAAGGGCCATGGCCTACAAGCGACCGCTGCTCAGCCCGGAGGCCTGCAGATTACGAGGTGTCGTGTGGTCAGCACGATGGATCCCCTCGGTCGTTATTCTTGGCTTCCTAGACCGGGACTTACGTACATCATCAGTAACGGATCTCACACCTAATTGTTGCCACAGTTGGTTCAGTCCAAGGCCCTGTACCCTTGATCACACTGCTTCCATCCGTGCCATCAAAATTTGCAATACGACTGAACCTAGGGACATGCACATACAAATACTCAAGGTAGCAGAGATAAGCCTTTTTGCGGATGATTTCATATTGTACAGAGTCATAAACAGTTACAAGATTGGGAGCAAATGCAAAATGACTTCGATAATGTTAGGATATGGAGAGCAGGCAATGGTATGATGATGAACGGGGTTAAAAGTCACATTGTGAGTTTCACTAATAGGAAAAGTCCTCTAAGTTTTAATTACTGCGTTGATGGGGTAAAAGTTCCTTATGGGGATCACTGTAAGTACCTAGGTGTTAATATAAAGGAAGATCTTCTCTGGGGTAATCACATAAACGATATTGTAAATAAAGGGTACAAATCTCTGCACATAGTTAAGAGGGTATTTAGGGGTTGTAGTAATAATGTAAAGGAATGTTGGAATTCAAGAGGAAAAATTGGGGCAAATATTCGTTTATAGGAAGAGGAGTTATGGATTGGAATAATTTCCTAAGGGAGATGTTCAATAAATCTCCAAATTATTTGCAATTATTTAAGGAACCTAAGTCCTCAAGATAGCATTACAACTTTATGCTTTCTTATATATATAAATTATATGAGTACAAATCTATAATCATAGATAAGCCTTTTTGCGGATGATGCCATACTGTACAGATTAATAAAAAGTTACGAGATTGTGAGCAACTGCAAAAAGACCTCGATAATGTTGCAAGATGGACAGCAGGCAATGGGAATAGGGAATCTGGTACCTGGGCGACTGCTCTAAATGTAGAGCAGTGGTGATTGATTGATTGATTGATTGATTGATTGATTGATTGATTGATTGATTGATTGATTGATTGATTGATTGATTGATTGATTGAAGTCTCTAAATGTTTGGCGCAACGTGCAGCGGAATCTTTAGCAAATGCTCGTAATAAATGCATCGAAGACAATGAGTTCCTACCTGAATGGAAGACCAGCGTCACACTGAACACCTGGATAGGCAAAGGTGATATCAATAGTTGTCAGTATATATATATAGTACCTGTCCAAGGCTTCAGTACATAAACAAGTTACCGTGTTTCATAAGTATGATATTAGAATGGAGCACCTCCGATGAGCTTTGAACTCAGCCCGGTTATCGAATTCTCACCTTCCCCTACTAGAATGATTCGCTAGCTGAGTCGGTATTGCATTTTGGCCCTGACTGGTGCGTCCGATGAGGCTATAATTTTCTAATAATCTCTATAGTAGGGGAATATTAATTATGAGAGGAACACTAGTTCATTACTAATCAGAAGAGAAACAATATCTTGTATAACAACTTTACTATACTAGTGAAACACATATTATTCACACGGATATGCCATACAAACCCTTTAAATATGGTATTGAAGGTGATCTTGACGTTTAAATGTTCGGTAGTCTTTCTCTACACTTCACTCTGCGTTCAATTATTCAAATTTAAGAGGCTTTCCCTCTTGAACTATTTACACTATCTAAAACTTAGAGAGGCGTTTCCTCTCGAATTATTTCACGCTACACTTACACTTATCACTTTACGCACATATTTAATCAGTATGGGCATACCCTGCTATAATTCTGTTTACCTGCCGAGAATTAATATATTCAAATTATATCAAGTTATGATATAGGCCTACTAACATCGAATGAACTGATATATACGTATGTACACTCCCAGGCGTTTGAAAGTCGTATCACAATATTTCCCTAAGTTAATCATTGCTGAATAGGCAATGTAATAAACACGATCGTTTCATTAGGGTTTCTATCAGGACATTATTTACACAACGTTGCTACCTGTGGACAAGCATAGAGCGACTCGAATGCCAGACATCATAGACAGAGTATCATACCACTTCCTGTAAGAGATGGGCAGGAATAAATGCACTTCAAACACACACAATGAGTCACAGATGGTACAAATCATCTGTTGCTGTGGGCAGTAAATATAAGCTTTTACTGTCTCCTGGAATGAACTCAGGATCTTCTGAGACGGGGTATATTTAACCTGGAATTCCCTGCACGCGGTAAATAATTAAGGGAATCATAATAGAATTATGAACAAGGGTAAATATGTAGAGAAAGAACGAAAGATCACGAGGCGAGAAATAAATGTCAATAGCTCCCTAGACTATCCTTCAAAAGTGTTGAAGGCCACGAAACACATGCCTGTCTGTGCCATGTTTCCTCCAATTTCGCCCCAAAAAAAGGTGTTTTATCTTGGATACTTAAATGAAAAAGCTTACAAGAAAAGGGTACCAGCCGACAACAACCTAGTCCCAGTTTTTGCTAACTCGATAGCGATGACTCGGGATCGTCCTCAGCACGCGATTTACACTGACTGACAGAGCAAATGCAACACCAAGAAGGAGTGGTCAGAACTTTATGCCAATTGCAGGGTAGACTGAGGTCACTGAGGTATGCTCATGATGTGAAATGCGCCGCTGTGCTGCGCACGTAGCGAACGATAAATGGGACACGGCGTTGGCGAATGGCCCACTTCGTACCGTGATTTCTCAGCCGACAGTCATTGTAGAACGTGTTGTCGTGTGCCACAGGACACGTGTATAGCTAAGAATGCCAGGCCGCCGTCAACGGAGGCATTTCCAGCAGACAGACGACTTTACGAGGGGTATGGTGATCGGGCTGAGAAGGGCAGGTTGGTCGCTTCGTCAAATCGCAGCCGATACCCATAGGGATGTGTCCACGGTGCAGCGCCTGTGGCGAAGATGGTTGGCGCAGGGACATGTGGCACGTGCGAGGGGTCCAGGCGCAGCCCGAGTGACGTCAGCACGCGAGGATCGGCGCATCCGCCGCCAAGCGGTGGCAGCCCCGCACGCCACGTCAACCGCCATTCTTCAGCATGTGCAAGACACCCTGGCTGTTCCAATATCGACCAGAACAATTTCCCGTCGATTGGTTGAAGGAGGCCTGCACTCCCGGCGCCCGCTCACAAGACTACCATTGACTCCACAGCATAGACGTGCACGCCTGGCATGGTGCCGGGCTAGAGCGACTTGGATGAGGGAATGGCGGAACGTCGTGTTCTCCGATGAGTCACGCTTCTGTTCTGTCAGTGATAGTCACCGCAGACGAGTGTGGCGTCGGCGTGGAGAAGGGTCAAATCCGGCAGTAACTGTGGAGCGCCCTACCGCTAGACAACGCGGCATCATGGTTTGGGGCGCTGTTGCGTATGATTCCACGTCACCTCTAGTGCGTATTCAAGGCACGTTAAATGCCCACCGCTACGTGCAGCATGTGCTGCGTCCGGTGGCACTCCCGTACCTTCAGGGGCTGCCCAATGCTCTGTTTCAGCAGGATAATGCCCGCCCACACACTGCTCGCATCTCCCAACAGGCTCTACGAGGTGTACAGATGCTTCCGTGGCCAGCGTACTCTCCGGATCTCTCACCAATCGAACACGTGTGGGATCTCATTGGACGCCGTTTGCAAACTCTGCCCCAGCCTCGTACGGACGACCAACTGTGGCAAATGGTTGACAGAGAATGGAGAACCATCCCTCAGGACACCATCCGCACTCTTATTGACTCTGTACCTCGACGTGTTTCTGCGTGCATCGCCGCTCGCGGTGGTCCTACATCCTACTGAGTCGATGCCGTGCGCATTGTGTAACCTGCATATCTGTTTGAAATAAACATCAATTATTCGTCCGTGCCGTCTCTGTTTTTCCCCAACTTTCATCCCTTTCGAACCACTCCTTCTTGGTGTTGCATTTGCTCTGTCAGTCAGTGTATGATACGCTAACCTCCACGATAAATATATTTCCTGTTGTAACCAAGGTTGAAGTTTACAAAACACAACTTTTATTGCTTCACTTTATGATATTTACACAAATAACTGAAATTTATTTTGAAGCAAAAAGGAATATTGAATCTTGAAAAAAGTCTGTCTTTATACAATATGTACAGGTTTACAGTCTTTATATACACTCCTATCTTGAAAAGATAGTCTTTGTGAATTGACACGTTGATAGTCGAAAACTATCTGGCACACTAACATAAATGTCTTTGAGAGTCCTTGTTTGTTGAAGTGCCTGAATTCCTAAAAAGCAAGTTCAATTGATTGAAGAAATTCCACCTAGCGAAACTAAGGGAGCTTGCATAAATTAGGGAATGAAAATGGCTTGTAAAAGAATTACGGTACATGGGCAGCGGAAACAGGTAAGGGAGCGGTGACCAGAGGTGAGACCTCGTACTGCCAGAAATTCAGTCCACCTGGTCGAAGCACATTTTCAAGAGGAGTAGCCTCCGTGCTCGACGTAGGGTGTATTCTGGAGCTGGACACCGGGGCAAGTGGGCCAGTGAGCAGGCAGGGAGCTCCTATTTATAGTACACTCGATGGTCAGGCACGCGCACTGAGGGCTGCGCGTCGAAGCTAGCAGAATGATACACAGGCGCGCGTGCAGCTGGCTGGTGGAGCGAGAAGGGAGCGCCGGACATACAACACCCTCCCCTCCTAAATACGCCGGTACGGCGTGAAACGGCGGCGGCGCTGGCGGCGACTGCGATGCTGGGGCGGAGCTGCTGATTTCTCTGTTGTATTGTCCGGAGCTGGAACTGGGCGGAGTGGCGCTGTCTCGTCCTGAAAGGAACCCATTGTTATTAAATGATCTAAAGCGCGTTCAGCAATAGATTTATCAGGTTTAGCAATAGCATCAATAGCTGGACAGGGGCGGTAGCGCAGACGTATCTGATCTTGATGGCGGCAGATACGTTTCTCCGTAGTCTGTATCTCGTATAGACGATGACCCAAAGATCTGCAGATGACTCCAGGTATCCAGAGTGGGTTGGATTTGAATGTCCTGGTGTAGACCTTGTCGTTGAGGGAGAACTTCGTTGGTGATGTCTTATGCTGGGTCGGAAGAGGCTGTAACAGAGAAAGTAAAGTTCTGTGAGGTCGTCCATGGAGCTTCTGTGCAGGAGTGATATTATCAGCGCCGGGTAGAGTTCTGTAGTTGTTTAAGAGTTGGAGCAAGGCTTGGTCTTTAGTTAAGCCTGAAGAGACAGCTTTCTTCATACTTCTTTTAAATGTTTGTACGAAGCGTTCAGCTTCACCATTAGATTGAGGGTGAAAAGGTGGTGCTAGGATATGACGAATGCCATTATGTGTACAAAAGTTCTGAAAAGCAGTAGCTGTAAATTGAGGTCCGTTGTCTGAAATGAGTACTTGCGGTAAACCTTCTGTAGTAAAGATTTTCTGGAGAGCACGAATGGTAGCTTCGGTTGTAGTAGTCGAATGCATATCCACGACATATGGAAAGTTTGACAGTGAATCGATGACTATTAACCACATGGAATTGAGGAAAGGACCTGCGAAATCGATGTGAACTCGTTCCCATGGAGTAGTAGCAGGAGGCCATGAAGCAAGATCAGAAGATGGGGCGTTCTGATTCGTTTGACATTGCTCACAATGACGTATTAGCTTTTCGATGGCGGCATCAATACCGGGCCAGTAGCAGTGTTGACGGGCGAGTTGCTTTGTTCTGGAGATACCCCAATGGCTTTGGTGTAATAATCCGAGAACTTGTTTCTGTAGGCTAAGTGGGATAACCACTCGGAAGATGGTGCCTGCTTCTAGTAATACAACTCCGGCACGAGTCGTGAGACGATGCTGCATACGATGATAAGGTGCCAGGTGGGCAGGAAGTGTGCTCTGAAGAGGCCAACCGTTGCGGATGTAAGTACGTACAGTAGCAAGTGTACTGTCCTTATCCGTAGCTTGAGCTATGCAGGTAGCATCAATAGGAAAACTGGATACAGTATCTTCAAGTTCTATGTCCAACTGAAGACATTCAGATTCTTGAGAATCGAAGGCAGTATCGGGACCAACGGGTAAGCGGGAGAGGGCATCAGCATTACAATGCTGGGACGTGGCTCGATATACAATCTGATAGGAATAATCAGAAAGGAACATGGACCATCTTTGAAGCTTTCTGAGGGAATTCTCTGGGATCTTATTACCAGGATGGAATAAGTGTACGAGAGGCTTATGATCGGTAATGATCAGGAAATGGTTGCCATAGAGATATTCATTGAAACGGCGAATACCAAAGATGATGGCTAAAGCTTCTTTCTCTATCTGTGAATATCGACGTTGATGGTCATTAAGTGTTTTCGAAGCGAAGGCTATGGGGCGTTCTTGTCCATGACGATCCTTCTGGGAGAGAACGGCACCGACACCGTAGTCTGAAGCGTCAGTAGCTAGCGTGATAATCTTGTCGGGCTGAAAATGAGTAAGTTGTATAGCTTGAATTAAGGCGTTGTTGATTGTTTTCCATGCCTGTTGGCATTGCGGAGTCCACTGAAACTTAACACCTTTTTTACGTAGAGCGTTTAATGGAGCTGCCACTGTAGCGAAGCGTGGAATGAACTTATTGTAATAGTTCGCTTTGCCTATGAAGGACTGAAGCTGCTGGAGGTTCTGAGGTGCTGGCATGTTTACTATCGCTGAGACATTCTGTGTACTAGGACGAATTCCATTCTTATCAAGTATATGTCCTAGGTAGTGAACTTGAGGCTGAAAGAAGGTACATTTAGTGAGATTCGCTCGTAGGCCATTGTCTTTCAATTTCTGTAGAAGGAGGCGTAGATTGGTTAGATGTTCCTGATGATCTTTTCCAGTAACAATAATATCATCCAGGTAGTTAGCACAACCGGGAATGGAGGCGGTGAGTTGAGCCAAATAGCGCTGAAAAATAGCCGCTGAGGATGAAACACCGAATGGGAGCCGCTGGAGCTGGAGCAGTCCGAGAGGAGTGTTGAGTGTGAGAAATTTCTTAGATTCTTCGTCTAAAAGTAGCTGGAGATATGCTTCTTTAAGATCAACTCGAGAGAAGAATTGTCCACCAGAGAGACGACGGAATAAGTCTTCTGGACATGGAATAGGAAAGATATCTGTTTCGAGTTGTGCGTTGACTGTAGATCGAAAATCGCCACAAAGTCGAACATTACCATCAGGTTTCTTGATTACCACGAGTGGAGTAGCCCATTGACTAGAAGTAACTGGTACAACAATTCCAGTTTGTATCCATCTTTCTAATTCTTTCGTGACCTGGTCTTGAAGTGCTAGGGGTACTGGACGTGATTTGAGGAAGCGAGGCTTAGCGCCGGATTTCAGCTGTATGTGAGCTGTATAGTCTTTTGCTGTTCCGAGCTGAGAGTCGAAGACTTCAGGAAACTGCGCTAGGAGAGCGGTAACGTCAGAAGTAGGATGCAATGTAGATACGACGTTAATGTTGTCATGTATCTGGAAACCAAATAAGTTAAATAGATCCATGCCCATAATGTTTGATGCAGTGTAGTTGTTAACTACGAGAAGAGGAATGGCCTTCTGAATTCCTTTATAACTAGCCTGAAGCTTGATTTGACCTTTGATGTCAATTTTCTTCTTGTTAAATGTCACGAGCTGGATGTCAGCTGGAGAGCATGAAGGTGAACCTAAGTCGTGGTAGGTATTCAGGTTAATAATAGAGACAGGTGATCCAGTGTCTAATTGAAAATCGACAGATCGATCAGAGAATGAGAGAGGAATGATGATTTTGTGAGAATCCTTTGTGGGAAGAATAAGATTGATCTGATCAACTTCCATGTCATGGCGGGGCTGTATATGCTTCCGGCGTGCTGCAGTAGTCTTAGAAGGGCGTAGCGAACTTTGACAGACAGTCTTAATGTGTCCAAGTTTATTACATCGTTCACAAGTAGCTTTGAAAAAACGACAGTCACGACGTTCATGATGCTTGAAACAGCCTCGGCAGGAAGGCAGGAGTTTCGAGGTGCTTTTAGAAGTGGGCTTCCGTGTAGCATTACGAGAGGGAACCTGGCGAGAATGCTTGTTGGAGAGCGCCTTATCCGTACGGTTCACTGTAGCAGAGGACTTGCGGGCCTGAGGCGAGACTTGTGCAACTTCGTGTGGAGAAGCTATGGCTGCGGCAGTCTTGGTAGTAAGCTCATAAACCGTAGCAATACGCTGGACGTCTTCTAAAGAAGGGTTACTCTGCTTGACAGCGTCAAAACGTATTTTGTCTTCAGGAGTATGTAAAATTATCATGTCCCGAATGAGAGAATCAGTGTAGGATGAACCACAACCGTCCTTGGAGCAGATGAACTGGCAGGGTTTAGCTAGACCACGCAATTCAGTTATCCATTCAGTATGTGTCTGATGGGGTTGCTTTCTGCACTGAAAAAATTTATAGCGAGCAGCCACTATGTGAGGAGCTTTGGCATAGTGTTCCGTGAGACGGGCCAAGAGCTGCGTGAAGGGTACCTCAGATAAGTGTTCTTCCGGACTTAAGTTACGTAGTAATTCACACGTAGCATTGCCAACCGAACTAAGAAATAGTGCGCGGCGGCGTTGATCATCTGTGACAGAATGGCAGATGAAATGCTGTTGTAAACGGGCTAAATAAACTGACCATTCTTCCTTAGCCGGATCAAAAGCAGAGAACGGAGGAATAGCTGATGGCGGTGTAGAGACCGAAATAGCTTGAATAGCCTGAATTAATGCTGCCTGTTGTTGTTGCATAAACTGTTGTTGTTGCTGCTGTAAGGCTTGGAAGACCGTAGCGAGTTGTTCCGCAGTAGCCATTGCGAGATGCTTGCAAGAAAGAGTAAGGTAAGCTGTGTGTCAGAACTGGTTGGAGTGTCGTTGTTGTTGAGCACGTCGCCGTAGAGTTGACAACTGGGCCTGTTGAATTGTAGTGTCGTGTTTACCTCGTCGCTATAGAGTTGGCGATTGGGGCTGATGACGTGTAGTTTGTTGCTTTTTTACCTCGTCGACATAGAGGTGGCAACTGGGGTCGAAGAATTGTAGGTTGTGGCGTTTTTACCTCGTCGCCATAGAGTTGGCAACTGGGGTCGAAGAAGTGTAGGTGGTTGCGTTTTTACCTCGTCGCCATAGAGTTGTGTTGTAACCAAGGTTGAAGTTTACAAAACACAACTTTTATTGCTTCACTTTATGATATTTACACAAATAACTGAAATTTATTTTGAAGCAAAAAGGAATATTGAATCTTGAGAAAAGTCTGTCTTTATACAATATGTACAGGTTTACAGTCTTTATATACACTCCTATCTTGAAAAGATAGTCTTTGTGAATTGACACGTTGATAGTCGAAAACTATCTGGCACACTAACATAAATGTCTTTGAGAGTCCTTGTTTGTTGAAGTGCCTGAATTCCTAAAAAGCAAGTTCAATTGATTGAAGAAATTCCACCTAGCGAAACTAAGGGAGCTTGCATAAATTAGGGAATGAAAATGGCTTGTAAAAGAATTACGGTACATGGGCAGCGGAAACAGGTAAGGGAGCGGTGACCAGAGGTGAGACCTCGTACTGCCAGAAATTCAGTCCACCTGGTCGAAGCACATTTTCAAGAGGAGTAGCCTCCGTGCTCGACGTAGGGTGTATTCTGGAGCTGGACACCGGGGCAAGTGGGCCAGTGAGCAGGCAGGGAGCTCCTATTTATAGTACACTCGATGGTCAGGCACGCGCACTGAGGGCTGCGCGTCGAAGCTAGCAGAATGATACACAGGCGCGCGTGCAGCTGGCTGGTGGAGCGAGAAGGGAGCGCCGGACATACAACATTTCCTGTGTGTAATTTTGTTTCAGGTGCAGAGATATTTATTCGTGTGTGTTTTCTGTGAATTTTCTTACAGTTTTGATTGTCATTTTATTGTTGTTTTGTCCTTGATATAACTGAGAATGAATTCGTAAGCTTACAGAGGGGAGTGAGCTTCTGTGCACGTCCAACTAAAATATGGAACCGCGTCCATATCTAGAGTCAGTGATTATTGTCGGGGTGTTTAGAGCAGTCCTTGACAAATGTTATTGTATTTTGTGTTTTAAATATTAGTGAATGTGAATGTGCGAACCTATCTAGTTTTTCCCGTGCTAAATAGATGTTTTATTCTGTGTAAATATCCGTCTGTTCAAACTAAAAGGATCATAATATCTTCATGAACAAGAAGCTATCACACGTATCCACAAAATAAGGACAATAATGTAATTAATATCGGCAATGTACCCATCACTCAAATAAGTATATACTAGGGTTTTATGTATTTTGTACAGCTTTTAGTGAGAATTTATTCCAGATTTTATGTTTTTCTCATTAAATTTGCCCAGCCTTATTTCGTTGAGTTCTCATTCACAAATATATTTTAGGAACACATTTTTTTCATTATCGGACAGACCGCGGTCTCACCGCTGTCTAGCCGGAGCCCACAGCAGACAGGATAATGTACAATACGCCGTTCAACGACGAAGAGACACGAGCGGATGCTATATACAAGAGAGGTGTGGGTGCTCCGATTGTCTATGGGTGTCACGCAGCTTGACTATAACAGAAATGGAATCATGAAAAGCCATTTCGAAATTGTGCCCTATTTCAGAGAAAATGTCGGAAGTGAGACTGCAGCGGTAAGGTCATGTGATCAAAGCAGATGCTGATATAACTGTGAGATGGGCACTGATGCTTAGCTGAGGCGTACCAATATCCGAAATTCGACCGACGGAGTGATGGATGAATTGTTTGCTGATGCTGTGGACCAGAAAAGTGGAGAACGAGATGCAAAATCAGTGGAGGCGACATCTTGAAGGAAACAACACTAGGGAGTACTTGTCTTCGGCTATTGCTTTAGGTCGCACCGAGAGGTCTTATGGCGCTGACGGTATAGGATAGGGCTAGAAATGGAAACCCCAAAGTCGACACAGACTCTACGCAGTTGAAATGGCTTTGAACTCCGGTCTAGATGTGCTCTGCGAAGTTGGAGAATGACCCATGATTACAGCTTTCTCGAATGGCTTGCGCTTTTAGCTCCTTTGTGTCCACATTTGTGATGCACGCTGTAAAGCACCCATCTGTCTTCTCTGTTGTCGACGACACCACTGCCCGCCTCATTAGTCTCCAGCAACACTAACTAGCTAAAAGCGGTAGGAATACCATTACATAGTTTTATCTAACCCCAAACCTTCATTTCTAAAACCATGCCAACGGAATATGGAAAACATCCTCCAAGTAAGTCGACAAGGCAATAATAATATTCCTTAAATTTATCCAATGTAACTTATGGGGGTTGGAAATTTTATGTTGATGTAACCAACGGTTGGATGCCCTTCCTGTAGCCAACTCTAGGAAAAGGGAACATTTTACTATTGCGTTCTTCTGTGGTGGTTGATAGTGTGATGTAGTGTACATAGATGAGGAGAGGTGTATTACGACGAACACAAATTAACAGTCCCTAAGCCAGACGAATTAACCACCGGGCAAGTTGGCTGTGCGCGTAGAGGCGCGCGGCTGTGAGCTTGCATCCGGGAGATAGTAGGTTCGAATCCCACTATCGGCAGCCCTGAAGACGGTTTTCCGTGGTTTCCCATTTTCACACCAGGCAAATGCTGGGGCTGTACCTTAATTAAGGCCACGGCCGCTTCCTTCCAACTCCTAGGCATTTCCTATCCCATCGTCGCCATAAGACCTATCTGTGTCGGTGCGACGTAAAGCCCCTAGCAAAAAAAAGAGGAATTAACCATACGTACTTAAAATTCCCGGCTTGGTCGAGAATCGAATTCAGAGACCTCTGGCCATTCATCCAAGGAGCCAAACCAATGAAATATTTACCCCCTCGCCCCGCCTCCTTCTCATGTATATAGAATAGGCAATAAAGGGAATCGAAGAGGGAAGGAGTGGAAATCAAAACCCTGAGATTTGCTGATGATATTGTTATTTTATCTGAGACTGTAGAAGATCTGGAGAAATTGCTGAATGGTATGGACAGAATCTTGGGGAAGGAATACATGATGAACATCATTAAGACCGAAACAAAAGTAATGTAGTGCAGTTGAACGAAGACAGATGATGCAGGCAATATTAGATAAGGAAATGAAGTCTTAAAGGGAATACACGAATATTGTTTCTTGGGTAGCAAAATAACTAACGATGGTAAAAGTCAGGAGGACTAGCACAAGCAAAAGAAGCCCTTTCTTAATTAAGAAGATAAACACTGATATAGGAATTAGAAAGATGTTTTTGAAGACTTTCGTCTGGAGCGTGCCATTGTAGGGATGTGACACATGGACGATAACTAATAATGTTATTGGCTTTACGTCCCACTATCTACTTTTACGCTTTTCAGAGATGCCGGATTGCCGGAATTTTGTCACTCAGGAGTTCTTTTACGTGCCAGTAAATGTACCGACACGAGGCTGACGTATTTGAGCACCTTCAAATACCACCGGACTGAGCCAGGATCGAACCTGTCAAGTTAGGGTCAGAAGGCCAGTGCCTCAACCGTCTGAGCCACTCAGTGGACGATAAGTAGCTCAGAAGAAAGAGAATGGAAACTTTTGAAATGTGGTGTTACAGAAGAATGCTGAAGGTGAGATTGATAGATCGAATCACGAATGAAGGTATACTGAATCGAATTGGTGAGAAGAGATCGATTTGGCTAAATTTGACCAGAGGAAGGGACACATCCTATGACACCCAGGAATTGTGCAGTTTGTTTTTGAGGGAAGTGTACGCGGTAAGAACGGTAGGAATAGACGTATGTAAGAATATGACAAACAGATTAGAGAAGATCACTAGATTGCGCGCCAAATATATGAATTAAATTCCAAACTTCTCCGTAGTGTTCATATGGAGTGAAAGCATATGACATGCTGTTTCATCATAATTTCATCCTCATCACGACGTGCAGGTCGCCTACGAGCGTCAAATCAAAAGACCTGCATCTGGCGAGCCGAACTTGTCCTTGGACACTCCCGGCACTAAAAGCCAAGGCGATTCTTTCGTCGTATAGAGAGATTAAGCCTTGAACAGACTCCTTAGTGCTATTCGACAGAGCAGACCATGTGTAAGCACCGGGCTTACCCATCTCCCTTTCTATTATCATGCAACATGTCATTGATTTAATCTCATTTACTCTTCTGATGAAATTGACGTCAGGAAGGGTATCCGGTTGTAAAACGTAGCTACGAAGTTTCACTTCACTTCACATCTGACCCCTTACGGCAACGGGAAAAGGGTTGAACACAAATCTTAAGTTATCCCACATACTTTTTAGTTTTCCCATTTACGATTATGAATTGATTCCTAAGAATGAATAACGAAGTAACACAGTAGTCCGGATCCATGTCTAAATGGTTAGCGCGCTGGCCTTTGGTCACAGGAAACCCGCGTTCAATTCCCGGCAGGGTCGGGAATTTTAATCATAATTGGTTAATTTCCCTGGCACGGGGGCTGGATGTATGTGTCGTCTTCATCATTATTTCATCCTTATCACGACGCGCAGGACGCCTACGGCCGTCAAATCAAAATACCTGCATCTAGCGAGCCGAACATATTCTCGGACACTCCCGGCACTAAAAGCCATACGCCATTTCATTTCATTTCATAGTAACACACTGACATAGTAACAGGGTTCTTACTGAACTAAGATTGAAATATTCTGCTAATTCCTTCTTGCCTCATATTTAATAGAATAAGCTTCACTTTAAGCTATTTTAGTTGCTCGTGTAATATTGACTTAGACATTCTCCGGATTTGATAATTACCGAGCTCGATAGCTGCAGTCACTTAAGTACGGCCAGTATCCAGTATTCGGGAGATCGTGGGTTCGAACCCCACTGTTGGCAGTCCGGAAGATGGTTTTCCGTGGTTTCTCATTTTCACACCAGGCAAATACTGGGGCTGTACCTTAATTAGGGAGATGGCCGCTTCCTTCCCACTCCTAGCCCCTTCCTGCCTCATCGTCGCCATAAGACATATCTGCGTCGGTGTGATGTAAAGCAAATAAAAAAGATTTTATATTTTTTATTGCGTACTGCCTATACATTTTATACATTTCCATTAAAAGTAATCGTAATTAATTGTTTACCTCCTTATTTTACATGTTTGATTCATGAACTACAATTGATCACAACGATATTTTAAATTAATGCCGCAAAATATATAAAATATTGTATGTCGTTAAGTGTAAGAGGGGGGTTAAAAGCCTTAACTTCTCCACTTTATAAAGACGCAAATAAATAAATAAATATATAAATAAAAAAATAAATAAATAAATAAATGGGCCGTCTGAGTGGATCAGATGGTCGAGCGCTGGTCCTTTGAGCCCAACTTGGAGGGTCGATTCCGGCTCGGTCTGATGATATTTAAAGTTGCTGAACTACGGCAACCTCGAATTGGTAGATTTACTGGTACGTAAAAGAACGGCTGTGAGACAAAATTCGAGCACTTCTACATCTCCGACGAACCTTAAAAGTAAGAGCAGGACGTACAAAACCTTTTACGTTGAAATCATTAACTTATTTACAACTTGATTTATGTCGCACCGACACAGATAGGTCTTATTGGGGACGATGGGATAGTAAAGGGCTAGGAGTGGGAAGGAAGCAGTCGTAACTTTAATTAAGGTACATCCCCAGCATTTTCCTAGTGCTAAAATGGAACACCACGGAAACTGAAATCTCCAACCACTGTCACTTAATCCTCACTCTGCTTCTCTTATTCTCCATAACCGAGTATTTCGTTCTCCAAGAGATAAACAGCTGAGATGGTGTAACACGCTAGCTTCGTGTCCATAGATTCCTACAGTTCAAAATATCTGGTACTTTGGCGTTTCTAAAATCGATAAATGTAATAATTCATAATAGACTAATATTTGTTTTGTGTTTAAGATCAAGTACCTGTTGCTATATTTTGATATATGCAATATTGTTTCAAGTAACTCTTGGTACACCCCAGAGTAAAATGTAGCTTCCGTCGAAGTCTCAGCCCTATTTATGGCTGTGACTGTATGGAAGCTACTTATATATGCGCGGTTCTAAGTAACGACTTTTAATGACAATTCGTGACTTCAGATGTTATGTAGGATGATACTTATAGGACCGGACATGCTGCAATAGAACTTTCTGGTCCAGTGAGGAAAGCAATGGCTAAATACCTCATTCCTCATCTTGCCTAGTACACCTCATGTTGGCACCGACATTGGTGTCGGCGGTTTCCTGAAACCTCACATCCTTTACTGGTGCTGTTTGGGAATCCAGTCAGCCTGCGGGTTGCTAATCTTTTTTTTCTTTTTTTTTTTGCTAGTTGCTTTACGTCGCACCGACTCAGATAGGTCTTATGGCGACGATGGGACAGGATAGGGCTAGGAGTGGGAAGGAATCGGCCGTGGCCTTAATTAAGGTACAGCCCCAGCATTTGCCTGGTGTGAAAATGGGAAACCACGGAAAACCATTTTCAGGGCTGCCGGTAGTGGGGTTCGAACCTACTATCTACCGAATACTGGATACTGGCCGCAATTAAGCGACTGCAGCTATCGAGCTCGGTGGTTGATAATCTAACAGACAGTTAAGGGTCACTCCAATTTTTGTAGATTTTAAGAGGTATGGTGACATTTTGGCCAGCAATTTGACAACGTGCTGCAAGCCAACGACACGGATTTGTCTCATCTTAACATTCTTAAATGCAACCGACCATTAACAGGACTGAACTCAGTACCTTGGGAAGAGAAGAGTAACTACTAACTGACTGCACCTCTCAGGTCCTCTCGGAGATCAAAGCATGCTATGTTTACTTCCTGGCCCTCTTGCGGGGGGGAATAGTTTGTGCGGCCAAGGATATTGGTAGAGATTCTGGGACAGGAGGCTCAATTTCACAGATACTCAAGCTTCCTGGTTATGTCAGAGAATCGTATTTGATTGCTCGTCCTCTGAGACAAATAATGAACCTACTAGTCCCCTCACTGTGACTTGTCAAATGCTCTCACGCCTGCTGGTAGTGACAGACGAGGCTCAGCTCTGCCATCGATTGCGCGCTACCAGCCTACACAGAAGAGATGAACAAACAGCAAGTGGTCGATTCGGTTTTATGCAGTTAATTACAAAGCAGATATTTCGCAGCATTTTCAATGAAACTTCATCATCCTGCCGGCTCTCCAAATGAATAAAGTTGTAAGCAGGCAATGGAGTGCGAAACATAAAATAAATTATACATTTCTATTCCACAAAATAATTTAAGAATTCGGAGGTTAAATGCCAAGAAACTCGTTCAAGACTCGTGATCAACATTTTACTTTTTACTAAATCAAAACTGCTTCATTTTGATCTAGTTATGATATTTGACGTGGAACGTCATTCCGAATGGGGTCAGGTTTCCGGCAAATATAGTGTGTGTCGGTTCCTGTAACGCAAATATGGTTATAGCGCAAAATTATTACATCTACGGAAATGGTTTGTATATTAAATTAAAGTATAAAGATGAATGGAATTGAAGTGACCACGGTAGGTGACGTAATGCACAGGGCGTTTCACAAGATGGCCACCCATTTAAGGTAAGTTTCTGGCGGTTGAATGTCAGTTGCCGCATGAGGTAGCTTCGTGTCGCGCAGAGAAGAACGAGTGTTTCGATGAGATCTGTCAAACCACACCTGGAAAATATAAATGTCACTAGAATGTTAGAGATAGTGAAGGATTTGCGAGCGAAAATTTACTAATTCTGGCACATTTTACAAACATTTCTAAAGCGGCTTAAATTCTATAGAAAGCATATCCATTATACTAAATTGTACTCGGTAAGGGATCAAACAAGATCATAAGTACAAATGAAGAAATAATATTGTTTGCTTTACATTCCGCTAACTACTTGGCACCGGGCTGAGTGCCACAGACAGTTGAGGCGCTGGCGTTCTCACCCCAACTTGGCACGTTCGATCCTGGTTCAGTCCGTCTGTATTTGAAGCTGCTCAAAACGTCAGCCTCGTGTCGGTAGATTTAGTGGCACGTAAAAATATTCCTACGGGAATAAATTTTGGCACCTCAGCGTCTCCGAAAACCACAAAAGTAGTTACTGGGACGTAAAACCAATAACATTATATGTAAGAAATTAATTCACGTGGTGAGGTGAAAAAATGAAACTGACCCATTTAATTAGACCCGAGTAAAGTCTATACAAGCATTACTCATTACACCTCACCTGGGATGTATTATCTAACTACGGTTAGTTTAGTTTAAGTGCAGCGGCTGATCTAGGAAGTTTCAGAACGATTAGTCTGCTGGGACTTCCTACACGGTGCTGCACGATGGAAGTCAACAGCTCGAGCGTGAGTGTCTCAAGTAGCGTGGCATGTTGACACGATGCTGTGAAGTTCGGGCATAAGGTGTCAGCTGGCTCTCTCACTGACCACCACTTGCTGTCGAGCAACATATAGACAGGCACGTAACTACACTTAACAAGAAGAAAAAGCTTAACTTTATCACTGCTGTTATTATTCAATATACCTGCTTACTGGTTACCAGGAAACGTGTCTTTAGAGAAAGTCACTGTTACTGTAATTTTAGTCAAGGAGTGCCATTGTGCATTCTGTCTTTCGATCTGGATACATTAATTGAATAGTAATTTGACTGAGTATTAAATTGAATTGAATTTATTGATGATGATGATTTACATGCCACTGAGGCTGAAAATCCCCTTTATGTAGCGTCTCCTTATAACACAATACAGGTCTATTAATATACTAACTACGTTTTATAATATTAAAATATTAAATTAAACATTAAACTTAAAAATTAAAATACAGATACAAATTCCAATAAAAAACATAAATTATATAAGAAGTAATAAAGTATATCATTAAACTTATTTAATATTTTAGACTACAAGAATCTAAAGAATCTAAAACAGAAACAATTTTCTTAGAAATATACATATTTCTGATTGTTAGACACAAGAATGCCTGATCTCAGCCCCTTGAGTACTCCTCCAGGAAGATAGATGTCAAGGACTGCTTTAGTTGGGTACAGTTCCTGTCCTTTGCGAAACGGTGAAGTTTTTTTTTCTTTTTTTTTTTTCTAGGGGCTTTACGTCGCGCCGACACAGATAGGTCTTATGGCGACGATGGGGTAGGAAAGACCTAGGAGTTGGAAGGAAGCGGCCGTGGCCTTAATTAAGGTACAGCCCCAGCATTTGCCTGGTGTGAAAATGGGAAACCACGGTAAACCATTTTCAGGGCTGCCGATAGTGGGATTCGAACCTACTATCTCCCGGATGCAAGCTCACAGCCGCGCGCCTCTACGCGCTCGGCCAACTCGCCCGGTACGGTGAAGATTAATGACATAAAAATATACGGGATGTAGTGCAAACAAAAGATTTGTTAAATTTAGTGGTACGATAAAGGGGAATTTGAAGGATAGATTTTGTAAACCTATTATCTCTGTTATGTACTGACTCCATAGATTTAAACGTATTATAAAGGTAGGGTAGGGTCTTCAGTTTGAGAATTTTGTGCGTAGCAACGGCTACTGAGATTTCCTGTCGTTAATGGAGTTTCAACCATTGCAGCTGTATGTAATAGGGTGTTATGTGTTCATCACGCCTGGCACTTGTCACGTAACGAACACATGCGTTTTGTACCCTCTGTAGTTGTATGTTCAAAGTTTCAGATAAGTCGTTGTATACGACTGATCCATAGTCAATTATGGGGAATATAAGACTTTGAACAAGTAGTTTCCGCATGAAAGGTGGTGTACATGACACGTTACGTTTCAGTATATGCATGGATGACACGACTTTTCTGATCACATTTGACGTATGATCAGAGCAAGAGAGGGTTCTGTCGAAAAATAGTCCTAGAGTGTTAACGGTGTCACTATAATGTATATCTGTATCTAGAATTTTTACTGCTGGGAGGGATTTGAGGTCAAGAGTTTTCAGGAGTTTTGTGTAACCTATGCAAAGAAGCTGAGTCTTAGCCACATTTAATTGGAGGTTGTGATTTACGCTCCATTCTATAAATCGAGAGATATCATGGTTAAAATGCATTATACAAGAAGGTGCGTTAGAGGGACTGACGTTGAAGTAAGCTTGTAAGTAATCAGCATATATGTGAAAGGTACTACTTTTAAAGACTTCAGAAATGTCATTAATATAAATAGAAAAACATAAAAGACCAAGGACTGATCCTTGTGGTACGCCACAGTTTACTGATTCCCAGTTAGAGGATCGTCCGTCAACAAACGTGACTCTTTGTGATCTACTTTATAGATATGATTCAAACCACGATAGAGCACTCTGCGAGAAACCAATTGACTTCAACTTTGCAAGAAACAACTCATGATTAACAACATAAAATGCCTTAGAGAAATCAAAGAGACATAAGATAGTAAGCTGCCTCTTATCGGTGGCCGTGCGTATATCATCCATTACTCTCAAGAGAGCCGTAGTAGTACCATGGCCCTTCTTGAAGCCAGATTGGTAGGGATTTAGAATGTGATATTTAGACAGATATTCACATATCTGCTCATGAACAATTCTTTCTAGTGCCTTACTAAGTGCCAGTGGCTGTTGATAGGTCTAAATCAGTACAGACTGCTGGGATTTTCTTTTTGGGCACAGGACGTACATTGGCACGCTTACATTCTGAGGGATACACTCCATTCTGTAGAGAGAAGTTAAATAAATGCACAAGGCCAGGAAGAACTATGTCAATGCATTTAGAAATCATGGATATTGAGATATTATCTGGACCTTTAGCTTTAGTTCGAATTGATCTGACTGCTTGTTCTACCTGCGAAGGGTGTACGTACATGAAATGGAATTTATCTCTCTTACTTGGAATGAGAGATCTATAAAGTTTGGCAGTTCCTGATACTTTCGGAGAGTTGAAGTTTAGTGACTGATGCCATATAATATTCACTTAATTCAAATGGTGTAACAGGCACCTGGCTATCTAGAGAGTGACTGACTCCAATACCAAGTAATTTTGCAGCACGCCAAGAAGCTGAAGTGCTCTTACAATTACGGAAGATGATGTACGTATACTTCACTTTAGCGTTTCTAATGACTTGTTGTGTCTTATTACGCAAGACCCTGAATTGCTCGTAATCATCTGGAAGTTTTGTTTTAATAAAATTCTTCCTAGCTCTGTCCCGTTTACTTATCAATTCCTTAATACGCTTATTGAACCATGATGCTGACTGGTGTTTTACGATAATTCATTTTTGGGGGTGCATGCTTGTCGTAAATAGAAAGTACAAAGCTGTTGAAGAGAGAAACTTTTTGATCTATGTCATTAGACTGGAAAAACACATACCAGGGTAGTAATTCAGCGTCAGCACGAAACTTTTTTACGTCAAATTTACTGAAGTCTCGAACAAGAATTGTTTTACGAATTTGGTTTAGCGTGGATAAAGTAAATACAGCATACAGCAAGTCATGACCAGAAAAACCGGCAGCTGGTTCCTGTCCGTATTCTACTACCAACTCATTGCAGTTGGGTGAGATTATGTCAAGAGTGCTACGGAAGTGGCAGTATGAAAGGTTAGATTGAATGGAAGGCAGTCGAGGTTACAAGCGTTCAGCACATCTCGTATATTTTTGCTTTCAAACGTCCCAGCCCCGAAACGAGCATTAACATCGCCCACAACGAATACATATTTATAATTCATAACATGAGAATACATATCGTTCAAGAATGTATCCATGAACCCTACTTTTGGTGGACGATATATACAAGCGAAAAGAATTTTAGTGTCTGAAAGGGCTATATCAAGAATTATGTACCCAGGTTTCTTACTGTACTATCCAGGAGATTTGCTAAGTACACTACATTTTATGCTGTTCTTCAAGTAAACTGCAACACCACCAGCGGATCTGTTTATTCTGTCATTACGGAAAATATTATACCCATCGAGACAGACGGCAGAATCTGGTACGGAAGGTTTAAGAAATGTTTCACTTACTGCAATAATATCAAACGAATTCTTGGCAAAAATGTGCCGGAACTCAGATATATGGGAGGAGTCAACAAGAGACTGAGAATTGATATGAATGAACTTAAGATTTCTTGTGTTTCTCACACTAACACCGTATAGTAAGTCAGATAAGACACACTCATTACTTGTCATGAGTACAATATAGTACAAAAGGTTAAACACAATAGATAAATAACAGATCGTTCAAGAAGTATGATGTTTTTAGTAGCCTATATCAATATAAGAATAAAAGGATTTAGAAATTATGTGATGAAGTGAGATAAATAAATGAGTAGAAAATTTGTATAAGAACAATCGCGTTAGTAATTATTTCTAAATGTAAAAGAAATTATAACTAATATACTACACTAAATGGAATGGTTGCGAAAGAGAAACATTTGGATTGTTAGCCTCACCAGAATTATATTTATTTCTCGTCCAAAGTAATTCCAGTAATCAAGTGATGCACAGGAATACGAATTATCACGCCGCATTATTTCAGTGGAGCTGGGTAGCGTTTCTTCAATTCCTCGAGATCCCGTTCCGTTTTCACTCGATGTTTCACATCACCAACGCGCACCATTATGACACCATCCATAGTCCACACTGAATTTAGTCCGAAATGGCTCACAGCACGTTTGAGAATGTCAGTACGGGTCTTAGTTAGGTCCTCCCGTATGGTTATACCACTATTATTTAACAGCCTCTTTGATTTGAAGACTGCATTTCGGTAGGCGTATGAAACAAATTTTACAATGATGGGCCTGGTTTTGTTGTGACTTCTGGTACCAGCTCTGTGCGAACGGTCGATCATCGAGGGATCAAGTGGAATATTGATCCGAGTGGCAATCTTCTGAATGCGCTTGTCCGTGTCTTCTCCTGAATTTTCAGGTACTCCAAATATACGTAAACTGTTCCGACCGACGTTGATAACTTTCCAACTCAACTGTCCTATCGTCTAACTGCCGTTGAAGGTCAGTTATTGCTTCGTCACGTTTGGTGAGTTCACATTTTAATTCAGTAATTAAAATCAATATTTTCTTTAAGTTTCTGTATGACCTTATCGGCTACTCTGTCTACAAGTTCGTCGACGAGTGAACTGTTCTTAATGAGGTTATCCACCGTTAGTGATACCGTAGTATCTATAACCTCCCTGCTTACGCTGATTCGCAACGTGTCCGATGGGGTGCACTGATCATCCCAGGTCAAGATGTTGGCAGCACTGTTCTGTGAATTTAGAAGACGGTTCATGTTCTTTACTTGTTCCCGCGAAGTTTCAGAAGTTGCCACATGAGAGCATGGGCTGTAATTGTTTATTTCCTTGCCTTTAGAGAGTGGGGTGGCACTCCTGCTGTCGGGCTGGGCGATACGGGCTTTAGCCTTCACTTGTTTACGTGAATTACCCATTTACTTTTACAAATTACTTACGAATCACGATATCTTCTTCCAAATAAAGTACTTGTGCACATGCACAAGTTAAAACAACACTGAATGCACACTTGATATATACGTAACACCGTCTTATGACACCTTCACAAAGATAATTACTGGAGAGGCTCACACTCGCGTCGATACCAATTTGAGAGAGTAGAGAGATAAAGTTTGAACTCAAGAGGGCAAATTGGGGAAAATATTTTTTTTGCTAGTTGTTTTTTTACGTCGCACCGACACAGATAGGTCTTACGGCGACAATGGAACAGGAAAGGGCTAGGAGTGGGAAGGAAGCGACCGTGGCCTTAATTAAGGTACAGCCCCAGCATTTGCCTGGTGTGAAAATGGGAAACCACGGAAAACCATTTTCAGGGCTGCCGACAGTGGGGTTCGAACCTACTATCTTCCGAATACTGGATACTGGCCGCAATTAAGCGACTGCAGCTATCGAGCTCGGTGGGGAAAATATTCTTTTATAGGAAGGGGAGTTGGGAATTGGAATAACTTACCAAGGGAGATGTTGAATAAATTTCTATTTTTTTAAATCATTCAAGAAAAGGCTGGGAAATCAACAGAGAGGGAATCCGCCACTCAAATGCAGATCAGCATTGATTGATTGATTGATTGATTGATTGATTGATTGATTGATTGATTTAGGTTCATAGCAGCTAGTTTAATTAGCCTTACAGCTCCGTATTCGAGAGGCGAAGGGGTTGGTCCCCGCTGTCGGCTGTCCCAAGAATAGTTTTACGTGGTTTTGCGTTCTCCTCCACTAAGGCAAATGCCGGTAAAGATCCTTTTATAGACCAGGACCACCACCCCACCTTCTTCACACCTGAAATAACTGGTTCCAAATCGCTTGGCCTTCGAGGAGGCGTAGCCGTCTAGGAGGAGTTCAGCTTCTAACTCCTAGGCCTTTCCTATCCCATCGTTGCCATAAGACTTATATGTATCGGTGCGACGTAAAGCCACTAGCAAAAAAATGTGTACAAATGTAATATTTTTTAACCATTACGTTCTGTGTACATTTCATTGTGAAAGCTTAATGCAGGGTTGCTGATCTTTAAAATTCGATAAATCAAGTTAAACTTAGCAAAATTCTGTACAGTGCGCAAACCCATCATAAAACAGGTGTAAACATTTACTGGTTATAGTGGTTTAGTAGCGGGGAGATTTCATGGAAACTGCGTGAGAATGAGAGGAAAGCGGTTGTGTTATGTTTCGTTGTGTCTGTGTTTAGTTCCATTTAATCATTTCGGTTATGAATCATAGTTACGAGCTAAGATTACGCACCAAAATCTAACTACTTTCCCATTTGTCCGTTCTCCGGTTACGTGTGTTTTACATAAACGTGTTCGATAACTCGGAAAACCTGAAACTAAAGTTGAATGTTCCCCAGTTTCTAGAGTGTAATTTATTAATTTTTTAATGAATTGAAGTAATAATAACTAGATGAAATTCGTCAATACATGACGGCCGATGAGGTAAATCTTTATTGAAGGATTTTCATAAGTTATATACGACATTCCTTGTAGTTTATTCCTTTACAATTTTTCTTACGTCACGCGGACACAAAGTCTTGCGGCAACGATGGGATAGGAAATGGCTAGATGTGGAAAACAAGACGTGAATGTGGGCTTAATTGAGCTATAGACCCAGAATATGCCTGGTGTGAAAATAGAAAACCACGGAAAATCATCTTCCGGGTTGCCGACGGTGGGGTTCGACCCTACTACCTCCCGAAGGCAAGCTGATATCTACGTGACCCAAACCACGCAGCACCTTTCGGCACCATTGCAGCTTTCAAATCTCGCTCTCTTGACAGACATTGCAACATTTAACTGGTCATGGCTGAAAACTGGCTGAGGTAAACAGAGACCTTCACGTCCCTTGAGGTTTACTGATCGCGATACAAAACGCCAAGCGAATTGGAAATTGATGCCTCTTGGAAGAAAATGGAAGAGTTTTAACGAATATTGTTAAGTCAATTCGAGGGATCAGAACTCTCTGTCTAGCTTTATCTTCAATTAATATTTCCTAATATAAACAATTTTCATATGCGCTTCTTACAGTTAGGCCCTAATTTGGTTCCGTTTTGGAGCCTTTTGGAAACGTTCAGGTTTCTAAGGAAGATAACTATGGTTCCATATTTTATAATAAGAATATGTGTAGGCAAACCATTACTTCCAAGGATTCAAGAATTATGTAGGAAATTGAGGTAGCTAGCTTTAATCTTCAGTATTAATCTGTTGACGCTAGTGTATGGTTTTGAATTACCGGGTACGAGCCCAATGAATTTCAAATTAATTAATAGACACTTTAGAGAAAATTTCGCAGAAGTGACAGTTTTGCTATAAATATCAATTACGGTATCATCATGTGCTAAAATTCTGGCTGGTAGTTCAATAACATCTGATCCTTCACTATATTCAAAGTGGCAGTCACCGTTACCGATTTCTTGAAACAAAATCCAGCAAATTCCTTTTCTTCTATGGTTTCGCCCGCATATTTTTAAGTTACGTGGCGTATTTTGAAAAAGGTTCAGAGAGGAAATTATTTAATACAATTATAAAAATATACTGTGTAGAAAACCAGGAATAACGGCCGAGAGAATTTCTCGTACTGACCACACGACACCTCGTAACCTGCAGACCTTCGGGATGAGCAGCGGTCGCTTGGTAGGCCATAGCCCTTTGGGACTCTTAAACCATGGGGTTTGGTTTTATAATTAAATAATTGTTTAGCGATGAGCATGTGGCAAAACAGACAAAACCTTTGTGAAATCTCTCCCAAGAATAATAATTTTCCCACCAGAAGGGACGGAATGACGTTAACTATGCTTTATTTTAGAACACGATTCTCACGCATTAATGAATGAAATTTAAATGGCGTACGGCTTTTAGTGTGGGGAGTGTGCGAGGACATGTTAGGCTCGCCAGATTCAGTTCCTTTGATTTAACTCCCGTAGGCGATCTGCGCGTCGTGTTGAGGGTGAAATTATGATGGAAACGACACATGCACCCACCTCCGTACCAGCGGAATTAAGCAATTATGGTTAAAACTCGGGACCCCTGTGACCAAAGGCCACTTTGCCGTGGAGCCGGACATTAATGAATGACTACTTGCCAGTAGGGCTTTATCCCATATTGAGCCGTGTTAATCGATTTCTTGGATTTCTTTTTTAAACGAGACACCGAATTCTCATTTAAACTGAATGTAATTTGTACTGTTCAACAGCTGGGCAGCGAAACGGCAATTATTTCTGTCCAGGAACTACCAGCTGACCAGTAGGACACTGACTGTACATGTGTGCATACTCCCCTTCTACCTCCCTTATCATGCCTGCTGTTCAGCGCTCTCACGGTTCAGGCGGGCTTGGGCTCGGCAGTACCCGAGCGCATTAGCCAGTCAGAATGCTACATTTTTCTTTAATCATTTAAAAATATATGGCAAGAAATGCTTACATTTTTAAAGACACTCTGCAAATCTACAGGCCGAGAGCTTTCGTCAGAATGCTTTACGACGCCCATCGGTTCAGCCGTTCTCTCGAAACAGATGTAACAAAAATCAGCTTAGTGTTTTAAATATAATAATAATAATAATAATAATAATAATAATAATAATAATAATAATAATAATAATAATAATAATAATAATAATAATGGTTATTTTTCTTTACATCTCACTAACTGCTTTTACGGTTTTCCGAGACGCCGGAGTGCCGGACACCAGTCCCGTAGGAGTTCTTTTACGTGGCAGTAAATGTACCGACACGATGCTCATGTATCGGAACACTTTCAAATACCACTGGACGGAGCTAGGATCGAACCTATCAAGTTGAGTTCAAAAGGCCAACGCCTCAACTGTCTGAGCCACTGATCCCGGCATTAATGAATTCATTCAATCCCTTACAAAGAAAACAACCAGAAATTGTCATAAAGTTATAAATGAAGTAAAACTCAAGACACAAAAATTATTGAAGGTCTGTTGTCAGAACGCTCTATGTCAAATACCGGGGTAATTAATGGTGTGAAGAGCAAATTCCTTTCCCTAACTTAACGTTTCCTCCTTTGACAAAACATCCTCATTTCTTGAGCTCTTTCGAAGGGAAAATATTTCCAACTTCTGTCGCTGGAAATAAATCTTCGCTTGTGACGTCTTGTTATCGGCAATGAGCGAGTTGTAGCTCTCGAGCAGGAAGCAAATGAATTATATAACATTCGTGAGAAGAGAAATGTGCTCCGCAAGAATTTAAAGAAGCTTGGAGATGAGAAGATGAGTCGTGGACTATTATAGCAGTTTTCATCAGCATGTGAACTGGGCTAGAATATACACGCACTTTTACGACGTATCTGTGTGAAAGACTTTCATGCACTTCCCTTTACGTCTTGGCTTTGTATCTCATTGTTCGCTTATCGCAATGGAAGTAAAATGCGAAGATTTTTTCAGTATAAAACGCTATTATCATAATATTAACCTTCGACTGGCGGTGTGAAACTTTGGTACGTAAATGGCGTTGTAGGGTCGAAAATGATACCATAGCCGGTGCTGACAGGTATGAAAACTTCCGCACCATTAGTTTAGTATCACATGCATGCAAAATTTTAACACGTATTATTTACAGAAGAATGGAAAAACAAGTTGAAGCTGAGTTGGGAGAAGATCAATTTGGCTTCAGAAGAAATGTAGGAACACGTGAAGCAATCCTGACTTTACGTCTGATCTTAGAGGATCGAATCAAGAAGAACAAGCCCACGTACGTGGCATTCGTAGATCTAGAAAAGGCATTCGATAATGTTGATTGGACCAAGCTATTTAAGATTTTGAAGGTGATTGGGATCAGATACCGAGAACGCAGAATTATCTACAATCTTTATAAAAATCAGTCTGCAGTAATAAGAATCGAGGGCTTTGAAAAATAAGCAGCAATCAAGAAAGGAGTGAGGCAAGGCTGCAGTTTGTCCCCATTCCTTTTCAGTATTTACATAGAACAGGCAGTAAAAGAAAACAAAGAGGAATTTGGAAAGGGAATCACAATCCAAGGAGAGGAAATCAAAACCTTGAGATTTTCCGATGATATTGTTATTTTATCTGACACTGCAGAAGATCTTGAGAAGCTGCTGAATGGTATGGGCGAAGTCTTGGATAAGGAGTACAAGATGAAAATAAACAAAAGTAATGGAGTGCAGTCGAACGAAGGCAGGCGATGCAGGAAATATTAAATCAGGAAATGAGGTCTTAAAGGAAGTAAATGAATATTGTTACTTGGGTAGTAAAATAACTAACGATGGCAGAAGTAAGGAGGACATAAAATGCAGATTAGCACAAGCAAGGAAAATCTTTCTTAAGAAAAATGAAATGAAATGAAATGAAATGAAATGTCGTATGGCTTTTCGTGCCGGGATATCCCTGGACGGGTTCGGCTCGCGAGGTGCAGGTCTTTCTATTTGACTCCCGTAGGCGACCTGCGCGTCGTGATGAGGATGAAATGATGATGAAGACAACACATACACCCAGCCCCCGTGCCATTGGAATTAACCTTAATTGGTTAAATCCTCGACCCGGCCGGGAATCGAACCCGGGACCCTCTGGACCTAAGGCCAGTACGCTGACCGTTCAGCCAACGAGTCGGACTCTTAAGAAAAGAAACACTGATATAGGAATTTGGGCCCGATGACCTTCGATGTTAGGCCACTTAAAAAACAAGCATCATCATCATCATCATTAGCATCATCATCATCATATAGGAATTAGAGAGATGTTTTTGAAGACTTTCGTGTGGAGCGTGGCATTGTATGGAAGTGAAACAGGGACGATAACTAGCTCAGAAAGAAAGAGAATAGAAGATTTTGAAATGTGGTGTTACAGAAGAATGCTGAAGGTGAGATGGATAGGTCGAATCACGAATGAAGAGATACTGAATCGAATTGGTGAGAGGAAATCGATTTGGCTAAATTTGACAAGAAGAAGAGATAGAATGATAGGACACATCTTAAGACACCCAGAACTTGTTCAGTTGGTTTTTGAAAGAAGTGTAGGTGGTAAGAACGGTAGGGGTAGACCAAGATATGAATATGACAAGCAGATTAGAGCAGATGTAGGATGCAATAGTTACGTAGAAATGAAAAGGTTAGCACAGGATAGGGTGGCACGGAGAGCTGCATCAAACCAGTCTATGCACTGATGACTCAAACAACAACAACAACAGAATGGATGACTGAAAACCCCCTTTATTTAAGTTTCCAAAAATAAATGCATGTCAATTACATTTCCCTACAACTTTTACATTACCTATGATGAGAAATTAATATCTTTACTGATTATATATTGTCAGATAATGCACAATTATTTTAACGTCACTAATTTTAAAAGAAAATCGCACTCCCATGAATTAAACTTAAATGAAAACAAACTTTAAATTTTCATTGCTGCAAAGCAAATTCAAAGGTACATTTAAATATTATAGTATACAAAACTCGTAAAACTTTTGAATTACACAGTCATTTACGCCAATTTCACAACCACTTAAGGGCTGGAAGTTTGACAATAATGTTCTGACTTCGACGTCTCACTTGCCTGTTGGGTTCAGTAGCTGACCACTTCTATCTATTCCTACCAGAGAAAGATGGCGGCTTGTTATGGACGTCTAGGTTGTCCGTGAAACTTCCCTCTTCGTCTTTCTCACCTTCTTCTTGTTCCGAATCCGTGTCGTGCTCGGAATTGTAATCTGGATCATTTTCATCTGAGAGATCACTGTCGTCACTTCCTTCGCCATCTTCCTCTAAAACACTGCGATCCTAGTATCACACAATGGCATGCCAGGGCGAGATGTGGAAGCCATAGCAAGGCTTACACGAAGAGAAAGTATCAAACACGCACTTCGAATGAAATATGAACACTTATAAAATTTTAAGTTACGACAAACTTCGCCGTTGTGGGGTCGTAAACGGCACCACACAATATTTAAATCAAGTTCCTGAGAAAACCAATATTTACTAAACGCTACAACTCCAGACAGCAATTGACCTTGCACTAAGTAACAGCTACAGTGAACGGCGATAGACAGAACGGAATACGGAGGGAGCGCCAGGGTTGTACAAAGTCATTGGTACCTTTAAAGACCCCACAACGCCAGTCGAGAGTTAACGTCACTCTAGTAGCCGTATTATAATAATGTGTTATCTCATCGGACTGGATGAACAAGTTTGAATTGTTTCATCGTAGCTCATGATGACTCCACAGACAAAATATAAAAGCATTCCTCCATAATTCCCCACTCTATTATTCATCGTCCAAGGGTGGGACTGGCTGCCTGTACGAGGCATTAGAGACGTGATGGATGAAACTGGAAGGAGTGGGTTCAATTCATTGCCAGGAAGCCGTAAAAAAAGGAAAGAAAGAGAGACTACCAACTCCTGAGAGGAACATGGTCCAGATGTTCACCCAGCCGACACCAGAAAAGTGTACCAAATTAATTCCAGACCGCAAAATTAGCTAAGCCTTGTGCTGATAACTTCATCCCACATTGTTCCTTTTATTAATCATTCCTCCATGATATAAGTTTGCAGAATGTACAGATAAGTTTGCTTCTTGATTTGCATTATTTGCTTGTTGCCCCAAATCAATCTATTAATGCATGGATTCTTTTTTAATGCAATTTTTTCAGGACATCGACCCATGTGGATCTTTTGCCCCTACTGGCACAATATTGTATGAACGGGCGTGTAATTGGAATAGCGGTAGTATTGAATGTTGTGTGTGAGGAAAGAAAGATTAAGGACGTCACAAACAAAGACCCAGTTCCTAGGCCAGCGATATTAATTATCACAATTAAACCCCTGACACGGCCGGGAATCGAAGCCGGGGCCGCTGGGTGACAGGTGGACACGTTTCCTTCTACACCACGGGTTATTGCATGGGTATCTTCAATAATTATACGCTATGCTCCATTCGAGAAAACTCGATCCGCCTTTGGTTCATTAGACTCGCGAACTTCGTGCCTAGTGTTTATTAGATTCAAATGATGACCTTGACCTTAGTAAACACTGTGCAGATGCTAATGACACGTCCTATCAGACAAAAAGGAATGCCTGCATGTAATAATTAATGAACCGCTGCTTCAAAGGAACTGGTGGTCAAGAGGTCCCATGTTGTTACAACGAGAATGACAAATAAATACATGAATGTTGTAAATGAAGTGATGTTCAAGCTACAAAAACATCAGATGTCTCTCGAGTTCTGTCGGTAGCACACCATGCGTCGAGAACTGTGGTAATTAATGATCTGACGAGCAAATTTCATACTTCAACTGAAGAAAATACAATGTTTCATTCTTTGACTGAATATTCATCTATCCTGAGCCCCGTTGAAGGATAAATATGTCAACTTCCTGACTATGGAAATTAATCTGCGTTTTTCTGTTGAAATCATTTCACATTCTATTAAATTCATGAGATAGTTTCGATAAAATGACTGATTATGAAAGTCTCGCCCGGCCTCGGAAACCTAATACCGCTGGGATCGGAAAAGAAGAGTTGGCCAAGGGAGATCAAACAGGATAGATTAAAAAAAGTAATCTGGAACTTGTAATTGGAAGCAATACCAGGAATCTGCTAAGGGTCCCGTAGTCGCCAACCTACGCTCCCATTTTCCGGCCATTTGCTTTCCGTCGCATCGACACAGATGGGTCTTATGGCGACTACGCTCCCAACTCAAGAGCCTTTGGGCTCCCTTTTAGTCGCCTCCGAAGACAGGCAGTGAATATCGTAGATCAGTGGCGTATGCTGAGATCACAACGTGGGCTACCACTAAGGTTATCTACGATAGTTGATTTAGTGAACCTCAAGTCTTAAACGTTTTGAGCTGCAGCCAATAGCCAACGGAGTAGCCTGCTGTGTTGTCAAGGCTGTTTCAGAAGCTACTGCCCTGGCCTCTGCTTCTATCAATAATCAACACCTGATCAGTGCTGATGGTAGTCTCACCCTAAGGTTCAGCAACTTGAAGTCCTGCTCTGTGGCTAAATGGATAGAATGCTTGCCTTTGGTCCGAAGGCCCCGATTTAATTCTCAGAGCCAACCCCTTCGTGCTATAATTCCCCTGGCTTTGGGACCGGGGGTTAATGACCTCTTCGCCATTCATTTCATCCTCATTAGCCTATACAGATGCCATGCACCATTAATTATTATTTACGTTGGAAGGTTGATCATGCTGCAGCCTGAGCAAAAAATTACAGTGGGTCTTGGCGTATAACGGAAGTACATGGCGTTCTCACTCAAGTGAGAGTAGAGTTTGGAGTATGTACATTTCTACGGGAACTGGGATTCCAAAAATTAAAGACTGTGCGTGATTCCAATCCAAATAATGGTAAATAAGTCAATAATCTGTAATGTGTGGGCCACTACCAAAAGCGTTCAGGAACAGCTATTAGAAAAATTGTACATCATAACAGAAAGGTGGTCACTAGAGGCAAACTAACTGGGACACTACGAGACATGTGTAAAAGTTATTTTGGAATTGCTTTGCGATTCCACTGCAGTTCCATAAATGATATGAAAGTTACTCTGTGGGCAATTATGTATCATTTGACTGCCAATAAAAACAGGCCTTCCACCACAGTTGTCCTATAGGAACAGGCAGTTTTTGTTCATACCAACGAGCCAAAGCTAACAATCAACTTGACAGTTATAAGCATAAAGCAGGAATACCGCTAGAAGTCCTACATGAAATGAAAAAACTGAAATGGCGTTTGGCTTTTAGTGCCGGGAGTGTCCGAGGACAAGTTCGGCTCGCCAGATGCAGGTCTTTTGATTTGACACTCGTAGGCGACCTGCGCGTCGTGATGAGGGTGAAATGATGATGAAGACAACACATACACCCAGTCCCCGTGCCAGCGAAATTAACCAACTATGGTTTAAATTCCAGACCCTGCCGGGAATCGAACCCGAGACTCCTGTGGCCAAAGGCCAGCACGCTAACCATTTAGCCATACAGCCGGACCATGAAATGAAGCCTGTGTATAAAAGGATATGTGATCCAAACATGTTATCAAAATACAAATGAGTAGGAACCTATAATCTACACGCTTGCGATAACACTGACTTTTTAGAAATATTCCCAAAAATGTTTGAGAAACAGTTACCTATAATTAACGTTGTTAATAATTCGAAAATTAGACAGATTTATTTCGCGAAATAAAACGAAGTGAGACAATAACGCGAATACGTCAACTTTATCCATTTTATATGCATGTCTGTCTGTTAGGTCATCAGCCCAGAGGCTGGTTGAATCCTCCAATAGCACCACCAAAAGTTATGCGGTTATAAGGAAACCGAAAAAAACCAATGGCAGCACCAAAATGAGGAGTACTAGGCAAGACGAGGAGTGAGGTAGTTTGCCATTGCTTTCCTCACTGGGTCAGAAAGTGCTATTGCAGCACGACTGACCCTATGAGCAACACCTTTCATAACACTCAGATGCACTAGTCGTGCTCTGAATGTCATTTTTCAGCACCATCCATACTGCACCCATAAGCTCATTGGCCTAATGGACGCATTAATTAAATTATTGAAATTCATATATGTGAATACTGCGGAAAGCAGGAAGGAGCTGGCTGTTCACAAAGCAATACCTAGGGACAACACTGGCTGAAAAATATCCCCTAAAACCACTTTAAGTCACGTACAGGAAATAGATGGCTAAGAGCTTCCTCCAATATATTTTTATGACACCGCCTTGTGTGAAACTTTCTACAAAAATATTCTCACGGGAGAGGGCACATTGGAATGTGCCACTCCCAGTTCGTGTGACAGAGACAGAAATGATGCCTGCAACCCCTTGGCAAAAATGGTCTTGCCCACGCCAATGTTCGGCGGCAAAATTCTAGCCGATCAGAAATTCCGAAATTAAACTGTCCTACACCAGCGGGAATATTTATCCAGTATTTCGTGATTTGGTGTCGGAAGAAGTAAAGAAATACTGTGTCCTGATCTGCAAATAATATTTGAGGAATTATTTACGGAAATACGTGATTAGCAATTCCATAAATAATTTTTCCACATTGTGTGGAAGAGTGGTTTCGTCCGGGAAGCTCAGCGTCATGGAGAAAATGAGCCGTGCTGCGAGTGTAAATAGGCCCTATGACGCATTTCAATTCATAAAATCATCTACGATCATTTCTGATAGCGCAGTGCGATATGTGAATCAAACCAAATTTTGGAATATCTGGAGTGCATTTTCTGAACATTTAACCTACGGACAAGTGGAAAAGCGGTCCAAGGTGCAATATCACTACGCCACATCCCCTCCAGTGGGACTACTTTGAGCCGGGGTGTGTGAATTTACAAAACCGGCAGCGACAGTGTGCCGATCCCCCAGTCTTAGTTGAAATTTCAGTGTATACAGGCGACTCTTCAGAAGGTGCAGCGCTAAGTGACGGCCATAGTTTTGAGTGAGTAAAGTCTTTGATCAGACAATGAACAGTTGGGGAGAACTTTTATAATAAAATCAGGTCATAGGAAACATTTAAATACTTATTACAGTAGAAATGACGATGATGTTTATTTCTATAAAATACTTCCAAAATGAACACTTAACGTGGTGAGCACGGCGGAGAACGCAGATGAACAATGGGACCTTTCAGAACATGTGGTTGTACGACATTTCCTTAGCTCACACGTAACTTACGCACTAGTATTTGGGTGGAGAAATTATTATTCCTGGAGGACTATATTTTCAAAAAAAAAAATCTCTGTGACTTACATGGGAGCGTTGCAATCAAATTTCCTCAGTCTATGAAAATTACTGTTTCATTGGAGACATTGGGAGCGAGCATTAATTGTTGGCTGAACGGTCAGCGTACTGGCCTTAGGTTCAGAGGGTCCCGGGTTCGATTCCCGGCCGGGTTGGGGATTTTAACCTTAATTGGTTAATTCCAATACCACGGGGGCTGGGTGTACGTGTTCTCTTCATCATCATTTCATCATCATCATCATCACGACGCGCAGGTCGCCTACGGAAGTCAAATAGAAAGACCTGCACCTGGCGAGCCGAACCCGTCCTGGGATATCCCGGCACTAAAAGCCATACGACATTTCATCTCATTTCATTTTTCTTAAGAAAGCTCTTCCTTGCTTGTGCTAGTCTGCATTTTATGTCCTCCTTACTTCTGCCATCGTTAGTTATTTTACTACCCAAGTAACAATATTCATTTACTTCCTTTAAGTCCTGCTTAATTAAAATGACAGTTTAAATGTAATTCAAGAGGTGTTATTCATGAATGCTGATTCTTGGTTGATCTCTGGTATGTTGTTGTGTCATGGACATTGAAGACACTAGTTCTATGGTGATGATCATTATTTAATTTTTGTTGATCTTAAATCAGGTTCACTAAGGCAGGTGTTTGATTTTTTGTTAAGACGACTCGAATTGTTTTATTTCCAATAATTTTATTTCATTTTATTTTAACTTCACTTCATTTGAATTTTCATGTTATTACTTATTTTGCAGTTTTGTTAATAAATTATTTTGCTTATTTTCAGTTTAATTCAGTCTTGTGGGTACCGTTATTTGGTAGTTAGTTGACCCACCGTCTTTCACTCCCTCACCCCTGATCATGTGTGACCCGACAACTCCGAGGGAAGATGAAGGACGTAACCACACCCAAGAAGATAAGAGTCTATGTGAGTGGTAGGTATTATTTGATGTCTTTATTCACAGGAGCAGCCGGCGCATCAATCAAGCAAGAAGAATACCACCACGTCTGCCTTCACAAGGGCACAATACCCCAGCAGCTTCCATATTGTCATAGCCATGGATGAGACTGGGACTTCGGTGAAAGCTACACTTTACTCTGGCCTGTGCCAAGAGATGGATGCAAAAGTACTGTATCCATCAAGAAATGGCAGCAGGCAAATTTATATGCATAATAATGTGAATTCACAGTGTTTGTTTTTTTATAAAGGTTTTTCCACGTCCAGAATAGACCATCGCGTCCATCACAGTCTTGTAAGGACAATTTGTTCTCCTACTCCATCATCTCGTCTCATTATGCTTGAGAAGCTGGTCTGTAACAGTATTATTGTTTTCTCTTTGTGTTCTGTTACGGCTAGTACTATGTCCAAGCTGAGCGTTAATGCAAAGGAAAGGGCTCTTGAATTTAAAAATTACGAATCATGACGATTCAAAAACCGTAATGTGTCGATACTGTAACTGTACCATATCTTCGGATAGAAAAAATACGTGTACCAAGCACGTGCGAAGTGAGAAACACCAATAAGTGAAGAGATCATCTACAGCCACTACATCCTCTTGTCACAACAGTCAACAGAGTACCGTACAGTGTAATTTTTATGCAAACAAAACAGTTATTGCAAGGGGTAATTTTGCCAAGAGGACTAAGGGGTCTTTTCTAAAAGCGAATATACCACCAACAACGTTGGACCACCCTGCTATTAACGAATGGATGAATAAATTCATTGAAGGTATGTCGTGGTCGCCTCTGTGGTGTAGTGGTTAGCGTGATTAGCTGCCACCCCCGGAAGTCCGGGTTCGATTCCAGACTCTGCCACGAAATTTGAAAAGTGGTACGAGGGCTGGAACGGGGTCCACTCAGCCTCGGGAGGTCAACTGAGTAGAGGTGGGTTCGATTCTCACCTCAGCCATCCTGGAAGTGGTTTTCCGTGGTTTCCCACTTCTCCTCCAGGTAAATGCCGGGATGGTACCTCACTTAAGGCCACGGCCGCTTCCTTCCCTCTTCCTTGCCTGTCCCATCCAATCTCCCCATCCCTCTACAAGGCCCCTGTTCAGCATAGCAGGTGAGGCCGCCTGGGCGAGGTACTGGTCATTCTCCACAGTTGTATCCCCCGACCAAGAGTCTGAAGCTCCAGGACACTGCCCTTGAGGCGGTCGAGGTGGGATCCCTCGCTGAGTCCGAGGGAAAAGCCAACCCTGGAGGGTAAACAGATTAAGATAAGATAAGAAGAAGAAGGTATGTCGTATAGATTACTGTCGAAATAATAATAATAATAATAATAATAATAATAATAATAATAATAATAATAATAATAATAATAATGGCAATAATAATAATAACATCCAAGGTTTTCACAGTTCGTAAGCCAAATCAATATACATCCATCCGCTTACGATTGATCAGGCTGTTCTACTGAATACCAACCATATCATGAGGTGATCCCATCTAGGAAAGGCCTAGGAGTGGGAAGGAAGCGGCCGTGGCCGTAATTAAGGTACAGCCCCAGCATTTGTCTGGTGTGAAAATGGGAAACCACGGAAAACCATATTCAGGGCTGCCTACAGTGGGGTTCGAACCCACTATCTCTCGGATGCAAGCTCACAGCTGCGCGCCCCTAAAAACTGAGTATTATACTCGTAGATTTTTGCTAGTTGTATATAGTTACATGAACATAGCATAGCATTTCAGTAACTCTGGGAGGGAAAAGTGCTAGGACTGGGGAAGAAGCTGCCGTAGTTAGTGTCTAGAAATTTCCTAGGTGAAAATAGAAAACCACTGAACACGATTTTCAGGTTCAAACCTAGTCCACCATCTGTCGAATGCAAACTAAACATGCTACAAGATCCCACGCGTTCGGGTTAATATATTTCCAATTTGTTTAGTGAAACAAAGAAAGAGGGCTACGAGTTTGGCTGTTTACAGATCTGGTGGGCGAGTTAGCGTTAATGAGTAGCGCACTAGTTAGCGTCACGTGACCAGCATGACGGTACGGGGAATCCCTTTTAACGAGATTACAGCAGTGCCCTGAGCGCTCCCAGTGGGGATGCTCGTGTCAGTCAGCACTGTATGTCTGATATATTTGTTTCATCGGGACAGCACTCATCTTTTTTAATGTCCATCCCTTGCTCTCCACCTCCCGCAACACGTCCGTCGTGAGGAGAGGAATGAGAAATCTAATTCTGGTAGACAACAGTGTAATTTCATTTGCAGTTTTATGTTTCAGTGAAATTATTTGTTCTGCCATGAAGTGGCCGTCTGTGGGTAAGAGCTGTCATGGCGAATGAATGAAGACAGCTCAGCCACATTTCATCTCCACAGTAAAACGATTAATGGTTACTTACCCTTTCCTTCATTAAAAAATTATAGCAAACATAAAAGTCGTGAGATCTAGCTCCATATTCCATTCGTCCATTTTATGTACGAGGAGAAGATTAGAAACCCAAATTTGTAATAATTCGATCATTGACCTACAAACACTCACGCTGAACACCGGGGTCCAATAGACCTATGTGAATTTTAATTTTTCGTGGTTTGTTTATGATATTTTCTCTCAAGTCATGCCACTCCTGTATCCTTGCCAATGTTTATGCAATGACTGCTCATCAGCCAACAAGACTTGTTGATTGATGTGCAGGATGAAAATGCAGGATTTGTCACATTTTCTTAAAATGCATTCGAACTGAGTGGCTCTTATGATCCTGCCTCAGTCCGGTGGTACTAGAAGGGGCTTCAAGTCAATAGATTTACTGACACGTAACAGAACTCCCTCGGGACAAAATTCCGGCATCTCAGAGTCTCCAAAAACCGTTAATGTAGTTATTGGGTCGTAAAACAAATATTACCGTACGTTTTATTTCTTCTTTCTGCCTCGGCAGATTGTCAAAAAAACAAAGAATACTAGAGACAAAGAATAAATAACAGTATATTATAAACATGTCAAAATGAACATTAGTAACCAGGGGGCCTCATTCCCAACTCCCGCGCTTTTTCTCCCGCGTAACATTGCCTCATGCTGACGTCACGTGGAGGACTCCTGTCGGCAGCTGTTGCGGTGACCGATAAGGCTCTTTCAGTATAGGTCTATATACATTGCGATATGCAGACTCTTATAATATTTCCCTCATTTTGTCGACTGTTGTGTTAAACATGAATAAGGTTTCTAAATATAGATTGTGTGAATGGCTGCGCAGTTATCGTCCAGGCGCACAGCTCTGGCAGCGCGGTATACTTTAAAATAAGACGTTGAAAGCAACTTCATCGAGCTAATCAGTAACACCTTCGACGTTTTGAACACCAAGGCGCCTGAATATGAATTTTTTTTTTTTTGCTAGGGGCTTTACGTCGCACCGACACAGATAGGTCTTATGGCGACGATATAATAGGAAAGGCCTAGGAGTTGGAAGGAAGCGGCCGTGGCCTTAATTAAGGTACAGCCCCAGCATTTGCCTGGTGTGAAAATGGGAAACCACGGAAAACCATCTTCAGGGCTGCCGATAGTGGGATACGAAGCTACTATCTCCCGGATGCAAGCTCACAGCCGCGCGCCTCTACGCGCACGGCCACTGAATATGAAAGCACTCCCGTTAGAAGTAGATATGGCTTAAACTAAAGGAGCCAGGAAAAAAACTCTGAAGTGCTTCCTGGGGGTGATTAAACAAGTGAGAGTTGGTAAACGGAAAACTTTACTTCGTTTCAGAAGGGGTTCGTAATTTCTATAAAATCTCTCTAGGGACTTTGTGAATACATGAACAATGCAAATATGTATTATATTTTAACTACCAGATTTAAAAAGTATGCTTAGAAAAAAATGTTCACCTTTCCGTGGCCTAGGAGCTTTTCATAGCAATCCGTCCCCTTTTGAAATTTGTAACAGATTTCGACTTCTATTACGTACAGGCAGTAACGCATCCTCATGCTGATTTATTGAACTTAGGAAGCAATGAATTATGCATAGATGTTGCTGAGAATCCCTTAACAACTGGACCCATAGATGAAACGGGAGAAAAGTCGGGGATGTTAAGGATGGAAGACTTGAGCTAGGACTTAGAAACTGAAGACGTAAACCAAGTTGCAATTAAATATCTTGCAGACTACCCGGCATTCGAATGTCGGTCTGTAGATGCCAGCTTGGGTAATTAATGGCGTGCGGTCTCCGGAGATGTCTGGTGCAGGTCTTTCGAGTTGACGCCGTATAGGCGACCTGCACGTCTGTCAGGATGGGGACCTACCTAAAATTAATTCTGATGCTGAAGACGGCACAAACACTCTGTCCCCAAACCATAGGAATTAACTTATGAAAGTTGAAATCTCAGACCCCGCCGGGAATCGAACTCTGGACCTCTTGGACCAAAGGCCAGCATGCTGACCATTTATCCATGGAGATGGTCACAGCTCGGGTGATAAACGTGAAATATTCGCGTTGCCACGACTGGTTATCAATGATTTCAAAGAGAGGCGTTACTCATCCAACCGAAGAATGGTGGCAAGAAATTATCCAGCTTGAGGTATTGTTTGGCAGTTTTCACGGGTTTTATATTGATAAATGTGATGCAGATTTTGACTTCGGTACTTAAATCAAAATTTCCCGAACTTGACGAGAATATTATATCTCTCTACGTCAGAACCAAGACTTTCATTACACAAAAATACGTCACCTGAATAAAAAACGTCAAATAAGAAGGCTTCCTCCAGATCTGTGAGGTTAGCTTATATGCTATGAAGAAGTATTCAGCAAAGAAGAGCCGACAGTGAGCAGCTTCAGCTCCTTCAACAACTTCCTTTTTAAAGATGTAATTCTCAGAGTTTCTTCTGTAATTTATGGACAGTATCATATGACTGATTTAGGAGGTATGTAAAGTACCCTTGTATTTGAATAAGGCCAACCTTTCAATTATTTGTTAAAAACTGAACTTATTTTTCGTAATTATTGACGTTTATGCTGTATGCAGGCGCGCACTCCTAGCCCTCCAGTCTACGTCACGCGCGGTTCAACCAATGAGAGCGCTGTGAGCGGGAATGGTCTACCTAATACATTCTACCTACCTACTATGAACGTAAAAAGAAGCGACTATGAATCGCTTTCTAAATTTATTATTATCCAGTTTATGCATATTTCCTTTACTGATACACACATAGCTTCGCAAGACCTATAGGCCTGGCCTGTGGACCCATTCAAAGCAAGAACGGCCACATCTTTGTCTAGCTGCTTGGTGATGGAAAAAGCCGACACAAATTTGGAAATGAGTTTTGTATTGTTCCACGGCTGCCTATCATTAGTCCGGTAACAGTACTTTATTGCAAAAAAAAAAAAAAAAAAGTACTTCTCTTGAAGTTTTCCACTGTAGGTTACTAGATAATTTTCTTTTCTTGACCGGCCCCGTGGTATAGGGTTATAGTGCCTGCCTCTTATTATTCGGAGGCCCCGGGTTCAATTCCCGGCCAAATCAGAGATTTTTACCGGGATCTGAGGTCTGGTTCGAGGTCCACTCAGCCTACGTGATTAGAATTGGGGAGCTATCTGACGGTGAGATAGCGGCCCCGATCTAGAAAGCCAAGAATAACGGCCGACAGGATTCGTTGTGTTGACCACACGACACCTCGAAATCTGCAGGCCTTCGGGCTGAGCAGCTGTCGCTTTGAAAGCCATGGTCCTTCAGGGAAGTAGTGCCATGGGGTTAGTTTTGGTTAGTTTCTTTTCTTGGTCGACCAGCTGAGCTTGTTCTGAACCAATTTCAGAACGTATAGTTAGGTCGATAATAAAGCATTATTCTCGTCGTGTCAATTGCAATAATGTCAAAATAATATCGTTCACGCCGAGATTACAAACTTAGCTGCTCTGGTAGGCATTCACTTTGTAGCCAACAGCACCATGTGGGAACATGTCATTTGCTTATAAATTCACAATGTTGCATGTAATGCATATCACGAGGAGGAAAAACAAGGTGGGGCGTGGGGATGGTGAGAGTAAATGACTCAATTCGTGAGAACTACGGGCCATGCTGCAAAACGCATCCAGCTGCTGTACATTTTTTTTTTTTAAATGCAAGTCACTTTACGTCACACCGACACAGATAGATCTCATGGCGACGATAGGACAGAAAATGACTCGGAGTGGAAAGGAAGCGGTCGTGGCCTTAATTAAGGTACAGCCCCAGCATTTGCCTGGTGTGAAAATGGGAAACCACAGAAGACCGCCATCCTGGCTGCCAACAGTGGGGTTCGAACCCACTATCTCCCGAATACTGGATAATGGAGGCACTTAAGAGACTGCGGCTATCGAGCTCGGTACTGACTGTACTAAGCAGAGCATAGACGAAGTGGACTTCCTTATATTTCACGCCTCCAGAGAAGTGACATTTTTTAAATGTTCATCTGTACCTAGGTATTGTACAGTTTTATATTTGTATGTGGTGATTTTCCTTCTTTCTTTTTTAACCTGTTATTCAGCGATGGATCCCACCTCTACCATCTCAAGGGCAGTGTCCTGGAGCGTGAGACTTTGAGTCGGGGGGTATAACTGGGAAGGAGGACCAGTACCCCTCCCAGGCGGCCTCCCATGTTATGCTGAACAGGGGGCTTTGGCGGGGGATGCTAAGATTGTAAGGGAAGGAAGCAGCCGTGGCCTTAAATTAGGTACCACACTTCATACTATTTGCTTTTTCTATAATATTCTTAAAACTTCTCAACCAGCCTATCTCCGGGATCGCATCAAGCTCCTCTCCACAGACCATAACAAGAATACCCGATCCTTCAGCACCATGCGTTTATCCCTTCCTGTACACAGAACAGTAATGTACACGAAATCATTCACCGTTACCGCAGCCCGACAATGGAATCGCTTACCAGTGGACGTCAGAAGCGTGCCCAGCAGCTTAACTTATAAACATGCCTGTGTCGAAATACTTGGTAAAAATGCATGAATCATCAAATTATGACCTGGAAACACCTCCTCCTACCGCCTCTTCATCACTATTTTCCTCTTCCTTTCACATATATTCTTCTTCTTCTTCTTATTCTTCTTCTTCTTCTTCTTCTTCTTCTTCTTCTTACTAATCCTTCTCTTCACCTCTCACTGAAGGCGATATTTCGGTGTACTGCTGAAATGTAAACAATTTCAAATCTTTCTTTAAAGTAATATTTATAGTACTCATTATTCATAAACTTTTAATGTACTCTACGTACAATGTGTATTATATAGATAAGACTTTTCTTTTTTTAAGTGTGGTTACTTTTATTAATACTACTATTGTTTGTATTGTTAACATTATCAATTATAATCATCAGTAGTTATTATTAGGTTTTCTAGGTTAAGACTGGTTAAGTGTAAGAAAGGGAGTACATCTCTAACTTTGCCAGAAAAAATAAAACATATTATTATTATTATTATTATTATTATTATTATTATTATTATTATTATTATTATTATTATTATCCCGGCATTTGTCTGGAGGAGAAGTGGGAACCATGGTAAACCACTTCGGGTATGGCAGAGGTGGGAATCGAGTCCGCCTCTACTCAAGTGACCTCACGATGCTGAGTGGACCCAGTTCCAGTTTCAAATTTCGCAACAGAGCCGGGTATGGAACCCGGGCCTCCGGGGATGGCAGCTAATCACGCAAACCACTACACCACAGAGGGAGACTATAAGGTAGTTACTGGGACGTAAAACAAATATTTTTATTTATTTATTTCTTCTTCCTGCCGCTGCAGATTGCCACAAAACAAAGAAAACTGAAGTTACAAGAGTAATAACGGTATAGTATAAACATGTCATAACGAACATTAGTAATTACGAGGAGCCTAAAAGAAGAATAACAATAAACATTAGACTCGGATTCTCTCTCAATTTATAATTATCCAGTTTACGGATATTTCGTTCACTCATATACCATACAGATGGCTCATTAGGCTACTTACTTAATTTTGTAAATACAAGTCGAGCTCCGTATTTTGCCTAGCTAAATTCTAGAGCTTGGGTTCTCTTTACTACAGAGAATTAACTTTTTTGTTCGGATAAATACCAGAAAATGTCACCAGAAGCCTTTCACGTGCTGATATCGTATGATTTTTCTTTTACAATTTGTTTACGTTCCACCGACACAGATTGGTCTTATAGTGACGATGAGATAGGAAAGGGCTAGGCGCGGGAAGGACGTAGCCGTGGCGTTAATTAAGGTACAGTCCCAGCATTTGCTTAGTGTAAAAATGGGGAAAATACGGAAAACCATTTGCAGGGCTGCGGACGGTGGGTTTTGAATTTAGTACCTCTTGAAAGCAAGCTCACAACTTCGCGCCCCTAACCACACGGCCAACTCGCTCAGTGATATCGTATGAAATGGAATATCAAGTACACTTCAATCGATCCAAATGTACCGAGCTCGATAGCTGCAGTCGCTTAAGTGCGGCCAGTATCCAGTATTCGGGAGGTAGTAGGTTCGAACCGCACTGTCGGCAGCCCTGAATACGGTTTTCCGTTGTTTCCCATTTTCACACCAGGCAAATGCTGGGGCTGTACCTTAATTAAGGCCACGGCCGCTTCTCTCCCACTCCTAGCCCTTCCCTGTTCCATTGTCGCCATAAGTCCTATCTGTGTCGGTGCGACGTAAAGCAACTAGCAAAACGTGTCTTTGCTGGCTTTGAACCAGTGGTCACGGAATCCAAACACCGATATTCGATGGGCTCATTTTCTGGTCAAGGGGTCAAGACCGGAAACTCTTAAGGAGCATATGAATTTGTACATGGGAATTCTACCCTGCAGTCCCCATACACTAGCTTATGGAAAACTTATTTGAGTCTAAAATTAACTGTAGTAATTTTAATCCAAAGTTTTACGTGGAAAATACCTTGCTTTATCTATTTAACCTTTCTTCCAAACCACTCTGTCCTAGATGTTTAGGTGTCGGTAACGAGTTTTATGATTAGCGAGAAATATACGTACATATATGCATAAATACACACACACACACACACACACATACATACATACATACATACATACATCTTCATTATAAACTGTTATGCCTTCCAGCGTTCAGTCTGCAAGCCTCTTCCCCTGTGGGTGGGGGCGGTAGAATAACATTCAAAGTATCCCCTTCCCGTCATCAGAGGCGACTAAAAGGGGCCACAGGGGCTCTTAACTTGGAAACGTGGGTTGATGACCATGGAACAATTAGATGAATCCTAGTATTGCTTCTACTTACTTGTGCCAGGCTCCTCACTCTCATCTAATCTAATCTATCCCACCGCCCTTGGTCAATTCTAATTATTTTCCAACCCCGACGTTATTAGGTTGGGAGACCAAGGAAGTCTTTCATTTTCATGCCCTTCGTATCCGTGCCCTTCTTTTGGCTGGTACCTTCATTTGTCGAAATCTCGGAGCTTTTCCACTTTTCTTCTGATTAGTTTTAGGTTTTACCATGACGAATATAGACCAAGTGTAGCATGGTAGTATGTGGTCCCGCCACCGACAGCACTGCAAGCAATTATATCCAACACGTGCTCCAATAGTTCCGGCAAACCGGGTACAGAAAAGTGCGGAAGAAGTTACTCTGCGAGATACTTCAGTGAGTAAGTTGAATTTGCTTTGTTTCAGTTCCTTGACTCAACTCATTGTGTGTTGTGTGCTTCAAGCATGTATCTTATGTGGCTTGATTAATTTAACATGCCGTACTATTTTGTGCCTGGCTGTAAGACAGGCTATGGCAGAGTGGTTGATGATATGCGATTTGTTTTCTCAACTAAAGGATAGAAATCAATTTGAAAAATTGGCCAGAGCTATTCCACGAAAGGGTACGGTGTTAAAGCATAATAGAAGAATTTTTCATGTTCATTTCCCTGATGATTTGATAGAAAAATAAGATAATTTTACAGTCAACGGTGAAAAAGTGGATATTTCTCATGTGAGATGGACATTACGTCCAGGAGCAGTGCCTCACATTTTCCCTAATTTTCCGAAATACCTTTCAAGTGAGATTAAGTCCCATGAAACTCTCAACAGGAAATAGAACTTAGACAACATCAGGAAAATAAGAAAGAAGGCTGAAGACCGGAGTGCAGCAGCGAATTGCGAATGAAAAGGTCATTCTAATGTTGATCAAAATTTGTGACATTCTAGAGTACTTTCTGATGTCGAAAACACAATATTATCGCTCCAAAGGCGCCTAAAAATGCTAATCGAAATTAAATTCTAGCTAGACCCAATCTCATCTCAGCAAAATCAAGAATTAATTTTCTGGGTAAGCAGGTTAGAAACACACAGTTATTTCATTATAAAGATAACAAACACCGTAGCAAGTAGGAAAATATTTTAATCGACACTATGATTAAGAAATTCCAGGTGAAATCTTCTAATGGAATGAGGTAGAGCAATGAATTCATTTTAGAGAGTTTATTGTTGAGTGTATTGCGTAATTAATGGAAAACTGAAATCAATATCGATGTGGGGTGAAATATTTTTTGATTGTAACGATTCCATGGAAAAAAATTCAGTTGATGCTTCAGGAGCTGGCTGTTGTTTTCAATATGTTGTGGACATAATCTCCAGACTAGTTTATCATTATCTGAAGCGCCAATTTTTCTTCAGAACGAAGGAAATCCGGCGAGATTTACAATCTCGAGCATGCGCCAAATCTTCACGCAAGCTTTGGAAAGTCCAGTAACCGACAAATTGAGTTGGTAAGTAGATAGTTCGTAGGTGTTTGTTTGAATATGCTGGGAGTTACGTGTTATTTATCTGTATATGTACACTCCAGTAACCTGTGTTTTCCGTAACATATGATGAAGGCCGTAGCTGTTATTTCCATGCATGATGTTTACCGTTGTACCCTGCCATGATATTTGAATTGTAGTCTCTCATTGTTTTTTAAATACAGTGTATATACTTATCAATTACCGACTTCTGGCATCATTCCTAGGACCAGCTGATCGGTAATGTTGAGCTCCGACTCTAGCGCTGCCTGGTGGGGTGTGCTTGAACTCGATGATTTCTCACACTTGTTCTTATATTCGTCATGGTTTTACTAAACGCCTTCTCCTGTTTGTAACTAGCCCTCTGGCCTCGTTTAATATCATACCCCTTATCATTAAATCATTAGGAACAAAGTCTAAACATAGTTATCTTTGTCTCCCTTTACTTCTCTTATCCTCTACGACCGAGATAATTATTCTCCTAGCTAACCTAACCTCCTCCATTCACGACACGTGACCCTACCACCGATGCCATTTTATACGCACCGCTTCATCCGTCGAATTCATTCCTAACATTCTTCTCATTCTGACTACCCTAATGCCATTGTTCCCACCTGTTTTCACCATCAATCATTCTCGCTACATTCAAGTATGTTACGTCTAACTTTGAATAAGACTTCCTGAGTTTATCCATATTTCACTCCCGTAAAGCAAAATTGGTCTGAAAATATACCGGTGTAGAGATAGTTTCGGTCTGGAGCTAACTTCTTCCTTACACAATAATGTTGATCTCAATTGCAAGTTCACTGCATTAGCTTTGCTGCACCTTGATGCTATACTACCATCCTGGGAGAATATGCAACCTAAATCCCTGAAATGATCTACCTGTTACAGTTTCGTATTCGCAGCATGACATGAAATTAGGTTTCTTAACTACTACATCACATTATTCTTTGAAGTGCTAATTTTCACGGCATATATTTTCAAGTTCCAAGATATTACATTGCAGGCTTTCAGCATAGTCTGTCAATCACTTAAACTGCTAAATGCATTTCCACCTAAGTGAATCCCTTCCATAAATGATCTGCACCAGCTATGAACAACAAAGGTAAATTATTACAGCCTTGTGAACGCCTGTAAGTACGTTGAACCGGTAACTCATTCTATCATCAATTTTCACTATAGCCCAATTTTCAACATAGTTTCCTTTGATTACTTTTAATTATCTACCCTTAATCCTATAATACTTCCGTACGGCTGTGACGTACCCACTCGGTCCAAAGATGTGTGACAAAATGATAACGTGGCGGGTCACTTTAATATTAATATAAATAAATGATATCTCATTGTTTCTCCATAAAAAAATATCCCATGGGCGCCAGCCTTCAAGCTTATATCATGAAAACGAAAGTTAATAATAATAATAATAATAATAATAATAATAATAATAATAATAATAATAATAATAATAATAATAATAATAATAATACGTAATGAGACTCAAAAAACTCCCAGGGGCGAGGTGACGGAGCACAAATCATTAAGTACACTAACTTGGAATTTAAGGATCATTAATAATAATTTCAGAAAATACAAATTAAAACAGCTATTTATTAAGATGAAAAACGTGACGTAGCGGCGTATTAACGAAATCTGAACTTACGGAAGCAAAAGAAAAATTTAATGAAATGAACTCTAAGAACTTGAATTGTAACGCGTAGACTTGCAGTAATTTAAGCCATTAGCTCACCATTTGTAGACTCTTATCTGGAAGCTGATGATGGATGGATCCCTCGTACCGGCTGCGTCATCTGTTGTTGGATTCCAGTTCTACTTCTGCTTCGTGCATAATACACTAGCTGTAATATGACTTTCTTGCCTTAACACTTCCTACTGTACTCCTTACATAAAGTCGTAATGAGTCCTAATTTTAAATGCAAAACCACCATGGGTTATGTTCATGGAGAGAATCACTTGTATTCTTCCGTATTACGGAACAGTAGCGTAACTAAATTCATAATAAAAGCTCTCCTTCCCTGTACTAGTCAAAACCGGTCTCCCGTTGACTATACCTCTCGTCATTGAGATAACAAGTCCCAATGAGAGTAACTTTTGAGCAGTATCCTACGGTACTACTCAGATGCGAAGTGAACTAAGTTAAAATCTTCTCCGATGTGCAGACGTAGAATCGTAGTGTCTTCCAAGAGTGTCTCTGTCTCTAAGAGTAAGAAAAGAATGTCCTCTCCAGCTCTTGTCTTCTAAGTATATAGATTCAAAAGTTTCCCTCCATCAGCCACACCACATGATCCAGTAAGATTCGAGGTCTCATCCCTTCTCCTATGTATTGCTGTGAATCCATCACGTTGCTTCATTACGTCCATTCACATAGGCTAAACTTTCCCGCGAAATCAAAGCGTCAGGTAGCGAACTTCGAAAAGTCGGCGTTCATAATGATTCAACTGTCTCTTCAGAAGGTGGAGAGGGTAAGGTCTCTCGTAACCTTGATGACATACATTTCCTGGAAATGGGCTGAAATTAGCCTACTGACTCTGGTCACCTCACAACGGCTATTGGAAAATTTGCTGCAAGCTATTAATATGAATGATGTTGAAATACTTTACCCAATATGTGGTTCGTTCAGAATACGTTATAGCCGCGATACAAGGAAATGAAATGATGTGAAATGGATGATTAAAACCCTATATATACATATTCATTTAAAAATTACCTATCTGTGATTAAATATATACATATTATCAATTAATTAGACAGTTCAATAATTTATCACATGCTGTGATGTTCCAAACATCACACGGCTAACATCTTTTCACTCGGTACATCTCTAGATCTACGAAACATAAATATAACTGTCTATTCCTCTCGTTCCATTTCTCGATTACCTACCGCATACTGAAAGTCTGATCCTGACAGCCCCTATGTGGTTTGAAACCACACTGGTTTTCATACAACTTACTCTCAACCGTTGATCCTACCCTCTATTCCCAAAATACCGGTGAACACCTTGCCTGGCCTACTGATCAAAGAAATACCTCGATAGGTGTTGCAATCTTTCCCGTTAGCTTGTTTTCAGAGAGGTACAATTACTTCTTTCATTCAAATCAAAAGGTACATTACTAACACGCCATGCTAATGTTATTACTCTCTGAAGTTATTTCGTCCCTGCCTTCCCACTATATTTCACCATGTTGGGTCTAAATTCATCTATTCCTTCAGCATTATAATAATATAGTTTATTTACCATACTCTTCACTTCCTCAAGCGTAATTTCACTAATGTCAGTATCCTCTCTATGAGCTCGATACTTCACGACGTCAATCTAAATGTTTCCTTTTACGTCGAGAAGATATTCAAAATATTCCTTCCACATGTCCACTCATTCCTTGGTGTCTACTATGAGTTCACCCAAAATATTATTCATTTCCTTTTCTTCTCTCTTTCGAAGGTTCGTTATCACTGTCCAGAATGAATTCTTTGCTGATTGACCAAGCCTTTCCAGTTAATTACCGAAATCTACCCATGACATCATCTTGGGTTCAACAATTGTTTCACTGTTTCTTTCATCTACAGTCCTTGTTTGAAGCCATTTCTGATACGCATTCCTTTTTACGCTTACAATCTGCTCTCACTTTATCATTCGACCAAGTTGTTCGCATTTTTCCCATCTTTACACGCAGTTGTTCCTAGGCATTCCCTTGCTGTTTCCACTGCAGTATCCCTTTAAGCCATTGAGCTCTTTCTACATGACAAACCTCCTTAATGTCTATTATTAAGAACACTTCGCTAATCAATTCCACGTATGCCTACTTCTGTCTAATTTCCTCGTCCTGGAGATTCTGTCCCCTTATTCGTTCACAGTTCACTACAGATCAAATAGTGGTTTTTATCATCGGGAAAACATTCAGCGTGGAAATATGCTATTCTATTTCTGCCTGTAATTTCTGGGCCGCAGTCACAAAGTCGACTGTCGGCTTCGTCAGAATAAGAGTTATGTCCCGTTGATTGTGTGATCTGTAATAAAATGTATAACAGAACGCTATTCTGATGAATATAGGGTATATAAAATGGAATGCAGATACGTGCGATAAAATTAAAACTATAAGACGAAAACGAAAAAGAAAATGTGGCGATAGACAGCTGTTGATTAGTTGAAGTTTCCGATATTCTTATACTGGATTGGTTATTATTAGGAACACGAGCTAAATAGTTACGCTAATAGTGGGATGAGTGGCTCAGACGGTTGAGGCGCTGGCCTTCTGTCTCCAACTTGGCAGGTTCGATCCTGGCTCAGTCTGGTGGTGTTTGAAAATGCTCAAATACGTCAGCCTCGTACTGGTAGATTTACTGGCACGTAAAAGAACTCCTGTGGGACTAAATTCCAGTACTTCGGCGTCTCCGAAAACCGTAAAAGTAGCTGGCGGGACGTAAAGCCAATAATTAAAAAATCATACTAATACCAGCGTATAAGAGTTACATTTTCATTTTTGAATATTCCTATCATCATAATCTGTATTATTATATCTTGAGAGCGCTTCACCCCAGGGAACGAACCATTTGAATTCGGGTTATGTATAAATTACTACTCTAAGGAGTACTGTATTATGAAACAACGAACTTCAGTGTACAAAGAAATATGTGCGCTGACAGTTGTGAACTGGACTCTAAACCCATTAACGCCCTGTATTCTCTTATGAGGACACCAAGATTTGTTGGTATAAAAAGAAACTGTATTCAATATTTCATGACTATAACCTTTCTTTCTATCTTTATGAAGTAAACTATTGAGATATGTCAACACCTAAAATTATAAGCCCGTAAAGAAGTGTTTTGAACGGTAAATTAGAACATTCTCTGTGATTTCCAGTGGTAAAGCTATTAGTTAATCAATGGGTAGGCAGGGAATTTTGCTTTAAAGTTTCTTGTAGAGTAGTTCCAAACATGTTCGTACCCGCAGTGTACGCCCCGGACTCGATTCCCAGCCGGGTCAGGTTTTTTTATTGTAACTGATCAATATTCCTGGCCTGGGGACTGGGTGTTTGTGTCGTCCTTAACCTTCCTTGCCTCACGTTCAACACCCTACACTTCCGCAATTCCACTTTCACGCAGGTTCCTCTCAAGTGCTGAAAGCAGTGACGCCACGAACAAATATAATTTTTTTTTAAAGTTCCAAACGTCGATTTTTCTTAGTTGCAAAATGGTCAATCACACGGTCCTTCAATACTTGATCACTCATCAGTTCCTTCACAAGCATTTTCTCGATAGAAATGGTACTAACGAGGGAACCGATTTCGGTGTAAAATTCTAATCAGGTTGACATTTAGTGCACAATATTCCTACAAAGTTGTACAACGACGTAGTGAAAACCGCACGGGCCACTTTCAATTCTGAACGCCAATATTGAACGCCGAAAACCTGCCAGGCGACGGCATTAGCGCGGTGGTGGGGAGAGGCAAAGCTGTCCTTGAATCCTAGCAGCAGGCGATGGCTCGTGGCGACCAAGCAGTGATCTGATGTGCTGCGTTGCATTCCCCACTTTAAAATTACCCCTCACTCTTCTACCCTCTCGATTTGATGTTTCGCGCTTGGCCGTACTGTAAATAAATAAACCGACATTTCTTTGTTTTACTCTTTTACTCATTGTAATCCTTGCAATAGTGGATGTTTACAAAAAAAAAAAAAAAAAAAAAGGCCAATAGACTGCTTGCACCACGCGCACCCTGCAAAACTTTCTTTTGTACGCATATCGCAAGTATGTCGGATAGAACCATCCTTGAAACAAAACTGTACAGGGTTCACACAGCAAGCCGGTTATGTTTCAACATAACTGCATTTGCACCAAATATACTTCCACATGTTACGAAACCGCGGAGAAGATAATTGGTTGTGGGTCAATGATTGGGTTTTAAAAGTATTGTTGCGCAAATGAATTTTAATTACATAATTGCATAATATAAATAGGTCATAAGAAAAATGAACAAATTGTTTCCATATCCAGACACCAAGCACATCTAACGGCTGAATCATTCCAGTAGTTCCCAGGGGAACAGTTTTAACAATAATGGTTTTGTTGGCGGGTTTTGACGCTAATATATTTGCTTCACTTTGTGCTGTCCACGAATCCAAGAGTAAAACACTGTCGTCTGGCACATTTCCAAAATAAACGTCTTGTAACCACTTTTGAAGTAACTTTTATTTGACTTCTCAGACTGAGAAGGCAAAACAAATAAATTATCGGCTATAGAGAAACTTTTTTAACAATAGGGCCAAATTCACCGACGTTTTCTTTTAACACAACTAACAGTTGAGGTAACCGTTCTCCATCGACAGAATTTACAGGCTGAATTGTATAGCTGTGTGTTAATGAGTTCAACGATTGAGCTTCAGCGAAAATGTTTGTCTCTCCCTTTAAATGTAGCGTACGTCCTGCATTAAACTCTTCGTTAAACCCGCGTTGGTCTGTGTTAAAAAAGCACTTTGGAGAGTGAGTGTTTATTAATTCGGATACCTCTCCTACAAAAACTGTTGCGTTCGACGCAATGTCAAGCTGAACTTTCGGTTACAAATTTTGTAACTTTCTGGGAACCAATATTGAATTTATTTTTAAACTTTCATACCCAGAAAACTGAGGCGCGGAAAATATCGTAATGAACACGCCGAGCATTCTTAAGGGCCCATTTTCTAATGTGTACGTCATGGATACTTTTGTTGTTGTTCAGCCTCGCCTTTTTAAATTCTTCAAATGTTTCTTTGGTGATAAATTTCAGCTTGTTTTGCCTTTGTGCCGCCAGATTCTACTTGTAGCTTCCATCTAGTCCGATTGGTGCCGTAGCTTTCTAAATTGGTGCTGAACGACTTTAAACGACCTTTTCTTCCCTCCTTTGTTCAGTCAATAATCAACCGCCTTCTTTTTGTATGTGATACTTATTGCAGATATTGTGGTAGCACTTTTCTCCATCTCAGCGTCGGATATTGCAAATTCATCGTTTTTAATAACATTGTTGTCGCCAGGCACAACTAACGTCTCCTCATGCTCAATGGCGACCTGCACATCACCAACTGTTTCTGCATTAAGCCCTGTAAACAAGTATCATGATTCACTCTTGGCGCACGTCTACTTTTGCCATGAAAAAATGTAATCGAAGTCTTTACTTACGGTACAGTTCAAAACAAATTCTCTTTTACCAGGTGTTATTTGGCTTTCACAGCGGTCGATTTAGCAAAACTGCTTTGTAGACCAATTACCACATTCCAAGGATTACAATTTGGAACGTGTTCCAATTGAACATCGTCGCTGTAAGTTTCTGACATTTGTAAATAATCTGACTGTAAATTAAAGTTTTTAAAATTAATTGTTGCCTGTGCCATTAAAAAAAGAAAACAGACAAAATAAAATTGTCACACTTACATGGCTTGACGACGGCACGATTAGCGACCTGTTCATCCGAAAAGTCACGTTTGTTTCACAATAGCCCTATCGAACTGATAAGAGAGTGAAGGTATGAGGGGAAGATGGAAGGTGGGGAATCCAACGCAGTACGGCTAGTTGTGGCCTAGTTGCCACGAACCCTTCCGTGCTACTAGGATTCAACGTCCTCTCCCCACCTCCTCGCTAATGCCGTCACCCGGCAGGTTTTCTGCGTTTAACATTTGCGTTCAAAATTGAAAATGGCCCGTGCGGTTTTCACTACGTCACTGTACAATTTTTTTGGAATTTTTTGTACTAAATTTCAACCTGATTAGAATTTTAGACCGAAATCCGTACCCATGTAAGACTGCTGAGTCTTTCATTGTTCATTGTATTATGCAAGTATGCTTTTATCCACTTCAGAGTGGTCATACTCCTTTCAGGGGAAGTCGTGGTCACAGAAAATGTTAGTATTAAACCAATCAATTTTGACACTTGCACTTACACTGGTTCGAGGTCATTGAGGACAATACAATGTAAAAGTTTTCGAGGGGACACATGTTTTTTTATATTTGAATAAATGTTAATCAATTCATTTTACAATATTTCCCTATTTAAAAAAGGAATAAATGGCCATAAGACTTTTCATTTTAATAGCAGGAAAGCTCTCTTTGTAAGCTATGAAGTGAGTTGGATGTAACAACTCAACAAAATGGATGCTTTCAAAATCGCCAAACCGTATTTCAATTTGCATCAATCAATCAATACTGATCTGCATTTAGGGCAGTCGCCCAGGTGGCATATTCCCTATCTGTTGCTTTCCTAGCCTTTTCCAAAATGATTTCAAAGAAATTGGAAATTTATTGAACATCTCCCTTGGTAAGTTATTCCAATCCCTAACTACCCTTCCTATAAATGAATATTTGCCCCAGTTTGTCCTCTTGAATTCCAACTTTATCTTCATATTGTGATCTTTCCTACTTTTATAAACGCCATTCAAACTTATTCGTCTACTAATGTCATTCCACGCCATCTCTCCGCTGACAGCTCGGAACATACCACTTAGTCGAGCAGCTCTTCTTCTTTCTCTCAATTCTTCCCAACCCAAATATTGCAACATTTTTGTGACGCTACTCTTTTGTCGGAAATCACCCAGAACAAATCGAGCTGCTTTTCTTTGGATTTTTTCCAGTTCTTGAATCAGGTAATCCTGGTGAGGGTCCCATACACTGGAACCATACTCTAGTTGGGGTCTTACCAGAGACTTATATGCACTCTCCTTTACATCCTTACTACAACCCCTAAACACCCTCATAACCATGTGCAGAGATCGGTACCCTTTATTTGCAATCCCATTTATGTGATTACCCCAATGAAGATCTTTCCTTATATTAACACCTAGATACTTACAATGATCCCCAAAAGGAACTTTCACCCCACCAACGCAGTAATTAAAACTGAGAGGACTTTTCCTATTTGTGAAACTCACAACCCGACTTTTAACCCCGTTTATCAACAAACCATTGCCTGCTGTCCATCTCACAACATTTTCGAGGTCACGTTGCAGTTGCTCACAATCTTGTAACTTATTTATCACTCTATAGAGAATAACATCATCCGCAAAAAGCCTTACCTCCGATTCCACTCCTTTACTCATATCATTTATATATATAAGGAAACATAAAGGTCCGATAACACTGCCCTGAGGAACTCCCCTCTCAACTATTACAGGGTCAGACAAAGCTTCACCTACTCTAACTCTCTGAGATCTATTTTCTAGAAATATAGCAACCCATTCAGTCACTCTTTTGTCTAGTCCAATTGCACTCATTTTTGCCAGTAGTCTCCTATGATCCACCCCATCAAATGCTTTAGACATGTCAATCGCGATACAGTCCATTTGACCTCCAGAATCCAAGATATCTGCTATATCTTGCTGGAATCCTACAAGTTGAGCTTCAGTGGAATAACCTTTCCTAAAACCGAATTGCCTTCTATCGAACCAGTTATTAATTTCACAAACATGTCTAATATAATCAGAAAGGCCTTCCCAAAGCTTACATACAATGCATGTCAAACTTACTGGCCTATAATTTTCAGCTTTATGTCTATCACCCTTTCCTTTATACACAGGGGCTACAATAGCAACTCTCCATTCATCTGGTATAGCTCCTCCGACCAAACAATAATCAAATAAGTACTTCAGATATGGTACTATATCCCAACCCATTGTCTTTAGTATATCCCCAGAAATCTGATCAATTCCAGCTGCTTTTCTAGTTTTCAACTTTTGTATCTTATTGTAAATGTCATTGTTATCATATGTAAATTTTATTACTTCTTTGGCCTTAGTCACCTCCTCTATCTCGACATTATCCTTGTAACCAACAATCTTTACATACTGCTGACTGAATACTTCTGCCTTTTGAAGATCCTCACATACACACTCCCCTTGTTCATTAATTATTCCTGGAATGTCCTTCTTGGAACCTGTTTCTGCCTTAAAATACCTATACATACCCTTCCATTTTTCACTAAAATTTGTATTACTGCCAATCATGCTTGCCATCATGTTATCCTTAGCTGCCTTCTTTGCTAGATTCAATTTTCTAGTAAGTTCCTTCAATTTCTCCTTACTTCCACAGCTATTTCTAACTCTATTTCTTTCCAGTCTGCACCTCCTTCTTAGTCTCTTTATTTCTTTATTATAATACGGTGGGTCTTTACCATTTCTTACCACCTTTAAAGGTACAAACCTGTTTTCGCATTCCTCAACAATTTCTTTAAACCCATCCCAGAGTCTGTTTACATTTTTATTTACCATTTTCCACCGATCATAGTTACTTTTTAGAAACTGCCTCATGCCTGCTTTATCAGCCATATGGTACTGCCTAACAGTCCTACTTTTAAGACCTTCCTTTCTATCACATTTATTTTTAACTACCACAAAAACAGCTTCATGATCACTAATACCATCTATTACTTCAGTTTCCCTATAGAGCTCATCTGGTTTTATCAGCACGACATCCAGGATATTTTTCCCTCTGGTTGGTTCCATCACTTTCTGAATCAGCTGTCCTTCCCATATTAACTTATTTGCCATTTGTTGGTCATGCTTCCTGTCGTTCACATTTCCTTCCCAATTTACATCTGGCAAATTCAGATCTCCCGCTACAATCACATTTCTTTCCTTGTCGTTTCCCACACAGCTGACTATCCAATCAAATAATTCCGAATCCGCGTCAGTGCTACCCTTTCCCGATCTGTACACTCCAAATATATCAAGTTGCCTATTATCTTTAGAAATGAGCCTTACACCTAGAATTTCATGTGTCTCATCTTTAACTTTTTCGTAGCTTACAAATTCTTCTTTCACCAGAATGAACACTCCCCCTCCCACCATTCCTATCCTATCTCTACGATACACACTCCAGTGCCGTGAGAAAATTTCTGCATCCATTATATCATTTCTCAGCCATGATTCAACTCCTATTACAATATCTGGTAAATATATATCTATTAAATTACTTAATTCTATTCCTTTCTTTCCAATACTTCTACAGTTCAACACTAACAATTTTATGTCATCCCTACTTGATTTCCAGTTCCCTGTTCACTTATCATCGCTCCCTAGGCCATCCCGTTTCCCTGAATGTACCTCCCTATTACCCTTCCAAACAAATTTCCTAACTTATACGTACCACTGCGGTTTAAATGAAGGACATCCGAGCGCAGATCCCTATCTCCTACCCACCCATTAGGATCTAGAAATTTCACTCCCAGTTTCCCACATACCCACTCCATAGTCTCATTTAAATCCCCAATCACCCTCCAGTCAGTATCCCTCCTACACAGTATTCCACTACAATCTCCGCTTTCTTAAACTTCACCCGTGCTGCATTTACCAGATCCCACACATCTCCAACTATGTTGGTACTTATATCAGCTTGCCTTACGTTGTTGGTACCAACGTGAAACACTACCACCTTTTCCTTCCTCTCCTCCCTCTCTTCTACTTTCCTCAACATCTGCCTCAACCTAATTCCTGGATAACATTCTACCCTGGTTCCCTTTCCTCCACACACTTTCCCCACGTGTCTAACGATGGAATCCCCCATGACCAGAGCCTCAACCCTACCCACCTCATTTGATCCCCTCCCGTCCTGGTCAGTCCTATCTTTCCTGATAGCTGCAGAAGCTACTTCCTCCTCCCTTTTCTCCTTCCCATGACCCTGTTCCACCTGTCTTTTCCTATCCTCTACTCTAAATTTCCCTTTCCTACCTTTTCCCTTCCTCCTACTTCCACGCATCTCAGCAACAGTTTCCTGTCCCTCATCTTCCCTCTGTTGTTCTACCTGGAGTGACTCGAACCGATTTCGCACAGACACCTGTCCTGAATTCTGATCCTGAATAGAGCCCTTAGCCTGCAATCTCCTTCCCCTTAGAACATTAGACCACCTGTCTTCTACAACTCCTCCCTTTCCTTCCCCTCCCTCATGTACACCTACTGTTACCTGTACATTGTTTGAGGGAGTCCTATCTTCCTTCCTGTCTTCTGTGAGAATCCTAATTATCTCCCTCAAACTTTCCAACTCCTCCCTCATACCCCTCAATGCCTCACCACACTCACAATAAGTACACTCGCGCTCCTTAGCCATTCTTTACGAGGAAAAAAAATTAAATTAAAAAATAAAATAACTTATTTGCAAAAAAATAAATGAAGGGAGGGATATATTGTCTGGGATAGTACACAACAATAAGGTAATTAATATACGACTGCACTACAATACTACTTAGTCGTGCTCAATTTTTTTTATCCTACAACCCCTAACAGGGTAAAAACTGCTGTTAATTACTGAATATCGAAAGTAATACACAAGAACTACACAATTCCAAACTGCAATTAAGCATAATTAAAGTGCCAAGAACTTCAATTCTTAACATTGTGGAATGTCGTTTAATCTACATTTATCTGACTATATATTTAGTGGCATTTTTCACTGCAAGAGGATACTGTGTTCTGATCTCATACCCATGTGGACCCAGTTTTTTTTCTCATTTCATTATTGCATAGAATTACATCAGATGTGCGTTTATGTTGCAGTAGAGCAAGGATATGGTCTGTATAAATAAAAATTTCCCCACAAAGTCAGAGGAAATAAATGGCCTTCTTGAGTATGTTAAGCAACCCAATCCGCTGAATTGTACAAATACGACTCACTGTTCCAACACTCACCATTCTCTGCAATGTACTCAAAAACCTGTCTTAGATCATCATAGTGCGAATATATTGTGTTTGCTGCTCTGGAATGAAAGCTCCAATGGGTAGTGCATGCTTGCGGAAGTCTGAATCCTTTGTATTTCAGAAGACGAGTTCTTTTTTAAGATCTACTAAAAATGAATAAAACGCTGTCAAATTATGAATTAAGCGCCTGACTGATTTTGTTATTGTGGAGCAATGGAGAAGAACGAGGTTTAATTTGTGGGCATAACAGTGTAGAAATACTGCCCTTAGACAAAATTGTTTAACGTAATGTTGAACTCCGCCATGCTTTCCTGCCATTGTGGAGAACCCGTCATATGTTTGACATTCGACTTTATCAATCTCTCCCCACTATCGCAGAATATCGACAATTAATTCTGATAAGCCTGATGCAGTCTTATCAATCGAAACATCATAAAAGCCCATTAATCTTTCTGTAGGACCCTGTTTGGAACAGAACCGGAATATTACACTAACTTGAGAACTGTTTGATATATCTAAAGTCTCATCTGTCTGAATACCAATGAAATCACAAGAATCTGACTCTGGTTTGATTGTCTCCTGAATTACGGCAGTTACAGACTCAGTTAATCCATTCTGTATCTCTCTTGATGTGCATTTAAAGCCAGATGTGGACTGGAGATGATCTCGAATGTACTGTTCCTGTTTTGAAAGTAGATCTAACAACTCTAGGTAATTGCCCTAGTTGATCGAGTCTTCCCTTCAAAATGACCTCGAAATCCAAGCTTCTGTTTCGCAAGAAGCATACAATGTTAACAAGTCTCTCAACAATAAGCCGACTTTGTTTCAGGACTTCGTTATGTTTAACGGCTTGAATTCTTGCACTCTCAGATAAAGAATGTTCTAACAACCCGCGCTCTAATTTTGATGCTTCTCTGCTTTTCTAAGGAAGTTTTGTAACAATTACCCCATACCCATTCACCACCAAACAAAACACGCGCAGGCCTGTAACAAAAAAGCTTCTTGCTTTCGGAACAGGCTGTTAACCACGAATATCGTGTATACCAAGAAAATTGAAATTTTGTCGCTACTTTACCGTCAAAATACTTAATATTCAAATTAGGCATACATCTTTTGTTTTTGGCTTCACATTTCTCTTCGTAAGTCCAAGATGAGAACGGTTTACGTTTTGAAAAGTTCAAAAAACTCGTTAAGTTCTCGTTAAGTCATTATTTCAACGCGAGCTTCAACCGGATGATGTCAATCTTGTTTTACACAACAAACAGCCCATGTCTTAATTGTCACAAATAACGCCAATAATGCACTGATTGTCTACTAATTAAAGAATAACACACAATTAACAATACGGTACTTGATTGTCACCTTAGTGGGGGGCAGAGGTGGCATGCCTCTCAGGGGTCCTAGACCTTACGGAGAGAGGAGCGCGAGTGGTAACCTACATTTCCTCTACCACCCCGCTCCAATCTCAAGCTAACGGAAGGGAAACAAAACTAAAGTCCTGGGTGAGAAAAGTTACAGATTGCCTCCTTGTCAGAACAAGCAGTCTGCTGTCGCCATCTAGCTCAGCAATCAGCGAAGCACATCATCTGCTGTCATCATGTAGCACATATCAAATAGAGATTGTTATTGATGTAACACAATAACAACAGCGGATAAATTTGTTACGATATTTATGTTTAATCACTTTCCTTAGGGTATGATTCCAAGTAGTTTAGCCACTAGTGATTTCCATCTGTAACTTCTATACTGCTAGAATATTGCAGACAAAGCCTCTAGTCGATCCTACACCCATTGTTTGCGTTTCTTTGCTACACTGTTGAGTAATTTTTGTCGTAATCTGAGGATACTGGACGCTTGAGCATTCTCAAGCATTGTTGACCAGGTGCCCATGCTGCATTTTTGAACTAGAAGCCACTTAGATTATCATTCTGTACACTACACCTTTGAGTGTCTTGATTCAACTGATGGTGTTGTTGTCTATTGTCAAGTATACTCGAAGGAACGGAAATGTGAAAATTAATTTTAACTTTAACAACATGCAAAAACAACTGCATATATTACGACATCCGAAGCCTCCGCTTAATACATTTTCAGCCAATCTTTGTAAGGCTGTGAATTTATATTTCAATTTTATATTTTGCTTTTTGCTCCTACGGAAACATGTTGCGAAAGTCTTGCTCCAAGTCTTCCAGATAGTTACTTGGGTAAATCAAGAAAATGGTGCCTCCTTACTAAGGAGAAAGCAGATAGGAAGAACGAAAATACCCAATATACAAAACTGCCGGATAAGAGAAAATACCGAGGTGAAACTGGTTTGAATGTAGTAGGAACTCCAATCTCTGTCACCGAAAGAATTCTTTGAACGGTTTTTTTCATGAAGAGTCACCTGAACACGTTTTAAGGGAAACTGTTCGATATATTGTAAAGTGGCATCCCAGATTTTACTCTCAGCCCTCACGAACTAAAGGGTTTGTAGGGTTTCTTATTTTTATTGGATGCCACAGATTATCTTTGGAAAGAGTGTACAGGTCTAAGGATGTTTTAGGTGCAGTTATTGTCATGGAAGCAATGCCCAGAAATAAATATCTGAAGTTGACAAGACTAATTCATTTTTGCTGTAATGATTTTGTCAATAAATTCTAAAGGTGTGATTCAAGATACGGCCTCTGATCTAGATGGTGAATGCAGATTTTCAATTGTTCAAAGGGTTTTAAGAAAGTCTGGGTGTGGATGAAGTGGTAGTGAAATTCTACGGGCATAATAACCTGAAAAGTTCATCGAAGCCAAGCCTATTAAATTCAGGTATGTTATGAGACCTGCGTAATCTAGTGTTTACTGTTTCAGTCTGTGTTAATGAAAGAATCAGATCGAGGGTGAAGTATATGATATGTTACTGTTCTGAACACGATAGACTATGTGGACAATGCTAGGAATCACGTAATGTTCTTTGACAACATTTTCGCTAACAGAGACCTCCTGATTCATCTCTGATCCCTAGGATATAGAGCAAAAGTTATCGTAAGGGTAGAATCGAACAGGTGACTCTCCTTTGAAAATGAGTAAGGAATAGAGGAAAACCATCGAACCTATTGTTAAAATTGCAATGTGACCCTCTGGTTGCAATGTTCTAATGTGTACCACAAGAATTTAGAATGATGTACATGACTGCTGTTATGTAAGACAATAGAGATTGGAGACTTGATGTCTTAAACGTCCAGCGTCCTCATATGAGGACGGGTATTATCTGCTTATCTATGACACTTATCCTGAATATTTCCTAATAGATGATTTATCTTAACACGTTTAAACAGTTGTCAGTAAAAATCTCTTCAGAAAAGAAAATGATAATTTGGGCTTTAATAGGATTTAACCAATGTTAAGATCCCTCGGCCCTACCGGGAATTGAACCTGAGGTCCTCTGAACCGAAGGTCAATATGCTAAACATTGAGCCATGGAGTCGGACAGATAACCTTAGTTCATCGCCGTGGTTCTCAAAGTGTGCCACACTGATCCGCAGGGATCCATCGACGTTATCAGAGATCCACAGGTAAGTCATGTATGTTTTAATTAATACTAGAGTTATGGTAAAAGTTTTACTCGCCATTAAGCATGGTAACGGATGTTATAAATTTCTTGTAATTTCCAAAATATTTCAATCTTTCTCTTTGAATTCAATAAAGACTTCAGCCACATTGTGTATGTTTCCTTCTTTTCACCGTACCATCAAGAGCACCATATTGTTCTCTTGTGATTTAAGAGCTCTTATTACAATTTCAAAACCCTGCTCCGAGAAAGCAATAAAATGGACACAATTCGAGACGCTCTTTCATCATTTCCTGCTCTGTATTGCTTCTCGCTCACAATTTTATTCACCACTAAAGTCCACTAGCTCTTCTCATAAAATCTTTCTCGACTGAGGGCCAGAGAAATTGTGCTGCTTCATCTCTGTACACAAAGCTGAAACTTGACCTATTGAAGCCCGAGGGATCGTCCTGCCGCTGTACAGATCTCATGTATTCCCATTGCTCCAGACGTGTCTTGCGGGACTTCCCTCGATAATGATTTCGATATGTGTCGATACGCCAAGTTATCGTATTGATTTTAATAAAGATGATAATGGAATTAAACGAGAAAGGAATACAGTACAACGTCATTAAACCGAGCTCGATAGCTGCTGTCCCTTAAGTAGGACCGGTATCCAGTATTTGGGAGATAGTGGGTTCGAACCCCACTGTCGACAGCCCTGAAGATGGTTTTCCGTGGTTTCCCATTTTTACACCAGGTAAATCCTGGGGCTTTGTCAAATCGGTACGACGTAGAGAAACTTGTGAAAAAAAAAGAACCTCATTAATCCGGACACATTAGTCCGGAGTTCGCTTAATCCAGACGGACGTTTAATAACAATAATAATACATAAATTCAATTACAGTATAAAGCTGAGTCACGAGCGCAATGTTGTAAACTACACAGGAGGAGATCGTTGAAAGTGCGATCGCTGCGGAAAGTTTTGAAACGGATGAATATGAGCAGAATGAAGCAGGTTATATTATTAACCCTAAGCCAAAACTTAGTGAAATTAAGGACCATATACACATTGTCATTAAATACGTTAAAGATAACAACGATGAAAACATATCTGCATATTACGAACATTTGAGGCATCTGCGTATGTTATTTATTAAAGAAAATAATGTCAAAGGAAGGCAACAAAAATCAGTAATTTCTTCATGCCAAAAAGAGTATCAAATGTGGTCAATGAAAGTATGCCTTGTATGTAATTAGCGAGATGAAAATCATCAACGCTATTATGCTCAAGAAATGTAAAATATAAGGTTGTTTTCGTTATACTGTAAGCGGTAACGATTGTTTTCATTTTATTAATTTTTTACAATTTGCTTTACGTCGCACCGACACAGGTAGGTCTTATGGAGAGGATGGGGTAGGAAACTGCTAGGAAAGAAGCGGCCGTAGACTTAATTAAGGTACAACTCCAGCTTTTTCCTTTTGTGAAAATGGGAAGGCACGGCGAACCATCTTCACGACAGCGGACTGTGGAATTCGAACCCACTACCTCCCGAATGTAAGATCACATCTGCACAACCCTAACCGCAGGGCTAACTTGCTCGGTTAACGATTTAGTGAATGGCCCAATAACTAGAGGTCTTTTTACAGAGAACTATTTATTCATCGAACTGCCATCAATGAGTCTGAACGGAATGATTTCATGTTAAGTATCCTGTAATTGTGCATTTGATAGTACTGTTAGAATTGACAATTAGGGAAGTGTGCTGAGCGTGAATTGGAACTAACCCAAGATTGATGGAAATACTGTACTCTGATCAATTCAGATATTACTAGGAACAGACTCCAGCACATAAATCTATTTTGTAAGCCAGTCATTTCATTTTATTCCATGGATTTTTTAAGTCAGCAACAACAACAATTATAAAGTATCGTACCCTTTATGCAGAACACATATCTGACGTTCTTCTTTACAGAAATAATACAAATAAGAACAACCTTGATGTCTGTGACTTCGTGAATTATTTTTGAATGGAAGACCCACTCAAACAGCGTAGTGTATATAAATCAGAAAATTCGAAATACTAGAAGAAGACTTCATCCACTTAATGGAGACACGGATGGGTCACATGTCAACAAGTTGGAAGGGTAATTGATAAGGGTTACTGCGAGAGTAGGAAGGGTGAATGACAGCAATTATGACGAGAGTACACATTGCCTCTCTGTCAGTGAAAGTAAAAAGCGACTTTAATTCATAAGGCAATTAGCAGCAGTAGGGCAGCAACAGCATCAGCAGAGATGAGTGGAAAGGTCTAGCTTGATGGAATGGTATTACCTAGTAGCTCCCAGCTTTATCAGTAGAGTAATACACTCTCTCTGTGGAAATTAGAAGGATAGTGTTATAAATGCATACAACCATCGATATAATTGTGATGGGTTATGGCGAGTGAGAAACAATCAATGTTAGTCACCCCAGGTATACCAATATACATCAACTGTCAAATAAAAGAGAACGACTTTTGTGGCCTACTTCCTTCATTTCATCCTACGAATTTCAGTAAAAAGGAATAAAGTAAGATACCTTCATACGTTAATGCAAAATTACTATTGTTGAAGTTTCTTCTTTTGAAAATAAATAATAATCGATGATAGAGCAATTTCTGACCTTGCGAGATGGCGGTAAGGCACGTCAAAAGGATAAGGGCTGAGTGGATAAAATGTTGATGAAGTATGTCATCACATATGGATGCAGGATCACGATTCATTTTAATTAAGTATGGTTCTGTTGCGTATATATACGGTTGACAGTAAGGAGCAAAAACACGCAAAGTTTAAGAAATGCATGGTCCCTTGAAAAAAATGTTTAAGCCCTTCCAATTTTTCACAAGTGTGATAAATCACATTTTGAGTAGATTGTCAGCAGTATTTAAAACATTCAAACTGTGGTACCCTAAAATATAGAGTATATGTAATTTGTCTTAATACTGACGATGTCTTATATTTTCTATATTGCTGTATTATCTACAGAGAGAATCTATTTAACTACTCATTACTGGTTAAACATTGACAGAGCCGATTGCAGAAACAATGACTAATTTTAAGCCTTAGACAACGTCTAACTAAAGAACGTCTGTCATGTTCGAGGTTCCGTTGTTTAAATGGTGTTCAGCCGGTGTTTAGCAAGACATTAGCAAGACATCGTTTATGTTTCCATATCAGCTCCAAAGCGGAAATAGAAGCATCTTCGAAGCTACTCTTTGCTAGCTGGGACCAATGAAAACTCACCAATGCAGGCGCCATCTTTAATCAGCTGTTGTGTGTTGTGAAAACGGCAAGACGTTCACAAAACTTTTCAAGCGAAGAAAAAATAGTATTTTCTGAAATTGTTAAGTCGCATAATGTTGTGGAATGTAAGGCAAACAAGAGCGGAACAGTACAGAAAAAGAAGGTAGCCTGGTAGAAGATTACAGAGGCTTCAACAGCAGTTTTCCTCATAAACTCCCATGTGACAGCAAGACTCTATTGGGTAAGTTCCAAGTTAATTTTGCGGGCTTTATTTATTTATTTCAGTGGGAAGTAAGCTGTTCTTTATTGGAAAACTAAGCTTGTTGAATCAAATAAAGGCAAAAGCTGACTCAACAGGCATGTACTAAAATGTATTGGGGTATTTTTACAGGACTGTGGCGGAGGCTGCAGCTCCAGGCTAAAAACGGCTTGTATGATAAAGGAAAAAATATCCAAAACAACGGGAGGTGGGCCTCTACCAAGCCTGTTAAGTCCTTTAGAGGAGAATGTGCTGGTGGTGTTAGGCGATTCAGGTGAACCTCTCGAAAACCCATACACCGGGCGAATTGGCCACGCGCGTAGATGCGCGCGGCTGTGAACTCGCATCCGGGAGATAGTGGGTTCGAATCCCACTGTCGGCTGCCCTGAAGAAGGTTTTCCGTGATTTAACATTTTCACACCAGGCAAATGCTGGAGCTGTACCTTAATTAAGGCCACGGCCGCTTCCTTCCAACTCCTAGGTCTTTCCTATACCATCGTCGCCATAAGACCTATCTGTGTCGGTGCGGCGTAAAGAAATTAGCAAAAGAAACATATGAAGAAGGAGAGATCGCTTACGTACGTATAATGGATACTATTATAAATCATTATTCATGATGTAGGAAATACATTGTAAATAAATTGCTTGACGAAAGTTCTTTCTATTACCGGGCGAGTTGGGCGGCGGATAGAGGCGCGCGACTGTAAACTTGCATCCGGCAGACAGTGGATTCGAATCCCACTGTCGGCAGCCCTGAAGATGGTTTTCCGTGGTTTCCCATTTTCACACCAAGCAAATACTGGGGCTGTACTTTAATTAAGGCCACGGCCGCTTCCTTCCAACTCCTACGTCTTTCCTCTCCCATCGTCACCGTAAGATCTATCTGAGTCGATGCGACGTAAAACCTGTAGCAAAAAACCGTTTTATTTGCTCCGTATGAAAGCAGTTTCCTGCGGAAGGTGTTACCGCTCAGCTGTCGCTGCTCAGCGAGCGTGAGGTAGAGAGAGGTTACCGTCCTGGTGCCGAAGTTAAGGAGGTGGAAAAGGAGGACTTGATCGAATTCACAGGGGAGAGATCCTCACCTCAGACTCCAAGGTAAGTTGTGGTCAGAAATTTGAATTAATTTCCGTTCTCTACTGAATATAGTTTTTTTAAAAAATAAAGTACAGTATAACCTCTATACATGGTCTACATTTTCATGTACTCTGAGTGCCAAGTCCAGGAAAATCCGACACGAGGAAGATGAAGAGGACGAGGCGGTGAAAATGATGCAAGAAATCCACCAGGAACAGTTGCGTGTGTCAGATTTACAAGAAAGGAAGGCACTGTTAGACATTTATTTAATTGAACAGAAAATGAAAAAATGTTGACTTGCCGGAGTGGTATACTTCATTTAACTGATAATCATGTTAAATAATAATTAACCCGCGAGTGGTCGCTAGCCAAAATGTAACGTGAGTGGTCGCGCGTGAGACTTTCTCTCACATTAAAATTTTTCATATTTTTGTGGGGCGTGAGGCTGAAATTTACCACTGAAATCAAACGCAAGTTCTACCTTATACATTTTAGATAAAAATGTAATAAATCAAATGAAATGGCGTATGGCTTTTAGTGCCGGGAGTGTCCGAGGATAAGTTCGGCTCGCCAGGTGCAGGTTTTTTGATTTGACTCCCGTAGGCGACCTGCGCATTGTGATGAGGATGAAATGATGATGAAGACGACACATACACTCAGCCCCGTGCTAGTGAAATTAACCAATTATGGTTAGAATTTCCGACCCTGCCGGGAATCGAACCCGGGACCCGTGTGACCAAAGGCCAGCACGCTAACCATTTAGCCATGGAGCCGGACATAAATATGAAATGATTAGCTGTTTATTAATGACACACATTGCTACTTAAAATAACATATGCAATGCACATAAAAATAACTTCCGTCCTGGAGTTGTAAAAATATAAAATCTCACACATGCATTATATCTAATAATATTTACGTAAAAAGCGAGGTTTCTGAACACAATAACATTTTCAAAAACAAGAAGTGCTCATAATACAAATACTAACGCGTACAACAGGAGTAAGTTTTCCGCTCCACTTCAACGTAACACCAAAGCCATTGGTCGCGCGATGAGAGAAACTCTCACGCAGTGCGCACGGTCATATAGGAACCTTTGTTCTGACTAGAGGAGGAGGTCCTTACCCTTCAAATGTGAATCGCTCTACTCACGGCAGTTATAAACTCAGCTAGAAGAGGGAATAGTCACCTCCCTTTCATCACTGTGAAGTAATATCACAATCAAATATAATGTGAGAGAAAATCTCATATAGCGACCACTCGCGGGTTAAGGAATAAATGTTATATTTTCATTTCACATGAGGTGATCTGATCTTAGCGTGATCTCTAGCGGGTGAAGTAATTATCAGGTATGAGTTGACGATATCTGTTTCCTGTCACATCATCTCCTACTAAATCAACAGGCACTTCATCATCTGGTAAGTCTGCCACCAGGTCAAGTTCACCGCGTTGCACAGCGAGGTTATGTAACACAGCAGTCGCCACTATGATTTTCAGGTTTTTTCAAACTTTCCATCGCAGACCCTGTGCAAGATAGGGAAATCACCTTTTCCACGAACCGAAAGTTCTTTTCACTACATTTCTGGCCAGGACATGAGGTCGATTATAACGAGTATCAGCTGCGTTCTTTGGGTTCAGAATCGGAGTGAGTAAGTATTTCTTAGAAGCGTAGCCAGGATCTCCGACAAGATGTCCCCTAACGTCTCCTCTTTCCAGAATTTCGAAATATTCTGCTATCATGAGTTGAGCCAGGCCAACGAGCAACAATACTCTTTATTCTCATCTTAGTGTCACATATCACCTCCAATGAAATAAAAACCGCTGTATATAAGTAGGTTTCAAGTGTTGTTGTAGTAGTAGTAGTAGTAGTTGTTGTTGCTACGTGTTGTAAAGGTGCGTTAATATGAACTCCTTAAACCGTATTTATGTCCACTATTGTGCATGCCATATAATGAAGTGTGGATTTAATAAGAGTATTGTCGTTAGGATGAGTACAAATAACAGCCATTACAGAAAAATAAGTGCTGTTTTGCATCAGTGTTATGTGCACTTACTTGGCAGTTAATAGAATGGAATCCCTTCCGGTTGATGTACGTGACAGCTCTCTGACATTCTGGAAAAGTTATTCTGACATGAGTACAGTCAATGGCACCTATTATTCCGGGACAGTTATCCCTAGAAATAATAACAATTATTTCCCACAGTGTAAATGGATAACACGTTTATCAGCTCACACATTGCAGAGATGTTCATTACATTCTATCTACAGAAAGAAGATTAGGCTTATTTACCTGGAAAGGACAACGAAATCATTCCCGATAACAGGTAGCTCGTCATTGTTAGGGAAGTTGACAATCTTCTCCGCAAACTATTGATGGCAGTTACAGCACGATCCACTGTCCGGCACATAGTCGCTGCGTTGACATTTACCGTACCACCATTCATAGTATAAAATGCATTGGTTGCCAAGAATCGTCAAGTCAGAAGGAGCTGCAGGGTGACAGGTAATGGGCTACCTTGTGTTTCGTGCTTGATTAATTCTCCCACGTCGCGCAACATTCCCTTACAGGTTCCTTTGAAGAGCGAAATCGTGTTTTAACTTGTGGCTCCCAATACATATCCAAAAGATTGCTCCGATCTCGTAGCAGGTGACGTACAGGAGGCCGTCTGACTAACATTTCTCTCCTGAACCGTCTCAACATAGCGATATAATTTACATGAACAGAATTCATGTTTTCTTGCATTTCACTTTGTCTCCCTTTCCTCCTCTTGTACCTGACTGTCAGATTCCTCTGTCTTTCGTCCTCATTAGTTCTTCGTGGTAACATATGCAAAATAGGTTTATATCCAGGGCTATCAGGGTCTCTGGTAGGTGTTCCATCAGTATAGTGTCGGAAGCAGATTCTGGAATTACTGTTAGGAACCCACAGTTTTCCATCAAGTGTTGAACGTTTTAAATATGTTATCCATGCTTCCCTTCTGATTTATGGGCAGCTGCGGCTGGAAAAGGAAAAAACTTCGTTCCTGGTGGGCTGTTTTAGTAGGTTTAATTACAACCGTACACGGAACAGTTCACGTGACATTTACTGCGTTTACTGGTGCGGTACTATGAGTATCGTTCATGCTTAGAGAATATGCTGAAAGAACCTAATCAAAATGTAGGCTACCTCAGTAAGCAATGTGAACAGTCAAAGACTTACAGCTAGTAAAATTAAAAACACTATTCAATAACTCGATGTTGAAAAATGCTCCTACCGCTCCTACCAGATGAAGCCACCAGATGGCAGCACTCGCTATACGCACGGTCCCTATACGTGCAGATATTTCTCGTAGCAATAGAGAACGATGTGATGAACCACTAGATATCAACCTTTTAGTCATCCGCGGAATTTATTTTCGAGAACAAAGGGATACGATGTTTTTAATATAGGTAGTACGCCATGATCTTGTCAATGAATAGCTTTCCGTTGATAACAGTCAAGTCACGCGCCGTCCCTGGCAAACTGGTTTGTGTTTATGTTTAAGAGCAAATGTACTACTGTAACAGCTGAACGCTACTGTGTAGAGATGAGAAGAATGCAAGAATGAGGAATGTGGCCTGCAAGCACGAACTTCCTGCTCTGCCCAGACAGATCGGCTCTTATCTGCTCTTATCTGCTCTTATGTGCTACGCGAAAACATTGACTCACACTTTGCAGTTTGCTGGATTACAACTGACAAGAGCGAAGAGCTGCCAGTAGAAGATAATTTAAAGTCGCCTGGGTAGTAGCGGAGTTGCTGTGGTAACCATTGCGTCACTGGCTCTGCTGGTGAAAACCCCTTCGCCCCGTGCCTCACCGGGCATGTGCATTCTTCTGATCTCCCAACAATACCTACGCAATGCCACGAGATGTTACGTAATATACTTGCCAAATTGGTTTTATGTTCACGAGCAACTGAACTACGATAATAGCTGAAGGCTGCTACCAGTGTATACCATTTTACGTTACATTCTCGCCGGACTGGTTTTGTTGTTGTTAGCATTTTGTTTCCGTCTTAGGGGCTTCAGACAACCCTAGTCATCGGTTTCGGACCCTGAAGATGTATCGAATTGTTAGCGTTAATAATGGTTCATTTGCTGTTACGTCCTTTAGGGGATTGGGATATCTGTGGTTGTCAGCTCCGTGGTCTAGTGAGTATGAAAGTGACGTGAAAACCTGTGCCGGTGTGGGACCTGTACGAGCATGTGATATAATTATTGGATGGGATAGGCGCGCCGGGACGTAAAATAAGGTACGGTCCCCGTTCTGCATGGCGTAAAGGTAGAAGAAATTAGGCAGTTCCTTACGCCAACGAAAGCAAGCCTGGGATAGGATGACCAAATGAGTAGCATCGGAATTGAATTATCGAAGCACAGCGAACGTTTTGCTTAAAACGAATAATGGACATGTTATACAAATACATAAATTAAACGTGCCTACATTTCGTACTTCCTGCCGGGCTGCGTGGCTCAGACGGTTGAGGTGCTGGCCTTTTGACTCCAACCTCACAGGTTCGAACCTGGCCCAGTCCGGTGCTATGCGAAGGTGCTCAAATACGTCAAACTCGTGCCAGTGTATTTACTGGCACGTAAAAAGAACTAATACAGGACTAAATTCCGGCACCTCATCGTCTCCGAAAACCGTAAAAGTAGTTAGTGGGACGTAACGCAAGTATTATTATTATTATTATTATTAGTATTATTTTTATTGACTACTCACCAATAATGTCTGCCCAAAAATACTTCACATCGTTTATAACTATGGATCTCGACAGTCGTATAATGTTCTAAATATGATGACATTTTGAAATTAGCTTTACGTCGCACCAAAACAGATAGGTCTTATGGCGACGATGGAGAAAAGGGGTAGAAGGAAGCGTTCGTGGCCTTAATAAAGGTTCAGCTCCAGCATTTTCCTGGTGTGAAAATAGGAAACCACGGAAAAAATCTTCAGGACTGCCGACACTGGAGTTCGAACCCACTATCCCTCGAATGCGAGCTCACAATTGCGCACCCCTAACAGCACGACCAACTTACTCCAATCTCTAATGCCGGGCTGAGTAGCTTGGACGGTAAAGTGCTGGTCTTCTGATCCCAACTTGGCAGGTTCGATGGAGGCTCATTTCGGTGGTATTTGAAGGTGCTGAAATACGCCAGTTTCGTGTCTGTAGATTTACTTGCATTAAAAATGTCCTGCCGTACAACATTCCGGCACCTCGGCGTCTACAAAAACCGTCAAAGTAGTTATTGGGACGTAAAAAATTGCATTATTATTTCGTGCTTGCAAACGAAAAGCATATGTGTCATGGTAGAATAAAGCATTATAACTTACTGCTGCCTTTGCAGTGCTTAATACATTTATCAAAATAAAAGTGGCCAGTCTGAGTTGCTCAAACGGTTAAAGCACTAGTTTCTTGGTTACAACTTAGCAGGTTCGATCTTGCCTCAGTCCGGTGGCATTCGAAGCTGCTCAAATACGTCAGTCTCGTGTCGGGAGATTTACTGGCACGTAAAAAGAACTCCTGCGGGACTAAATTACAGCACTTCAGCGCCTCCAGAAACAGTAAGAGTAGTTAGTGGAACGTAAAGCAAAAAACATTACCGGTATTATTATTAAGTTATTATTATTATTATTATCAGGTCATTATGAACTGAAAGGCAGGGAAGAAAATAGTAACATATGCGTGGTATAGGAGGAAACAAGATGAAATGTACTTCACACGTGCCAACATCGCTCACAGTAGTTAACTACAGAATACTATACGTAAGACCGGAACAAGGTCTCTTGGCGATGAGTCAGATGTACTTTCGTATTGTGGTTAGCACGAGAGGACGAAGTGTGACAAACAGGATTTGTGTATAAATATTAAACATGCACATCAACAGACACACACATGCAATGAACCCAAACCACTTGCAGTGTAGGAGTGAGGAACTGCCGAACTGCGTTCAAGGTCGATATTTAGCGTTTTAACAAGCACGTCTTACGTGTGTTGTGTTCATCTTTCGCCACGTACAAGGCAATCGCGCAGTGAAACTCTCGATTTATAATTTTTGTGTAACATCTGACATACCAAAGTGAAACTAGTAGCAATTGCTCAACTGACCACCCTGGGCTTCTATGAAGGCTTCACTTCTCCGTACCGGACGAGTTGGCCGTGCGGTTAGCAGCGCACAGCTGTGAGCTCGCATGCGGGAGATAGGGGGTTCGAACCACAATGTCGGCAGCCCTGAAGATGGTTTTCCGTGTTTTCTCAATTTCACACCAGGTTTAATTAAGGCCACGGCCAATTCCTTCCCATTCCTAGGTCTTTCCTGTCCCATTGTCGTCATAAGACCTGTCTGTGTCGGTGCGACGTAAAGCAACTAACAAGAAAAATTCATTTCTGAATCCAGTTGCGACGCATTCGAGCCAAGATACCAGAATCGTTCCGAATATCCTCTACTACTTATAACATATGCTCTCGGAGGTCATCTGAAGTCAGTACTTCAGTTCGATATACTTTGTTTTTGTCTCTCCCCAGACGTAAATACCCATTGGATTAAGGTCTGGAAATCTGGCGGGCCAATTGATGGGTCCACGTCGTCCTATCCACCATTGACCAAATGTCTAATCCAAATGATCACGCAGAAAGCGGCTTATATCAGGTGGTGCACCATCGTATCAAAACCACATGTTTCTGCGTACCGGTAGTCGAAACGGCGCGTCCTCTGAAAGCTCTAGTAACGTACCTATGAAGAACTCCAGGCAAGATACCCCTATGAACCGTGCAGGTAAGATGATAATAATAATGTTATTGGCTTTACGTCTCACTAACTACTTTTCACGGTTTTCGGAGACGTCGAGTAGCCGGAATTTAGTACCGCAGGAGTTCTTCACGTGCCAGTGAATCTACTGACACAAGGCTGACGTATTTGAGCACCTTCAAATTCTACCGGACTGAGCTAGGATCGAACCTGCCAAGATGGGTCAGAAGGCCTGTGCCTTAACCGTCTGAGCCACTCAGCCCGGCAAGATGATTGGTGCTGCGCTGCGTAAAGTGCTCGCCTTTGGAACCCAACTTGGGAGGTTTGGTCTTGGCTCAGTCCGGTGGTACTTGAAGGTGCTCAAATACGCCCGTCTCCTGTCGGTAGATCTACTGGCACGTAAAAGAACTCTAGTGAGACCAAATTCCGGCACCTCGGCGTCTCCAAAAACCGTAAGAAGTAGTTAGTGGAACGTAAGAACCATTATTATTATTATTATTATTATTATTATTATTATTATTATTATTATTATTATTATTATTATTATTATTATTATTATTATTATTATTATTATTATTGCTAGTGCCACAGATAGGTCTTCTGGCGATGATGGGATAGGAAAGGCCTAGGAGTTGGAAGGAAGTGGCCGAGCCTTAATTAAGGTACAACACCAGCATTTGTCTGGTGTTTAAATGGGAAAGCACGGAAAACTATCTTCAGGGCTGCCGGCAGTGGGATTCGAACCAACTATCTCCCGGATACAAGCTCACAGCCGCGCGCCCCTAACAGCACGCCTACTCGCCCGGTGTTATTTTTTATTTTTTGCTATTTGCTTATCGTCGCACCGATACAGATAGCTCTTTGCGACGATGGGATAGGAAAGGCCTAGAAATCGGAAGGAAGCGGCCGTGGCCTTAATTAAGGTACAGCCCCGGCATTTTCCTGGTGTGAAAATGGGAAACCACGGAAATCCATCTTCAGGGCTGCCGACAGTGGGGCTCGAACCTACTATCTTCCGATTACTGGATACTGGCTGCACTTAAGCGACTGCTGCTATCGATCTCGGTAGGTGTTATTTTTATTTTATTACCATTATTATTATGGAAGCTCTAATTAAAAGGCTCATTAGTCATCATTTTACCTATCAGCACTTCCTGGCCAATAATAATCCTTCTATTACAAACACCCTCGCCACTTTTATTACTAATGTTATTTGTTTCACGACCCACTATCTACTTTTACGGTTTTCGGAGACACTGAGGTGGCGAAATTTTCTTCCGCAAGAGTTCTTTTACGTGCCAGTAAATCTACCAATACCCGCTGCGGACGGGTGATGTAGACGAAGAATACATCCACGGTATTTCCTGCCTGTCGTAAGAGGCGAATAAAAGGGGCGACCAAGTTGTGAACTGGAACCATGAGATTACTCTTGATTAGTACCATTAAGCGAGGAACACCATAGTTCGACGTTACTTGCGAATAGAACCATTATGTAAGAAACAGCGCCTATGATTAGTACCATCGTGTGCATTCCACCGAGGCGGGGAAGCGGGCGCGCGGCATCATGGACTAGCCTCTCCTAATGGTACGAGGTGCAACGAAATGAAACGACAATTCAAACTCCAAAATGTATCCACTAACTAAACTCTAAAGCGAATGATGTTCACAAAATGACTATGAATCCAAAACAATCAGTGGATTCGTCGGTAAAGATTACGTGTACTGTACTTCTCACAGAGTACCCTAGACCGGTTTTAGAGTACAGGAAGTGGTTTGGCATGTGTTTCTACTAGTGATGAGCGATACCGTGATTTGTGAGTCACAGCGTGATTTGATATCGTGATTTTCTAATATCAGTGATTTTTAGTCGTGACGTGATCACAATCACCGCATCGTCCGTGCTGCTTGGTGCTTGTTATTTGTAGCTTTTGATCAAGAGAATGCCTTGTTATTGTGACTAGGCTATCTCTGTGTAAACATTTATAAGAAAATCAGCCACCTAAGGGTTTGCATTTAATAAACAGCCTACATTTTGGTTGCATTACAGACACGGTCGTTGCCAATTTACTTCTAGGCGTACAAACATAATCATTTTATTATTTACATTCGTTTCTTGTAGACATGCCGAAGTTCAACCAATATGTCAAGGAAAAAAATGTTGTTTTTTTTTTGCTAGTTGTTTTACGTCGCACCGACACAGATAGGTCTTACGGCGACGATGGGACAGGAAAGGGCTAGGAGTGGGAAGGAAGCGGCCGTGGCCTTAATTAAGGTACAGCCCCAGCATTTGCCTGGTGTGAAAATGGGAAACCACGGAAAACCATTTTCAGGGCTGCCGACAGTGGGGTTCGAACCTACTATCTCCCGAATACTGGATACTGGCCGCACTTAAGCGACTGCAGCTATCGAGCTCGGTCAAGGAAAAAATAGGATCAACATTGGTAACAGTCGTGTTTTATACTGTAACCGATTATTTGGTATGTGCTAGGAAATGAAATTCTACACATTTATCTGGCACAAGTGAAAAATATAATGATGAATGACTATTCCCAGCCACCTAATGTAAGGTTAACGATACCAGTGCACCTTTCCCTAGATACCAGTACCGGCAGTAATTTAGAAAAATATATGGTATGGAAAGGCGTTGACCCAGCTGCGTGAGGGCAATTGGGAAGCTACAGTGAGGAGCGGTCTAAGAGGCACGGCAATACACTTGAGGGATGTGACGTGCTGACCACACGGCTATCTAATATCTTCAAGCCTAGAGCTGCGCAGCAGCTGTAAATGAAAGCCAAGACCTTTCGAGGCCTGGAGTGTTCTTGTTCTTAATTAACTTTAGAGTAGTAGTGGTTTAAATGAAATAATTCAAAATTACAAATTTTATTCATTATTTATTCCTTATCTTAGTCTAATTTTCATCACATTATTGTGTTTTAGATTTCACAAGAGCATGCTGATAGTGCTAGTCACAAAGCAAAATCAACCATGAAAAGTAACACTGGACAGACTCTGCTCACACAAAGTATACCTCCCACAATCCACAGTAGTTTCTATGCTCATATGTTTAGAGCCCTAGTTGCTGAAAATATCCCCTGGAATTCTGTGCATAGTCATGTTTTCAGAGATTTGTTTACAGAAATACACCAACAACACATACTTTCAACATCTACATTAAAGAAAAACTACTTAGATATAGGAGGTAATTTTGCCAGTCACAGAGGATATTTGGAAGTCCTTTCATAGGGTTGTATGTGGACAAAACCAGCAACTCTGTGGGCAGGTACGTTGCTAATCTTATAGTAGGAAAACTGGAACCCAATTGGCATTTACTGCTCTCCTTTGTTCTAAGCAGCTTCAGAAAATAGAGCAAAGCATTGTGTACATCATCAACAAGGGGTTCCAGTTGTTGTATCCTGGGAGTGTTGATGATTATAAAGACCTTCTCCTTGTCTCCAATGCTGCTTCCTACATGATTGCTACTCTACCTCTCATTAAAACTTTCTACCCTTCTTTAATGTCCATGTTACTTGCATGGCCCATGCCTTGCACAGACTCACAGAAATAGTTAGGGCCAAGTTGCCTGCAGTAAATAATCTGATTTCAACAACGAAGAGAGTGTTCTGTAAGCTTCCATCAAGAATAGCAATCTTCTGAGAGAAATTCCACTCTATTCTTTTCCACCACAGCCGTTGGGGTTCCTCAATGGAAGCTGCCCTGTATTATATCGAACATCTGTGATAGACAATATGCCTTTAACAGACAACTCTGCATGTGTGTCGTATGGGCAAAGATCTGCTAAAGGATTATTCCAGTGTTCAGAGAGACATTGCATATATTCAGGCAAATTTTTCATTTCTTCCAGTCAATCATTACAAAAATAGGAAAAAAAGTAGAGTCTCAAACAGATATATTTTGTAATTGAGGAAGCTGAGAATATTATACAAAGTACTAGGGGTAAAGTAAGGGATAAAATAAAAGACAGGTGGGCTAGTGTATTGCAGAAGAATCTAGTTAATTCAGTGCAGGAAAGGATATATCAGGTAATGGATGGGGAAAAGTAGACCTACCTAGTGAAATTGAACTGAAAAATGTAGGTAAATTTTGCTATGCCCCTCCAACATCTGTGAGTGTAGAGCACATTTTTTCTGCTTTAAAAATTGTTTTAACAGACAAAAGACGCAGCCTGACTGTGGAAAATTTGGAGAAGATTATTGTTATGTGCTGTAAAGCAAACTACGACTGAAAAGTGCAGTAGGAATGTTCCTCACAAATAAATACGCATACCTGTACTACGCATTTAATTTAATTTTAGTACAGTACTGATGAAAATTTTTTTGTTTCCTAATCCATAGCTGTTTGTAATAAACGCCTGTTTAATTATGCCTTCATTTTGCAACTATTCCTATTTAGAAAGGGTAGCCTATACCACATTACTGTACTTAACGTTAAAAAAAATATCACATTACAGTGTAGGTCTATATTGTCATATTTTAAAGTCGATTTTCTGCCTATTTTTAAAGCATATTTGAAGTGCCTATATTCTCTTTTAAAAACCTATTTACTTGTTTAAAAAGCCATTTTAGGTGCCTAAAACATTTTTTAGAGTCTAAAATCCCAGGTCTGTATCATCAGATACATGCCGATTGTTGACTACTGCTTTCTGGCAAAGCAAGTAAGAGGTGCTCGCATTCCAAATGTTTATTCAGATTTGAAGTACTTCTGTTTAAGACAATTTCTGTTTGCTCATATTACATATTGTGAAATTTTCATCCACTTCTTTAAAGGACTGCTACAGGTCACTGTTCTTCCTTTTTCTAGAAAACGCCATTTCAGTCAACTTGCTCCTAATACTGAGCTTCAGTGACAATATGCCCCCGGGCATTCCAAAATACTACATGTTTGTTACTATTCTAGGAGACTCCCGTGTATCACGATTTTTTTGAACGCGCGCTTAAAAATAATACCACACTGCGAGTCAGCTGACAATTTCCTGAAACTGATATTGCAAGCGATGCCGAGGATTATAGGTGTTTCAGTTGTTAATATTGTGCCGTTTCACAGTTCTTTATAAGAGCTGTAGTAACAAAGATGGAGTCTCTGCCATCAAAATGTCAAATAAAATGCATTTAACGTCAGTACGGGCCGAAATGTAAGTCTTTTCGTCGGTCGGTTACGGAAATAACCGCGTATAGAAGGCGCAGAAAAAAATGACAAATGGACATTATTTAAAACCATTATTCAAAAAAAAAATGCTCATCACTTATTATATAATCTGACTTCGATGTGTTAAGAAGACGCAAGACTAGATTCGAAAGGGATTATCCAGCCGAGCTAAATACTATAAATTGGAAACGAAAGATAATTCGCGACTACACGCCAATCTGCTGATATCAAGATTTAAACGCCGCGCGGGAGATTAAATACGTAAAAAGAAGAGATAAATAGACTACAGTAGAACTACGTCACGGAGTGGCGCAGGGCCTCAATAAAATTTTCCCGATTCTGTTTAATGTTGAAGGACACCTACTGATCAGTTGTTGAGTGCATTTACGCCAATAAAAAGATAGCGGAAAGAGATTTATTTTCAAATTGGAATATATACAGAACATCTATCTTAGTCGATTTGGAACTAGTTTGTTGGATCAACTGTACCCTAACGAAATCTATACCACTTGAGCAACACAAGAGATATATTAATTGAAAGATGTCAGCCATGAATCAAATATTTTATTATTGTTCTGTTTCATACGCTCGAGTTTCAACCATGAGTCGGTAAAGAAGCAAGGCAACGCTACTTGGATCCTGATGAGGCGATACGATGTTGGCTGTCCCGGATGACCCGTAATCAGTGTTGAGAAGCTACGATGTACCCGACCACTTGTGGAGGAACCAGATGACGAGATCCTAATCTCAGATGACCGGAGATGAGGAAACACCGAGACAATCTTGAGCAAAGCTAAGTCCATTATCCAAGTCGTTTTCGTAAGTAAGAGTATATTATTTCCTTTATTGTATGTTGATGTTTGTTGATGTTGATGTTTTGTGCGAAGACAGTGCGTAGATAAACGTCTAGCTGAGATGATTGGAAGTAAGTACTCATCCAAAGGAAATGTCAATTCCATTTGTAGGCGTGGTCACCAAGTGATTTTCCGATCGTAATGTTTTCCAGTGATATGTGAGGAGAGATAGCTAGAGTTATTATTATTATCAGTGAAGAGTAAAGAGTGAAGTTGGCATTAATACCTGTGTGTCCTAATTTAATCAATGTCAATCAGTTCGAGATCGTATATTGGAAGTGTTTTATGAAGGAATAAGGCAGTAGACTACTCCGAGTTCATGTTAAGTCTAGCACTATGACAGTAGTAAGTAATGTAGGCATTTTATGAATGTCACGGCACGTTGATGTGCAAGTTAAGGGAGTGATTTACATATGATGAAGTGAAAGAGTTGTTATATATGAAATGTGAGTATATTTAACGCGTTATAGATATGATGTAAGGTTTTTAATGATTTATGATGGTTGTATTTATTGTTTTCTTCGAGAGAGAAATAGTCATAGTTGTGCGAAGTGAGATCTCGTGATTGCAAATGATGTTTCTGAGAGTGTCACTGAATTCTCGCCAATTCCTTGTAATAGTTCTGGATCCTACGCATTTTACTTAGCTCAGGATATGATCTCGAGACGTGTAGTGCAATGTTTTTGTCCATGTTAGGATTACCTAGAGAATCATATATGTACGCAAGATGAGATTTGAGCCTTCACTGATTTATTTAGGATGATCTTGAAAACTCTCACTGTGTATAACATTATTCTGGACAAAATTCAACCTACTAGGCTAATCACTGGTGACATAGATTTTCAAAAGAGAATTATTTTTTTTTTAGTCGGAGATAGTGTCATCTGATCAAGTAGATTTTCCATTGGTAGTATGTGTTATGATAACTATGTATGATATGTGTGGTGACGTTTCTTGCAACCTCATACGCACGTAGTCTAATATCAATAAGCTAAGGCCACATTACCTTAAGTTCATAAATTAAATCTTACAATAACGTTACTTGAAGGGTGATTACGACTTACAATGGACGTAGCTTAGCTTATGGTGTGTGACACAGGGAAATATGAGCAACTAAGAGGCAACTAAGTATGCGGAAGTGAATATTTTAAACTGTAAAACATACAAGAGAGTACTTGTCAGATCAATGGAAGAAGAACTTTGTGATAGCTTTTATTGAGAATTTTTAAACCTGCATCCAGACAAACAGTCAGTGAAAATTAAGTAATGCGGCAGTTTAAAGAGTAAGGAATAGGTGGTAACTAACAGAATCTAATAGGCCTACTTATTCCAAGAATAATTGATTCAGACAACTTGAACTCCAATCCTGAACTGAACATTAACTTGGCAATTCTACAAGCGTTTCTTTATTTTCTCAAGAGAGTATCGCTAGGAATATTGTAAATAGTAACTAATACAATTTTTTTTTATTTTTCTTCTTTGAGGATGCATCCTATATTCTTGGTATACTTGATTTTAATGTTTATTTTCTTGCCAGTACGGCACATGTAAATACAATTAACTGCATTCACATTAATTTATTTTATTGTCGCCCAACTTCGTGAGTTGTATGCGAAGGAAAACATGTCTTTTTCAAAAGTTTCCCAGATGTTACATAGTATTTATTCTAATAATTTATAATTTTGAGATCAATGGACTTATGAAAGGAAATAGTGTAATCCGAGAAGACATTTATTTAGGATGAATTCGGAAGACGTAATTTTTCTGAAATGTTGTTGACGGATATAGACTATAGGGATGACAGTGAGTCACTCACTTAAAAAAATTTTATTGGCAAAGTTTGAGATAATTTTCTTGAATGTTTGAGTTAATATATATTTTAAAAAATATGGAATGGTGAAACCTAAACATTCTTTCTCTGTGTTCTTAGAATAAGAATTAGTGGTAAGACTGTAGTTGTTTCAATCGACGGCAATTTCTCTAAGAGCTGATAAGAGTATGGTATCTAACTAGTTACGAGTTAGAGACGTCTTTCTGCGTTAGTTAGAGACTACCATTACCTGGACGTTTTTCCATTACGGAACTCACACCCGTAAAACTTGGTCACCGGATTATTTGAATTTAGAGCTAGTCAGGATCTCTTGTGTCCACGCCTGGACGCGGGAACGGCGCAATATATTCGGGAGGAATGTGCTCAATTCCTCCAAATACATTATATACTGAACGATATGTTGACGTCCTTAAAAAATTAAATCAACAAATGTCCTTACTGTTGGTGATCATGGCGATGCTGCTTCCTTGAACGCATCGCTTCGCATGGATACCGTTGCGGCAGCACATGTCGTGATATCACGACTGATCACAACATCGATCACAGTCACAGTTTAGGTAACAACATTCTAGTTCTGTATATGCAGTTAAGAGGGCGCACGATGATCACTTGAAGTGAAATCACGACTGATCACAGTTATAGCGTAGAAAGTAACAGTCGTTACTCGTGATTTCTTGATATCAGTGAAAAAATCACAGTTCGTGAAATATCGCCCATCACTAGTTTCTACCACTCCTACTTGTCCAGCGGCTAGGGGGAGGCACAGCAACATATGTTGGCCTTCGATAACAAACAGGTTCAACAACCTCTATACTCGGCTACTGTACTCTACTCACGAGGACAGTATGACATAACCGGCGTTTCCTACTACGGCCATTCAAAACGTATTAGGCTCTGAATTATTCGGCTCATTCATGGGGAAACTAATAGGATAATGTAAAAAGGACACAGCATATGTTCTGAGATGTATTTTTCTTTACCGACTAGCTAAATATCTGCACGTATACCCCTATTTTCTGATTAACAGGAAAAGTAGACAAAATCAACATGAAGCGTTAGAAAATGAATTGATAACGTGCGACTTTAAGGTGAATTTAAAGGGATGCTTTATGGCTCGATACCTTACTAAATCTGGCAAAATAACGAAATTAAACATTGGCAATGGTTATATTTACTTTCTCTGTGAAAATACATTTTCAAAAGCAGTACAGAAACGTATGTCATCTTAGGAGCCTAAATGGTGTTCTTTTCTATTAAACAATGAAATTCACTGCAATGTCCACATCGCGGAAAGAACACCCTCAGGGAAGCGATTTGAGACACGGACGCCTCGGGATTCTATAATTTCTCATCTCTTCATTCCCCTTTATATTAACGATATTTCATCAAATATAGAAAACTGTAAATAATGCTCCTACGCAGATGATTTACAGGCCTATGTTCACATGAAAGTATTTTTGTGTTCACGAAGCTATACGTAAAATGAAACCTCAAGCTATAATGATAGGTACATACAAGACCCATTATCACTTAACGAACGCAAATATCCACCCAATAACGTTAAATGGAATCATCATCACTTTTAAAAACAAAATTATTTAGAATTAATACTGGACAAAATCCGTGCCTGGACAGAATACATAACCGCCAAATGCCAACGAGTACTCTTCTCCCTTCACTCACTTAAAAAAAATGAAAGATTTACTGCCTTTCAAGGTCAGAAAGCAGTTGATTCAACGGCAGATTAAGTGATAACCCCTTAAATGTCATTATGTAGCGCCTGCATTCCATCAGCTCAATTGGCTTAAACTAAACCAGCGTCGTAGCTATCATTCGTTGCTGCTACCCCACAAAATAATATACAGACAGACACCCTCTTATCTAACATATTATTTTCTTATCTAACAGATTGTTTTTATCTAACAGATTATTTTCATATATGTGTGTGTAGTACGTGTAACATATTGTTAAACTGTACGCACATATAAGCCATGGTTTGGCGGAATCTTAGACTTTATAGCCTGAGTCACCCACTTAAATAAAGACATAATAATAATAATAATAATAATAATAATAATAATAATAATAGTAATAATCATAGTAATAGTAATAATAATAATAATAATAATAATAATAATAATAATAATAATAATAATAATAATAATAATAAATTTAGATTTCATTCATTAATCGGTTGATGGTGTACATTCTTAAAAATACGTAGTATATATTGGTATATAAACACAAGCTTTCACTAATTTTGGCAGACCCGTAATTGCCAGCAGATGTCCAAAAAGGCAATGCTATTCACAGTTAATATTAGATTTTGGTAACATGTGTTTCAAATATGCAGTAACCAGAACAATTAAAATAATGAGCACCTTGAAGGAAGATAACTTCTGTTCAAAGAATGTATATCAAAATAATGATAAGTTAGTCTAATTAACTGCTTGGTTTTCATACCTTTATAATCGACTGGTGAGAATGATAATAGTATTATGAAATGTATTTAATGCTTACTTGCTGCCACTTGTACCAGCCAGAAGGGATTGTCCTCACCTGAAAGTAGAATAATACATTTGTTAACTTATTTACGGGAAAGAACTACAAATAGAAGTTTGGCATGGGTGTGATATGATGTAACAAATCCGTTAATAAAAGTAAGCACATCTTGCTGCAGTAATGAAAAATTTCTATAAATAAACTTACTTTAATTAATCATTACAGTTACTGATAATCAACAGGGCAAAACATTGGCACTTCGGCGTCACTAAAACGATAACAGTTTTTTTACAATTCGTTTCACGTCGCACTGACACAGGTAGGTCTTAAAGCGACAACAGGATAGGAAAGGCCTAGGAGTGGGAAGGAAGCGGCCGAGGCCTTAATTAAGGTACAGCCTCAGCATTTGGCTGATGTGAAAATGGGAAACGATGGAAAATCATCTTCAGGGCTGCCGACAGTGGCGTTCGAACCCAATATCTCCCGGATTCAAGCTCACAGCTGTGTGTCCCTGACCGCACGGCCAACTCACCCGGTACGATAGATAGATAGATAGATAGATAGATAGATAGATAGATAGATAGATAGATAGATAGATAGATAGATAGATAGATAGATAGATAGATAGATAGATAGATAGATAGATAGATAGATAGATAGATAGATAGATAGATAGATAGATAGATAGATAGATAGATAGATAGATAGATAGATAGATAGATAGATAGATAGATAGATAGATAGATAGATAGATAGATAGATAGATAGATAGATAGATAGATAGATAGATAGATAGATAGATAGATAGATAGATAGATAGATAGATAGATAGATAGATAGATAGATAGATAGATAGATAGATAGATAGATAGATAGATAGATAGATAGATAGATAGATAGATAGATAGATAGATAGATTGATTGATTGATTGATTGATTGATTGATTGATTGATTGATTGATTGATTGATTGATTGATTGATTGATTGATTGATTGATTGATTGATTGATTTGATTGATTGAGAACAAAAATTGTTCAAATGTGTTCAGATAATAAAGCGGAAAGTGAGGAGCCTGATAAAAATAAATGAAAGCAGCGTCAGATATAGCTAGGTTTTAGTCATCTCTTACGACAGGCAGGGGATACCGAGCACTAAACGCTTTTCTATTTTTATCGAGTATTTTACTTGATAATATTTCGTCCATATTCACAATAAGGAATGTTACTGTGATGTACGTCTGGCAGCACGTGGTCATCACCGAGAGTGGGCACCTTGTGTATGTTGATATGTCACACTCAGCTGTCACTCCACAAAGGATCCTATTTGCTCAATTCAGTTAATTACACTCTTTCAACCGTCAAATTTTGAAAAAAATACATGTTGGTAGGAAGCTTAATTAGTCTGGTTAAACTTCGTTTCATCATGAGCTCATTACATCGATAGAGTTTATATGAGCGAGCCTGCATAATAGTGATTATAACCTCTGTGCACTGTTGCCGCACCACATACAGAGAGCACAAAATTACGTCGAGACCAAAATACGAAGAGAAAGGTCGTCAACTACTTATAACTTAATGATAATTGCGGTATTGTAATAGATTCCTTATCTCTTTCGTCTATGGTACGTATTTCAGGGCGAATATTCACATAAAAATGTGCCCAATTTGCATCACGCGTTGAATTACAGCTACTTGTATGTCACACATAAGAACAAATTGAAAAAAAAAAAAAATTAAAGACATAGTGATGTGTTTATTTATTTACAGTTCCTTCTCGAGTAGATTGTTATCTTTGAGGACGGATGGAAAGCGAAGTATACGACGAGAAAGTAAACACCAGAGACGAACTAGTAGTTCGTACTGTGCATAGTTCTATCCTCCTAAAAGAACGTCCAGTTGAACTCTGACGATCTACACGTTCTACTGCCAAGAGCGCTTAAAAATGATCACCTTTTGATTCCGGCTGCGTAACAGCCGTAGAAATAGGACAGTCGTACTTGGAGGATGTCCGGACGATAAGTATTTGTGAACTGTTCCAAATGATGTACGTTTGTGCATCAATAAATGCATCGATAAATCACTTGATTTGAACATTTGCACATTTTTGAATTTTTTATATTACATAATTCCTAAAGCATTTACAAAGACAAGTTTCGCTTTGACATGGACCTACTCATTTTATAAATCGTTAATTGAAGAAGGAAGGAACCAAGTGATTTTTTCAGGTCCATATCCGTGGTTCCTATAAATGGAGTTGAGCAAATTTAGTACGCTAATTGCAATGGTAGTGGTGGAGGATTTTGGATGTCCGAACTGCTTCATAAACTTCAGGAATGGTGCCTCTCGCTCCAGTCATCAAACCGGTGACTGATATATCTGTCAGGTGATACTTTCCTTTGAAATATTCAACAGTAGATTCATAGATGTTCTTCTTCTCTGCACTAATTTCTTCGGATTGATTGATGTATACCAAACATTATGGTAGAGTCTATGATATATCCTTGTGAAGAATTTGTTTTGTATGCGATAATAACTATTTGTCTACAGCTGCCATCACCGGCGAGACCGTGAACTTCTTGCTACACGTTGAATCCCTTATCCCATGCCAGCCGTGGATGCTTATAACATTACTTATAACGAACTGCGCCTTCTTTCTCGTCTCTATTGCTATTTTGCTTTACGTCGCACCGACACAGATAGGTCGTATGGCTTTCTCGTCTCTAAAGTGGCTCTTAGATGTAACTGGTTTTGTTCAAACAGAAGAGACCATATGATCATATATTTCGTAAAAGTATTTTAATTCATTTTGATGGTGCATGTATCTTACCGCCCCCATCCACGGTGGGTTAATACAAATAATATACAGTATATTGATACTCCCTTCATTCGGTTGTAAACTAAAGTAATTTTAGGAGAGATGTCTCAGAAATATAATGTTTAGCCGGTTGTGTAGTGGGTTCCTGGGGTTGTATTCCCGACCGGGTTATGGAATTTAACCTTCGTTGCTGACATACTAAGTAATACATAAAACATACTAATAGATACTTGAAGCCAGTCTTTTAATCGTATGCTTCTTTGTACACGACAAAGGAAGAGTGAATTGCTGCGATGTGCAGTTAGCCTTGATAGAAGAAGCTCTACCTGAGATCATGTCCTGCTACACTCGGAGTGTGACCCTGTTACTTGTTAGCCATAGCGAAGAACAGCCTGGTGGGAAACTGCAAACGGAAAATGATAGGCAACCTACGTTATTGTCGTATATGTGGAAGTGTATGCAGATGTAATTATTAGGGTGTCAGACAAGTCTTACGGCGACGATGTTATAGGAAACGGCTGAAAGTAGGGAGGTCCTTTTGTTCTTAAAATGAGGTACTATTTCAGCATTTCCATGAAATATGGGGGGAGCCACGTGGATTTACCATTCAGTCAACGGCCGGTTTAGGCGTCCACACTCCAACACTACGCCTTCGAAAAGTACGGTGAATAAAAGCCGAAACCAAAGAAGTAGGGAAAAAATCTGAGCAGTTTTCAATTTGTAAGAAATCAGGATTACGCGCACCCACTGCTGGGCAATATCCTTTAGGACTTAGACTGTAAAAAATTCCGTTAATAATATCTCCCTTATTATTCCCAATGTTGAAAAGGGTACGCAGAAAAATGATTTAGAAATAGATTTCCATTAAGTTCGGCAGGTATCCATTTAGGTAGGACTTAGATATATACCATTTTTAACGTTGCACTGACATTGACAGGTCCTACAGCGACGATGGGATAAGAAAGGTCTAGTGGTGGGAACGAAGAGACCGTGGCACCAATTGAAGTACAGCCCCAACGTTTTCCCGGTGTGAAAGTCGGAAACCACGGAAAAAACATCTTCCTGTCTGCCGACAGCAGGGTTAGAACCTACTATCTTCGGAATGAATGCCGACAGCTACCTGGCCCAAACAGCATGGCCACTTGATCGGTGGCTGTATTGTGGGAGAGTAAAATCACTGATCTTCCCTTCCTATTAACTCCCAGTCCATTGAACCATATCTAATATTCTTCAATTTATTTATAATAACACTGTGGCATAATATTATTTCGTGTGGCATATAGTGGCCGTGAGTGAAGGAAGGAACACTGGATGGCCGTGCCATACGCCATCAGATCCCCGTATCTCTCCGGAAGGTATGAATTCTTCGAGTTGGAATTGAGCCGTAAGCCGTGATTTCAGTCATGTAGACTCCTACGATGTTGGCTTACCCAAGCGAAGCAACCTGGAGTGGGGTGAGATTTAAACGAGGGTATGTACAGAACAATTGTCACAGGTTGACAAACTTCTCCTTCCCAGGACCTGAATTATCTGACTTTCAATTAATTAATCCGCCACTATGCTCAATTCCACAGATCTGACACCACACATAATTAAGATCAGAATTATCGAGTGTCAAATGTCGATAATATTATTTAATTGTTGTGAATTGAGGGATGTGTGTATTTATAAGAGCGGTCGTTGATATCTGGCTGGCTCTTACAAAGGAAAACTGTTTGTTAGACGGGACTCTCCCTCGAAGCTAGCGTCCTCTAGAGGTTAGAAATTCTTCGGCGAGAAAGGAAGGGCTCTCAGTCGATTCTTAGTTGATGCTCACTTGACACTCACTTGAAATTCGCTCTTTGAATCTCAGTCAGTCGCGTACTCACGGTCTCATTGTATTATTGACCCGCTGAAACGCCAAGTGCGGCATGGCGTGATTCGCGAGCTGACTAGACATACTTCTTAGTGAAATGTTTGTTAGACTAAAGTACATTCGCCGTGAGATGTCTCACATGAGCTAGTGACGATGTAAAACATTGTAGTTTTAACGCATGCGCGAATTGTGTGGTTAACGTGTGTGAGTCACTTAAAATATAACCACTGCCAAGGGCGGATTGCAACCGGGCTGGCTCCCTTAAATTTGTGCTGCACTGATGGGACTCATTTCTGAGCTGAGAGTAGCCAAATACTAAGGTTGTAATCGTGTGTACAAACACGCTAAGCGATGAAGTAGATGTTTCTGACGTAACTCAACAGTTCCAGATACGACCGACGTCAAGCAGGTGACAACCATGGAGAATTCAGGAGTCAAGCACAGGAGCTTCATCCATGTGCTGTTTACCGTCATCGTGGGCTAGGCACGCATGACATAGCGGTCATGTGAGTCGTCACTGGTGAAGAAGTCGCAGCTAAGTTAGGTCTTTTTCTATAAGCATGTTAAGTAATACTTTGATGCACTAGTTAGGTTATTATTAAACAAGTAAATTAATCTTTAAATGTAAAACAGAGTGGCATTTGTTTTGTGCATTTTAAGTAAAATTAAATACGTTTATGGCTGTCTTCATGTCAAGGCACCGAGCTAAGTGTTTTATATAAATTGGATAGGAATGAGAGACAGAATAGATAGATATAGGTGTGTGTATTAGTTATTAGCATTTTATTCCAGTGTGTGATTTTAGATAGAGTTGTTTGTGCAGATTCTTCATACTATCTAAAGGGCTGCAAGCTATCAGCGTCACAATATTGAACGGATTAGACTATAGACAGCATGTGTTAGGATGTTTCTGTGCATGATGCATGAATTTCAGGTGCGAAGAAACGCAACGGGAGATCTGTCAACGTCGAGAGTAGATGAGGATCTTTGAGTACGATGGCAGGCAAATTCATGAATGTGGCGGTCGTTGAACCGAGGATCATTCATATATAAGGCCATAGAAATTCCGATAAATGTTTAAGGGGTTGAGATAACATGTGACAGACGAAGAAAGTCATGGTGGTACGTTTGGGAGCTATCATTATATGAATTGGTTAGCCAGCCTGTGTTATGCGAGAGAATGTGTATATTTTGTCAGTGAGAATTTCGTGCAATTATGAAGCGCTGAGGAGGTCGGCCAGTTTCCGACGTGATAATTGCTCTCCCAGGTAGTAAGGGTCCCTTGAATCAGCTGTATGCTGAAGGCGAAGAATGAAGTGTAAGGATTTACAAACGATACCGTTACCTGCTAAGCCCAGTTATTTAGAAGTTTGTTGCTAACCAGATGATATTCCCTGTCGTGTCAACTTATACTGAAATGTTGTGTCTATGTGGGACATGCAATCTTCCGAGCTTGGATATGTTAGGATCGAGAACCGACGCCTCTATCAACTTCAGTGCATATTCTGAGTGTGCTTTATTTTGCAAGTGTGATGTATATATTTATATTGTGGTTTTAATTTGTGTGCCCAGTATATTTATTTCTGTGTTGTGGTGTTGTCCTTCATTGATTAACGGGGAGACTTAGACCGATGGCTAATTTTGGGAAGTAAGGTTCTGTCCTTATCCACTGCTCGTGGGAACGGACCCATATAATTAGAATCTGTGTTATTTTTGATGGGTAATTTAGACGCAGTCCTGAACAAGTGTTTTATTTATTTGTATCCGAGCGATCGGAGTGTACACATGTGAATTAGGCCAATCACTAGTGTATCGGATATTACTATCGCATCTCATGAACTGCTTTAAATCCAGCCTTCGAACAAAGAACTAGGGAACTAAGAGGCAGTCAACATAACGAGAGTAAATGTAATTCAAACGTATTCCATTTAAACATGTTTATCTATTGTCTCGGATTTGTCACCCGCTTCTTGATTGTAAACGTTTGTTAATATTGTAAATTCATACAAATTTTCTTTGACCAACCATTGGTTGGTTAATTGTTTTTTTATATTTTTTATTTAGTATGATTTTAATTCATGTATTTGGTTTAACAAATCTGTTCTACCCGATAACCGGCGTTTACATTCACTATATTTATATGTACGTATTTCAAATGAAACTATTATTGAATACATACTTTAGTAAGTAGAGATTTTATTTCCACATCCGGACGTACCACGCGCTTCTACCCTGAGGTAGCCGAGATTAAAACAGGATACTGTACGGTATGAACACAAAAGAAAATATCTTTGGAGACAGAGGTTCTAAATATGAAGTTACGTTGAAATACGTCCAGTAGTTTTCCGTTTATAACAAATAAGCACTACGCGTACCAGATGCTGGGCTAGGACTGATTGGACTTCGACTGTTAAATATTCCGTTGGTAGTAGCTGCCTTATTATTCCTTGTATCGAAAAAGTGAACATGGAAAAACATTTTAGAACTAAATGTCAGTTAATGATGGTATATTTCCGTTAAGCTCGGCCTTGGATATCTTATATGAGAGTAAATTCACTGCTTAGCTCTTTCTATAAACACCCAGTTAATGTTGGTATTTTAAAATGCTGTGAAACCTTCGGAGAGGTGGATTATAAATATGAGGTTAAGTTTAAATATATCCAGTAGTTTTCCAGTTCTAAGAAATTAGTACTACGCTCAACTGCCTTTAGGTTATCTCCGCTAATATTCCCTTAATCATTTCTCTCTTATTAGTCCTCTTATCGGAAAAATGTACAAAAGAAGAGAGTTTTAGAAATAGATTTCCTTTAAGGTTGGTTTTGGATATTTTGTTGGAGAGTTAAATCATGGTTTCAGTTTTCCTATAAACCCCATTCTATTTAGGGATTTTGAAACAGTGTGAAGCCTTATATCTTAGCCTTGTATAGGTCAACTCTAAATGTGAAGTTTGGTTGAGATATATATAATAATATTAATTTTGTCTGACATTCACAGCGATATTGAGAAAATGAGAAGGATTCAACAGCTGAAATTGGTGCCAGTTATCGATTTTTATGCCTTCTTTACAAGAAAAATACAATGAACCTCTCACGGCCACGACTTTTGTACTTTAAAAAATTGGTTTCTGTCAGCGAAGTTATTGTCTCATCGCCATGAAGACGTTAGTACACAGCTATATACCGGGTGTTCCACCAGCTCCTCGCGATCCAGTTTTATGCATCCCTTCACATTTACTACAATTCTGAAAGACATCGGTCCCTTTCCCTAAACCGGGGCAGTGTAACGAGATGTGTTTTTTTACGGGCTAGAAGACAGCAGGAAACGTGAGCGCCACTATTAATTCATTATGGGTACCTCGAATAGACCCGTAGAACAAGTACAGATACGCAGAACACGTACGGAGAAAGTACTCGTCAAAGACCTAGCAAACCTTGGGAACTACTTTAAGAAGTGGAGACTTCACCAAGCGTAAGCAAAACTGAAGTGTCTTGCTTCCACTTAAATCACAAAATGGCCCAATGTACTCTCCAAATACCTTTGGAAGAAAAAGTTCTCGGACATAACAGGTGTCCTAAGTATCTGGGTGTAGTGCTTGACCGGACACTCTCCTTTAAGCGGCACCTTTCAGACACTGCAGTGAAAATAGAGAGCCATAAGGACATCTTACAGAGGCTTTGTGGAACAACTTGAAGTGCCTCTGCTTCAACATTGAGGTATTCTGCACTGAACCTAGTCTTCTCTGCAGCTGAATTTTGTTGTCCAGTATGGCTCAACAGTAGTCATGTGAAGCTTGTTGACACCCAGTTGAAAAACACAATGAGAATGATGTCAGATTTAATAGGATCCACACCTTCCTACCGGCTTGCTGCGCTCAGTAATATCACGCCACCTTCCTTTTGCAGGACACAAGCGCTTATTAGGTAATATAATAATATTCTAAGGAACTCCACGCTGCCTGTTGATATTCCTGCCGTTAAAATGAATCGGCTTCAATCAAGATCTGCACCTATGCGGTGTGCCCAGATGCCATCTGCAAGCAGTTTTAGCCCAACTGCACAGTGGAAGGAAGATTGGACATCAAAAACCGACCCTCAGCATCATGAAAGAATTTAGTTCCTCGGGGGCTGAACTTTCAAGGAAAACGTTGAGTACGCTGAATAAGATCCGTTCTGGGGATGGAGTCTGTGCCTACTCCCTGTTTAAGTGAGTAAAGATTACATCTTCCCAGTGTGATTGTGGTGCCCTTGCAAAGACAATCCAACATATTGTGCGTGAGTGCAACTTACAAGCCTATCGTGGGAAATGGACAGAATTCCTCAGTGCTTTGCCAGCTTCACTTGCATCGATAGATGCTTTGGATATTTAGCTGTGAATTGTCATGTGTCTTATCCACAGTAGCTTGTAATTGTGAAGTTACTTTGTAAATATGTTTATAGTTAATTTTTTACTTTTACCTCATGTTTTACTTTCCATACGATAAATAAACATATAATAAATAAGCACTCATTAGCCTGCAAAAAGGAAAAAGGAATGACAATAATACTGAAAATAAAATGCTTCTAATATTCCTTTCAAATTCCATCTTTAACAAAATATTTTATAAACAAATCCAAAATCTCGACACATTTGCCTTTTTATACCTTCCTCTCCACCAGTAAAACCATGGCAGTCTCTATTTATCACGATGTCCTCGCTACGCTGCGCAGATGAATCCAAAGGCGTAGACAGAAATATTAAACGCCTGACGGTGAAAAATGGGCCAACCGTAACTGTGTGCCATCTGTCTCTTTATTTCATTAATGTGACAACGATATTTTGACGAGAGCACATAGCTCCACGCAAATATACCCTAGCTACCAGATCACGTGACGTTTGTGGTCGTGCAAATGATGATGTACCTCGGTCATTAAAATTATAATGGATTCGATCGCTGCAATTGGCAACGTTCTCGAGAAATTAATCAGCCTTATTAATATAACCGGTGAAAAAAATACAGTATACTGAATATTTTCCAAGGTGTCTGCCCTCCGGAGAGACCTGGTGCAGACCTTTCGAGTAGACACCTATGGGCGACTTGCATGTCTGCGAGGATGGATGAAGGCTAATGGCTAATGGAGAAAAAAAGCACACACAGCCAGTCCCAGAGCCACAGAAAATAACTAATAAAGATGAATATCCCTGTCCCAGCTGGGAACTGAACCTGGGCCCTCTTGGACCAAAATTCTGCATACTTAATAGTTAGCCATTTTATTTTATTTTAATATTTATTTTTATTAATTTTTATTTTTTTAATTTTTTATTTTCACTTTTTTACGTTTTATTTTATTACAAATGCTTTTACTTTAGCTCTCTTACTTCAGACAATAACCGGCTGTTGCAAATTTCTTGATAGACGCGGTATTTTTTCAGCCGTCACTTGGCACAGACCAGAGCAACATGTAGCTTCCACTGAAATCTCACTCTCATTTATGGCTGTAGCTACTGAGGCATGTGAGGTGCTGAGTAATGATATTCAAAGCACGACTGGTGCGTCTGAGCGTAGTGAAAGGTGTTACTTAGAGAGTAATAGCACTTTCTAGCTCAATGAGGAAAGCAGTGGCAAACGACCTCACTCCACATCTCACCTAGTAAACAATACAAACAGTAGTATATAAATTTAGTGTAGCATTGCAAGCGTTACACCATGAAAAGTGTCCGACTCGGTGGCTGAATGGTCAGCGTCCTGGTCTTCGGTTCAGAGGGTCCCGGGTTCGATTCCAGGCCGGGTCGGGGATTTTAACTTTCATTGGTTAATTCCAATGGCCCGGGGGCTGGGTTTTGTGCTGTCCCCAACATCCCTGCAACTCACACACCATACACAACACTACCCTCCACCACAATAACACGCAGTTACATACACATGGCAGATGCCGCCCACCCTCTTCGGAGGGTCTGCCTTACAAGGGCTGCACTCGGCTAGAAATAGCCACAGGAAAAAAAATATGAAAAGTACAAGTAGAAGAAAATATCTCAAACATCCCATAAGGCAAAGCCTTGTGAATGATTTACTTAGCACGCTGAAATGTTCCGTATCTATATCTTATGTTATTGTATAGGCTTTTGGGCTTGTGCCGTGTCAAGAAAACAAGGTGAAATTCTTAACGTTTCGCAGAAAACTGTACTCTGCGTCCTCAGAAGAATTCTCGACTGTCCCCGAGAAAGGCTTCTTAAATAATTAAGATTGGACATCAAAAACCGACCCTCAGCACCATAAAAGATTTTAGTTCCTCGGGGGCTGAACTTTCAAGGAAAACGTTGAGTACACTGAATAAGATGCGTTCTGGGCATGGAGTTTGTGCCTACTCCCTGTTCAAGTGGGTAAAGATTACTTCCTCCCAGTGTCGGCAGTCCTGAAGACGGTTTTACGTGGTTTCCCCATTTTCCACCACGCAAATGCTGGGATAGTATTTTAATTAAGGCCAGGCCACTACCTTCACAATCCTAGGCCTATACCATCGCCCATCTTCAGCATAAGATCTATCTGTGTCGGTGCGACGTAAAGAACATCGTAAAAAAGAATTAAAAAGAATATAACTAGAACTCCAGAATTTGTCTAGAGAGAGCTCTTGTTGTAATTGTTTTGTATTTATTTTGACTATTTACTCAAAATAAATAAGGAATGATGTAAAGTGAACAAATATACAACAAATACACATGTATTCATTACGTGTAGGTACAACAAAATTTTCCACATTTTTGCATTTAAATTCATTGGACCACAGCCTCCCAGGAACTCTGCTGTCGGTTTTTCAAAATGACACAGTTACATCTGACTGCGCGATCTGTGGTCATATGTATTATAACCGTTCAATGGCAAGTGAGTCAGCTGTTGAGCCATTGAAGGTTATGCTAAAGAAATGATTAACAGGAATTAGTCAGAAATACGTCCAGTTGTGTCAAATACCCGGAATAACTCGCCCATTCTAACAGGAAATTGGATGGATATAAAATGAGGAACGAAATTCCTAAGCTCAGAACCCCGTGGTCACCGGACGCTTACAGTCACAAAATATTATCTTAGATGTGCGCAGAAGTTGGCAAAATAAGTTTACATTCTCAACAGCATTAAGAAGCAAGTCGATCATATGGTATTCAGGTCCAGCGATGACGCAGAGGAGGCCATGACTTGATGCTACATGTTGGATGATCAAGAAGGCGCTGAAGAGGATAGATCAATTACATGCGTCATGAGGACAAATGGTGAAGTGTTCCTTTGTGCACCTTTCCAATCAGATGGGATGACATTATCTTGGAATTCACTTTCTAACTGTCAAAAACAGGTGGAAGAGAGGTTACAAGTCAGCGAGTTGAGCCTAGCGTATGAAATGCAGACCAATATTATTATAATAACAATTTTAATAAACTTTTGTCTTATGAAAAATTGTATCGCATAAAAACTGAGATTGAAGGTTGAACTGATAGTAATTCGCACGTCTTTAAAGGGAACGTCTACGTTAGCAGGACTTAAGAAGAAGTATTAGAGGACGTTATAAAAGATAATATTACCGTATCGAATAGCGATCTGAGATTCTAATACTGAATAAGGAGAGTTTTCGAGAATAATTGTGAGATATTGTAAAACGCCTGTGTCACTGTGTTAATTTTGCTTTCCTAAGTTTCAGGTCCATGGACTCAAAAATGTCCTAACAGGCCCGGGAGAGGATGCCGAAGCGAGTGCCAAAACTATTGATCAATGGAGCGAAGGACTGAGAGCGGTGTCACATAATCTTCACCGATAAGTACCAAGATTTCATTTTCTTTACCCTATCTTCTTGTAGTTGCATAGCGGTAGAGTAGAGTGTATTTTTCTTCATGATGAAGTGACATAAATTTTAAACAACTTGAGTGACCTAATGCGATTGTCACTAGTGCCCAATTACTTGTGATTACGGTTAAGACTGATGTTATAACGTCGAGATCATCTGTCATACGCAAGATTTAGCTTGTAAATGCGTGTCTTACCGTGAGTTACCAGGAATTTTCTTCACGTTTTACGGTGAATGTAAGAAGGCGTTGTCCTCACTTATGAATCGTACTAATACGCACAAATACTTTGTGAGGTGATGTAATTTAATATTTATTTGTAGAAGGTCTTCTTGCGTAATAATGCCATGTGTGTTCATTGTGTAGTCGCGAATATTTCGTGATATTAGTGTTGCGTTGATTGTGATACATTGGTGATGATAAAATTCTTCGGATAAATGCTTGTGAATTTTCTTAGGTAAGTAAAGTGTGAATATGTATGGTGTGCTTGAATATGGTGAATAGTAAGGATAGGGTCGCCGATAAAATGTTTTATGATGAATTAATGCTGTTATGATAAAGTGGTTCGTTGAGATATAGACATGATGAGTGTGGTAAATAATTCTTCGAGATTTCAATGAACTTACGGTTAAGAAATATACTTAAGCGTTCGTCATACAAATTAGGAACCCAGAATAGGCAAGCAGTTATGTTGTCATTATTTTCTACTGTGTAATATGTCCGAAGGTCAGGAGTAGGGATTGATGTATGGTCATCGAAACACTGTTTTCGTGACATGGTACGGTTCAGATACCATTAATTTTGAAGGAATGGTCACTAACAAGAAGTCTTCAACATTTAATAAGCGTAATTTGTGTATAGTAGTAGGTCATACCAATCAAATTATTGTCACCTGGTAGTAGGTTGTATTCTTGCGTAGTTGCTTATAGTATGTTTCTTGTAGATAGTGTGCTTTCAAGATTTTTCTTTCAGGAGGACAGTGCCGGTGGAAGCAGATGCTGTTAATCATTTTTTTTAGATCATTGATTATTTGTATCAGCTAGATATTATATTTTTTTAGCTAGCTGATGCGGATTCCTGGGACATGTTGTTGTTGATTGAATTATGTCATTATGAGATCCAATTATTACGTATTTTATACTGTATGATCGCACTTTATGGGTAGTCATACTGACAACTGGTCACCATTAGGGAACTCAAGTTGGTTAGCAATTAGACGATTTATGAGATAACGGATGAAGTGTAGGGCTTTGAAGATGAAATCTTGGATAATTTATGATAAAAGCAGGTGAACTGAATTCGATGTTAAAATTTTATTCCATTCTTTTATTCATGGTGGGTGGACGATTAGTGACAATTAACGATGAATTGCCTTCAGCAAGTTCCGTATTCGTTTCCATCAAGTTTATGTTTCAATTCAATTAAGATTTTGATAATGATGGGTTATAAATATTAGCCAACAGAGACTTTCGTTTCGTATTTTTAGCTATTATCCAATCATCCTATGATGTATTTATCATTGTATTAACTTAAATTTGATTTCATTAAACTGGAAAAAATCCTTCCAAGAAACTAACATTCATCTTCTTATTTAAATGAGATACATTTAGCCTTGCATAGTCTAGTGGATAATATCATTATTATGATCATAAGTATCTTGCGTCAAATGTTAGTCGAACCGCATAAATACTTGTTGAACGTCCATGCCCTGGGTGGAGACTTATGCGTCACCGCTGCTTTCTGGCCGAGGCTTATTACAACACCCAAGAACCTTCAATATCCCCGGGCAATGGACGGGTGCAGTATGTTAATATTGAAGATGTTTCATTGCACCATTCTCAAGAATTTACATGTCCGACTGCATGGCTACATTACTAGCGTGCTTTGTCAAGAGGGACCTTGGTTCGATTCCCTCCTGAGTCAGGGACTTTAAACTTCATTGATTAATTCCAATAGCTCGAGGGCTGGGTGTTTGTGCCGTCTCCATAATTCGAATTCATCACAGGTAAGGCCACGTCCGCACTGACACGCAGGTCGTCCATATGGTGTCAACACGAAAGACCTGCGCCAGGCCTCTTCGAAGGCCACAAGACGTTATTATTATTAATTTACGTAAAAACAATTGCACGTAGATGCGATAAAATTATCGTGATAACAGGAAAACGACAACAATGTGGTATTAGATAGCTGTTGATCGGTTGATATTCCTGATATTCTTATACCGGATTGGTCATTGAAGCCATGAGTTACACAGTCTCTCATCATTATAGGCCTATTCATTTTATCAATAAAAGGGAGCTGTCAGAACGAGTTCCGATGATAACATTAGCTACAAAAAATTGTCCTAACCTGTGTTTGTTACTATCGGAACGTTATAGGACTGCGAAATTGTGGATTGAACAAATAAGTGCTAAAGAGTAAGACAGGAAAAAATATAACTGAAATCCACAGCACGGGGATAACTGCCGCGTGGGTTTTCTTTTCTACATCTATGTACATAAATTATGATAGATAGGTGGTTTCACAGTACATAGTTAATTGTGCTTGATAGACGGCTGCCAAGGAAAATGAATTATATTCTTGTAATATATTGAACGTTATCACGTAGAGCTAGACAAATAGAAGCTGTGGTTATTAAGGAAGACTGGATATTATCTGGTAATTAAATGTGATACTATTAGTCCGGGCTATTAAGCAACACTGAGCAAATTAACTAATTAGCCTGTAATATGCGAGTCCAATACATGGAGCCTCCCCATTTGGGGACAATTTTAAATTATTTTCTCTCTCCTCACTGTTCATTTTTCAGGCTGTTCTCAAATATGAGGTAAGTAACACACAACACAAAACAAAAAGGCCCTTGTGAATGTATGCCCTACGGTACAGCGTTTACGAAATAAGCCTATTATGGTCATTACCAAAATGGGGAGAGAGTTCGTATTTAGAATTTCATTCGGTGTCAATTTCAACTTACTTTACGTCGCATCGAAACAGATATGTCTTATGGCGACGATGTGATAGGAAAGGGCTAAGGGTGGAAAGGAACCGGCCGTGGCCTTCACTGAGGTACAGCCCCAGCATTTTCCTATTGTGAAAATGGGAAACCACAGAAATCCATCTTCAGGGCTGTGGACAGTGGAGTTCGAAACCACTATCGCCCAGATGCAAGCTCACAGCTGCGCGCCCCTAACCACACGGCCAACTCGCTCGGTGAAACTACATTACAAAACCCCACAATTGTATACTACAGAAATTTCAATAAATCTTGACTAATCCTCACGCAATATATGACCAGATAAAGCTCATTTTTAGTAATTTCTGTGTAATCACGGGAGGCTTTCCGCATGTTAACATTAGAGCAGAAAATTGAAGTATACAATACACTTTTATGTACTGTACAATGTACGATTTTGCTTTACGACGCACCGACACAGATAGGTCTTATGGCCACGATGTGATAGGAAAGGGCTAGGAATGGGAAGGAAACCAAGGAAAACCATCTTCGGGGCTGCCGACAGTGGGGTTCGAACCCACTATCTCCCGTATGCAAGCTCACAGCTGCGCGGCCCTAACCGCACGGCCAACTCGCCCGGTACTTTTAAGTACTAGCCTATGAACTTGGAATACGGCTTGTTATATATTACGTCATAATAATCCCTTAATACCTCCATCGAAACTTCAGTTATCTTAAACATATGCCTACTTATGAACTTTGGAACACTGGAACAGATCTGAACGAGTGTTGTAGTGTTATTAGTTTCAGGAACTGTATCCACAATAATTTAAGAGCCCTTTTATGGCAGAGTTATGAATGAGCAGTATGACAGTCAAAGCGACCGTTTGTTTAATCACAAATTCTCCAAAAGAGTAACATTCCATCTACACCGAAGAAACCATTCATGGAAAGCCTATTGAAATAACCTGAAACATTACATCCGTAAGAAGTCCGGCTCTGTGTACTGACCTTCAGATCATTGTGCCCCAGGTTCGATTCCTGGTCGGGACGCGCATTTCAACTGCATGTGGTTGATTCCTACTGTTCAGGGACTCGGTGTTTGTGTTTATCTTAATGCAATTATCTTCCTCTAAATATAACACTACAAAAATTTACAACAGGGAATACACCCCTCTACAGAGGGTTAGCATCGGGAAGGACATCTGGCCATAAAACTAAGCCAAAATTTACATCGAGTTTCGACTCTAATAAACTAAGAAGAAGTCCAGTAATAATAATAAAATTACATCCGTAACAAATAGTGTTCATGAAAATAATCTCTTCTTGTGATTGAACTTCTTGTGACACTCATGTTTAGGCTATAACAGCCAGAATACCTTGAAAGACTGCAGAAAGGAAGTTTATATTCATAGGACACGTGCATTGGTATGTTCTGAAGAAATGATTAGCATTTGAACCATGTCGGCCCTCAGGTTCAAGGTCCACATCGATATCTCGGTGCGCCACCACAGACAGGTAACATATACCTGAGGCTCTCGTTGTCTCTATACAGTAAACCGAAAGTAATCGATCAGTGTGACTTAAGCAGACGTACAGGAGGCCTTGCAGACGTATGCCAGATCCGTGCCGTCAAATGAGCGAGTGTGAAAGCGAGAACGTCATGCATCCATCCGGGATATTGCTGCTCGTGTGAGACGAAGTGTGTCGGCAGTGCAACGTGTGCGTACAGAATGGTTCACAGGGGGCCGTAACACACGACGAGATGGTTCTGGTCGCACCACCCAGACAACCCTCGTGAAGATCGATACCTCATCCGAACGGCATTGCAGGACAGATCTGCGTCCTCCTCGACTCTCGCGCAACAGTGAAACAGTGAAACACATAATACACTATCAGGAGTGGCAGTCTGTCGCCGTTCATTACGATCTGGGTTACCGGCGCGTCGTCCACTTCTCCGCCCAACTTTGACTAATGTGAATTAACACGCTAGACTGCAATGGTGTATGGAACGACTTCACTGGGGACAGGAATTGCAGCATTGTTTGTTTGAAAATGATGGCCGCATTTTGGTTCGCCACAGAGAGGAGAAGAGGCATCACATTGACTGCATTCGCACAAGACACACAGCGCCAACTCAAGGCCCTAAGGTGTGGGCTGCTGTTGGGTAAAACCATAAATCACACAGGGGACTGTGACTAGTTTGACCTACGTGAATGGCATCGTGGGACCCGTAGGTATACACTACTTTCTGCACGACACCCCAGACGCCATATTACAGCAGGACAATGCGCGTTCACATGTTGCTGCACGAACAGGTGCCTCCTTGTTGTCACAGCATGGCAGACTGTTGTCCTGGCCCGCCCGATCAGCGGACTTGTCGCCAATGGAAATTGTGTGGGATATTGTGAACCGACGGGTGCGGCGCTGTGACCCAATGCCATCTACCAAAGATGAACTGTGGAACCAGGTGAATGCTGCAGGACGACATTGTCTTATACGCGTCGATGTTATCACTCATGGAACAAGTTATCAGTGCCCATGGAGGACCCAGTGCCTACAAGGCAACAGGACACATCCTGAGCCTAGGTGACTGAAATTCTAAACGTTTTTGCAGAACATACTAAACCGAGCTCGATAGCTGCAGTCGCTTAAGTGCGGCCAGTATCCAGTATTCGGGAGATAGTAGGTTCGAACCCCACTATCGGCAGCCCTTAAGATGGTTTTCCGTGGTTTCCCATTTTCACACCAGGCAAATGCTGGGGCTGTACCTTAATTAAGGCCACGGCCGCTTCCTTCCCACTCCTAGCCCTTCCCTGTCCCATCATCGCCATAAGACTTATCTGTGTCGGTGCGACCTAAAGCAACTAGCAAAAAAAAAAAAAAAGAACATACTAATGAACATGTGCTGTGAATATGAACTTCCCATCTCTAGTCTTTCAAGGTGTTCTGTTTTTAATGAACATGAGAGTATCTATTAACGAACCTGTGCAACATAAATCGTATACAATGAAATAACTAAAGAGTTAAGATTGATTAAGATTCTCTAGTCTAATTGACATGGAAATATTATCCGAACGTTGGATTGGTTCAAGGATTTGTACGGTCACTCCAGAAAATATTTAATGTAGTTCTTTCTTTTAGCGTTCTATATCACTGTATTTTATTCAAATCCAAGAGTAGAACGACAATAATCAACGAGCTATAATTACATGTAGATGGTTGTAGCAAGCGTATTCCAGCATCCTCTCATCTCTCAGAAAATATATCTGTGCGCCTTTCAGTGATTATGTGTGTGTGTGATTGAATGAAATCTCTTCCATTTAATTTTACAAAGAGCACTTCTGTATGCAGTCAGTCCCTTCCATTCATCTACGTGATAGACAATCTGGAGTTGATTATCACAGCTGTACATGTACACTCCTTTAGGTGTGGCAGGGAAGGGATTGTTTGTCGTTCTTTAAAATCTGCAATATATCACGTGAAATATTTCTAACAAAGGGATGACGATTTCCATTCATTTAATGACGTAATTGAATCAATATCTGCTAAGAAGAAAAACGTTATTTTAGACAACTATGACGGTGTTTACTAACTACCACACACACAGATGTTATGTAGGCTGCCGGGCAGAGCGGCTCAGACGGTTAAGGCGCTGGCCTTCTGACCCCAACTTGGCAGGTTCGATCCTGCTTCTGCCCGGTGTTAGGCCTATTTGGAGATGCTCAAATACGTCAGCCTCGTGTTGGTAGATTTACTGGCACATAAAATATCATATGTGGGATTAAATTCCGGCATTTAGGCGTCCCTGAAAACCGTAAAGGTAGTTATTGGGACGTAAAAACCAACAAAATTATTGTTATGTAGTGTGTTCCAATAAGGGAATTGTTTAATATATTTCTTTGCATTTTCCTTTTCGAAAAAAAAACAAGATGGACGATTCACACACGACTTCATAGTCTCCTAAATATGGTGACAAATTTACTGTACTTTGTGACGACATTTGTTGCGGTTACATCTCCAAGGACGCTGTACTTCCTCCCGAATTATGCGGATACGAAAATACTGATGTCTGGAAAAGGAACTTCACTCCAATTTCAATGCCTACTTTTATCGTAGCCATACAAACATTTTGAAATTCACAAGCACTATATTGCAGTATCAAGAGTATAGCTATATAACCATCGAAAGCAGGAAGAATGAAAAGATGATTAATGCCAAAATTTCGGACTCTTGGGTCACCTATGCTAACAACATAAATATATCTGATGTCATCAAAAGAGCCTCATATTTAAATTAAGTAGCAGGACAACATTTTAATGTGATACATTGTAATAATTTCACGTAACTAACCAAAACCGAGCAAGTGGCTCTGCGGTTTGGGTCACGTAGCTATCAGCTTGCATTCGGGAGATAGTGGTTTCGAACCCCACTGCAGGCAGCCCTGAAGACGGGTTTCCGTGGTTTCCTATTTGTTGGGGTTGTACCTGAATTAAAGCCACGGACGCTAATTCTTTATTCCTAGTCCTATCCCACCGTCACCATAAGACGTCTCTGTGTCAGGTTAAGCAAATTGTAATATATTGTTGGATACATCCGTCCACCTAAGTTTGGTGTCGGGGGGGGGGGGCATGAGACCGTAAACCTAGGCCACGTTCACGTATTTTTCATATGTATTAAACCCACAACCTTTATCGGGCTAGAAAAAGAGCAACAAGAAATAATAATAATAATAATAATAATAATAATAATAATAATAATAATAATAATAATAATAATAATAATAATAATAACACGAGCAATATCTTTTTCGAGGAGAATTCGACGAATGTCTATTGCTAACACTGTTTTCAGACTATTTGAATCGTTTCATTGGTATTAACCTAACACCTCTCTAAACCTTCTTATTCCATGCCGTATGACTTTAATAATAATGTTATTTGCTTTACGTCCCACTAACTACTTTTTAAGGTCTTCGGAGACGCCGAGGTGCCGGAATTTAGTCCCGCAGGAGTTCTTTTACGTGCCAGTAAATCTACCGACACGGGGCTGTCGTATTTGAGCACCTTCAAATACCACAGGACTGAGCCAGGATCGAACCTGCCAAGTTGGGGTTAGAAGGCCAGCGCCTTAACCGTCTGAGCCACTCAGCCCGGCCCGTATGACTTTAATAAAAGTACAAATTATAGTTAACAATCAATAATGACAGCACTTGAATGTTCCTATAGAGCTATTTCCATCAATCGTTAGTATAGATGCAGTATTTTTTCATCTATGTCTCCGCACAGGCTTCAACCGAAATATCAGTAGCATTTATGGTTGTGGTTATGGTTTAGAGTTGCTCAGTTGGGCGCCCACTGAGGCTAGCCCAGCGCGGCCGGGCTCGCCTGTCTGAAATGCGGGCAGCTTATGTCACAATCAAGCGAGAGAGCAAACACACTCTACACGGGACAGGAGCAGTTACTACGAAGCTCTTCTCGCACCATTCAACAAAATGTTGGTTGGAGTACAGTACACAAAATGATACTTTAATCGCAAGAAATATTCGGATTTGATTTACAGTGCGCTCGATATTAATATTACTTTCCTGTATTTACACATTCAAAGAAAACTGACACGTTAAAAGTTTCAAGTTACTATGAAAAAATATGCGGGATTGAAGCATGTAAGACCGAGCTCGATAGCTGCAGTCGCTTAAGTGCGGCCAGTATCCAGTATTCGGGAGATAGTAGGTTCGAACCCCACTGTCGGCAGCCCTGAAAATGGTTTTCCGTGGTTTCCCATTTTCACACCAGGCAAATGCTGGGGCTGTACCTTAATTAAGGCCACGGCCGCTTCCTTCCCACTCCCAGCCCTTCCCTGTCCCATCGTCGCCATAAGACCTATCTGTGTCGGCGCGACGTAAAACAACTAGCAAAAAAAAAAAAAAAAAAAAGCATGTAAGCTACAATTTACAATTCCTTGGACGGATATAGCAACATTTCCACTAGGAAAAGTAAAATTCCTGCTATTCATTCAGTAAAACGTAATGCTTGATTTTGCACAGTGTTGTATGCTATGCGACTTTCCCTGAATTATCATCAGACGTCCATTGAAAATAGTTAGCCTCTAGATAGCGAGTGAGTTTCACAACTAGTGAAGACATACATATTTACTATCCAAGTTCAACAGCACTATAAATGTAATAGCAAGCAGATATGCAGTAAGTGTTCAGATAAATAATCCAAGTAATGTTATTTCTAGTGCACAAGACTGGATTTTTGATGAGTTTATCAGATCATTTAAACTCAAGCAACAACGAGGCACACACTGATCGCTCACCCGCTCCCTTATATGCTATGTGCCTGCGGGACGAAAGCCCCAGCGTGAGCACCTCTGGTGAAGAAGCGGCTGAGGTATAGGTTATGCTGATTAATGAGTAACACTGTTGAAAACACAGTTTTCGTATAATAAGCTATATCATCATAAATATAAGCTAGAAAAAGTTAAAAAATAAGCCAAATATTTATAGCACTGCTCACCGGGTAGGGAATGAAATTACATTTATTCTGCTAAATTAGCAAACTACTATAACCACAAACCCTGGACATTTAATTATATACACTGAGCTAGTCTTGACAGGTGGAGATGGTGATTATTGTTTTAAGAGGATGTACAGCTGGGCAACCATTCTCTATTAAAGCTAATCAGAGAGAAAAATGGAAGAGGTTCAACACTTCGAAACATTAAGGTATCGCCAAACAAGGACAACTGGTACGAAGGGCGGGAAAGTGAAAGACTCCCTAGACCTCGTGATCTAATACCGACGGGGTCGGAAAAGAACAAGAGTTGACCAAGGGTGGTGCGATATGATAGATGAAAGTGAGGGCCCTCGCACAAGTAAGGAAGTTTTGTGAGGTCATCGAGCGATAGTAAAACTGAAGGACAAGAAGGGATGTCGTAATATTACATCATAAAGGCATATTCAATCCTCCCACTGGATCAGTGGTGAGTCAGGTACCATGAATATGTGATCAAAGCTAATTTCACTGTTGCTTCCACATCATACAAGAAGGGAACATAGATAGAGAGAAAGTAAGTCTTCGTTCACATTGGGTGAACCACAACGCCACATCACATGAGGCACGTTGGATGAAATAAGCTAGATTTAGCGGGGGAAAGCTACAGCGGGAATATTGTTCTTTTGCCGCTAAACGTTGGATTAAATAAGATTTAGCGGGAGAAAGCTAAGTTGGCAACACTGATGAGTAATGGCCTAATGGCATTCAGAAAATGACTTGCGAGTCTCGCGTTCCTGCCTTGCGCGGCGGGCGCAGAGCTGGCGGGATGTGGAGGGGAAATTTTAACAGTTGGGCCTCGCAACAGCACAGTTGCGGACGACGCCGAGCGTAGCCCGGACTTGGTTGCGCTCCTAGCAGGACGTGGAGGACGCAAGTCTTAGCCACCAGTGATCTGATGATGATGATGATGATGATGATGATGATGCTTTTTGTTTAAAGGGGCCTAACGTCTAGGTCATCGGCCCCTAATGGTACGAAAGGAAACGGAATATAATGACAAATTAAAAGTCCAAAATCCTTCACTGACCAGAATTCAAAACGTGAGGGCGAAGAATGAATGGATGGATATGAATTTAAAACAATCAATGGATCCGATCCGCAATGCCTCACATTCACAGAAACTGACGTAAAACAATAGTATTACTGACCTAGGTACTGCTTTTAAAGAACAATACTGAATCGATGATGCTTGCAGTCTAAAGGGGTCCAAAATCCAAGTCATTGGTCCCTCATAATGGACTTATCGCTAGGAAAATAGTACCATGGTATTTGTCACGGTGCGGTACTAATCAAAAGTAGCGTAGACTCGCGGTACTCCACACTTCATGATACTACTCAAAGGTAATGAAATTCACACATGTAATACAGACCTATGGTGTCTTGCACATTGTGGAGCCATTTACAGGTAACGCCAACCTATGGTGTTCATCACATAAGTGTATTAACTACAGGAACTCGTACTATCCCGTGGTGTTCCTCATATAGCGGCTACTGATCATAGGCAAGCTAGAACCATGGTGTCTCTCACATAGTGGTACTAATCACAGGTACTGTAAAAGCCGACAGTGCACTCTAAGTGGGGGCTGACCGCACGGTGCTCCTGTGTTCTAATAATCATAAACCTATTTGGGTACCTAACAGAGTGGTACTATGCGCAAGTAAAAGCGACCCATGGTATTCCCCGCGTGGTGATACTAATCACAAGTAATTTCATGGTTCTAATACAATCATCCCTTGAACGCCACTTTTAGTCGCCTATTACGACAGGCAGGGGATACCGTGGGTGTATTCTTCGTCTGCGTTGTGTGTTTGGTCTGCGAGAGCTATTTTATTTCCCTCAAGTCCGCCGGCAAGCCGGTTAGGACACACCTACCGCCACCTGGGACGCGCCACGTGGGAGTATCACCTCTGCCCCTGCTACGCCAGCGTAGTAGGTTCATGGACCAGTGATCTAGCTGTTTTGAAAGGTGGCACTCACAGGGTCAGTTGTGCTGAAATGTCGTATGGCTTTTAGTGCCGGGATATCCCAGGACGGGTTCGGCTCGCCAGGTGCAGGTCTTTCAACTTGACACCCGTAGGCGACCTGCGCGTCATGATGAGGATGAAATTATGATGAAGACAACACATACACCCAGCCCCCGTGCCATTGGAATTAACCAATTAAGGTTAAAATCCCCGACCCGGCCGGGAATCAAACCCGGGACCCTCTGAACCGCAGGCCAGTACGCTGACCGTTCAGCTAACGAGTCGGACACTTCCTGACATAAAAACAGGGCACCGACCTTTGTAACCTAGTCCCGCTCTATGGTTTTACGTAACAAAATAGTTTCTAACAAAAACTTTCTCAGAAGGAAACTTGTAATTTAATCACATCGATTGTGAATATTAAAGTATATTTCTTCAATCGTGAAAACACCTGCATTGTGCATATGCCCGTAGTATTCCGTCCTACATAGGAGGCTTACACTGGTGTCTGAATGGCGCACAAGTCATCAGCGTCTTGGAAAAGTGTGACAATCCAACTTATGAGTCCACTGCCACACTGGGGCAAAACGTTGGTAATTTCACGATTGAAGAACTCTGCTTCAGTAACATATTATGGCAGAGTGAGAAAAGCAATGACAAACCACCTCAGTCATCATCTTCTTTAACACACCACCGCAATCATCATTCTACAGTTTTCTTATAACTGTGTTACCTTCAGTAGTGTTTTTCTGTCTGTTGGATCATCAGTCCAGAGGCTGGTTGGCTCCTTAAATAGCACCACCAAGGGTTATGGAGTTAAAGGGAAGCCAGAAAATAACCGATATTGGTGACAAAATGAGGCCTTCTCAACGAGAAGGGGAGTGAGATAGTTTGCCATTGCTTTCCTCAATGGGCTAAAGTTTGCTATTGAAGCACAAGTAGGCCATAAGTAAAACCTGTCGTAACATACAGACACACTATCTGTGTTCTGAATATCATTACTCAACATCAGCTTCAGCACTATCACAGCCATTAATAAGATTCAGATCTCAGTGGAAGCTATATTTTGCTCTGTCCTGTGGCAAGAAACCTATTTAAGAATCCAACCAGTCTCTGAGCTGATGACTTAACACATTGATAGTCATAGATACCAGTCTTCCGAAGGTGAAGAACCAGTGCATATTTCGGGTATTTTTCAAATGCTGTAAAAGGTATGCGGTACGGAAAACTGAGACACGAAATGCTGTATTAAAGGAAGTTCTGTCTACATTTCACGCTGTCCATGTAGCACTGCTTGCTCTTTAAACAAAGTAGCATAAGTAGATATCGAACTAAAGAAATACAGTATTATGCCTATCTTGTTCCGTCTGAATTAACTTATCAACCTAATGTAATTCAACTTCTTTACTTTATGTCTTAATTGTGGTAACAGCTACTACGGTGAAGACAAATGTATCCAACCTCTGCAGACAGGTGAGACAGTCGTATAATTACACAGGCGTAGGAAGCAGCATTTCGCCGTCGTTATTGGATTTGTGTCTCCATTCAGAATGGGAGTTCTGCGGGGTGTAAATTATGTTTGCTTCCCGAGTAGCGCTGATTTTCTCTATGGAATTTGAGGAAGTTGGTCAGCCAAGATGCTCAGATATAGAGCACGGTAACTACTGAAGTTCACTATTCGGAAAGGCCCTAACAGACTTGCAGCTCTTTGTAACGACCAATACGAGATGAGGGGAAAGAAAGTAAGTCTCTATGAAGATTGTGGTCATAAACCACGATACATACAGTGGGACATGACACCTGAACTACTTATCCGATTTATATCTAATTATTATTATTATTATTATGCTGTAATATTTCTTCTCCCCTCTGTCAAACAAGTGGAAACAAATGCCAGTTGAATTAGTGCTGTCGTTCTGGCTGGTAGTTGGTTCCTTTGAGCATTGAGCAGTTTGTTGCACCGGGGCGTTCTGGGTGTCACGTTCTCCTCCAGTACTGCAGTTAAGGTCTAGAACTCTAGATTTTACGATTTATATAAGATCTGTCCTCTGGAAAAATCTCTCATCTGCAGCTCGTTCCGTCTGGCTAACACTCCTAGAACTGAGCCAGCGCCTGATGGAGCAGGCACAGACACTGGAGAAAAAGCGTCTCGGTTAGCTGGGCTGGCAGGTAGCATCAGGCGCAGCGTAGTCGTGGTGGAAGATGAGAAGACTAGCAGACCAGACCAAGTCCAGCTGCTGAGCCTCGGTGTCTTAACCTGACTGAACTGATGTATGCCTGAGTCGCGTAGGAACGTGTGCGTGTTCTGTTCGGGAGATGTAATGACCATCTTCCTCGCTTCATCGTGGTTATTCTGTCGTCTCAACGGCAGCTAAATTGATGTGTTGTATACAAAACAAATAAGTAATAGAGTACTTTTTGTTATATTTTGTAACTCTTGGATGAATTCCTGTGCAACCACATTAATTTACGTTTGGTAAATTGTGAATAAATAGTGAAATTATATCCAGTTGATTGTAATATGTTACACTACTCATAAATAATATTTCATTTTCATGTATATTTACTTCTTAGTTACATGTTTGCTTTAACAGTCCTCTTATTTTGTTACCGTGTAACTTCTTTTTTATATAGGCTATTTATTGTAATGTTTTATTTTCATATATGCCTTTTGTTATTTTTATTGTTGTTATGTAGTGTTTTCATATAATCTACTACTGTAATAAACATTAACACCGGGGCATCTCCAAAATGAACGTATTTTAATAATACTAATAATAATAAGAAGAAGAACAAGGGAACTTGACTCTCCATGTCTCAAGTCTCATATCCGGTGACTGAATGTTTATCTGCAATCGCCTTCACCGTAAGGAGATAGCGATGACTTCACATACCTGTTACACCTACTCACTTGGAAGTATAGCCTATAGATAGTTTGATAGATATTTCTCCGATTTTCCACACTACAAGCTTACGGTTTTTGTTTCAGTGATGCAGTTAGTTACTTCTTCTTTGTCTGTTTCTAAGATGCGATCCTGACTAAATCGGATCGCAGTTGACTGTGTTAAAATGACCCAGCTTCGTGTGATTGATTTTCCGTACTTTAAAACCGTAAAATCTTCAGTAATTTAAAAGACGTTAAAAATAACACTTATTATAAGAATTATTCAGCTAGCCGTGTGGTGGAGCGGTAATGTGTCTACATCTTACCTAAGGGCCCTTTGTTAAATTCCTGGCCAGTTCAGGGATTTGAATCCTGGACTAAGTGGTGCAACGGCGTTCACTCAACCTGTCGAGTACGAGAGCCAGCGGATTCCGTTAAGCAAGCCAACCAGTAAGGCCAAGATTATCATTACGTTGACCACGCGGCACTCCAGTATCTGCAGGTCATCTGGCTGTGCAGGAGTCGCCTTGATAGGTCAATGCACTGATGGGATTCTACGCCTCACGGTTGCGTTATTTATTTGTTTGTATTGTAATTTAGGAGTGTATACATATAATATCGAACCACAAGCAAAGAAAGCCATCTCCATTCAGACTATGAAGGTCCTTGAAAGATTGGAAGGTAAAGGATTCCACTATGCATAACCTCGGAGGTAAGTAGAGCAGAGCGATTAGTTCTATACCTGACCACCTTTACCCTCAAAAATTAACCTGTTACTCATTTTTGTTGTAGGCTGAGTGAAACGCTCTTCAGGTAGCAACGAACACATATTCACCACTTTGGCTAGCCATCCTCCCTTAATAGTCAAGCATTGCTGTTATCTTGGAATTAATAATACACAGCCCTATAAGAGTTTTTGAACACACTGTATCTTATGACATTATTTTAATGAAAGGTGGTCTTTCTGACTACACTGGGGAGAAAATTATACAGCCATATTTGCTGTGGTCGAGGCTAACACCTCTGGAACATATTTCATTTATCTTAAACCAAAGGCAAAGAAGTTGACTAATTCCAAGACTTGTCATTGGTGTAAATATTTTCAGTACCATACCGAAGGGAAACTGTGATCAGTTAAATTACAATACTTTTCTTGAAACAAATACATGTTTACTTCGCTGCACGCCTGCAGCATTTGCAGTTACTAATGGTGAAAATCGTATATAACAGTGCAAAATTATTTAACTTTTCCTATGAACTTTGGCCAGCACCTAAGAATACAGTCCACTCTCTCCAAATCTTCGAGAAACGGTCATTTTTGAAACACGCACCGTCTTCAAAAATTCCTTTCTTAAGACAAGAAGTGAAGTCTTGTGATTCCTTTTATACATTTTTCAAATTCTTTTTACAAGTTAGTTTACGTCGCACTGACACTGTGGAGGATTAATGATGCCTTTATTTTCTCTCTGTATGAATTCTTTGTATCTTCTTTGACATCACTATGTTTTTCTCTTTGTACGATGTGAAGTGTAATAAGAAAACTTGTGTATATATATATACACACGACTCAAATTGGTACCGAAACCCGGGATTAACAACATTACCCAACGGTCCAGAACCTAGCGTCTATACAGATCTGAGAAAAGAAGCAAGACTCAGGGCAAAGATGCAAGACGACTTCTGGAAGAGGTGGAAGAACGAGTATCTTCTCGCCCTAAGAAGTTTCCACGAAGTGCGGCAACCAGACAGAAGATCGACGAAGTGCCGGAAGGGGGATGTCGTCCTGCTTCAAGACGATCTGCGTGCACGTCACATATGGCAACGAGCTCGCATCACTGGAGTGAGACCTGGCCGTGACGGGAAGGCGAGGACTCTCGTCCTCCGACTCAGCGATGGAACGGAGATCACCCGACCGGTACAGCTGGTCGTACCATTGGAGATCGACCAGGGTGGGGAGGATGTGGAGGATTAACGATCCCTTTACTTTCTCTCTGTATGAATTCTTTGTATCTTTTTTGACATCACTATGTTTTTCTCTTTATACGAAGTGAAGTGTAATAAAGAAAACTTGTATATATATATTCGACAGACACAGACAGGTCTTGCGGCGACGATGGGATAGGTAAAGACTAGGAGTGGGAAGGAAGCGGTCATGGCTTGAAGGTACAGTCCCATCATTTGCCTGGTGTGAAAATGGGAAAAAACGGAAAACTATCTTCGGAGGGGTTCGAACCCACTATCTCCCGAATACTGGATACTGGCTGCACTTAAGCGACTGCAGCTATCGAGCTCGATATTTTAGACAATCTGGTCATCAGTCTGACTTCATTGGAATATCTTGATATGGGATATCCACCGGCAGGGTGGGAGGGTGGGTACGGGAGAGGGGAACTAATTATCCACACTTCATTACCTTCTCTAAATTTTGTATTGTGTTCTTCATACAGGTCTCGTACACCCTCACCCTCGCTGAAAATACTCTGTGAGATTTCCTACTCTAACTCATACCTATAATTTTCCATTTTAAAAACTCAAAAAAGTTTTTCCCCATATCCCTCACCTCTTCCGTTATTAAATATGTGTTTACTGTAGCAGCTAAAATTTGTTTATTCCTGTTTGAGAGGGTGCGGTCCTAGATCAACTCCCTTTACCTGTACGTTACTAAGGAAGGAAAGTAAAACTAGTTCGTCCAAATCCGGCTACGCTGCCTCATCTAATGACAGGGACACGATAGCCAACTCTTGAAATAGTTATATTTTCCCCTAAATTTTTGCCATTTGTGGAAGAAGCAAAATAACTTCAAAAACATTACAAACATGTTCCTCTGACATTTTATTTGGTATAGAATAGTGATATATACAATAACATTTAAGAAAATGAAGAAAATTAGCACGGGGATTGTAATGCTGTGATCATTAGTTAAACAATGACAATGAAAAAATTCAATCAACAAAATGCTGTAAAATTTCAATTTTGATTGACCAGTCATAGTCCGATTTATCTAAAGAAATTTTTGTTCATGATAAGAACAAAAACGTGAGGCTAAGATGTCTTAAATTTAAATAGTACAGTGTTTTTGTATATCCACGCAAACAAAAGCATATCAGATCTTAATATCTACCTTCTCCAAGCACTCAACATTCTCAAAATATAGACAGTAAATTCATCAAATTTCTACAGAATTCAGTCTCTCTAATAATAAAAACATACTCTTATAATTTCGTTGGGCGCAATCGACATATAAAACTGCATAATTGAATATAAGAGTAGTATGAGCGGTGAAGATAACGTGGAGGTTTATTTTATGCCGGATTGTTCCTTCTAAACTTTCTGCAGATTGGGCGATCTATTATGAGCTTTTTCCTTTGTTGCACAAAGAGCCTTGACAGATGACGTCCAGATGGACGGTGTGTGTCTCGATACATCTTAATTGCTTCTATACTCAGACGAGAGAAGGGAGCAAAAGGGAAGAAGAAGACAACAGAGAAAAGAAAGGAACTTGCTCTTCTTATTTTGTTGCAGAAGTTGACGATATCCTGTAGTAGTAGTCGTCATTATCGTGCAGTTGCCCAAGCCCTGCTATGTATCTGTAGTTCTGTAACGTATCTAACGTTTGACATATTAATTCTTCATTCTTCCTCTTTAACCTTTACAATGCAGCTGATGTAAGGGTTCATCGTCATCAACGCACTTGTTTAGCAATTGCTAGTAAGGTAAGGGTGTATTCTGCCCGCAGGCAGGTCGGAACCTCCACAGAGGTGTGCCTGAGCCGGAGTTTACGTACGGTAGGGGGGCCAGTTCCTTTCCGCTCCCCGTTACGTTACCCCCCAACAAAAAGCGCGTGGCAACCCATGCAAATCTCGACCACGCCCAATGTTCCTTAACTTCGGAGATTTCACGAAATCCGGTGTTACGGCCGTTGGCTATTGCTAGTCGAGCCGATATTATTAGGAAATAAACTTAACGAGACGTCCCGTTACGGTTTATAACTACAAAATAATATTATCGTAGTTGTATGAAAGCGAAGCATGTATTTAATCGAGTAATACAATCTACTGTACATCTATAAAATCAAATGTAAGTTTATTTTTGTTCGTTATCCACAGCTAAACGCTTCCACTGATCAGTACTAAAATTTACACCGAGGTGCATGAGGCACTCGGACGGGCTGATCAAATTGAAAATTTAACTCCATGTTGTAAGGGGTCACAAAACAAGAAAACATAAAAGAGGCTAAATATCCTAGTTGTCGTAGAAGGATCAGACACAGCTCAGTTTACCCACCTCACTGAGAGACGGTTTGTCCCTCCAAAATCAACACTTTAGAGGCCCAGAAATTAATAATTTCCGGGATATTAAAAAAAAACTGCTGCTATTGGAAACCTATCAAGGAACGGCCAGCTGTAACCATGGTGACACCAACTCCAGACGTCCCATTCAACTTTCCTTCTACCTCCCGCCTCAGCATTAAACATAATAATATTAATAATGTTAACTGCTTTACGTTCCACTAACTACTTGTACGGTTTTCGGAGACAACGAGGTACCGGAATTTAGTACCGCAGAAGTTCATTTACATGTCAGTTAATCTACCGACACGCGGCTGACGTATTTGAGCACCTTCAAATACCACCAGACTGAGCCAGGATCTAACCTGCCAAGCTGGGGTCAGAAGGCCAGAGGCCACTCAGGCCGGCAGCATTAACAATAACTTCGTAATAAAGTGTGTTCGGAGCTCATGATTAAACAACACGTTTCACTCAGGACGTTTCAATAGATGTTTCGATTACTTCCAAAACAATTTTTAGCCTACTATAAATAGGTGCCATACCCATTATCGTCCTAAGTCCTCAGTGAGTTTAAGTACTGAATGGCGTTTCTCGATGGTCTTTCTAAGCAGAAACAGCATCATCGAAGTCATCATGTTTGATTTTTAAACTAATGTAATTAAGTTAATAATAACGATCTATGGCTCAGATTTTTGCTGCAGACCTTCAGACATGGCATCATCTATCCTCGATGATTGTCCTTTAAGTTAAAATATAATTTACCGAACTCTCGTTCTCGAATTAACGTTCCATGTGCTCTGGAAGTTATGGCCCAATCTTTTTAGGATGATACATATCGCTACGTTTCAGTCTAACTAGCAGGCACTGCGTTTCCGGTGGTCACATTCCTCAGCCGAACAAGCAAGAGATCTCTGAACAATCCTGTCAGTCACAGCCGGCGGGTGTAAGCAGGTGTGTTTGTGGTAAATTGCACCGATACAAAATCTCCGTTGACAGCCTTCGTCAAAAGTAAAATAATATTTACAGTATTATTTAGTTTAATTTACGGATCACAGTTCAGCCCGGAAATTAGACTAAATAATTCTTCACACCGTGGAAGCTTCACCTGTAAGAATATTTACAGTATATTACACTAAGAACACTTTGCTAAACTGCACATACATTCATTATTTTCACCAAAACAGAGAATACTGTGACCTGAGATGGGACGTTGGTTGTTTAACGTTTGGAGTGTACTATGTGTTCTGTGTTTAGAACAAGGCTTCACGATACAGTTAATCAACCACACAGAGTTGCTTAGGGTTAAGTCTCCTAAACAAGCACGTTAGTGGGACTTCGTGATTTTCATATAGCCAAACTAATCGGCGGATACAGTGTCTTTCTGACACAGTCGACCAGTGGCATAATGGGAGTTAGAACCACCACCATGGAAATGTTACAAAACAATAAAATAAACTAACTGACAGCACACTGGCAATAAACAAAATAAACATTCAGAGACATAACTGTAGAACCAACAGATCTGTTGAATTTATTTTCTAAGAAATTTCGAAAGTTGGATTTTGTATCATATACTGAATATACCATTCGCTGTAAAACTGATAACCTTGATCGTATTGTTCTTCTTCTGTTTTTAATGAAAGATTTTGTAGTGTACTGCAGTCAGAATATCAACCTAATTTACTTGTCATTGTCTTAATATTGACAAGCCATGCATGCGCGCACGATTGGGTTCTATCATCCTCATCCTTCGTGTTATCTCAGCAACTTATGGGGTCACGGGAGTCACCCTAGCTCGATATGGGTTCCAGCTGGGATTGAAGAACATTTTATGTTTCTAGTTGATTTACCCGTAGCCTTAATTAAGGTACAGCCCCAGCATTTGCCTGGTGTGAAACTGGGAAACCACGGAAAACCATCTTCAGGACTGCCGACAGTGGGATTTGAATCCACTATCTCCCGGATGCAAGCTCACAGCCGCGCGCCCCTAACCGCACGGCCAACTCGACCGGTAGGATTGGAGAACAAACGTTAGTGTAGGCCTGTATATATTAGCTTGAAAGCCAGAGTGTACTCCAGTCCAGGCTCCATTGGCGGATTGAGACTCACTCGGACTCAGTGGATGAGAAGGACCCCATCGACCGATCCTGGCTACCCCCACTCCTTCCAATACTGTCATTAAATTTAAAAGCGTGAAATATAAAATATTTTAATATCGCCAATTCTTTATTTATTTATTTATTTATTTATTTATTTATTTATTTATTTATTTATTTATTTATTTATTTATTTATTTATTTATTTATTTATTTATTTATTTATTTATTTCATCGTACATATTGAAACCGTACAGTGTCCTGTACAGCTCATGGGAATAATATGGGCCTTTATACTCCATTAAAATTACTCCTAAAGGTCGCGTCATTGGTAGCAGTATGGGCGAAGGGGATCGAGCGGCGTCATGCCAGAATGGAACCCGCGAAAAGAGCACTTGCCAGACAAAGGAAAGACAAAGCAACAGCCAAGCCCCCGCGGAAATACGCTCTCAACTTGCAGAGAGAGATAGAAGGGGACGCGATGCTGGAGTAGTCAGATACGCCCCGAGGTGGGGCTTAGCTTCCCAGAGTTCCAAACGAACATAAGGAACTTCCGGTTTTTTATGCACGTGTCACGGGTGCCAACGTCGGACTTTGGCGCGTAAACAATGGAATGATATTTTAATCCAGACATAGGAAAATTATGTGAGACACACCATTGAATAGAGCGGAATTTTCTGCGTTCCCCAGACTAAAAATATGTAATAACTTATGCAGGGGAAGAAATGAGGTCACCAGCTGTCAAGATGTAACATATCGCTAACACATGTGGATACAGCGGCGTCACCCAAGCCAAGAGTCGCGCTCAAAGTTAACTCCACCTCCCGAGGGACGCTAATGAATTAATCAAAGGCGGGAAACAAATTACATAAAAACTGCTGATCGTAGGTCCAGCACGCCTGGCTCAAATGAAAGAGGAGACAGAGGGCTACAAGATGCAATTTTTCAATATCGTAAATTCTTGGTGTGAAAGGAGCTCTTGTTCTTAATGAACCGTGAACGTTGACGCCCCCAAGCTTCCGGCGGGCAAGATAATATAGGCCGAGCAGGCCATTGGAGAGACAGTTGTTCTTTCACGGGTCGTGAGACGGACACCGTGTCCCGCGGTGCTCCAGTTACAGTCAGAAACCCCTGACCGCGTACAAAGAAGTGTTATTGTGTCCAAAAGCCTTTGTGTAGTGAACGGGAGGCCAAACGAGCCTAGGTATTGTTTCTGTGCTGCGTGTCAAACTAGTAAAAACCGCGAGCATAATTTACCAACAAGTAGCAGAATACGGCTGAGAAACTGCCGGTTTAATGAGTCAGTGAAATTCATAATTAGGTATCACCCAAAGTGTTACTTTGAATCAGGGGCTCGAGTCTCGTGAGCCACCCGATTCTTACTGTGAACGCGCCCGTCGTGGTTTGAAAGACCGTCTTATTCGTGGGTGTAAACTCTGAAATAGAGGACGTGTGACGAGTGTAAAAGTGTTACCCACTTGGATTACTGTAAGATTTCAGCTGTGACGAGTTCCCCAGGATGTCGGACTTGTATGGACCAGGGATGAAGGACTGCACGCCCGCCACCTACCGAGTGGTCATGGAGTACTAAGAACTTCACCATGGGTCTCCCGTGGAAGGATAAACAACGGCCACCAAACAGATGAGTGATGTCCAAATTTAATTTCTAAGCATGACATAACCCGGGGATAGGAGTAGCGCTCTTTTGTAAATATCAAAATGTTGTAAGTTAATGCATGTCCTAGATGGAAATTTTATTGATTTTTATAATGTTGAAGTAAAATTCAAGGGAGCTAAATTCCCGGACGACTCATATTTCTTTCTTAATGATTATCTTATCGTGAGGGTTATATTTTTAGTAATATGTAGAATGTCCTAGCAAATATGGGAACAAGGTTAGGAGAATATTTGAGTTTCCCGTAGGGGCGGTTGGAAAAATAGTGCTGGCAAGCAGGGAAACATGTCGAAATATTGGTAGTCACTGTCCCACGAGGTTGTCAAATATGCCAGGGAAACTCATGGGTCAGTCAGACAATGCATGCCTAGCTTACAGATATAATCAGTGCATGGACTGCAAGAAAGAAGAAGATCCCGACCGGGAGAGGTACATATTGTGTGATTTAGATAAGTGTGAGGAACCATGTGCAAGTCTCCCGTGATTTTTGATTAATTGGCCATAATGGTTTGGAGTGTTTTCTTTTAATCTATAGCCGGGGTAAGGCCCAGAGGCGGGAGTCCTTAATCTTTGGTCAGAAGGTTTAAATATAAGTGTATTTATGTGGTATGAACGAGGAGCCATGAGAGCCATAGGCCCAAGGGAAGAAGATACGCGATATGAGACGTAGTGAGAAGGCCGAATAGGAATTTACGATGAGATGATTGAGAAGTGATCGTGCCCACAGTCTCAGTGATAATACTGAGAAGGGAGTGAATAAAAAGAGTATTTTATGGGAATTCCACGATAATATAAATAAGCAAATGAAATGGGCCAAGGATGTGTCCCCGAGACGAGAGGGTGAACGTTTGAGGGAGAGAAGAATCTGGATGGCCGTGCGAAGTGAATGGCCGGCTTTCTTTTTTTTGTGAATGTCTAGCTCTCGCCCTCGTGACAAAGGGTCCCGTATCCCATTGTGTTAGGGCTTGGAGCCTGGTCTGCCCGCGTTCTTTTGTTTGGGTTAAATGGCTTAGCTAAGAATACTTGTATAATGATAATATCACGGTAACTTCTTTTAAAGGTATTTAATAAATGAGTAGGGATCCCCCCGATATCCGGCGATATGAGATTGTAGCTATTCTCGGGATCTACAGAAACCCACAGTACCTCTCGGTCGGGAGTCTGCCAGTTCGACTCCGGATTATGGTGGCGCCCTTGAGCGAGCTGCTCCAAGCTTGCGCTTTGGGCCGGAGACAGTGATAACCATGCTGTTTCTTTTCTAGGAATGGTTCTCCTTTGTGCATGAAGTGTATATATCCATATATCTGTGTATGTTTCGTAATTATGTGCACATATTTTTGAGTTCAAACAGAACCTATGTGCACGTTGTGTGGTCTTGGTGATAGATGAGTAGTCCGGGGTTTAGCAAAAATGGTATTTGTGTTTGTTGTGCATTATGCAAATGTGTCTTTTAATATGATATTATGTAGTGTAGGCCCCGGTTATGTTCGTGCTTAGAACAGCTAGTAATATTTGTGTATAGGGACATCAGATCATCTCACGGTGTGATCGACAGAATAATGTACAAAATTCCATGGACGGTATGAATTAATGAGGACAATTGAACGATAGCAAGTCGCAAAACCTCAATCATGCCGTTATGCAGGCGACGCCCATGGGCGATTCGTATTTTTTTTAAAGTGATTATTATTTTCTTTTCCTCCCATATGTGGAGAGTCATTGTATAGAGAGCTGTATCAGCTTCTTTAAATTGTCATGTTTTGAATAAATTCATATTCGTAACCCCTATTTTATGATTCTTGTCATTTGTAGCAGTGTTAAGCAGTATCCAATAGGCATTTGAACCCAGAGATCCTACTTTCATATTATAGACATAAGGCTCCATCTTAAGTATTTGTTGTTTTTGTTTTTCTTTGAACGTACCACTTCCCCAAGTGCTCAGGCTGCCGGGCCGGCACAGAAAGTAGGAAGGGGAGCGGTTCGAAGCTCGTTAAGCAATTCGACCCGCTCTTCAATCAAATCTCATCCGTGGGGTTTACCCCGTTACGTGGAGGCATTCTTATGCGTGGGTCATCCATTCGAAGCCCGGTAGGGTGTAATATATATATTTCTCTTATTTCTGTATACATTCAGTTACTGTTTCTTTGCTTTAACTTACACTATTTCAGCAAACGTTCATTAAATACATGGTAATGATATGAGAAGTATGACACGTAAGGTTTACCGATTACAAGAATGTTTCTAGTGAATGTTAAATCTATACTTCTTATCGCTGCACGCTTAATTTTGGAGCCTGATGATCCACTTGCTCTATTGTGTCTTAATGTTGGACATGAGTTTTCGAAAATTTCACAAAATATCTTTTCAGAGACGTTAATCGCAAATGGATTCATGAAGTGAAATTATTTTTAAGTCGTATTATGGGGTATTATATAGGCTTCCAAACGACAATTTCTTTTGGAATAAGACTGGCGGTTCCGAAGTTACTGTCGAGTGCGGTACTGACAAAATGGGGTCTAAATTGGCGACCATCTTGTTTTGACGGGTAATGTCACAAATTTATTTTGGTGTCATATTGTAGTTCAAAAGTTCTTCTTTGCAACGACATAATCACATTCGCTGTAGCTTATCGTTAATAGATAAGTTATGCAGTTTTCATGTCCAAAGGGAAAGAAACACTCGGATTCACAGAAAAACAGAATAGTCCTACTGAAAGAACTTTAACAGTTTTCCTGTGCGGTCGAGGATATTGCTGTTGAAGTGTTTTTATAAAACTCGTGCTAATTTCGGTATTGTAGAAATATATCCTCGAACCAGGTATTGCGGAATTTGGAAGTAATGGGGAACAATCTCAGCCGAACATGAGGAATGTCTGATAAAGAAATGGAAGTCAGGTTTCAGTCGTGAAACCTCTCCGAAAACATATTGGCTGACAAGCCGGCAAGATGACTGTACTGCTAACATTTCCATTATCCACGCCCTTCGACATCGAGCCAAACCAGCACATGGCACGCAAGGTAGGAACACGACCTGAGTACGCTGTAAGGGCAGACTTGTTTTAAGATATGTTTCAAAGTATGTTCTGCGAGCGTATGAACACCTTCCGCTTGAACTTTCATTTAAATTGAAATTATTGTATTTTCTATCTTTCGATGTGATATTAAATCCTTCTCATCTAATGAATCCAAGTGGTTATCAATCCACTATTGGAGACTAGCCTTTCAAGGTAATTATTTTTTCCAATCCCAGCCGGAACCCAAAACGATCTACGGTGACTCCAGTGACCTCTCAGAATTTGCCGAGCTAATCTGAGGGATGAGAGAATAGTCCGGCTCTCAGGCTGAACGATTTCCATTCGGACTGATGATTTTACCTCGGGTTCGGAGACTGCGCGTATATGTTCCTTGTAATACATACATCTTTATAAAATACACAAAATACAGCACACTACATTAACAACTACCACAGAAGCACGCCATGGTTAGGGTTGGAGCAGGAACGGCATTTGGCATTTAAAAAAAGGCCAAATCCTCACGTAATGCCAACCACAATTGTTGATATGTCAGGAAGGAGAAGAATACAAATGTATATATATAACACTTATATATATTTGTTCCGATGAACAGATAATGTAAAAAAGATATGTTGACAGATACACGGAGCATTTCTTTAAATTCGACTGAGTTGTAGACGATGCCGATTCATTTTATGTATTAAGACCCCTCCGCGGTGTTGTAGCAAGAATGCAGCGGCTTTAAGTTCTAGCGTCACTTACGTCACAAGGAGTGTATAAGCATTTTATGGATGCTCTTCTTCGCTGTGTAGATGTGTTCTTTCTGATGCACTCAGTAGAACGACATTCTTCTGCTTCGTAAATTGTCTTCGGTGCATCTAGAAAAACATTCAAATTCCACCCTGGTTTGAATTTTCGTTACTATAGCAATATATTTAAGGATATCTACGGAATAAAACGGAACCCATCGTCGTATCATGATTATATTCCCATTCCAATAAGCTCGTAGTTTTGATAGAATGGAAAAGACTACCAGAAATCGTTTAGACAGCTACATGATGCAAATAAGTGGATGTATCTAAAGGGTCAAAAATTGTTGGAGTCCGTGATAAAATTTAGTAACATATCGTACATTTATTCTACAGCTTTTTCAAAGAACATTTTCCATATTAAAATTCCTGCACCTCATACTGAAGTTTATTGCCAAGTAAAGGTTCCAACAATATATCTCGGAGCGAATACCTGCAATTAAGTGACAGTGGGTGGTGTTTTCAGTAATATTGGTCCAACTGAGACTGAAAGTTCTGCTGACCATATATTAACGTTAAAATAGGATATTTAATAATAACAATAAAGTAATAATAATTATAAGGAGGTGAAGAATAAAATCGAATCGCGATATTGTACCAAAACTGAAGTATTTATCTCCTAACAAATTCACAAATGTGAATAACTGTAGTTTTTTATTCTCATTTCTGGTTAATATTTTGGTATTTCACCCTTTCAACTCCCTAAACTCTAGATGTTTCTTGGTTGTATGCTTTCTTTTAGTTACCTTTCATAAATCTCAATTTTATTTTACTAAAATTATTACCTAGCCGATCCCGCGGGTACGATTCACGGCCATGCCGGTGACTTTTACCTAAATCCGAGGGATGGTTCGAGGTCACTTAGCCTACGTGATTACTGATTACTAGAGACCGGATTTTTATGAATTAATAGGTTAGAATGCAAATTTACTCAGGCGAGTGGCAAGTATAGTCTACCTTCCCAACGATTAAACTACCAGGTTTGCATAAGCATTAGGGGTACGGCCCATCACAACCCCTGTAATTTATGTTACTCTTGCTACACTATCCAATAGCGGGTGGCCGACACTCCTGCTAACCAAATTAGTTTGCAGTCTAACCTGTCACTGCATACAAATCCTGGCTTTACTGATTACAATTGAAGAGATATCTGAGGATGAGATAGTGGCCCCGATCTAGAAAGCCACGAATAATGACAGAGAGGGTTCGTCGTGCTGACCACATCTCGTAATCTGCAGGCCTTCGGGGTGAGCAGTGGTCGCTTAGCAGACCATGACCCTTCGCGACTGTTGGGTCATTGGCATTTTTGAAAGAAGCATTCCCTCTCTATACTAGCTGTATGACCTTGTAAATTATTATTCGATTTTGATCGTATTTTCCTAACTCACTGTACAGGAACCAGAGCATTTCCGTGCAAATATGGCAACATGAGCTATTTCGGATCGTCAGTCAATAGAATGGTTTGATGCAGCTTCCTATCCCGTACTAACCTTTTTATTACTACACTAGCAAATGTACTCGTGCTTCGCTACGGTATTCTACATTGTATTCGAATATCGAAGTAAATACTGTACATGCAGTAAATAGGATTGTTTTAAAATGGCATGTCTCTTAGCCTTATCCGAGAAACAGCATAGGGAGGTTCCCAATACGGTGTTTCCAATGTAAAGTGCTTGTTAAGGATTTGTGATGATAACGGAAGGCTAACTTGCCTACTGCCATTCACAATCGAGTTGGGAAGTTTTCATTATAAGTGCAGACCCCATCGCCTACTGCGCGGTCACAATCGATTTCGGGAGTTTTCGCCCCCTTTCCTACTTCCAGACAGATTACAATTTGGAAGTTTTCATTAGAATGGCAGACAACTTCCCTACTATCAGTCGGAATCGAGTTGTGCAGTTATAATTATAATGACAGGCCCCTTTTCCTACAGCCAGCCAGCTTACTACCAGTCACACCAAGTTGGTGAGTTTCCATCAACATAGCAGGCCACCATGCCGAATACCAGTCACATTTTAGATGGATACATTTGTTTATAAGGGCGGGCACACTTGCCTACAGCCAAACACAATCGGGTAGGGGACTTTTAAACAACAGTGCATGTTCCCTTGCCTTCTGCACGTCAAATCGAGAAGTGAATTATTCATTACAATGGTAGGCCTTCCTTACTAATGCCAGTTATACAGGTGTTGGAGAAGGACCCCATTCCTGCTGCCAGTCAAAGTCTGTGTGGGGAGTATTGATTACAATAGCAGACACACCCTTTCTCGATCGCTACAAGACGACATCAGTGAATATATATAGATCGAAATACGAAAGTATATGCATGCTTAAAATATTGCAGACCTTCACTTACAGATTAACTGCTGCTAAACGGTACGCCATATCGACAAAGGATTGTACCATAAGACGTCGGATTTAGCGACCAAAGTGGCTGGTCGTATGATATCTCATCTATTCATGGGTCAGACTGAGTTAGAAACGTTGAATAGGGTGAAATTTTTGTACGATTATCTCACATTGCATTACTTTTCAGATAATTATGTGACAGCTACATACATGGCATTTGGCTCACATATGGCTACTAGGTGGGCCAATTTTCGTGTAGGGTTTGATGATTCTATCTTTCTTATAAGTGATTTAAAGTATGAATTATGCATGTGAAAAGTCCAAATTTACTTAACATCGAGAAATAGACAAAAATCAAACGCAAAAGGGATACAGATACGACAAAAAGTCATAAGACCAAGGTTGTAGATCATTCCAAATTGAACGGAGATTGTGCAATCCGTTAAGTGATAGGACTTCCCGAAGGTCTGCACCATCATTAAAATTGCCTCCATATTTCGGTATTCTTCGGGGATAAAAAGTGAAAAATTTAACGATCTTAGACGTTTTCCGTCTGTTACAGGCTAAAACGTACCATTTTGTCAAATTTCAATTATCTTTTTCGTCTGGCAGATTATGCCGCAATCTGGATTTTGGGCGATGAGGGTAAGAATTGGGACTTTCAGGAAACTAAACCAAAAAATATGCAGAAGGTCATTATTATCCCTTAAACGGATAGCTGTGCGAAAATTTCGCCAAAATAGTCAATGTACAGGTACCCAGTCGTTACGATTTTATTAATATAGATCGATAAGGAATCTGCTCCACGTACAACACCTATTGGGCTATGTCCGCTGGACTTCCGGAAGGTCTGCACCATGATTAAAATTGCCTCCATATTTCGGTATTCTATTTCGGTATTCGTCGGGGAAGGTTATAACTGAACATTCATGATATCTCCATTATTAATCCTTCTGACGAAAAAATGCACATGAAAATACAGTTTTAGAGATTGAATTCAATCATGTTTGGTCGATTTACAGTCAGGTTGGTCTTGTTCTGTATATATTGTGGAAGAGTAAAATCACCATTTCGGTTCCCTATAAACGCCAGTTCATTCCGGGTACATGAAATATCATTGTCCTTTAAAAATTACCTTTGGACAGGTGGATGCTAAATCTAAAGTTTGGTTCGAATATCTTCAGTAGTTTTCAAGTTGTAAGAAATACGCTTTACACGCACCCGCTCTTGAGTTAAGTCCGATGGGACTTGTGGCGAAAAACGGTCCGTTAATGATATCTCCCTTATTAATTCTGGTATCGAAATGATGTACATGAGAAAGAAAATTTATAAATTAATTTACATTAAGGCAGGTAGATTTGCATTAAGTTTGGTTGCGTATATTTTGTGGGAGTGCGAAATCACGGTTTCGGTTTCGTATAAACCCCCAGTCAGTTCAGGGATTTAGAAACAGTATTTGCCCTAAATCCTACGCAAGGACAGGTGGATTCTAAATGTGAAAATATATCCAGTAGATTCTAGCACTCGCGTACATACGGGGTAATTAAGGAAGAAAATAATAGAGTTAAGAAAGTGGAAATTAATAGAGAATGGATTATACTGAGGTAACGACAAATACGTAAATGCCACGTGTATGTATTGGATAATAAAATGTCCCTCAATAAATTATGCTGGTATGAGTTATGGATATAAGAAGCGGTAACAGAGGAGAAATTTAGGCGCAGTGATTCTTAGGTAAACAGAGAAGAAGATGACTAATGGTGTTATTACTTAATCTATTCGAGGACGGTTATAACCTCAAACGATATTCCGCCAATATCCCGCAGATAGGGCGATTGACGGCTCTTCTTACCTTATATCCAAGGAACAAACACGAATTTAAATGCATGATGAGGAAAATGGCAATACGTTACTTCCCTGCTGGCATGCAGTCAGAGACGTTGCCATGGTAACCTGTAGGTTCGTTGTCGCTCTGTCGGTCACTCAATGCAGAGCATGATACCCGCAGAAAATAGTAAATTTCTCCGTCATTTGAAGAGTAAGGAAAATTATGAACACAACGAACGTTGTTTATAATGAAGAGACGTTTCACGTACGGTCCACGGAGTTTACAGGAAATCAATAATACAAGAGAAAATGTAGGAAAACCGATGTGGTTTATTCAAATTTTTAAAATGACATGCATATTGAAACCTTCCCCGGGGTGAGTATACTCTAAAGATTGGTTGAGATCTATCCACCCGTTTTGACGTGATGGTGGAACAGACAAACAAACAGACAGGAAAAGTAAAAACCTCCGAATCGGTCTAGAGTTGACCTAAAACGAATAAATACCTGAAAAATTGGCAAAAACAAAAGAAATTACAGACAGCGGACCCCCTACAACTTTATTTATATAGATATTAGATAACTACGACTTCCTACATCTACTCCAATCTGTTTGTCATATTCATATCTTGATCTAACCCTGTCGTTTATACCACCTACACTTCCCTCGAAACCAACTGAACAATTCCTGGGTGAAATTCTATCTCTTCTTCTGGTCAAATATTTCCACATCATCCTCCTCTCGCCAATTCGAACTATTCATCTCACCTTTGGTATTCTTCTGTAACACCACATTTCAAGCTTCTTTTTTTCTGAGCTAATTGTTGTTGTTGCTAGTTGTTTTACGTCGCACCGACACAGATAGGTCTTACGGCGACGATGGGACGGGAAAGGGCTAGGAGTGGGAAGGAAGCGGCCGTGGCCTTAATTAAGGTACAGCCCCAGCATTTGCCTGGTGTGAAAATGGGAAACCACGGAAAACCATTTTCAGGGCTGCCGACAGTGGGGTTCGAACCTACTATCTCCCGAATACTGGATACTGGCCGCACTTAAGCGACTGCAGCTATCGAGCTCGGTCTGAGCTAATTAGCGTCCATGTTTCACTTCCACACAATACCACGCTCCAGACGAAAATCTTCAGAAACGCCTTTCTATTTCCTATATCAATGTTCAATGCGAGCAAATTTCTTGTCTCAAAAGAGGCCTTCCTTGCTTGTGCTAGTCTCCATGTTATGTCCTTACTTTTCCCATATTAGTTATTCTATTGCACAAGTAACAATATCCATCTACCTTCTTTAAAACTTCATATCCTAATCTAATATTACCTGCATCACATGACTTCGTTCAACTGCACTACATTAATTTTGTTTTGGATTTGTTTATTTTCATCCGCAAGTCTGTATCCATACCACACAACAATTTATCCAGATCGTCTGTGGACTCAGATGAAATGACAATATAATCCTGTGTAAAACGAGGGTAGCTCTTTGTCGATAGAAAAACTCCGACATTTCTTCATGATTTTCGATTTTATGAACAGTACTATTTTACTTCTGGGAATACATTTATTTGTGATTTGAAAACGGATGAAGATATTTGCACTAGGATTTAATATTGTCTTCTATCCAAACAGCGATTTTGAGGGAATGTGGAAAGAATATGGGAATAGTCTGAGAACCTCCAGAATTTTAATATTCTGTACTTTGCATAATGCACAACATTTTAGAATTTTCCTCAATATGAAATATTGTATCCCGCTAATCAACATTTGTGTTTGTATTGAAGTGCGGCTTTTCATAAAGGCACACAAGAGTAAGCAGCAAACTTGTAACCCATGATATATGTTTACACTCAAGAGTTTTGGATCAGTCTGTGAGTGAAATTCGTTTGTGATTCCCTCATCTGAATACTGCTTCCGTCCTCCCTTCCTTACTTATTCATACCAGTATTTTGCATTCTACATTTTATTCGTACCTGGTTAGAAATAAATGTTTAATGCAGGACTTGCATTTGTGTGATTTGTGGCTGAATGCTGGAGAGCATTCTACAGCTTTGACATTCACAAGTCGAATAATATTTGTATGTATATTTAAATTTTAATGCACTTTATTTGAGTAGGTATTTTCCTACTTTGCAATATATCTTCAACAAATATCATTATGTATACCTTAGTAAGGGAAATAATGGCTTTATACTTCTAAATTTCCGCATCAATCTTTTACTGTCATGCACTTATAGTTGTATTTCTGTGGGTTTCCGAGGCTTGCTCAAACTTACGGATTTTATTCAGAGCGCTATGTTCATCAGATGTTTCCGTCAGAACGACATGTAAGTCATCGGATTTTACTATCTACTTTGATTCACTGATTGCTAGAGTTGATATGCTATCATTTTCTTTAAAAGAAACGTTTCACTGCTGTAATGAATAAAAAGTGGACCTTGTTGATGAATATATTTTCGCACTGGATTTCTTGCTTCTTGATCTTGATCAATTGTTATTGATTCAAGCAAGTGTTCCTATAGTCCTCTAACATATTACATCAACTCATCGATGGGGTGGGAGAGAAAACATGACATTTTATTGCCTTTTAGCCGCCTGAAACTATAAATTATATTAAAAAATAAAGAAATGTAAAAGCCCTGTTGTCTGATAAGATAATTCATTCCTTTATTTTCTTTAATTTTTAAGAAACCCAGATAATTTTTGTTGTCTGTACATGTTTTGCCTCCAACCGTCTTACATATAATTCCCAATCGCCACTACTGACATGCTTTATGAAAGACAAGCCCGCTGAAGGACATTCCGACGATATTCTATCATGCAAAGGAAAGGCATTTCATAGTACTATTAGGCTGAAGATAAATGTTATGATTTATGAGATAATTGCATAATTACAACATAGACACTCAGAAATTCACCAAAAATTTATAAAATACCCCCTTACAAGTAAAGTAGCACAATAATAGTTTCAAGGCAATCACATACAAATTCACAGATAACTCAAATATTTCTAATGCTACAATTTGCATTACTGTATATGAGAGGTAAAATTACACTGTACTGTATTTTATGTTTAAGTGCACTAATGATATTGGACATAAAAGCTTTTCCTCGTTCAAGTTCACGTCAAGTAACGTATAGCTGAAACTATTTCATTTCTCCTTTGACAGCTACCTGAAAATTTGATGATACTGATGCTTGTTATTTACATGGGACTAACATCTTGGTCATCGGCCCCTAATGGTAGGAAATGAGACGAAATGTAATGACAAATTAAAAGTCCAAAATATTCCACTGATCAGAATTCAAAACGTGAGGACGAAGAATGAATGGATGGATATCAATTTAAAACAGTTTAGTAGATCCGACCCGCAATGCCCCACATTCACAGAAAATGACGTAAAACAATGGTTTTACTGACCAAGGGACTACTTCTATAGCACAATACTGAATCGATGATATTTTGTAGTCTAAAATGGGTCCAAAATCCAAGTCATCGGCCCCTCATAATGGTACTTATCGCTAAGAAAGTAGAACCATGGTATTTGTTATGTTGCGTAGACTCGCGGTATTCCACACATTAAGGTACTACTCACAGGTAATGACATTCGCACATAGGCAAGTCAGAACCATGGTGTCGCTCATACAGTGGTACTAATCACAGGTACTGTAAAAGCCGACAGCGCACTCTGTTGCTACTAATCACAAATCTATTTTGTACTTAACATGTTGTACAACTCGCAAGTAAAAGCGACCCATGGTGTTCACCACGTGGTGGTACTAATTACAAGTAGTCTCATGGTTCTAATTCGATCATCCCTTGGTCGCCCCTTTTAGTCGCCCCTTACGACAGGCAGGGGATACCGTGGGTGTATTGTTCGTCTGCGTCTCTCACCCACAAGGGGTGCCTGAAAATTTACTGACAATTTAGTTTTAATTCCTGGCTTGACGGAATCAATCCATCAAAATACACAGCAATATTTATACTTCATGGTGCTTTAAATATTTCTTGAACATCTTGCTCGTCATGATGATGTTCATTTGTAGATGGTTAGAGCATCGTGATTACTGAAAAGTATTAGTATACTTTTGAATTATATATCCGTTTGTTATTTCTGAAATTATGTATAAATACATTTTTCAGTAGGTATCGTGTAAATGTTCTGTTTCAACTACACACCAGATGACTCACTAGCCCCGTACCTTCTACTTATATGTGCCCACATGTACTAATGATGAATGGGATGCCCACTTACTGATTTTCAGGGTACTACTTCCGTCAGAATATGAAGTGAGAACAACCTGACAGCCGCTCGCTGTATGTTCCTCAGCGCTACCCGTCAAATGCGCCCCCTTGAGTTAGTAAGCCTCGTTCTCGAACACTTAGTAGTAGGATGGTATTTGGTATATTAGCACTACAGTCGCTGTCAACATATCGATAATTTCTGGTGTGTTCAACAACGGCGAATACGCAGACATAATTTTAATCCGTGGAGAATCTGGTCGGAATGCAGCCGAAGATCGCGGACGGTATGCATAGGATTTTCTAAATAGCCACCTACCTTCTATGTAAGTATTTCGCTGAGATGATTTGCATTTAAGGTATTATGTATCTTTTTTTTTCTTGCTAGTTGCTTTACGGCGCACCGACACAGATAGGTCTTATGGCGACGATGGGACAGGGCGGGGCTAGGAGTGGGAAGGAAGCGGCCGTGGCCTTAATTAAGGTACAGCCCCAGCATTTGCCTGGTGTGAAAATGGGAAACCACGGAAAACCATCTTCAGGGCTGCCGACAGTGGGGTTCGAACCCACTAACTCCCGAATATTGGATACTGGCCTTACTTAAGCGACTGCAGCTATCGATCTCAGTGATGTATCGTTCAATGCACATACACATACAAACAAGTTTTTGGTAGAGTGGAATGTCTGTACGAGTGTAAATTAATGAGTTATTAAACTTTACTTCCTGCATTTTTGGCGTGTTTATAGGTGCACCCTGTTACAGAACGTGAGTAGTAAAACAACTGCTAGTGTTTACATCGGAAATACAGCACGTTGTATCACTCCTTTGTAAAGCAGCTATTAGACAACCCATTCGTCATTAATGCACACTTATACGTAGATAGTACGGGGCTGGAGGACCACCCTGGTATGGAGGCTACGCCAGTGATTTGTAAATAGCAGTTACTAGAGCAGATGGAGATCTTACTCCATGACTGAATGGCCAGCGTTAATTCTGTCAGGTCCGAGTTTCCCGAGTTAGAATCCAGGCTGGGTCGGGGATTTTAGCCATGTATAGTTAATACCTCTGACTAGGTGTTCGTATTTGTCCCAACACACTCCTTTTCATATACACGTGACACACTACCAGCCATCATAGAAACACGCAATGGTGAGTACATACGCCCACACAGGGAAAAAGCAACGGAGAAAGAAGTCTGAACAGATGAAGTGAGGAGTGGAAGGTATTTAAATGTATAGTTTTCACGATTCACATTGCAATTTTGAATTTTAATTTTATTGAGAAATAAATTTTAAAAATACTTGCAGGAACTTTCAAATATATACCCATGTTCATCAGCCAAGATAAGCAAGAAACTGGTGTCTCTATATAAATTCCTACACATTTTCAAGTGGGTGCATTGAGTGGGTCTAGGATAACGAAGAGATACGTATAGACGTGTGAAACATTAACATGTACTTCATAGGATACCCTTTATCATAATAAGAATTGTACAGATAACATTATTCTGTCTATTAGTAACGGATTCAAAAATTCTCTACATTTTAAAAACCTTTACAAAAAAAGAAGTTGAAAATATTAGTTTTAATGTATTATTTCAAACTACCAGTACCCTGCACTTCACCAAACGTACAAATCTCAATGAGCATTTGCTAAAATGTTCAGCTATAAATATTACAAATACAATGGACCGTGCTAAAGAGATGAACAAGACCCATCGCGTCCTTCCCATTGCTTTGATTTACGTCTTATGGACTCAGAAAAGCCTTATGGTGACGATAGGATAGGACAGGTCTAGGACAGGAAGGAAATGACTGTGACTAATTCAAGAATAGGCCAAACAACTCCCTGGTGTGAAAACAGGATGCCGCGGAAATCTATCTTCAGTGTTGTCGACACTGGGTTTGGAGTCCACCATTTCCAGAACGCAAGCTAACAGCTACATGACAGCAGACAACTCACCCGGGTCAAAATGCATTCAATAAGAAATCTTAGATTTTATTTCCTGCAGATTTATTTAACACTTGTGCTACATTAATTTCCCAAATATCTTTCATTCTTAAGTATATGTGTTTTCTAAACCCTATACATCCCTCAGAGAATTTTTCTGCTGCACAAAATAATACCCTTGTATGTTTACACTGCTTCTGAGCTAAAACAAATGTGTCAGTCACATCCTTAGATTTGACAATATGAAAGTGACTGAGGTATCAACGATGCTAGTAACGCCATTCCTCATTCAGTCACTCCCTGTGATGAATGATATGAAGGTGGCACTCATAAGATCGATTGGGGTATGCATTTGAGTGGACTTGGTTGACAGATATGCAGTAGTAACTTCTGCCTCGATGAGGAAAGCAACGAGTAACTACACCCCTCATTTCCCTTGTGTGTCTCTTCAGTGACGCCTATGGTACCTACAACAGCTTATAGCGGAACTGTTGAAGATCCAAACAGCCTATCGTTTGTATGCTCAACGTACATACAGTTCCGTTTACTTCTATACAGAACGTGATATTACACTTTAAGGCTATTCAGTGTTAAAATACGGGTTTGAAAACATGGGATAAAGCGGCCTAGAACGTTCCTACATGTGTTTCTCGGTGCTGATATATTTTCGAGTGACAAATTGAAATAGGCATAGGACGTAGAAATTCTTTACAGCTCATCGTGATTATATAAGACCTTTCATTTGGGTCCTACAGTATAAGTATCACATCAATCACACACCTGCTGTATTCTCTACGATATCATCGAACGTTGTCAGTTGAAACGTCTGAGCCACAGAAAGTGTCTGTCCGAACTTTTACTCTTGCCAAACTTACAGAAAACTTCGATAAAACCTTCTGGACCTTCTAAATCCTCTGCTAATAATTCATGTCACGACGTAGAATTCAAACTTCTAAATAAATCGAGCGAACACAGCCGTGTTTGTATTCGCGTGGAATACTGAACGTTACAACTAGTTCCAGTTGCGATGACAGATTTAGGACGTGGCAATATGTTACCAGTCTTGTCACATACGTCCGCCTTTTAACCAACATTTCAAGGTTTTCATGTCTATTCCAGCAGTTTAGTAGGTTGAGTATACATGATACTGAAATTATACCAGTAAATTCTATGTCACACTACTTTGAGACATGTGAAATTTTACATATACATTTGCCATACATAAAACTACAGATAGATTTGTACAATTATATTCGATAGTAGTGAACGTTGCTGTAGAATCGTGGGCAACAGATTTAGTTTCAGCTCTGGAGAGCCGGTCTGAGTGTTTCAGAGGGTACAAGCGCTGGTATTCTGAGCCAAATTTGGTAACTTCGATATCCTGAATTAAAGTTCACAACTACGCGACCCAAACCGAGAGATCCATCTCACGAAAATACGCCATCTGGTTCTTCGTTTCGGGGTAAAAAGTATGGGCCTAATTAATATTATAGCGGTAGAACATCAGGAATCAGTCTTTCAGAGTGCCAGCACACACGATATCTGGAAAATAAGAAGATCATGGTAACAAACAGTAACGTTCAAATTTTTTGGAACTGAGCATAGATAAGTCCGCCTCAGTAGTGTAGTGGTTAGTATGATTAGCTGCCACCCCGGGTTCGATTCCCGGCTCTGCCACGAAATCTGAAAAGTGGTACGAGGGTTGGAGCGGGGTCCACTCAGCCCAGGGAGGTCAACTGAGTAGAGGGAAGTTCGATTCCCTCTTCAGCGATCCTGGAAGTGGTTTTCCATGGTTTCCCAATTCTCCTCCAGGCAAATGCCGGTAAGGTATCTAACTTAAGGCCAAGGCCGGTTCCTTCCCTCTTCCTTATCTGTCCCTTCCAATCTTCCCATCCCACCACAAGTCCCCTATTCAGCATAGCAGGTGAGGCCTCCTGGACGGGGTACTGGTCATCCTCTCCAGTAGTATCCCCCGACCCAGAGTCTGAAACTCCAGGAAACTGCCCTTGAGGCGGTGGAGGTGGGATCCCTCGCTGAGTCCGAGGGAAAAATCGACCCTGGAGGGTAAAGGGATTAAGAAGAAGAAGAAGAAGCATAGATTATATTACAGGTTTTGTGCATTCGTTAATGATAATACTGTTGAAGGTTTTACGTCCCATTAACCACTATTACGATTTTCGTAGAGGCCAAGGTGCGAAAATTTTGACCCAAAGGAGTTATTTTACGTTCAAATAAATTTACCGACACAAAGGTGGTGTATTTCAGTACCTTCAAAAATCACCGGGTAGAGCCGGGATCGAACCCGCCAACTTGGGGTCTGGAGCCCAGCTCTCTACCGTCTGCTCCATAGAACATGGCGCATTCATCACTAAAGTTTCCTGTAGCAATGACCGATATAGTGCAATATGATGTTCATTATTCGTTGGATAATTAAGATAATTAGTTTATAGTGATGGATGGTAGAAGAAATATAGTAGTTGACTGACGTCCCTACACAGCAAAAATGTAACTTACCAGTTGCAGTGATAAATATTTCCTATTAATTATTATTATTATTATTATTATTATTATTATTATTATTATTATTATTATTATTATTATTATTATACCGGGCGAGTTGGTCGTGCAGTTTGAGGCGCGCAGCTATGAGCTTGCATCCGGGAGATAGTGGATTGGAACCCCACTGTCGGCAGCCCCGAAGGTGATTTTCCGTGATTTCACATTTTCACACCAGGCGAATGCTAGAACTGTACCTTAAGTAATGCTACGGCCGCTTCCTTCCCACTCCTAGGCCTTTCCTATCCCATCTGCGTCAGTTGGGACGTAAAGCCAACCGTAAAAATGGAAAATAATAAAGAACTCATGGCAGAACAGTCCTGATGGAATTTCAAGCGATATTATCTAAGCACCTCAAAGGCCTGCTGATAACGAGGTAATGTGTTGTCAGCCCGGTGTATGGTCTCGGCTGTTATCCTTAGCCCCCTGTGGTTGGAGGCAGTAGAATAACATCCCGGTATCCCTACGCTTCGTAAGAAGCGACTAAGAGGGCGTCCTGGAGCTCTTAACTTTTGAGTGTGGGTTGGCGACCATGAGGGCTTGGCTGAGTCCTTTCATTGCTTCCACTTGTGCCAGGCTCCTCACTTTTGTCTGTCCTATCCGACCTCCTTGATCAAAGCTTGTTGTTTTACGACTCCGATGATATTAGGTGTCGAGTCCTAGGGGCCTTTTATTTCCACGCCCTTCAGGGCCCTTCTCTTTATTTAGCCGATATCTTCATTTTTCGAGCCAATGGCCGTAGCTGTGTTGAAACACCGGATCCCGTGAGATCTCCGAAGTTAAGCAACATTGGGCGTGGCCAGGAGTTGGATGGGTTGCCACGCGCTGTTGGTGGGGGGTAAGGGAATGGAGGAGCGGAAAGTAACTGGCCACCCTACCGCACGTAAACTCCGGCTGAGGAACATCTCTGCGGAGGTTCGGACCTGCCTTCGGGCAGAATAACCCTTACCTACCTTACCTTCATTTTTCGAAGTGCGGTGACGGTTCTTGGACGCCCCGTTGTTTTCATTTACAGAAGTTTGATCCCATTTGATGTAATTTGTCAACGACAGATAACATTGTTCTATTATTTGGTACCTCCTTATTAAACCGCTCACCGAGCTCGATAGCTGCAGTCGCTTAAGTGCGGCCAGTATCCAGTATTCGGGAGATAGTAGGTTCGAACCCCACTGTCGGCAGCCCTGAAAATGGTTTTACGTGGTTTCCCATTTTTACACCAGGCAAATGCTGGGGCTGTACCTTAATTAAGGCCACGGCCGCTTCCTTCCCACTTCTAGCCCTTTCCTGTCCCATCGTCGTCATAAGACCTATCTGTGTCGGTGCGACGTAAAGCAACTAGCAAGAAGAAGAATTAAACCGCTCCTTTTGTTTAACGTCAAGTAAACTCGGCCCATTCTGACAGTAACGTTCTTATTTATAATATCTTGCGGAGTAACGAGGAAAAACCACGGAAATTTACGGGAAATGATTAAAGAACACCTAAAGCTTTCTTGAGAGAGATAGATGATTTTCTAGCAGACTACAAGGTACCATCAGTTATTACCAAATAGAGGGATTGAAAGCAAGTTAAGATGTCAGTGTGGTCTAAAGGTGAATATCGCGCAATTATCCGCTACAATTTTGCTCGTGGATTAACTGTTGACCAGTGCCTGGAGGAAATGACTCCTGTGCTGGAGAAAGACTGTCCACATCGGACAACAATTTTCCTCTGGTACGAAGTGTTCCAGAGGGGAGATTTTGGGGTTGAAGACGATCCTCGTTCTGGGCGACCGTCTGAATCAGTGACTGAGGAAAACATTGACGCTGTGAGGAAAATGTTGCAGAAAGAGAGGCGGTTGACATAACGGCAGGTAGAAGAGACCCCCCCACATCCCTGCACCAGCTATTCATTCAGTTCTACACGACCATCTCCATGTTAGAAAGGTTTGTTCCCTTTCGGTGCCCCATTCACTTTCAGAGGAACAAAGGGCACATCGAGTGAAATGGTGCCGGAAGTTTGCTAAAACAGTTTGAAAATGGGACTTCGCGTAACGTCAATAGCATCGTTACAGGTGACGAAACTTGGCTTTATTATTACGATGTCCCAACAAAATCCCAGAACAAGGTGTGGCTGTTTGAATATGAGGGTACTCCTGTGACTGTGCGAATGTCAAGTTCAGTGAAGAAAAGGATGATTGCAGTATTCTTCACAAAACGGGGCATCCTGACTCAAGTTGTGCTAGAAACACAAAGGACAGTTACTCCGAAGTGGTACAGTGAGACTTGTCTGCCTCAGGTCATCCAGGCTCTCAAGCAGCTCCGTCTAAGGTCACGGCTCAACACTTGGCTCTTGCATCACGGCAATGCTCCAGCACATCGTGCTAATGTAACAATGGAATTTCTTGCCAGATCAGGGTTGACTGTGCTTGATCACCCTCCATACAGTCCTGATCTTGCCCCATGTGACTTCGCACTATTCCCAGAAGTGAAGATGAAGCTGAAAGGGCGGAGTTTTTCATGCGACGAGGAGCTTCTTGCAGCATGGGATCAAGAGTGTGAAAATGTAACCGAAGAAAAGTGGCAGAGTTGGTTCAGTGACTAGTTTCGACGTATGGAGAAGTGTGTTGAGTGTGGTGGAAATTATTTTGATAAGAACTAAAGCGTTTACTCACATTGCAAAACTTTCCTCGTGTCCTTTGTATGATTCGTTGCTAGAGAAAGGTGGATAAGAGATAGCGATAATTTCAGTGTCGTTTATTTTACCGTATACCGTACGAAAGAAAAAATGAAATAATTGTTATTGTTGAAATTAAACCACTTTTCTTAATACAGGACAGCTATATTTAATTGGTAAATAATAATAATAATAATAATAATAATAATAATAATAATAATAATAATAATAATAATAATAATAATAATAATAGTAATAATCATATTAATCGTATGGGCCCGGTTAACAAGTTTGGGTAGGCCTACATTATTTGACGTCCTTTAGGCTGAACCTGCTTGTAAATTTTGACGTTATATTTCACTCTGTCAGACAACCGAGAAGCAGTTCTCTGTACGGTGGCCTGTGCTTGAGCGCTTCAGCTAATGTCGTCTGATAAAACACTAGATCAGTCACCTGAGGACTTTTACAAACCGACGTCATAGACTTGGAGTTCCGAATGGATTTTTTCCATTTATTTTTTTTCTTGCTAGTTGCTTTACGTCGCACCGACACAGATAGGTGATATGGTGACGATGGGACAGGGAAGGGCTAGGAGTGGGGAGGAAGCGGCCATGGACTTAATTAAGGTACAGCCCCAGCATTTGCCTGGTGTGAAAATGGGAAACCACGGAAAACCATTTTAGGGCGGCCGACAGTGGGGTTCGAACCTATTATCTCCCGAATACTGGATACTGACCGCACTTTAGCGACTGCAGCTATCGAGCTCGGTCTTCCACTCTTCAAAATTCTGACTAACTCTAGCGGGTTTCAACCTCACATCTTCGGATTCAGAGACCGACAAGTCACTAGTGACCCACAGGGGAAGCTAACGGGTTAATGAGCTAATATATTGTTACCACAAAGTCATTTCACATTGCAACACGTATGTAACGCTATGCAGGACAGAGCGAAGTATTATGGAAATCGAGACGATCTATCTCTTTTACAGGTGTGTGGGGTTTTCATTTCCGTATCCGATCTTGTAAGTGATAAACAGTTAATTTATTTGTTAGGAGTATGAAGTGCCGTGCTTTTACAGCTGAAGAATTTGCTGTGCTACTCCACCAGGAGCTCCGCGGAGAGCATTTTAAGCCTTTTGCACATAATTCCCTCTGTTATAATCTCTAGAGTAATGTTCCCTTCCATCTTTGGTCTTCTAAAGAAAGCATTCTGTTACAAGTTTCTTTTTTCCTCTATTCTTTCTGAATCTTTTATGATTCACTTCTAAGAGAGTTTGAAATGCCCTTTTAAAGATTAATAGCTTCTCTTGTTCGCAGATCGCACTAAAGGCAATAATTGTTCACGAAACTAAAGGCTAGGCTTGAATTACGTCAGCTATGAGTTGTGTTACACAATGACTGCGTTCGTGCACTTTCATTGTAAATTTTAAGTGGGTGGGAAGTGATGGAAAAGTATGAGTTATCTTATTACAGTTTCTTTTGCTGACAAACGAATGGTGTACAGTTGATTGGATCTGTAAACTCAACAGTAGTCCAAAGAAGCTGTTTATAAATCAGGTTGTGATGACATCCAACAAATAACTTTTTGGTTAGTTAGAAAATAAATCTTCATTATATCAGTTCCGACATCTGATTGAAATAATTATAGTTATCGTACGTTTAACTAAAATTAGCATTACATTATTTACCAGTCTATAGCACGATCAGTAGTATATTACTTTTTGAATATTCATTTTGAACCCCTGAACATTGTTTAAGTCTGCCATTTATCTATAATTATTATAGCACAGCTATAAATTGTCTCGTTTCGCAAAGTTTAAAAAGTATAATATGTCTCCTGTGTACAATTTAACCCATTTGAATCATGTTGTGAGCTCAAGTAGCGTAGTACAGTTAAAAAATGTTCTCCCTGTATATGCGGGTTTTTTTGCTATTTCCTTTACGTTGCACCGTGACAGATAGGTCTTATGGCGACGATGGGATAAGAAAGGGCTAGGAATTGGAAGGAAGCGGCCGTGGCCTTAATTATGGTACAGCCCCGGTATTTTCCTGGTGTGGAAATGGGAAACCACGGAAAACCATCTTCAGGGCTGCCGACAGTGGGGCTCGAACCCACTATCTCCCGATTACTGGATACTGGCCGCACTTAAGCGACTGCGGCTATCGAGCTCGGTTATATGTGTTTTGTTCCAGCCTGAACTATTATACTCATTTCAGGGTAAAGTGTGTGTACTTGAACTTTGGCATCATTGATGTAACCCCCAGTTAACATTTACTTGGGTCATGATGCTATTTCTTGTTTTAAGTATGTATTTTTACTGAGTTCTTCTATCTTATTCAATTTTTGTATGACTGGCGCACCATTTCCTTGCTGTAGTTGGAATAAATAAATAAATAAATAAATAAATAAATTGGGGTCAGAAATCCAGCGCATCAACCGTTTGAGCTACTAAGCCCGAAATAAATAAATAAATAAATAAATAAATAAATAAATAAATACATGCTAGCGTCCAAGAAAAAGCCATACAAATAAACTGCAGATCTAATAGCAGTAATACTTAGTGAGCCATTTACTGATCGAGAACTACAGAGATATGGTCGTTATGGTACGAGCAACGTTAATTACAACATATCTTATTGAACCTGTGGTTCTGATTTGAGGACGTTCTTACGTTATATTTTTTTAAGCAGGACTCCGGACTTTTAGTCAAGTTATATCCAGGTAGGCCAGTATGCATCTGATACATTAAGCGATTGATATGTATTGTGACAGTATTATAAACCACTTTCAGAAACAAAAGATTTCATATTAGTTTATCTGTTTACTAGGTAATGTCTCACTGTAACCTGGCATGTGTTTATTGTAGCTAATCTGAACAACCGTAGGGTACGTAGATGAACCTCATTTTGATGGGTGGATTACATTTTTAACATTATGTACCATCTCGATTAGTTTCATGTGATAAATAAAACACACAAGATAAAGTTTTTGGACTAAATACGTCCTAATCTGTGGTAATTTTAGTGCTATCCTGTTCATTTTATTTTATACTACGACTAGCTTCCGATACTTACAGAGAGAACTTGAATGAAGCCAGAGCCCTTGTCGGAAGGTTAGACATACATTTCCCATTTCAAACTACAGATATATTTCCTAATTTGAGATTTTTAATACATTTTTAACATTATGTACCATCTCGATTAGTTTCATGTGATAAATAAAACACACAAGATAAAGTTTTTGATTAGTGCGCGATCCACTTGTTGAGTTTTAAATGCTCCTTGTATATATCCCTACGTATTCTCCTCCTTTCCATCCCGAAATAATAATGTTTCCTCGGAAGGAATTTCGTGTATGGTATTGCACCCTTTAGGCGGTCAATTCGATGGGTGCAGTATGTGAGTTAGTTGTCAAATAGTTGAAGCCCTAAGGTGGCTAATGTATGCGTATAGCCAATGTTAATGGACACTGTATTTTCATATATCAGACGGCGAGTGAATTTCACTTGGAATGGTTGTGAAGATACGTTGCAAGGTGACAGTGAAGAAACACATAATTCATCCGTTTGCGAGGGCTGATGAAATATTTTAAGTAACAATTTATCATGACATAATCATGATTTGGCATTTATCCTTCGTTTAACCGTGAAAAAGTGTGATTAATTTTAGTTTCAGTAATTCATAGCAACTTAAATGTCAAACGTCTCATGTCTAATTAACGTTTTAGCGAACATAGCTATCTGGATCGCTATTTAACAATAGCTTTGAAACACGATGAAAATATTGAAAATATCACATATTATATTTGAATTTGTTTAACGTGTTCGTTTCCAAATTCTCTAACAATTACGTCACTCCTTGTAAACTGCAAACATAAAAGATTCAAATTAAATAAAGCGTGCTCCAGTATTAATAGTACTATAGCTAGAGTTTAAGCTTTCGGTGTTTGTTGGTTTGGACTAAATACGTCCTAATCTGTGGTAATTTTAGTGCTATCCTGTTCATTTTATTTTATACTACGACTAGCTTCCGATACTTACAGAGAGAACTTGAATGAAGCCAGAGCCCTTGTCGGAAGGTTAGACATACATTTCCCATTTCAAACTACAGATATATTTCCTAATTTGAGATTTTTAATACCTGGCAAAGGTACCCGTGCTTCGCTACGGTATTCTACATTGTATACGGATATCGAAGTAAATTACTGTAAATGCACTGAATTTTTTTTAAATTGCATGTATAGATAAGGAATTCGCACCAAGCAAAACCTTTTGGGCTATGTCAGCTGAACTTAGCCTGCAAAACCGACCGTTCATAATATCTCCCTCCTGTCGAAAAAATACTCATGAGGAAAAAGTTTTAGATATGGATTTCCACAAAGTTTGGTCGATTTCCAGTCAGGTTGGTCTCATAAATATTGTGGGAGAGTAAAATCACTGTTTGGGTTCCCTAGAAAACCCCCAGTCCATTCCGGGAATTTGAAATAGTATGGACCTTAAAACCTACCATCGAACAGGTGGATGCTAAGTTGGATTGAAATATCTTCAGTAGTTTTCAAGTTATAAGAAATACGCTTTCCGCTCTTGAGTTAAGTCCGGTCCGTTAATGACATCTCGCTTATTAATCCTCGTATCGAAATGATGCATATGAGAGAAATAAAATGTTTAGCAATTGATTTCCATTAAGGCAGGTAATTTTCCATTAAGTTTGCTTGTGTTCATTTTGTGGGAGTACAAAATTACAGTTTCGGTTTCGTATAAACCCCCAGTTAGTTCAGGTATTTAGACACAATATTGACCCTAAAACCTACCCAAGTATAGGTGGATTCTAAATATGAAGTTTGGTAGAAATATATGCAGTAGTTTTCAAGTTATAGACAAACAGACACCAAGGGTAAAAAATATGCAGATGGTTATTATTACACCTGAAACTGTTAACTGTAGGGAAATTTCGCCAAAATTGTCAATGTACAGACACATGGTCTTTACGATTTATATAGATACAATTAAAAAGTGGCTTGCTTTTGAATCTTCCTATTACAATGAGAATTTGCTCAATATTACTTCGTTTCTATACAGAGAACCAAAATTGATAATAAAATAACCTCATATGAAGTTACTGGTAAAGCGGGAAATGTTCAAGGATGAATGTTTTACGGAGGCTAAATATTTTCGCTTCATTTCCGAAAGAAAATATTTGTGTTTCCAAGAACTCGAGAGAGGATTTTTCTTACCTCCTTTTATTCCCTGCTTTCGCACAAGGAAACGTATGTCAGAAAAGCTGTTTTTGTAATAGATAGGAAACACACGTCATTATTCTTCACGACTTTTCTGCTAAAATCATGAAATATTCGTGTGCGTTCTCCGACCGCCTCGTACAATATCCCCTGTCATTTCGACTTCAATCTATAGGGACAATGTAACTTATTTCATGCTGCTTTACTTGCCTTCGAAAGGTGAATTTTGACGAGCAAAGGAACAAAAACATAATTGCATAAAAAACTAGACTTTCAGCTTATTAGGTCTTGTCAAGAATGTGTAATAGATGCCGAAGATAGATAACAAAAATAGCAAGCTGATCGGTGGGAACCAAAGCTACAACCTTACAATTTCGTGTCAGATGCTCTACAAGTTTAGCTGTTATATTTGTTCGGTTGGCAGGGATCTGAGCTATAGATCTGGCACTAAGGCTAGAAAAACAGTATAGTGCGCGCTAGTCGCCCACTGTGGGACAAATTGAAGTGAGTATTCAGCTTATACGATCGCAGATGACTACCGCTGGAACAAACATGACCGAGGCCACTTTAGCTTAATCGGGAGAGTATCCGGCGCAAGGTTAGAACGTGGAGGCTTGTGCTCCCACCGGTGTCCAGTCAGCATTTTCTTATTCTGTCCATAATATCCATTGGGAGACGTAACTGCTTACTACATGTGTGAGAATCACAAATTACTAAGCTGCAAAGTCAATTATTAAATAAATACTGCATGGTCGGTACAGACGGATAGCATGAAAAGGTTTTTTGTGAATGACTTTATACTGTGAAGAGTAATATATTGAACCCATAGTTCAAGGGTTCAATATAAACTACGGAATTGTGATCAGCTTAAAAAACATCACGACGAAGTTGTGAGATTTACAGCAGACGATGGTATGTTGATAAATGGGGTGAAAAGTCAGACTGTAAGTTTCACCCGGAGGAAAAGCCCCTCAGTTTTAATTAGTGTGTTGATGGCACATATCCTACTCCTGTCGAATAACACCACTGGGTCTGCAAGGCTTAATGTCCCCATCCGACGGACTAATCATCATCAAAAACTTAATATGTCCTCATTTCGTATGAACCCTGTGTAAATTTTGGAAACTGACCTTAGGATTTCGGCAAGCAATTCAGTGATTATAAATTGTATACCACTATCTCTTCGACCTTCCCGGGCAACATTCTGAAGGCAAAACTATTTCAGCTAACCGGACACAAACTTGCTATCGTCCACGGTGGACACCTTAAAGAACATGGTCACCACGCAGGATCATGGATTATTATAAATAATATATTAAAGCACGACTGACTTGATGCGTCATTCTAGCTGATCGCTTTACCGGCATTGACAATCACTTGTGAAGCATAGCATGGAGCAGTACGGCAATTGAGAAGTTCTTCCATAATGCTACTTGGGTGCTGGCAGAAAGCAGTGCACCGTATTTATCGTATTTACAGTTTCAGATGTATTATTTTACTGCTGCTAATGGGTTCATAATAAATTGTTTGTTATGGAGAGCTGATAGATGCTATCTCGTTTTATTTTTTGGTGTATATTAGTGATTTGGATTTTTAAATTGTGTTTAGAAAGCCCCGAATATGTAATGTTGTTGTGTTCTGTACCTTCTTATATTACAAACAGAAATCAAAAGCAAAGGGATATCATCATTTCACGAAATTCCTGTAGACAAAGCGAATTTTCGCAATAACTTTGCTCAAAACAGAAATTCTGCTTCTTCTGTAGTCTTTATTTTAAAAGATTTTTTTTTGAAGTTGCTTTACGTCACACTAATACCGATAGGTTTTATGGCGACGATGGGATAGGAAAGGGCAAAAGGCGAGGAGTGAGAAGGAAGCGACCGTGGCCTTAATGAATGTACAGCCTCCACATTTGCGTGTGTGAAAATGGAAGACTACAGAAAACAATCTTCAATGATGCCGACAGTAGGGTTCAAACCCACAATCTCCCGAATGCAAGCTCACGGCTGCGCACCCCTATCCGCACGGCCAACTTGCTCAGTAAGATGATTATTCATCTGTAGGCATAATTAGTAGACTGGAAAAGGTTCTATTTCATTAGTGTTCCGTGACTATCCTACTTATATGTTAACTAGTACCAAGTCTCCCCGAAGGACAAAAAAAAAAAAAAAAAACTAAAACCGCACCACTCTCAATCAAGAAACGCAAAAGAGTTCAAGCTGCTTATGATTTTTAAAATATCGATGGAAGGTGTTCAACATCCAACAAAGAAGTTGCAGGCAGTTTTGAATCTAAAATTGATGTAAGGGTAAGCCATACATTCTCCAATAATAATAATAATAATAATAATAATAATAATAATAATAATAATAATAATAATAATAATAATAATAATAATAATAATAATAATAAATAATGTTATTTGTTTTACGTCCCACTAACTACTCTTTTACGGTTTTCGGAGACGCCGAGGTGCCGGAATTTAGTCCCGCAGGAGTTCTTTTACGTGCCAGTACATCTACCGACACGAGGCTGACGTATTTGAGCACCTTGAAATACCACCGGACTGAGCCAGGATCGAACCTGCCAAGTTGGGGTCATAAGCCCAGCGCCTTAACCGTCTGAGCCACTCAGCCCGGCAATAATAATAATAATAATACATATAAAATATAAGAGAATGAATTCAAAGAAAGCACCCGGCCAGTGGACTTGCAGAAAGGCAAATGGTTTAAGCTGCGAAAGAAGTACCAGCGGTTAAGAGAGAGGAAGAAACACGCCTTGGGGAACGAAAAGTTGCGAAGAAGACTTTATGGATCGTCAACATACGTGGACAACGTACTACACGACCAAAAGAGAGGAATACTGGAACATTTACAAAAGCCAACGAGCACGAACTGCGAATATACTACACAGTGAGGAGCGCACGTACGAAAAGTAAAAATACCAACAAGATTCAACAAGACTTCCAGTTAGGTGGTGTTAAACTAGCTCAGCAAATTCACACCATTATTGAAGGTATTTAGTTTACAGGAAAAGTTTCTAACAAGTGGAAGTGTGCATTAATAAACACTTTACACAAGAAAGGGGATACATTTGATTTTAATTACTATAGTGATCTTCTTTGTCTGAAACCTGCCTGATATTCACCTATTAGGTGGTCTGCCTGCTTCTCAACTCTTGTGAGCAGTGCTCTGGTGTCAGATTTCAGACAAGTAAGATCGTGTGTAGAACAAATTTGTAATCTCAAAACCATTTTAAAAATACGTAAAACCAGACAAACTGTGACATTTTTTGTATATATTTCAAAAGACATATGATTCCCTAGATAGACAAATACTTTTTTTTACATAATATAAGAATTATTTAGAAAAGATATGACAAAAGAAATTTGATCAGACTGACACTGACTGACACTGCCTCGAACATTAAGTTTTTAGGGGAAATTTCTGAACCTTTTGATATTACAACAGGGAGCAGGCAAGGCGATCTCTATTATTGTTCAATCTTGTTCTAGAGAAAGTAGTCTGAATCTAGGAAAGGGAAACAAATGGGATTAATATCGGCAAGCTAGTTTACGATAAAATTCATATCAAATAATCGGCCTTCGCAGGTAATCTGGTAATTTTATCCAACAATAGGCGGAAGCAATTCTGTCCCTGGATAAAATTCGTACAATTGCATATAATAATAATAATAATAATAATAATAATAATAATAATAATAATAATAATAATAATGTCATTCACTTTACGTCCCACCAACTACTTATACGGTTTTGGAGAAGTGCCGGAATTTAATCCCGCAGGAGTTCTTTTACGTGCCAGGAAATCTACCGATACGAGGCTGACATATTTCAGCACCTTCAAATACCACCGGCCTGAGCCTGGATCGAACCTGGCAAGTTGGAGTCCGTGGGCCAGCGCTTCAACCGTCTGAGCCACTCATCCCGGCAAATTGCACCTAAAACTGGACTCCAGATCTCATATTAGAAAAGCCGATACATGGAAGAATCTTCTCGATACCTAGACACATAAGCTCTGCTAACTCAGTTTCGCAGAATCCCTCACGTAGATAATTTCAAATGCTTATGGAAAATCATCCAACCATTCGGAGTAAATCGTGAAACAAATTGCTAAATTACGAAAAGCCTATAGAATCACATAGAACAGAGACTACATCAAAATTGTCCGGCTCCATGGCTAAATGGTTATGGTGCTCGTCTCTGTTACAGGGGTCCCAGGTTCGATTCCCGGCCAGGACGGAAATTTTAATCTTCATTGGTTAATTCTGAAGGCTCATGGGCTGGTTTTACAGTATGTGCTGCTTTCATCACTAGAATTCACCACAGACGCGCAGGTCATCTATACGGCGTCAACTCGAAAGATCTGCACCAGGCTCCTTCGGAGGCCACACGTCATAAAATGAAACAAAACATCAATATCTATGAACACTAAGTTAAAACACTATAACACGGTAATTAAAACTGAAGCGTTATACGCATCAGAAACTCTGAACATCGGGATATATCAGTAACCAAAAATGTGGATAATCAAGAAAGGAAATTCCTAAGAAAAGTCTTTGGCTCAGTATGCATAGGAGTGCTGTAACAAAAATCATTTTGCTGAAAAACCCAAGGTAAAACCAACACTGCAAAGACGTAAGAACGGAAGAAAAATCATGGCGAGAGTATGAAGGGATTATAGGAAGGAAAGAAAGCAAATGCATCTGCTAAAATCGTATTCCTTCGTTGGGCACAACATTGTGATAATAACAGTAAGAATAATTGCGTGTGGCATCTGGAGAGTTCTGGTGCAGGACATTCAAGTTAACACCTTATAGGCGACCTGCGCGTCTGTAAAGATGTGCCTCTCTCCATGATGAATTCTAATATTGAAGGCTGTACACACCCAACCCCCGAGCTGTCGGTATTAACCAATGAAGGTTAAAATTCCTGACGGCCGGTAATCGAAGCCGGGATCCATTGAACCACGAGTCAGCACGCTAGACAATTTGTCTTGGATCTGAACACCCGGACATGTATCTCGAATATCGAAGACATGAAACCTACAAACCGGTTGCATGTGAAAGTAACTGGACTGCACATATACTACTCGCAAATCGACATCAAATTTAGTTCAAAACACTGTACTCACGGTAGTTTATTGTTAGACCTACGCATTGGATCGGGAAAAACTTCCTCGTTAATCTCGAAAAGATTTAAAAAACAGTATTTCCGTTACAGTAACATCTTCGGGGAAAGTAGTCACGCTATTTATTTATTTATTTATTCATTTATTTATTTATTTATTTATTTATTTATTCATTTATTCATTTATTTATTTATTTATTTATTTATTTATTTATTTATTTATTTATTTATTTATTTATTTATTTATTTATTTATTTATTTAATTATTTGATTCATTCTTCAACAGGCATTTCTGCGCACTTACATAACATTTCCATTTCTTATTTCTAATGTTATAGGTAATATACAATAAAAGTTAAAATATGAAACCTAATACTATACTTATGAACTATGGCCAGTGGTAAGTGTGTCTTCAACTTAACGTAAATTGTTTACATTGCTCGACTTCTCATTGATGCATAATGTTTAAAATATAATGCCAGAAGTATCAAGAGAAGAGTAGGCCTACGTTGAACGTAACACAGCGAGAGGTGATCTACGTCTTGCTGGGTGGACTCGCTGTTCACTTTACCGGAAATTGTAGACAGATAGTATTGCCGTATAGTTAAAGGTGAGGAAGTTATCCCTGTCCAAAAAAAAATACGAGCTCAAATTTATCGGTACAGTAGAAATAGTAACAGTAGAAATTGGAGGACACGAGGATACGATTCTCATGTATTAAAAGCCACCACTGCAGCTGTCTGCAAAGCAGGAAAATAATCAGCAAGTTCTTTCTACAGAGCTTCCTAATTTAAGTTCGTAAAAATAAAGGCTATGAAGATATAAGTAACCTGAATAAGTCCCAGACTAAATTGCAAGTCGATTGATTGATTACGCAATAGATGAAGGAGTACAGCGAAGGTTGCTACACAGTATCATGATAAGCTGACACGAGCCTCATTTGCGTTTAGTGGTGATTGTTTGCTTGAAAGTGCCACTGGGGTACGTACATATCCCTCCCTCATTCGTAGATGCAAGACACAGAATAAGGCCTTAGTAGCGGGTTAGCCACAGAGCTCAGATAAGTGAACAAGCAGCATACCCCGATAGCAGATTCGACAAGACTTTGACCAGTTTTAACTCAGACAGGTTCGACGTTTAGGTGCATTGTCCATCATTTGGACTACGCCGTGCGGTGGTATCGAACTCTGTGGGAACTTGAGGGTACGTGCGTTGAAAGGCTCGGGAAGACCCTGGTGGACTACGAGCAGCAAGGATGCTTTCATCGAGCAACAGGCTGTAAGCACTCCACAGGCGTCTCTGCTCACCATCCGAGGACATGCCACGGCAGCTGGAGATACACCTGTGATCACCAGTACCAAGTCCAGTACCGGCGACCCTTAAGAGTCTACTATTATGACCTGAGCATTGCCGAGCACCGTTGAGTATCTTCCAAGAGCGACCAGCGATAGCTCACAGTTCTGGAATCTGGAGCCATCCTGATCAGCGCAGTGATCCACGATTGTTTTTAGAGTGCTACACCGTCCCAACGAAAAATGGAGATGGAGTGGCATTTCCTACGATTGCCGCTTTCTATTGATGGTTATTAAAGAAACCCTGAAGGCGCGACGATACGTCAAGGAAATTGTGTGCTCCCATTCCTGGTGCAAGACAACAATACCATATCTCTGTAGGATAATGCCCGGCCTCAAACAGCACGTAGCCAGCCTTCGTCATGGCAACATTTAACCCATAGTGACCGTTTGGGACCAGATTGGGCGGCAATTTCGGTCAGTGGAAACTACGGTAGATTTTACGTTTGGCGGGGGGGGGGGGGGTTGGTTGCGCCAGATGAGTCAGAATCTTCCTCAGAAGAACACCCGATGTCTGTATGCCCCAATTCCCGACCGTATCGCCATCTGTCTCAGTGCTGCGGATGGTGCAAAATCGTTCAAAATGCATCTTGCAGTGCTTGTTACCCTCGACTGAATGAATGCTTGGTGAGGCACAATAATTCTAATATTTTCTTTATGCTACCATGTCCTGTACCAGTTCCTACATGCGTGCCTTTGCGATGGTTCCTTCGTGGTGCGCAGTTATTTGCAAATGGGTGTATAAATAAATTAGTGGCATCTTGAAGATTGGTATGGCACTTAACGAAGTATATCTTATTTGCACTGGCGTGATGCAGTGCCCAAAACGGTTGAGAAATTACTGAATTGTACGCTCTGAAGTCCGCCTCTTGCCATTTCTTGATGGATACAAATTTTGTATATGTCGATTGGCACAAATCATGCTCTAAAGATCACGTAAGATTCATTTTTCCTTTATTTACTTTATAATGCTGGCATGACAATCATAAATAGACCAAAATTAAGATAGGCAATGCGTATGTACACTACTGCATGTCTGTTGCTCTGTACATTAAGTTTCTTGGAAACTTTCCTAGTGTTTCAATTTTAATTTTAAATTCTGTATGTGAACTTCTAGGTTGTACTGCAGGTGTAGCTGCCTTCAGATCCTCAAAGCTTTCTGGATAACCCCGAATTTAGGACACTAGCAAAAAGACTCGTAGACTGAACAATCTCATAGCAGCCACTACGAGGTGACTACCAATTTCTACCTCCGTAGAGAAGAAGCTGTCTGCCCGAAATTGATTATATTCTGGGGACAAAGATATGGAATGAAGACTGTAAATTGTACGGAGTTATAAATGTGGATGATGAATAACACGACTGAAATTAACTCCAATATATTCAGCAATTAAATAATAATGTTATTTGCTTTACGTCCTACTAACTAGCTTTTATAGTTTTCGGAGAAAATAAGGAACCGGAATTTGGTCCCACAGGAGTTCTTTTACGTGCCAGTGAATCTACCGACACGAGGCTTATGTATTTGAGCACCATATAATATTTTCTTGCTAGTGGCTTTACATCGCACCGACACAGATAAGTCTTATGGCGACGATGGGAGAGGAAAGGCCTAGGTGTTGGAAGAAAGTGGCCGTGGCCTTAAATAAGGTACAGCCGCAGCATTTTCCTGGTGTGAAAATAGGAAACCACGGAAAACCATCTTCAGGGCTACCGACAGTGGGATTCGAGACCACTATCTCCCGGATGCAAACTCACAGCCGCGCGCCTCTAACCAAACGGCCAACTCGCCCGGTCCATCAAATAACCACCGAACTGAGCCAAGATTGAACCTGCCATGTTGGGGTCAGAAGGCCAGCGCCTCAACCGTCTGAGCCACTCAGCCTTGTAGCATTTAAATAAAAATACATTATATCTACCGTAGATAGTGAAAGCCTTAATTTGAGAGAAATATTTACTTAGATGAATTACTCTGATTGTTGCAAAGTATATCTGGTTATTATATATTCTGTTCAAGATATCAGGCATAACAGAGTTGACGAGATGGCATCCCATAATCTCTAAGGAGATGGATTTGATTCTCGTGCCAACCCCATACTTTTAAATTGCATTATCTGAACTCCCAGAAGCAAGGTATCGAGTGTGTAGTTTCTCCACTGAAGCTGGCCTCTTGCCAACAAGTAGTAGTGTCGACGCTTTTAGCTAGTGAAATTTCCTGGCTCTCTACTTGACCTATATCCCCCTCAAGGAAGAACATTTACATAACATTTACATCGTACTCTGAGATAGTCTAAGATATCGCCACGTCTGATGCCTGTGGAAGACTTCAGAGATGCTACGTACAAAGTGGCATCTCCTCAAGTATGAACTGATGTGTTCCTAGTGTTATTTTTCTGGCATACATTACCACTTTCAACATTACAGGTGTTCAGGATATACATTCTTCCTGGATAGTGTTATATTAAATGTGATCTAGGTGTAACAGTGTTGCTGCAGTGACGTTCCCGTTATAACCAGTGGTGTTCTGTACGAAAGAAACAAGTCCTCAGATGAAATTATCCTTACAGCAGTCTGTTTTCAGACCGACTTTGTTGTACGGAAGTGAAAGTTAGGTGATTGAAGACATCATATTCCTAAGTTAGAAGCAACAGACAGGAAGGTAGAGAGAATTATTGCTTCAGAGTCTAAGCTTCATCGCCAGGTGGAAACAAATGGCATTCAATTGTTGCCCTAATCGACACGCAAATGTTTCCGAAGTGTATTAAGCTATTTCATTAGAATAGGGGCTATGTGCATTATGAATTTATAATATCTATGTTGGGTCAGTTATGTATGCATGTCGTCTATGAAATATAGAGTAGCTGCTAAGATTTTCTTTTTAAATATTGCTTCACGTCTCACCGGTACAGATAGGTCTTATGGCAACGAAAGGATTGAAAAAAGCCAGAAGTGGTAATGAAGCAGCTGTGGCGATAATTAAGGTACATTTTCCTAGTGTGAAAATTGGAAACCACGTAAAAATCAATTAATGAAGCTAAGACGAAGAAAATGCCCGTAACCAAAATTGATTCTATGAATAGATCTAGACATAGAGAAATGGGTTAGTACAAGTTTGAAGTTGTACATAGTTTCACCTACCTTGAATCAGAAGTAAATTAAAAATAATATCAATACTGAAATTCAGAAGCGAAAATTTTCTGAGAATGCATGTGATTAGTAGTCTGAGAAAACATTTGAAGTCCCGTTTAACAACCCATACAACTAAGAGACTGAGACAAGGTATTGTCAAAACCTGATACAGCTGAGTTCATCTGAGAGGAAAATGTCAAGGGACATTTATGGGCAAATTGAACAACATGGGATGAAAAGAAGTAGTTGTGAACATTTGTTTCATGGGCCAGGTACCATTCCAGCCATTAAAGTCAGAAAGATGAAATTCGTTGGGAACTTCTACGTACGAACGACAACAGACTGGTCAAGAAGATATTCATTACAACTCACAATTATTTGTTTTAAGTCGCACCGACACAGATGGGTCTTATGGCGACGATAGGATTGGAAAGGTCTAGGAGTGAGTGAAAAGGAAGCGGCCGTGGCCTTAATTAAGGTACAGTCCCAGCATTTACCTGGTATGAAAATGAGGAAACCACGGAAAACCATCTTCAGGGCTGCCGACAGTGGGGTTCGAACCCACTATCTCCCGGATGCAAGCTCACAGCAGTGCGCCCCTAACCGCACGGCCAACTCGCCCGGTATATTCATTACCATGCCATAAGGAACTAAAATAAAGGATCTGTGCTGAAGTGGGATGAATATGTGAGGCAAGATGAACAGATTCTGGGAATTTGAAATTGAAGGAACTTAACTCTACATACAGTAGTGAAGAACGGAGAAATCTTTTGAATAAGACCCGGGCCCACACAGGGCAGTCGAGCTAATAATGATGATTGTTCATGACTTTCTATTTTCAAGATTGCACATACATTAGTCGGGATTCGAACAGCGGCCATCTTTGGTGAGAAGCCAGTGACGATATCGTTCTTTTCCAACTCGTTCTTTACCTTCAGGCTTCTAGAGTGTCGGCTTCCTAACTGGATCCTGACTTTCCATCCTAGAGATTTGTCCTAACTACCTTACTATAATATGATAAATATTTCATCTGGTTTCTTCCGGCTCCTATGCTGAGTGATATGTGCACTGGAATTCAGTTCAGAGGGCCCCGGGTCCAATTCTAGACTGTGTCAGGGAATTTAAATGCGAACGGTTAATTCCTCTGTCTCGGCGATTGAGCCTTTGTGTTCGTCTTAATACACTTTCATTGATCTACTGTATATACAACACACCATCCTCCACCAAACATCACAGGAACAGGAAATAGTGAATATCTGCGGCTTTCTTCGTTCTAAAAGGGCCAATGTCACTTTTTTAATCGAAATTGAGATAGTAACAGATACAAACGCATTATATCCTAGCTTACAATGTGTTAAAAGGGCCAATATCTCTGAAAAGTATTAAACGGACAGTTAATGCTTAATTAAATAAGTCCTCGCCAATAATATTATAACACCGACAAATGTTAGAAACCTGATAAATGTTAAAGAAAACGATAGAAAAGTTGAGTTTAAATTGAGTTTAAATACTGACTTCCACAACGAAAATGTAAACTTGTTTAAATTTGGTTGTTGAAAAATACAGCTGGATAATTATAAGCAAACCAGGCAAGTTGGCTGTGTGGTTAGGGACGCGCAGGTGTGAGCTTGCATCCGGGAGATAGTGGGTACGAACCCCACTGTCGGCAGCCCTGAAGATGTTTTTCCGTGGATTTCCATGTGCACACTAGGCAAATGCTAGGTCTGTATCTTAAGGCCAGGGCCGCTTTCTTCCCACTCCCAGGCCTTTCCTATCCCATAAAACATATCTGTGTCGGTGCGTGGTAAAGCAAATTGTGAAATCCAGATATATATAAAATAAGAGTTTTGTCTGTAAATTGCTCAGAATTTAAAAAATAGTATTTATGTATCGGTCGCGTCCACAGTAACAAGTAAATGCATATTTTAATTATCCTTAATTTCTGCCTTTCTGTCTGTATGTATGCACGCGCATCATGAAAAAAAAACGGCTGAAGAAAATTGAATTAAAATCGGTATGTAAAGTCGAGGAATAAGTCGCTACAATATAGGCCATAAATAATTTCATCCGCGTTGAGTGAAATGGTAGTTAAGGCGAAGGCCTTTAATTCTCAAATATTTATGTTATTAGTGGTCCTATCGATAAATACTTCAGTTATGTAGTAAGTTATGCAGTATTAAATTTCCGATCATTTACGTCTTATACATTCTTATCTTACCGGCTATGGTAAGAGAGATATTCATGAATTTGGATTTTTGTTGCTGAGTCCATATCATAGCCGAGTCACGAGAGAATGGGTAAAGATAATTTAATGAAAATCGGTATGTGAAGTCGGGGAATAAGGAACTACAGTCTAAGTTATAAATAATTTTATAAAATGCCGTAATATCACAAAGTCCGAAGAAAACTAAATATGAAGGCCTACAATATAGAAAGCTCATAAAATGTGTCAACAATAACCGATAAAGATTAAGGACCTGAGAAATTTTAGAATGATAGAAAAATTAAGTTTAAATTGAGTTTAAATACCGACTTCCACATAGAAAAAGACATAGAAAAACAGTTGTTGAAAAAGCAGCTGGACAATTATAAGTATACCGAGCGGGATGGCCGTGCGGTTAGGGGCGCGCAGCTGAGAGCTTTGTTTGTTGTGATGTGATGTGCTTTGTGTCTTCTGCTGCCAGTCATCTCCGATAGATGAGATTACTGCTGCGTACCGAGTGTAACAGCCCGCCTGAATATTGGCGGGATGTAGCTAGGGAGTTAGATCTCTCTCTCTCTCTCTCTCTCTCTCTCTCTCTTATTTAGCATGCCATTCCTCTGGTTCATAAAATTTCTGATACTACTAGTACGTAACATACCGGTTCATAATATAATTCCAACTATTCAATCCCTACTCTAAAGCACTGATTTGAATGAGCAGTGTGCGCATTTAACGGAATAATGGCAGAGGAGTGTTCGCGTCTACCTGTGGCCTGGTCATTCCAGCACTGGTACTTCGGACTATTAGATCGGCACCGTAGTACTCTTTGTTAAAGTGGGAAAATGTGTGGTAATTAATTTGATCGAGTATTTTATATGATAACATTGCTTTTAATCGCTACATTCCTAATGACGACATTGTAATAACATATGTTGACTTCAGTTGGGAAAACCACAAAGACGGCCTTTCTGAGAATTCCGTAGCGAAGCACGGGTACATCAGCTAGTATGTATATATAAGCAAAACTTCAAATGGTCATAGGACAAAAACGTTTTTGGCATTGGCCCTTTTAGAACCAAACCACAGATGTCTGGTAGCTAGAGAGTTAGATTTCTCTCTCTTCTTTAGCATGCCATTCCTGGCTTCAAAAACCATAGGACTGGCGTTATGAAAGGCATCTGACCGTAAAAGCGGAAAAAATACACAACAAACACCCAACCCTATAAATTGGGAAAAAGTGAAGGAAAGGAATATTTATACAATGATGTTCAGGTCGTATTCATATTATACTGCGAACGAAATTATCAGGTCCTATTCAAGAAATAACTTCATTTCGCAATTCGATTAGTTCTCTTCTTTCATACATTTGAAACTGTGCTTGTAGAATATCTGGTTATCCATTCGTCTCCTATGCTCATGGCTGCATGTTTGAGTCCAAGTTCAGTAATTTACACTTAATAGGGCTTAATTAGTATAAATCATTGTCAGTATATTTACAGGTAATATTAATTAATGTAAACATTACGAAGTGTCAAGTCAATACCAGGATACTTGGGTGTCAGACTATGGCAGATGAACATACTTTAAGATCGTAATATTGTCAAAAATGATGATGATGATCTCAACTCATTTACAAACTTCAAAACTAAGGCGAGTATTTCGTCATAAATGTTTATTTTTATCCTCAACCCAAATTATAGGCTCATAAGTCTAAAAATCTGTTTAAGCCGAGTTTTGAAAGAAATACATATAAATACATACAGATAAATGCCTATTTCGTGCATTAATATCTATTGTGAATATATTTACATGTTAAGTGCCTAAAACGACATATATTAAGTTTATAACTCGTATTTTTCCACCCATCTCCATTTTGTTAGTTTTCTTTACCAGATAGCCCCTGAAAGCCGGCATTCTTTGCAGGTAGCTACCAAAAACAGGCACTTAAATGTGATTAAAAGGAAAACAGAGTTATTTATTCCCTCTGATTCTGATCGGGGAGAGCTGAACTCGAATCTGCACCCTGCACTGGCCAACCCCTAGATTTTCAGTGGTCTCATATACATTCTTCCAAGTCTGAACACCTACCTTCCACAGTAAAGCAGCTGAACGAGACCTCTTCTGAAGGCTGCAGAGATTGTTCGTGTGGTGAAAGCGACCATAGGTAATCTTAATGGAGTGATAGGAGATGAGATCAGTACCAAATTTCAAAGTTTAATGCAGAGGAATCTTGGGTTGAAGGATGTTTTCGTCATTGCTGCTGTTCTCGAAGGGAATGACGTAGCACCACCACCATGTTTCACCCCAGCACAGCTAGTTGCACTTACAAACCGCCACCTGACCTCATGTGAAGTGGCAATGTCATTTTCTCAATTTAACTTATACTAGCCGACAACACGGAGAGTTTTACTGCTCAAAATTTGGAACAGTATCTGGTTGTCCAATGTAACATGTGCTGACTAAGATTCATTTGATGTGTCCTGTTGAATTAATTAGTGTATGGAAGAGATAGCAGTATCTTCAATTGTATTATTAATTAATAATTTCATTATTATTAATATTAATATTAATAATTAATCTAGAGGATCCGCGCTGCCCCGCAGCATTCGTTCTAATTAGGTCATATAACTCTCCTTGATATGCCTGTCGTAGTCATATTGTCATATGCCGCGGTTCGTAATCAGAATTCGTGCATTCTGACGTTATCATGCCGTGTGTCTGGTAAAAATCTATCCATACATTCGCTTTTTTATTGATGTAAAGTTTGTAGAAGGCAATCGCAGTTCTTCTATATAGAACGGTTGTCTTGTGAGCTCATAGGTTAGTCTCAAAGGAGCATTTTTGCCAGGCAGAGAACTTTTTCAAGATACACGGCCTTATCCTTCGATAGGTATTCCCAGATAATGTATAAGAAGTATGTCATGAAGGAGTCTGTTTGTACGTAGACTTTTTTTCTTAGCAGCAAGTAAGATATTAGGAACTCTTTGTCAACTGTTCAATATATTTGGAAGAGAATAAAAAAGTATCTAGCAGGTAACAATATTCGTTTGTGTTAACAGGGCCGGCCCCGTGGTGTAGGGGTAGCGTACCTGCCTCTTACCTGGGGACCCCGGCTTCGATTCCCGGCCAGATCAGGGATTTTTACCTGCATCTGAGGGATGGTTCCAGGTCCACTCAGTCTAGGAGATTACAATTGAGGAGCTGTCTGACGGTCAGATAGCGGCCCCGGTCTAGAAACCAAGAATAACGGCGGAGAGGATTCGTCGTACTGACCACACGACACCTAGTATAATCTGCAGGCCTTAGGGCTGAGCAGCGGTCGCTTGGTAGGCTAAGGCCCTTCGGGGCTGTAGCGCCATGGGGTTTGGTTTGGTTTGGTTCGTGATGATAGGAGGTATATACTCCCTGACTTGACAGGTAGTAATCAAACATGACTGCATGCAATGACATTACTAGGGACGAAAAATCACATATATCACAACATTAATGAAAGTGATATTCGCTTAGCAACCTGTACAGAATGTATTTCGTCTGAAATTATTGGAGTGATCATTAAATTATTTGATTTTATGGTTACTCGAACTTGACTGATTCACCGGTATTTAATTCTGGAGAAAATAAAACAAAAATAAAGTAAATCAGTCCAGAAGAACGGACAGACGGATTTGCCCAACTTACGTTTATTAAACTCTTTTAATATATAAACAGTCCGATTCGTTGGCTGAACGGTCAGCGTACTGGCCTTCGGTTCAGAGGGTCCCGGGTTCGATTCCCGGTCGGGTCGGGGATTTTAACCTTAATTGGTTAATTGCAATGGCACCACGGGGGCTGGGTGTATGTGTTGTCTTCATCATCATTTCATCCTCATCACGACGCGCAGGTCACCTACGGGAGTCAAATAGAAAGACCTGCACCTGGCGAGCCGAACCCGTCCCGGGATATCCCGGCACTAAAAGCCATACGACATTTCCATATATATATAGCTAGATAATAAAAATAATCATTATTACTTTTACCTTTTCCTGATTTTGGTGACCACTTGTTCCTTGGAGTAAAACCTTTAGCTGAGAAGGAAGTGGCATGCTTGACCTATGCTCAGTAACTTTAAATGCTAAGGAGATGGTATATTCGGGTTTGTTCTTAGTTCCTATTCTGGGATTTTTAAGTGCATATTTCTCTGCATATTTTGGGTATATTTAGTGCCTATAAATCCTCGCCATACTCATAACACAAAGGTGTGTGCATTATTTTCAAGTAACTACGCCATGGGGTCTTAAATAGTCTAAAGTTCTACGAGGATTCTTGACGCGAAGAAACACATTAAACTAAAATATGTTCCATTCCCCACTCTTGCTATGGCCTGAGAGGAAGTTCTAGTAACAAAGCTGGAAGAAGACAGCAGAGTTGACGCACTGTTACCAAACTTCTGACAGTTTTTTTGCTTCCTATGTCGCGCCAACTTGGTAGAGGCTTGTTAAACTAACCCGCAAACCACCCTCAAGCCAGCACAGCACTGCGGATATGACAGGAAGTGCTGCCTCCCTTACCCTCAACTTTTTCCTCCTCACACACCACTCACTAAATTTAACCAGTTAATTACCGATCCCTCCTCAACTTCCCTAATATCTCGAGGCTGTTTTGAGAACATTAACCTTGTAGGTATGTATCACTCCCAACACATAACTTCGTTTCTTACTGAATCTGTACACTAGTGGCTGAATTGCATTCAGAAAAATGTACAGGTATGATTTTGTGCTAAAAACGACTCTCAAGAAAGTAATCCACCACGTAAAACAACAAGAAAGCAAGGAGTGCTAATTGCCATTCAGTAATGGCTGATCAACTGGTGTCTAGAAACTTATACTAGCCTATATTGTATTGGACAACATATCATATATCAAAATGAAAGATTATTAATTTTAAGAGAGCCAGCAAATTATCATGCGCACCATTTAGGCCCCTATCCAAACGCTGAGCAAGTTTGTCTGTATCGCGCCACAACGAAAGACACTGGTTACTGGTTGAAGCACTCTTCAACAACATCAGGAGAGAGATCTTCGACGCAGTTAGTTCAAGAAAGTAATGAAAAATCCCCATTTACCAGTACATGGCGGCAACGCTGATGTCCTTATGAATCGTATCAGGTCTCGAAATCCAGCAATAAGAACTGGAAGAGAATTGAAGAATACCAACTTCAATATAACTAAAGAATAGCAGGGAAGATAAGATACTAGGCCTGACTCAACTCTGCCGCAAATTGGTTCCTCACTGCCACCTGGATTTCAGCTTCCTCGTAAAACCTGGTCTTTTCTTGACAGGATACGATCGGGCCATGGTAACTGTTCAGATTTCCGCTACAAATGGAAAAAAAAAAATTCTAAACCTAACTGTGATTGTGGTGTCTCTGTGTAGACCATCCAGCATATCACCACCGAGTGTCCAGAAAGAAAGTATATAGTGGCGACGTCAGTGACTTTGACAATGCGTTTCCAGAGACGTTTAGTTATACAAACAATCTGGACATAAACATATAGTTTGCTATTCACAATCCTGTACGCATGTATTGTATCTGTAAAGCCATGCGCTAAATAAGTAAATAAATAACATCAAGAAATGCGCGATCGTTGGTGCAACGCTTACCCTTCAGAGCTTTCTTCATCAGACCAAAGATTTAATTGTTTCAAGGGGTGTGATATTGACTGTAAGGTGGGTGGTCTATAACATCGGGACGAGAACAGTACCCATGTCCATTGTTGCGTTGGAAGCATGCTGCCGTGCATTACCGAGGAGCAGAAGCACACAGTGCGACATTGTATTCATTTGGAAGTAACCATTAAGCACGATTTTGCTTCAACTACTTCCCTCTACTTAGAAGACTTGTATCTCAGACTGGGCACGGCCTGAGTTGTTCCTACAAACAACAAATCACGCAGTCCTGCTATTTGTTAGTCTTACCTCAGTTATTTTCAGCATTTCAAGCTCTGTTTATGTTTCAATTGAACAACATTTAGCCTACTGTATAGCCTATGAGGTAACCAATGAAAAATGATCACATTTTCACAATGTCCACTTACATGTACTCATCACAGAATGCGTTCAGACGTGAGACTGATAAATCGATAATCAGTTCTTCAGCGATTCCGCTTACTTTCGTGACCAAATATCTGTATCTTTGCTACCTCTGTCAGGGGAAGTATATCTTCCTGAACAAGGTGTGTTGTGTTGCTGTTGGTTGTGATCATTCTATATACTTGACGTAGAGGCACAATAGTTCATGTAGTCAGTAGTCACGCCGGACTGTGAATTCGTGCATTAATAAAAGATACTTGATAAGTTTCAACAAGAATGGAATACAGATTATGCATTTAATTTCCCTCTTATTTTATTCTTCTTCTTCTTCCGAATTTCCTACACTTGTGGGATCGCGAGTGCAACTTGTGTTGCACATGTGAATTTGGCTCTGTTTCACGACCGGATGCCCTTCCTCACGCCAACCTTATCTGGAGGGACGTAATCAACATTGTGTTTTTCTGTGGTGGTTGGTAGTGTAGTGAGTTATCTGAATATGAGGAGGAAAGTGTTGCAACAAACAATAACACCCAGTTCCCGAGCAAGACGAATTAACCATATGCGATTAAAATCCTCGACCTGGCCGGGAATCGAATCCGGGACCCTCTGAACCGAAGGCCTCAATGCTGACCATTCAGCTAATTAACCGGTTAGATTATGTACTTCATGTTTATAAATATTAATTTGCAAAAGAGCATTCCGTTCAAGATCGCATTCACGTTTGGAAACAAGGTAATTATAGGGATACACGACACCCTAAGGACAATAAAACCCTGAGAATAGCTCTCGTCGGTTAGAAACAAGTCTGTTGAGGGCAGAATGAGACATGTACAAGTACATCCTCCTTTTTAAAGCATTATGAACACGTGACAGATGGTAGGTATGGTCATTTTTTATTGTCCTACTGTATGCACAACATCCCTCACTGTTGAAATATCCAAAGGGCCATTCTCTATCTTCGATTATGAAAATTTCATTCTTTGAGGCGTGTTTTGTGGAAGGTTAATCATAACGGCTCGGCCACCGCATGTGCAAAATAAGATCATAAGACAAGCAACAGAGAAACTCTCCGTGGTGATTCGTTGTATAGAGAACCAGAGAATTAGTAAGACCGATATTCAGAAATGAGTTAATTTTAAACATAAGTATTGTCTTCATTGGTGTCTTCTAAAACCAGTTTTTTCAGTCTTCATACGAAAAAGGATTTCCAGTACAAACAAAAAAATAGGAATGGCATAAAACCTGCAATTAAGAATGTTAAGATTTTTGTTATGTTAGCAACAACTAAACATGTTCTGCAACACTAGCGATCACGTAAGATTGTGAGTTCACATCTGCTATTAATTTCAATACCACCACATTGATCAAAGCAAAGTGGAACAATGACATATAACAGCTACTTTCAGAAAGGTACTAAAATAATGTGATTCTTAAGTTCAACGATATTGAAGGAAAAGGAAAAAGTAACTTCTTGAGAAATGTGGGTGGACGAGCTATTATGAGATAGAATGAAATACAAATTTTCTCTGAATATTAATACTTACCAGAGGAGAATATGGAAAAGGTCAAAAACTTCGATAATGTCAGTAAAGGGAAGGGGAAATACACGAAGGGCATAACATCTAAGTAATACTTAGGCCATGGACACTTAATATCGTCGGTTCGAGAGACTACAAAGTTGACAAATGGTGATCGGATCGGAAACATGAAAACGACCTGGCATAAGTAAGCACAAGCAATGTCAGAAACAAAACAGAACAAAAAAATAATAAACATAAATTAAATATATATATATGGGAATTTGGGCAAGGCCATTACAAAACAGACTGCATTATTATGAATAATATATTCATGTCTGAAAAGAAAATTACAAAAGACATACAGAAAGAAATCAGACCCGTTACGCAGGGATGGGCAGTGCTTGCATTTTGCCATACTGTGATATTTCAGTAAGAAACGTGGCCTCCACGGACGTCCAGCAGGGCTCGCACTCGCCATGGCATACCATAGATCAAGTTGTCCAAGTCATCTTGAGGCACGCGATCCCACTCTGCTTCGGCGGCCTCATTGACATCTTGGCAGGTTATGGAGGGGTCTGGACGCTGAACCATAGCACGCTTCAGCATATCCCATGCATATTCGATATAGTTCACGTCCGGCAACATCGCAGGCTGTTGTATTAAGGCAATGTCGGACTCCTGGAGGAACGTTTGTACCACCCCCGCTCAACGTCTTCTTCCGTTGTGGTCCAAAAGAAAGAATTTATAGCCGATTCCTTCACGGAACAGACGCATAAATGGTCACAGCACTTCACCTCACCCGTTATTGTGCCGTCAAAAGACACGAGCGGCGTTCGGCGTCCCTGCATTATCCCACCCCAAAACATGACTGACCTTCCTTGGAATACGTCATTTCTTGGACATGTCGTACCTTGGCACGAGCTTTCTTACGCCTCCTGGTCTAGAGACCCTTGTGTGACGACTTTCGGTATGGAAGGCGATCCTGGTTTCGTCCGTGAACAGAATAAAACGCCACTCTGCATTCCCCATTCACTGTGTGGTTCGGCCCACATCTGGCGAATCTCTGTGGTGTTGTAGGAGGGGACACGAGGGAGGGGCCTCTTCAAGTGTAAGGCCCTCGCATCCTGATGACCTGGGTGAAAACTCGTACAGCTGAAGCCCATCACAGGTCAGCCCAGAATTCTGTGGCGCTGGCTATCGGGCGCCTTGCCGCGCTTGTGATAACAAAGCGGTCTTCAGATGCTGTTGTGGAGCGAGGACGACCTGTCCTCGGACGATCCGACACTGAATGTTTGTTGCAGTCTGCGTTACACCTTCTTGAATCAGTGCGACGATGAGTGCCTAGTTAAACAGTGCGATGGGACACTTAGACATGTTGACGTGACTGACAACATGCAACGAATTCGACCAGGCCAGCACATGAATGGTCTGCTCTTCCTCAGTAGACAGGTGAAAATGGAAAATTCATTGGTCGCTGGAAAGTGCGCGAGCACGCAGGTGTTCCTTGATGTGTAGAGATCAAGACTAAAAAAGAAAATAAATAAATCAAACAAAGGAGAGAAGCAATATACAGAATGAAGCACAGGAAAATCATAGCGTACTAGGCCTCATTGATCATCAGTTTAGCGGCTGACATTTTCCTTCTTTGGCGATAGAACAGTGTGTCGCAAGGTTGTCACGATGGATCTTAACATAGAATGAGTCGCAAATTGTCCGCGAAGCACAACGCATTGAGTGGGTGGGATAAAGCAGCCGCATGGTTGGACTATTCTTAATAATCACTCGTGGTCAAAACGCTCCCTACTTGGCAATGACTAGTAAAGCCCATTTCAGATCAGTGTGTGGTGCTGGAAAGCGAACCAGGGATTATTTTTACAGCAGTCACATTCATGTAACATTTTTGCATACAGTAACCACGCCAACGACGTAGCCATGAACACTGGATTTCAGGAGACGTCTGAATTTAGGTCAACTAACGTTGGACAGGGTCATCACCTGGATATGTAACCCACGTACTGTAGACTAGAGAAGTAAGACAAAGGAGTTGGCCATCCTTCTGCAGGTAAATCTCTGTTCAGGATTTAGTAGAAATGGTCTATGAGAGGGCAGTGTCCGGGTCACCAACGAACAAATAAGGGTAATGCGTGAAGTTATATCATTCATTTTCATGTTCCTTTTGAGAAAACCTCAAAATAACACTTACCATCACATGTAAGGACGCTGTAAGCTTCTAATAAAACATTTCAGTTTTCTGATGTACCTAAGCTTATGCAAAAAAGAAAAGTTGGCACATCTTCAAGTGGGTTCGAGCCCCACTGTCGGCAGCCCTGAAGATGGTTTTCCGCTGTTTCCCATTTTCACACCAGGCAAATGCCGGGGCTGTACCTTAATTAAGGCCACGGCCGCTTCCTTCCAATTCCTAGGCCCTTCCTATCCATCGTCGCCGTAAGACATACCTGTGTCGGTGCGACGTAAAGCAAATAGCATTTTCAAGTAATGATTCCTCGTTCATAGAGAAGGAAAAACTGATTACCTCAACATGAGCCCGGATATAATTAGTTGTCGCGTAATGGACTAATATCTAACTACAGCATTCTGTATCCTGAAGGGGTATGGTGGGCCTCTTAGAGAGTAACGCCCTCTCTCAGCCTGGGGAGATTTGAAGCGGTGAAAGTGATGTATCAAGAAAGTGAGGTTTTTGGTGACCGTGGTAGTGCAGGAGAATGGAAATCTTCGGAAAGCCGTTCTCAGTACAGCGGACAGTGGGTCTAGCCCCTCGCCGTCTCCCGAGTGCAGAGGTGTAGAGCAACGCTAGAACCGTGGCCACCCGTCCTCTGCTGAAGCCTACACTACATCTGCCGACGTGATTGGTCACAATTACCCGTAAAATGTGTGTGTTTGCGGTCTAGAAACCATTGCTTATTACGAAAGCATGCCATGTAATATGTCTCATGTTCAAATACATGAAGACCTGTACGTATTCCAGAAATACACAGCGCAATGATCCCTGAGGCCAGATTGTAGTGGGACGTGGATAATATGGTCGCGACTTCCATGTTCCTCAAGGAATATCTTATGTTTGCTGTCAGAAGCAGACCTTCACATGTTTTGTCCTGATAGCTAACGAAACTTGGTAGAAGGCTCGGCTTTCTTCATTAGAATCACTAATACAAAGTGGTTTTAATCCAGATACAATATTTATTTATTTATTTATTTATTTATTTATTTATTTATTTATTTATTTATTTATTTATTTACTAGCTGTAGTACCCGGCGTTACCCGGGTAGTTTTTGATTGTTTCCCTTTAATATTTGTATTACCAGTTAAGTGTGAAGTGAATGCTTATAGAATTCTTTTTGAGATGTTGAGTTTACGACCTATTATGTAGTTTCAGAGTTATTTAGATGTATCTGATTTCAAGTTTTAGATTACTTAATTATCGAGTAAACACTGATCTCGGTCATTTTATACTATTTACTTCTAAGCCCTTCTCAGATTCTGCCTCAATGGAGGATGAACGTATACTTTAACGCTATCCCGAGCGTCACAGTACGTATCAGCGACACATAAACAATGGATTTCGACATTAATATTGGTTATTTTCCTTATTTTTGCACGTCAGCCCCTCACGTCTTACAATTACTTGGGTTTCAATTACTAACACCCTTCATACTGAATTTAAAACTTTAATTGGACCAACCAGCCATAGTGGAAGAACCTTCATCTTCATTTCATTATTCTCACTTATTTTATTTAATAATTTCCTAGGGTTATTCCCCTATATATTCACTAGCTCTAGCCATCTTGTATTGACATTCACATTATCCTTACCCTTATGATTATCTTTCATACTATATGGATGAATCAACCATACTACTCACATATTTGCCCACATAATCCCTCAGGGTACCCCTCCTATCCTTATACCTTTCATGGTTTGTATTGAAACTATTAGAAATATTATTCGCCCAGGCACATTAGCTATTCGCTTAGCTGCCAATATAATTGCAGGTCATCTTCTTTTAACTCTTTTAGGAAATACTGGGCCTTCCTTAATTCTTTCTACACTATCTATTCTACTTATCGCCCAAATACTTTTAATAATGTTGGAATCAGCTGTAGCCATCATTCAATCATACGTCTTTGATACATTGGCCACCCTTTATTCTAGAGAAGTAAACTATGGTAACACATTCAAACCACCCTTATCATTTAGTTAACCCAAGACCTTGACCCCTAACTGGTGCTATTGGAGCTATAACAACTAATATAGGAATAATTAAGTGATTCCACCAGTACGACAATTCCCTTTTATTTTTAGGTTTAACTTTAATTACTCTAACTATAATTCAATGATGACGTGATATTACACGAGAGGGAACATATCAGGGCCTTCATACTTTACCAGTAAGTAAGGGATTACGATGAGGTATAATCTTATTTATTATCTCTGAAGTAATTTTCTTTATCTCCTTCTTCTGAGCTTTTTTTCACAGAAGTCTCTCTCCTAGTATCGAATTAGGGAGACTTTGACCCCTTTAGGAATTCAACCCTTTAATCCCCTCCAAATTCCCCTTCTTAATACCACCATTCTCCTTGCTTCAGGAGTAACTGTCACATGAGCACATCATAGTCTAATAGAAGGAAACTATAGTCAAGCTACACAAAGATTGTTTTTCACAATTTTATTAGGTATTTACTTTACTATTCTTCAAGCCTATGAATAGCCTATATTGAAGCTCCCTTTACTATTAGTGACGCTGTATATGGATCAACTTTCTTTGTAGCAACTGGTTTCCATGGACTCCATGTTTGATTGTGAGGTATGCTAGAACATACACACATACGTCCTTGAACACTGTCCCTTTGGACATTGTATTTTCTTTGCCAGTTCTCACCCGCCTGCCGATTAGCACTGAACTTAATCTTAAAGGGCATCCAGAATGTCACAGCTCATCTCAACGACTCCGAAAACTATGGATTGTACACAAATATTGGTCGTTTTCGGTTAATTTGTACATTTCGCCCCTACTTTAGAGGCTAGGAATCTCTTGCCCCTAAGGTACTTTTCTCCAAACAGTAGGTCCAATGTACACACATACGTCCATTCTCTCGGTCATTTTCGAAATTTTGTTTTTCACTTATTCTCACCGCTATGCGAAAGGAGGCAGATATTCGACTTCAAAAAAATAGAGTGTTACTATTCATCTCAACGACCCCGAAAAGAATGGATTCGACACTATTTTCGATTATTTCTACATCTCACTCCCTCGTAGGTGTGCTGGGGTTGTCATACCTCCACGCAGTTTGTCCACTGATAATAAGTCATAAGTGACCAAGTTTGTTTGAAATCGCTTCCGTAGTCCCAAAACGTATGGATTCAACACTAATATCGGTCATTTTTAGTCATATTTCATCCCCCTATCTAATGCTTCTAGGGGTGTCTTTCCCCCAACACTTTTTCAGGTAGTAGGTAATATTTGTACCAAGTTCCGCTGAAAGTTATACTGGAACGTACAAAAAACATCCTTAATCTCGGTCACTTGGATATTTTCTGCTCTTGACTCCTCACCCGCCTGGCAATCGGGGATCAACTTGGACTTAAACGACAATCGGAGTGTTACTATTCATTTCAGCGACTCCGAAAACCTTGGATGTGACGCTATTTTCGATTAGTTTTATATCTTACCCTCTCTAACACTTACACCTACGGGTGCTAATTTGTCATCGCCCCACGCAGTTTATCTCCTGATAGTGTCATAAATGTACCAGGTTTGGGGTGAATCGCTCCAGTAATCCCGAAAACTATTACTGTTCGATTTTAGTTACGTATATAAATCAACTCTCCTCTATAGATTTCAGGGATGTCTTATCCTAAACAGTACTTTCTGCACATAGTAAGTAATACTTGCATCAATTTTGGTTGAAAGCTACTATGGAACATACATAGGCTACGTCCATTATATCGGTCATGTTTAAAACAATTCTGTTTTATCCCGTCTATGCCAAAATGGAATGAAATTGGACTTATAAAAATTATGGATTCGACAATACTTTTGATGATTTTTATATCTCAGGTCTCTCGCTCCCCACATCCCCCGCACCTAAGGGCATCTGGGGTGTCTTACCCCCACGTGGTTTGTCTCATAATACTAAAAAATCTGGACTGCCGCTATTCATCTCAGCGATCCCCAAAACTGTGGATTCCACACTATTGTTGATTATTTTTATATATCACTCCCCCCCTTGCTCCCCACCTTAAAGGGGGATGAACTTGGACTTTAAAAAAATCCGGAGTCTCACTATTCATCTCAGCGACCCCAATACGTATGGATTCGACACAACTTTCGATGATTTTTTTATATCTCACCCCTCACCCCCCGCCCCTAAGGGTTCCTGGGGTGTCCTACCCCCACGTGGTTTGTCTCCTGATAATAAAATTCCGGAGTGTCACTATTCACCACGGCGACCCCGAAAAGTATGTATTCGACACTAATTACGATTATTTTTATATCACACACCCCCTTGCCCCCACCCAAAAGGGGGCAGAACATGGACTTTAAAAATACGGGGGTATCACTATGCATCTAAGAGACTCCGAAAAGTATGTATTCGACACTATTTTCGATTATTTTTATATCTCAGTCCTCCTTGCCCCCACCACGAAGGAGGGCTGAACATGGACTTTAAGAAAATGCGGCGTGTTACTATTCATCTCAGCGACCCCGAAGTCCGACTCGTTGGCTGAATGGTCAGCGTATTGGCCTTCGGTTCATAGGGTCCTGGGTTCGATTCCCGGCCGAGTCGGGGACTTTAACCTTAATTGGTTAATTCCATTGGCCCGGGGGCTGGGTGTTTATGCTGTTCCCAACATCCCTGCAACTCACACACCACACCTAACACTGACCTCCACCACAATAACACGCAGTTACCTACACATGGCAGATGCCGCCCACCCTCCTCGGAGTGTCTGCCTTACAAGGGCTGGACTCGGCTAGAAATAGCCACACGAAATTATATTATTAGCGACCCCGAAAAATATGGATTCGACACTATTTTCGATTATTTTTATATATGACTCCCCTCGCCCCCCTGCCCCTAAGGGTGTTTGGGGTGTCTTACGCCGATGCGGTTTGTCTCCTGATACTAAGTCATAAGTGTATCAAATTTGGTTCAAATCGCTCCAATGGTTTAGGAGGAGATGTGGTACAAACCCACCCAGCCACCCATCCACATACTTACAATGACTTTTATTTATTTATTTATTTATTTATTTATTTATTTATTTATTTATTTATTTATTTATTTATTTATTTATTTATTTATTTATTTATTTATTTGATCATTATTTTGTTTTATATTTCTCCTTCCGGTGGTAGATATCTTCAAAGGGAGCTGAAAATACATTATATCACAAACTTTACTAATGGTACTAAACAGTTTCATGGAAGTCGTTTTTCTGATATTATACAATATTAGTGCCAAAATCAGGTATCGAGTCACACCAAACAACCTAAATATAACCATCATCAACTTTAAAGTAAAACTTTACGTTCTGTGACTTATGATACGAGCGCAGGTCACATAGAAATAAAGATTCATTCACTATATTTGGGTAAGGAGTTTGTTCCTTCAAATTTTAATTTTACGTGCATTAATAATGCTGTTGATTATACTGCGATTTAGTTTAGTTTTATAAAATTAGTAGACTGGGGAACAGTTCATTCCGAAATATTCATTTTGCGTGTTTCTCTGGTGGATGGTAGTATGGTGTGTGTGCGTGTGTGTGTGTGTGTGTGTGTGTGTGTGTGTGTGTGTGTTATGGATGGAAAAACACAAAAATCGAGCCCCTGAGCCAGTACAACCACCCACCCATAAGCTGTTTAAATCCTCGGCCCATTCAGGAATCGAACTCGGGCTATCTCAGTCATGGTCAGTAAATTTACCATTCAGCCAAAAAGTTGGACACTGTCCTTAACGATGACCACTATGATTATGAATTTTCCGCGGCATTCTCGTCATTAACTCTAAATAAATATTACAAGTCACTTACTCTAAATCTGGATTTAAGGACATCTAATAACATCATTATGAACACTAAAATTGTTTCTATACAGCTCTTCTGCATTCAGAATGCGGGACAGATGACTATTACATCCCAAAGCACCAAATGAACTCGTAATGACAATACTTGTAACTTACAGAAATAAGCTGACTGTGTTCACAATATAAGCCGAAGACCCTATTTCCGGTATCTATTGTTTTGCTACTGCGTCATAGTACACAAACCTCCCCGCTTCATCCCCAAGGTCCTGCTTTAATAAAACAACAGGCTCGTTATCACAACAAAACATGGGGTAGCACATTAATAGCTCTATTCTCTTCGGTCACCATCCTTCATTGTGTGGACACGGCGTATGTCTCTATTTGCATTCAACTCGGTAGTGTAAGCCGAGTTACTCTTATTAATTAACTGAGCTGCTGTTTCCACCTAATCTACAATGTTTGCAGTTTCAGTGCTATCCACATTTACTTTTGTGGATTAAAACATATCTCCAAGGCTTCTTGATTAACCAAGAGCTGTAATGGGCATTAAAATAGTAAGTTTATAAGACGTTTATTATCCGTAAACTTGAGACTACACTGCTTGGAATTGACTCGGTAGGTAGAATTTTGCGTTACCATCGTGGTTGTGAAGTCGAGTTATGATGGAGTGTTGACTGGACTAGTGTTTCGAACAGTAAGATCGTACTGTTATTCGATATATTCGATATCTCAACACGAAGGTGATGTCAGCTGCTGCGGAAATTCACCCTCTAGTAGGTGGTAGCCATCACTTTACTAGCCTTCGTCACGACATTGAGTTTATTGGTTCTCTTGAAACCCCCATGCTTCTATCACATTTCCGTTATTGGCATTTCGTTTTGAACCCATGCACGAAGGAAGGTTTTGACGAAAGTCTGGCTAGCCGCCAGAGGTAATAAAATTAAGCTCAAAATTTAGAACCGGTAAAGTGAAAACAGTGACTCACGACAGTTAGCTCACCGAGCTCGATAGCTGCAGTCGCTTAAGTGCGGCCAGTATCCGGTATTCGGGAGATAGTAGGTTCGAACCCCACTGTCGGAAGCCCTGAAAATGGTTTTCCGTGGTTTCCCATTTTCACACCAGGCAAATGCTGGGGCTGTACCTTCATTAAGGCCACGGCCGCTTCCTTCCCACTCCTAGCCATTCCCTGTCCCATCGTCGCCATAAGACCTATCTGTGTCGGTGCGACGTAAAGCAACTAGGAAAAAAAAAAACGACAGTTAGCTCAGTAGATAACAAAGCATGCTTTGAAGATGCGATACTGGAGAACAGGAGAATTATAATCAACTAGCAAATGTACCCGTGCTTCGTTACGATATTCTAGATTGTATACGCATTTATTCATAAATTACTGTAAAGGCAGTGTGTAAGATTATATTAAACTGCATGTCTCTTACTGCTATCCGAGAAACCAAACTGGGAGAACACTATCCGTTATTTCCGTAGTAAGGTAGGTATTGGGGAAGTTTTGAGGATACTGGCAAGCCATATTTCCTACTGCCAAGTACAATCGAGTTCGGGAGTTTCTAATATAACGGCAGGCTCACTTGCCAACTGCCATTCACAGTAGAGATAGTTTTCATTATTTTCCTGATGCCAGTTACAATCGAGTTGGAGAGACTTGATTATAATCGAGAAAAGCAACACTAAATAACGTACCAACAATCGAAACACGACAAAAAGTCACGGGAACAAAGTTGTAGATCTCTCCCAATTGAACGTCTATTGTGCTACCTGTTTTGTAATACGACTTACTTTTAGCCATTAATTACCCCCAGAATTAAGGTCGTCTGTACCGTCATTAAAACTGTAACCATATTTCGATATTTTCCGGGACCAAAAGTTTTAGATTTGTACAGGTAAGAAATTTTCCCCAAAGAAAAGTGTCAAGGTTTCGGGATTAGCACTCGTATACATACGGAGTAATTAAGGAAAAAGTAATACAGTCAAGAAAGTTGAAATTAATAGAAAATAGGATAATAACAGAAGACAGCCGGATAGGACATACGTGTAAATACCAAGTGGAGGTATTGGAAAATAAAATGTCCTTCAATAAATTGTGATGGTACGAGTTACGGATATACCAAACCAAACCGCAATGCACTATAACCTTTGAAGGGCCTTGGCCTACCAAGCGACCGCTGCTTAGCCCTCAGGCCTGCAGATTACGAGGTGTCGTGTGGTCAGCACGACTAATCCTCTCGGCCATTATTCTTGGCTTTCGAGACCGGGACCGCTATCTCAGCGTCAGATGGCTCCTCAATTCTAATCACGTAGGCTGAGTGGACCTCGAACCAGTCCTCAGGTCCAGGTAAAAAATCCCTGACCTGGCCGGGAATCGAACCCGGGACCTCCGGGTAAGAGGCAGGTACGCTACCCCTACACCACGGGGCCGGCTGAGTTACGGATATAAGAAGGCGGTAACAGAGGAGAAATTTAGGCGTAGGGATTCTTAAGTAAACAAGTAAGCCTGAAGAGGCGAGGCAGAGGCAAGGTATTAAACCGGAAAAAATAAGTAGAAGGGAAATACAGTGAAAATTATAGCAGCAAATGCCAGAAAACAACTTAAAGTGTGAAATAATGGGCTACACTTCGCGGCACTGTTCAAATATTAACAGCAACCCCTACTGCTATTCGAGGACGATTGTAACCTCAAACGGTATTCCGCCAATATCCCACAGAATGGCGGATAGACGTCATTCTTGCTTTCTATCCAAGGAACAACAATGAGTTTACAGGAATGATGACGAAAATGACAATACGTTACTTCCCTGCTGGCAAGCAGTCAGAAACGTTGCCATGGTAACCTGTAGGTTCGTTGTCTGTCAGTCTCACACTCAATGCAGAGCATGAGACCTGTAGAGAATAGTAATTTTCTCCATCATCTGAAGAGTAAACGAAATTATGTACAAATTAAAAGTTGTTTGTAATGAAGGGAAGTTTCACATATAGTCCACGGATTTTACAGAAAATTAATAGAAAAGAGGAAATGGAAGAAAACTGTTCTGGGTTTCCTCTAAACCGCCGTCTATTCAGAGATTTTAAAACTCTGAGGAATATCAAAACCTCCCCCACGATGCGTATACTCTAAATATGAAGTTTGGTCGAGATCTATTCAGCCATTTCACCGTGATGGTGGAGCAAACAGACAGACACGAAAAATAAAAACCACTGATACAGTCTTGAGTTGACGTAAATTGGATAAATATCTGATAAAATTGGCAAAACAAACGAAATTACAGACGGCGGATCCCCTACAACTTTATTTATATAGATGAACCTATAACACATTACTTGGATCCGTCACGTGGTACAGTTAGCCGCATTGCTGAGTAGTTGGAATACCACAAAGAGTGTGCATGATGGGTCCCGCAACGCCTCTCTGAAGCCTCACACAATTCAGAGAATGGGTTTATGCCCTGTTATTCCGACTACAATATGCCATTTGCAGCCTAGACTTTCTTGAACGTACTATCACTGGTGACGAGACAACGGTTCACCATAATACCTTAGTTACTGAAAGGAAGTGGATGCACCCAGATTTTACGTGAACCAAGAAATTTAAGGTCGTGAAATAGGCTGGTATAATAAAGGCTACCGTCCATTAAGACGAGAAAGGTGTGTTGGTGCTTGGTACTTGGGAAAAGGACCAATAATGTATGCTGCCGTATAGGTGAAACACTGAAATATGTAAGAGGTGTCATTAAACGAAAACGTCATGGGTTGCTGACTAACTCTGTACTCCTCCACGATAACGCTCGGTCACACATCACTAAAGTGATTAGATAACATTTCCTACATCTTTGGTGGGATAATTTGGAATATCTGCCGTATAGTCTTGATTTTGCACAAGTGATGTTAATCACTTTCTGGCTCCGAAAGGACGTCTTGGATGACACATATATCAAAGTGATGATAATGATGTCAAAATACTGGCGAAATGCTACCACATCGGTAAGGACACCACATTCTATGAGAGTGACACGAAAAACTAATTTCCTAGTTAGACAAATGCCTAAACAGTCATGGGGTCTACGTTGAAAAGAAATAAAGAACACATCGAACTGTGTGTTGTGTAGGACCTATTACATGAAATTGAGACTTACACACCGGGCGAGTTGGCCGTGCGCGTAGAGGCGCGCGGCTATGAGCTTGCATCCGGGAGATAGTAGGTTCGAATCCCACTTTCGGCAGCCCTGGAAATGGTTTTCCGTGGTTTCCCATTTTCACACCAGGCAAATGCTGGGGCTGTACCTTAATTAAGGCCACGGCCGCTTCCTTCCAACTCCTAGGCCTTTCCTATCCCATCGTCGCCATAAGACCTATCTGTGTCGGTGCGACGTAAAGCCCCTAGAAAAAAAAAAGAGACACATTACAAACTTACTTTTGGGACGCCGCTCGTAATATTCGACCATGATGTGTTTTATAACAAAATAGTGTTACGCTTAATGTACTTTCAGTTGTCATAACTTCAAAGAGACGTGTCAGAATTTTATACTGGTAATGAGATATTTCGCCTCTCATTTTCAAGCACGCTTAAATGCCAAACAATTCAGCACACAAAATTTGTACGCAGAAGTGGAATGGCTTAACCAGTTTTGTAACACAGTAAAACAGGATGTCCTTTAAAAAGATGATACTAGAATAAAATATGTGCTTTCGACAAAAGAATGATTTCATTATCATGATCAACTCATGAAATAGTATCCTTTAGACTCGTATTGCAATTCCAGGCAATGAACTATAGCACGTTCTTATAGCTTAAAGTCCCTTTCCCTTCCATAAATGTGATATTATAACAAGGAAAAGGGACATAATTAGTCATCCGTTACTTGTGCCGCTTACGTGTGGAATTTGTTTCTTGAACTGCATTATTTTATTGTCCCTAGGAGGGTTTGTGTCAGTGTAGTCCTGTGAGACAGGACTGTGAGAAATCCGTTCGTCTAAGTACTTTCTAAGATTTTGTCTACAATGAATGATGAAATGGAATTGAATACCTAAGATAAAATTTCGAATCAATAGTGGTTATTCCCTCAGTACTTTTGGATAACTATGTTCGAAAAGGTGTCCTTTTCTAAGGGACAACAACTACTACTACTAAAAATAACAACTTATAACACGATTTTTGTGTCAACGTAAAACCTTATGAGACCTGCATCTTCTTACTCAACACGACAGGAAATCATTAGTTTCTTCCAAATTATACTTTTACGGCAAAACTATACACTATAAAAGTCAATAATTGTCCAAAAGATACTTTGTGTTCTTTGAATAATAGGTAAAAATCTCCCGTTTTTACAAAAGGGTTTGGGCTGCCTCCACCCCCTCTGAACTTTTGATTGAGCCATGTTATTAGCTGTCAGCGGCGTCTAATTCTCCTACACTGATTGCCTAAATAAATTATATTTTCAAGTAGGCTGCTTTTTAAATTCTGTCTTAGGAACATGAATCCGGATTAAAATGTTAGGATTGCTTGAGCTAGAAGCTAGTTTATGCGAATGAAGCAATGACTGTGTGATCCTCAATTCAATTTAAATGTACAAGTGAGGCTTCGTAAGTGCATTATTTGTTCTACAGGGAGTAGTATCATAGACTCCGAAAGCAGCTGCAGAGTATAAACTCGAAGCTTTTTGATGTAGGTATATCAACGTAATGCTGAAAATACATTAGCACGTATGACCAACCGAAAGGTGCTACTGCTTCATAGCAGTAAATCCGGGCGAGTTACCCGTGCAGTTAGGGGCGCGCGGCTGTGAGCTTGCATCCGGGAGATAGTGGGTTCGAATCTCACTGTTGGCACCCCTGAAGATGGTTTTCTGTGGTTTCCCATTTTCACACCAGGCAAATGCTGGGGCTGTTCCTTAATTAAGACCACGGTCACTCCCCTCCTACTCCTAGATTTTTCCTATCCTATCGTCGCCTATCGTGCCAGTAGCAAAAAAAGCATAGTTTTAAAATAAAAAGGCATATATTGGTAACACCCTCAGGCATGAAAGATATGGATTGTCTAAGATTATAATGGAAGTAAGATCCACGGTACCGATCAAGTGGCTGTGCGGCTTAGATTGCGTGTCTGTAAGCTTGCATTCGGAGGATAGTGGGTCCGAACCCCACTGTCGGCAGCGCTGAAGTTAATCTTCCATGGTTTCCAATTTTCACACCAGGAAAATGCTGGTAGTGTACCTTAATTAAGGCCACGGTCACTTCCCTCCCACTTTCCCTTTCCTATCCCATCGTCGACATAAGACTTATCTGTGTCGGTGCGACGTAAAGCAAATTTTAAAGATCGACGGAAAGAGAGGTAAAGGCAGAAAGGACTCCCTGGGCCCCTAAGATACTACACTGAAGTGGTCTGAATCCAGAACAGCTTAGAAGAGCAGCTTAAGACAGAAACCCATGTGCCATAATGATCCCCAAACTTCGTTAAGAAGAAGGAAAAGAATAAATTACTGGGCGATGGGAGAGGAGCTGCCAATCTACTATAGAAGTCATTGGTTTGAAAGTACATTGTGACCGTGCATTAAATATTGAAACTTTAATTTTTATTTTCGTTCCCTTCTTCAGAATTACATTTCAATCTTTCCTTCCCCGAGGAAATAACATAGAAAAATCGCAAGCACGTGCGTGGTGATCGAGGATACAGATGATTCCCCCATTGATCCTTCATCAATGACGTCCGACTGCCACCGGACAATTAAACGACGATAAGGTATCTTGACCTCAAGGGTCTTCACTTTTGTTCCCTCGCCTTAAAAACTTAAGGACACTTCGATGGTGATACTGGGGTTTCAATATGGATTTATTCATTTATTCACTTACTTATCCTTCGTACATATAAGAACTCATCATGTGCCCCATTCACATGTACCTACACTAATTCTTGCTAATATGAAATTCAGGTACTGTACAATATATTTCTTCAATGTATACAAATTACGCATATGATCTACCGGTAATTTACATGTCTAACTAAACTGTAATTCAATTTAAGTTACGCTATTTTAACAGAATGAGTGGTACCAAATTAAATTTTGTTTGTTACGCACCGTTCGATGCTAAGTGACCCAGAAAGTAGCTTCCTCTCAATTCAGACATTGCATATTACTAATTATTTTCAGTACATAAATTAATTAAACTGCTAGGGATAGGCAAGGTGTCTGTTTAGCTTCCTTCATAATGTTTGATATAATTCTGAAAATGACCGGACGAGTTGGCCGTGCGCGTAGAGGCGCGCGGCTGTGAGCTTGCATCCGGGAGATAGTAGGTTCGAATCCCACTATCGGCAGCCCTGAAGATGGTTTTCCGTGGTTTCCCATTTTCACACCAGGCAAATGCTGGGGCTGTACCTTAATTAAGGCCACGGCCGCTTCCTTCCAACTCCTAGGCCTTTCATATCCTATCGTCGCCATAAGACCTATCTGTGTCGGTGCGACGTAAAGCCCCTAGCAAAAAAAAAAGTCTGAAAATGAGCCTGAATTTATGCATGGTAATGCTAACGTCTAGACTCAGATTGTTGTGTTGTACGCACTGCACAACTGTATAAATAAAATAATAATTTTGTTTGTACTCTTCGAATATTGGCCTCGTACTCTGTGTATATCTCAGATTAGGTATACAAAAGTCGAAGATAAGGTCTGTCTGTCTGTCTGTCTGTCTGTCTGTCTGTCTGTCTGTCTGTCTGTCTGTCTGTCTGTCTGTCTGTCTGTCTATCACGGGAAACGACTTGACAACATTTCTTAAAACTCGCTATTTAAGTTCAGAGATATCCAAAACTCGCTATTTAAGTTCAGAGATATCCAGAGAGTGCTTAGGCTATAAAATTTACTACAGTTGTACACTCGTACAGTGGCGTTCATGTTTAATAATAATAATAATAATAATAATAATAATAATAATAATAATAATAATAATAATAATAATAATAATGGAGATATTCGTGATTACTGTCGTTTTCACAAACTTTCAAATACCTCCGAAAATTTTGGTTCTGTCTAAGAAACAGTGTACAAAACTTTAATTGTATAAAATCTATACGTATGACTACACCTTACTTCCGTTTCCTGATACGAGCATGTGACACGATTTTACAGCCTGGTGCCCTTCACCAACCGCAATGAAGTGTCTTCGATGTGTGCTTGTATCGAAATGAAAGCTCCAAAAGAGGAAGTTAAAATGAGTGATTTTGAATGTGTGATTGTGAACGAAAGAAATTTCCAAGTCCATCAAAAACGACCATCGCTCACGTTGACATATAGCGTGCCACAACAAGAGCTGCATCGTCACGTGAGCGTAGGTTGGTAGAATTTTTGACTTCGAAGGTGCATCATAACAAGAACTGTATCGTCACATGACTGTAGATTCGTAGAATTTTTAACTGTAGAAGGTGTATCACAACAAGAGTTGTATCGCTGCATGAGCGTAGGTGGGTAGAATTTTTGATTTCGAAGGTGCAACAAAACAAGAGCTGTATCATCACATGAGCGTAGGTTGGTAGAATTTTTGACTGTAGAAGGTGTATCACAACAAGAGCTGTATCATCACATGAGCGTAGGTTGGTAGAATTTTTGACTTCGAAGGTGCATCATAACAAGAGCTGTATCATCACATGAGCGTAGGTTGGTAGAATTTTTGACTTCGAAAGTGCATCATAACAAGAACTGTATCGTCACATGACTGTAGATTCGTAGAATTCTTAACTGTAGAAGGTGTGTCACAACAATAGCTGTATCATCACATGAGCGTAGGTGGGTAGAATTTTTGACTTCGAAGGTGCAACAAAACAAGAGCTGTATCATCACATGAGCGTAGGTTGGTTGAATTTTTGACTTCGAAGGTGCATCATAACAAGAGCTGTATCATCACATGAGCGTAGGATGGTAAGATTTTTAACTGTCGAATGTGTGTCACAACAAGAAGTGTACGTCGTCACATGTCTCCATTATGCTGTCATCGTTACATATTAATTAGTCACTGTGAAGCATTGACGCTAATATTCCACAAGGAGATACTAGCTGTGCCAATGTGTCAATTGCACCATCAGACCACACACAATTGCGTAAATTAATGCATTCTACTTCGTAGTGTTACAAAATCCATAAGCAAGCTTATAGTTTAACATTGGCTGTTGATATCGTAATCATAACCACAGGACGTCCAATTTTATATGGAATCCGAACTAAGTCTTCTTTCAAAAGTCCCATATACCTTGCCCGGAATTCGAACCGCTGCCGCATTTGTGAGAAGCTAGCGACTATATCAATCGGCTATCACGCTCTCTTGTAGCATTGTTGTTCTAGATTCAAAGGTGAGATAACTTAAGGCGGGATTCCACTGAGGCAACATTTGGGCGACATCGAGCATGCGGCTGGCAACAAATGTTGCTCTTTGTAGCATGCGGCTTGTTGTCAGTCGGGCACAAAAGATGTGGTATGCTACATGTGTTGCCGGGTGTAGCATGCGTCACTTGTGGAGACTTGTCGCCAACTACGAACGTTATTCCATCAAGGCAACCAAGACAACAGTTCCTCACTCGACTTTGACCTGCTGGTGGCAGCTATACTTCCTTGTTTCGAATTTCTCAACCTATCATCTCACGAATCATCCCGGAAATGTGCATGGCGCGGAGTTATCCAAGCCGATAAGGCAAACAAACCACGTCGGAATTTCAAGAGGCGAAAGCCATTAGTGATGATTTTTTGGAGTACTTTGTCAGATGAAGGTCGTGTACCATTACAGAATCTGTATGCCTACAGGTACGGGAAGATTTAGAAACTTCTTGTTCACTGTAATTTAATGATATTTTTATAAATTAAAATGTATTAGTTTTAAGCAGAATTTCCTAACCCTATTTTGATTATTTTACCCGCCTTATAGTTTACATTTCTAATACAGGTATACTAGGATAATGAAAGATAACTCGTGGCAACTATGACAATAAGTAGACAAAAATACCATCGCACTACAGCCCTTGAAGGGCCTTGGCCTACCAAGCGACCGCTGCTCAGCCCGAAGGCCTGCAGATTATGAGGTGTCGTGTGGTCAGCACGACGAATCCTCTCGATCGTTATTCTTGGATTTCTAGACCGGGGCCGGTATCTCACCGTCAGATAGCTCCTCAATTCTAATCACGTAGGCTGAGTGGACCTCGAACCAGCCCCCAGGCCCAAGTAAAAATCCCTGACCTGGCCGAGAATCGAGCCCGGGGCCTCTGGGTAAGAGGCAGGCACGCTACCCCTACACCACGGGGCCGGCAATAAGTAGACATACTGAGGGAGAAAAAGACTATGATGAAACAATGTTGGATGACTGCGTAATTAGAGTAGCGGCGAAGAATATCCGAATAAAAGCAGATTAATTTTTGTGTGTTAACAGTGTAGAAAAGAGAATCATATGTTGTTATGCTATTAAACGACGTGTTTACGATAAATCCATAGGCATGGAAATGCCATAATATACTGATATGTAGAATTTATTATTACTATTATTATTGTTCGTTTGTTTATTATTATTATTATTATTATTATTATTATTATTATTATTATTATTATTATTGTACAATAATGTGATTGGCTTCAAGTCCCACTAACTACTTTTACCGTTTTCTGAGTCGCCGAGGTCCCGGAATTTAGTGCAGCAGGCGTTATTTTACGTGCCAGTAAATCTACCGATACGAGGCTGACGTAGGTCTACTGAACACCTTCAAATACCACCGGACTGAGTTAGAATCGAACCTGCCAAGTTTATTGTTGTTGTTGTAGTTAGTACTATGATGTCATTAAACTCTATGTTAATAGTTATCTCTAATTTATTTATTTCTAGTGCAAACTATTGCCAGTATTAATAATAATAATAATAATAATAATAATAATAATAATAATAATAATAATAATGGATTTACGTCCCACTATCTACTTTTACGGTTTCCGAAGACGCAGAGGTGCCGCAATTTAGGCCCGCAGGAATTCCTTGAAGTGCCACCGACACGAGGCTGACGTATTTGAGCACCTTCAAACTCCACCGGACTGAGCCAGGATCGAACCTGCCAAGTTGGGGTAAGAAGACCAGCGCCTCAACCGTCTGAGCCACTCAGCCCGGTGGGCATTGAATAAATCAGAATTTTATTTACAAAAGTTCATAAGCAGTTAACTTATTAGAGAAAACAGTAGCATAAAATCAATTCACCTCACGTTCCTCATTGTAACCTGACGTTTGGAGCATCGATGTCAAGAAGAAAGGTAAGTAGATTATACGCGAACCACAGATTTCCTCTCAATGGAGAAGCAACACCAGTTTTCATTTTCCGAATTATTTATGGTCTCGGTGGAAAGCTGAACGCGTTTTTTAAATTTTCTTCAGTTCGTGGACAATGCAGTCATATTTTTCTGGGGGCCGCTTTAACATATGCTTTCTTTTCTACTGTTTTTATAATCACTCAATGTTACATTTCACAATTCCGGAGCATTGTGATAATCCCCAATTAAATTCGCAGTGTTCACAATAGCCCACTTCATCTTGTCGCACGGAAATTGTAGCACCGATCCACACACTGTTGGATCCCGGGCGACACTGTTCGACAAGCATATTTTTGAAGCATGCGGCACCAGAGAGTGTTCGACAGATGGCAACATGCCTCATGCCACACAGCCGCACGCTACATGTCGTGCCGTGTTTCTTCAATTGAAAGTCGACTGCAGCATGCTTCACTGTCGCATGCTCCATGTCGCCCAAATGTTGCCTCAGTGGAATCCCGCCTTTATGGCTCGGTCTATGTGACACTGTTTAAACATCAGAACTATCGCCAGTGCGCACTCAGAGTTCCGAAATGAAACACCAGAGTGTGGATCCCTTATTTACTCCTCCGTTCTATGATCAGATAAAGGTAATATTGTCCTGTGTTGCCCTCATAGCACAAATCAAACATAGTATCACTACTGGTAACTCGGAACACAATGACCAAGCATGTAATGGAAGCATCGGAGATCTCCACCCGACTGAGAAGTTACAGCTTGAAAGGGAAGGTGGTAAGCCGGTCCCCACGTCGGCTGACTGATATGCCTAATGGTTTTCCGTAGTTTACCATTCTCCTCACTAAAGCAAATGTCGGGACAGTTTCTTCTACAGGATACGGCCCCTCTCCTCTCACCTTCCCCTCACTTCAAATCACGGCTACCCATCTCCTGGCCTGAGATAGGGCGTCACCCTCTAAAGAGGCCCGCCGTACACCTTCAGGGAGCGGTATGAAAGGAAAGAAATCGTCACCAGCAAAAAATACTGTGTCTAACATTTTCGCAGGAAATAGCAGGTTAGTGGTGCTCTGGCCCAGAGGAGTTTCGTTAGCGAGCGAGTTGTTTGCGCGGTTTGAGCCTTGTAGTTGTAAAATCGTATTCGGGGGATGGTGGATTGAAACCCCATCAATGACAGCCTTGATGATTGTCTTGCTCTGGTAAACCATGGGAAAGGACGGGAAAGCATTTTTCATACCTGGCAAATTCTGAGGATGTACCTTAATTAAGGCCACGTCCACCTCCTACCTACTTCCAGCCTTTTTCTCTACTATAATCACCTAAAAATCTAAGGTAGTGCGATGTTAAACTACTAGTAAATGAAGAAGTTAATACTGTTATAGTATAGAGCTACTATGGCTGTGCCGGGCTGAGTGGCTCAGACGGTTAAGGCGCTGGGCTTATGACCCCAACTTGGCAGGTTCGATCCTGGCTCAGTCCGGTGGTATTTGAAGGTGCTCAAATACGACAGCCCCATGTCGGTAGATTTACTGGCACGTAAAAGAACTCCTGCGGGACAAATTCCAGCACCTCGGCGTCTCTGAAGACCTTAAAGGTAGTTAGTGGGACGTAAAACAAATCACATTATTATTATTATTACTATGGCTGTAGAAACTCTAATGAAGTTTAAGTAGGTTGATGATGATGGTGCTTGTTGTTTAAAGGGGACTAACATTTAATGATACGAAATGAGACGAAATGTGATGACAATTCAAAATTCCATAATCCTCCACTGCCCAGAATTCAAAACGTGAGGCTGAAGAATGTATGGATGGATATAAAGTGAAAACAATTAGTGGATCCGACCTGCAATGCCCCACATTCCCAGAAACTAGCGTTAAACAATAGTATTACTGACCAAGGGAATGCTTCTAAAGCACAATACTGAATCGATGATGCATGTAGTCGGAACGGGTAAAAAATCCAGGTCATCGGCCAATCAAATGGTACTTATCGCTAGGAAAACAGAACCATGATATTTGTCATGTTGCGGTACTAATCAAATGTAGCATAGACTCGCGGTATTCCAAACATTATGGTACTACTCACAGGTAATGAAATTCGCACATGTAACACAGACCTATGGTGTTTCGCACATTGCGGCGCCATTTACAGGCAACGCAAACCTATAGTGTTAGTCACATACCTATTTTGTACCCAACATAGTGGTACTACGCGCAAGTAAAAGCGACCCATGGGGTTACCTGCGTGGTGCTACTAATTACAAGTAGTCTCATAGTTCTAATTGGATCATCCCTTGGTCACCTCTTTTAGTCGCTTCTTACGGTAGGCAGGGGATACCGTGGGTGTATTCTTCGTCTGCGTCCCCCACCTAGAGGGGGTTGTGTGTTTGGTCCGCGAGAGGTATTTTATTTCTCTCAAATCCGCTGGCAAGCCGTTTAGGACCCCCCTATCCGCCGCCTGGGACGCGCCACGTGGGAGTATCACCTCTCCCCCTGCGACGCCATCGTAGTAGGTTCGTGGAGTTTAAGTAGGAACCTCTGCACCACCTTTCTTCCAGTCCAAACACACCTTCCTCCTGCTTGTTTTCACTGAAGGAAAATGTGGAAGGTTACAGTCTTGATTCAAATGCAGACGTATAGGAGATTGAAAACAGACATTTTTATCCAGCAACTGAGACTAATGCGAGCATGGAATTACTGGGCTCATTAAACTGTATGACAAGTGTTTAACTTTCTCACTTCGAATTTTTATTTACCCTTGTGCAATGCGCAATGAACATGTCCAATGCCAAGTGATTTCTCCAGAGATTTTGGCAAAGGTTGAAATACGTCTAAAATGTTTATATTCACAAATATTTACTATACAATGTTACTCTGCCATCATGAAAATGGAATTTTAACAACAGCTGTCTCATGACTCCTTCCCTGTAACGTGATAAATTCCCACAGATTCGTAACTACAAACTCATCTTTAATAAATCCAGATTCATGATCATTTCTTGAAACACCTAAACTCTCATCTTTTGAGACGTATTTTTTGTTTACTCACAGTCAGTCGTGTTGGTACACAGAAAATAATATATTGCCGAAGGAAAGAACAAGGCACAGAATTGTAAATGAAATCGAATCGTCTGTCGTATTCACAGGGTATTTGAAAATGATACCACCGTGTGTTGACCAACTTAATTCCAGTGTCGGACTAAATTATAAACAGGGAGAATGTGCGATACTTGAAATCCGCGTCAACTCGTGGCTGGGACAGTGGAAGACGTGTTTTGACTTCCGAGTTAACTCGACCATGGAATGGAAAAGGTTGAATGCTGGAGGTGAATATTTCAAACAACTGTTAAAAAAATGTCTCTGTGCTTATATTTTTGACATGTACAGGATATGAGTTAGTCTCGTAAATATTAATATGACAGTCAATTTTCTGGAGCATATAATGTGTATGTGACTTTGTCCTATTCATTCCCATTCTTCCACTCCACTCCTTTATAGCTTTCTCCACATTGAAACGCCATTCGACATTGGTCAGTTATCCACACTATCTTGCATATTAAAGTTATATTGATACCTGCAACTTCCACTTCTCCATCAATGTAACAAATTATGACGATACATGAACTGAGTCTTACACCCAACAACGTACAATGCATTAATTTAAAAATAAACTTGTAGTATAACATGAATGTTGATATCATTATTATAGCCACTGGAATTCTAATTTTACATGCAATCTGAATCGTATATACATGCTTATTAATTTCCAAAATTCTATATACTGTGCATTGGCTGCATTTCCTACCGCGGGCGCCTTCGTGAAATGCGACTGACAGTGCATTAACTGCTTCGCTGAAAGTCCTTTTGCAGGATATATATCATATAAATAGAACAGTTCCGTGTAAACCTGGGTACGTATTAATTCCTTTTTAATGTTACTAGAACTTCAATGAAGTTTGCTCGAATATAAATATAATACTGCCTAATATGAGACATGGTTTAACACTAACTCTGGGCATCACCTTAGAATTCATTGGTAGATATTACGACAGAGATGTAATACTAGAGAATTCAAAATCTTTATAAGTCAGAAATTTCGAGGATTACAGATGGTCTACCAAATGTGTGGAATATTGACCTAGTCATCGTGATTGTCTTCATATCTACTGTGACTACTCGAGAAGCAAACAAGCACTTTTCGTAAGATGTAGGGATGAATTTATATATGGGAATGTACAATACAATTAATAATAATAACAATAACGACAACAGGCTAGCAACAACAATAATTTCTCCGTAAGTGTTCCATCGAGTGCCTGATGAGAGAGCGATATGGGATACGGTCACCTTGAAATACCACTGACCGAGTCCGGCTCCATAGCTAAATGGTTAGCGTGCTGGCCTTTGGTCACAGGGGTCTCGGGTTCGATTCCCGGCAGGGTCGGGAATTTTAACCATCATTGGTTAATTTCTCTGGCTTGGGGGCTGGGTGTATGTGTCGTCTTCATCATCGTTTCATCCTCATCACGACGCGCAGGTCGCCTACGGGTATCAAATCGAAAGACCTGCACCTGGCGAGCCGAACATGTCCTCGGACACTCCCGGCACTAAAAGCCATACGCCATTTCATTTACCACTGACCGAGCTCGACAGATGCAGTCGCTTAAGTGCGGCCAGTATCCAGTAATCGGGAGATAGTGGGTTCGAGTCCCACTGTCGGCAGCCTTGAAGATGGTTTTCCGTGGTTTCCCATTTTCACACCAGGCAAATGACGGGGCTGTACCTTAATAATTAAGGCCACGGCCGCTTCCTTCCACTTTCTAGGCCTTTCCTATCCCATCGTCGCCATAAGACCTATCTGTGTCGGTGCGACGTAAAGCAAAATAGCAACAAAGAAACCCCACCAAAATGAGTCGAGATCGAACCCACCTACAATTCACAAATAAATGTAACTTCTTCTTATTGCTAATTCATATGATTCTATTGTTTGTAATACGTTTCCTTGATCAAAAGCGTATCAGTATCACACTTCTTACTTGTTTCAGATTTCACCGAGCGAGTTGGCCGTGTGGTTAGGGGCGCGCAGCTGTGAACTTGCATTCTGGAGATAGTAGGTACGAATTTCAATGTCGGCAGCCCTGAAGATGGTTATCCGTGGTTTCCCATTTTCACACCAGACAAATGCTGGTGTTGTACCTTAACAATTAAGGCCACGACCGTTTCCTTCCAACTCCTAGCCCTTTCTTATCACATCGACCGATAAGACCGATCTGTGTCTGTGCGACGTTAAGCCAATTGTGTGTCTGAATAGAGTACTACTAGATCCAAGAAGATCGGACTTTTATTTACAGCAATGAACAAGCCATACACATAAAATGTAGTGGGTTTAATTCTCAGTGTGGAGGCAGCACTGAGTATCAGTCATTGGGAATTTCCAACGGAAATCGTATCTCTGTGGCACGATAGCGGTGAAGCTTTACCACTATGCAAGTCGACCCAATTTCCCTCCACCGACAAACGACGATCATATTACATGTGCTCGGCTGGCTCTATGCAAGGATTCTCCGGCTAGAAACTAACTTAATATAATTATCATGAATAGCGAAGAGGAACATTCAGTTTTAGTGCATCAAATTATACCGAGAGAAAGAGAAAAGAAATAGTGATCACCATACGCAGAGCGCTAGAGAACCTTGTTACCAAAGTAGTTCAAGTGGAGAGTGCAGCTTCGAAACGATTGGGTTCATGATAAGGGATACGGGAGAAAAAAATAAAACTTGCATGACGTATTTACGCAGTCCTACAGTATGATATATTAAAGGTTCGGTTCCCTTTACTCATGAGCATACGAAGATGAACTAAACAAAAATGTTTTAATGGACCGGAAATCCATATGTGACTGGGAAGCGTGACCAGTTTAAAGGAACATAATGGATAGAAATATTATTTTCAGTTACCCAAGGATATTATGGACTCGAACATGGAGGGTAAGAGAAGTAGAGGTGATCTCATAATGAAGATATGTATGTATGTAGGTATGTATAGTTTTGCCAGAAAGTTCAGGTACACACTATGATTTGAATATATGCGACCATGTCTCTATATTTTTGGGTTGCATTCCAGTGTTTTAACTTGTAATAAACTTTGGAAAACGAGTAATATTTTGGAGTAAACCAGATATTTCTAAGAACTTGGTTGCTCCTTCTATATTTTTTTAAATTTTCAAACAAACGACATTTTTTGACGTTTTTCCACTATAAAATTCAAAATAACTGATTAATTAACTGTGATGCTGGATTGTTTCTGACATTGTTTGATATAACCTTCGAACGCAAGCCAACAGTTACTTCGTTCCTATCCTTTTCCAAACCCGAAAACTTGCCTATGACAGTACAATATTCAACTGTTATCATAAAAATAAGTTCGAAACTTCTAAGCCTGTTACGACGATTACTAATTAGGACGGAAATTAAACAAACAATAATTAACATTCTTATATACCAAAGTAACCGGTCTAGAAAGTCAAGAACAATGGCCGAGAGGATTCGTTGCACTGTCGACAAGTCACCTCACAATCTACAAGCCTTCGTGATGAGCAGCGGTCGCTTGGTAGGCAAAGGCCCATCAGGGCTGTAGAATCAAGGTTTTTCTCTTTATACAGGTTGAAGCGAAATTCGCGCACTCGGGCGTCGCAGTGTGACTCCTCACATTCCAGCAATTAAAAAAAAAATGTCTCTCACAAAAGTTCGTCCTGCGAGTATATCCGGGAGAAAAAGGTCGTTGAAGAGTGGCAGTCTGGCAACACTGTAACCACATGTAGGGTAACTACCTCTGTGAGCAGGAGTTAGTCGTGATGTACAGTTGATGCAGTGGATAGAGTTTTCTGTTAGTATGCAGGAGGTCGAGGGTTCGATCCTGGGTTGAGGCGCTTTTTTTATTTGCTAATTTCCATCGGACATTACATACTGTAACACAGTAAGACGCCGTTTCTTAGGTCACATGAATCCCACACTTACAAAATTTAGTAACGCTGAACACGTTGTAACGTATCTAGTAGATGAAGTGGTGCGAATAAATTCACGCCCACGACGAGGAAAGGGCGTCTTTCAAAGCTGACCAATGAAAACGAATGTTCGTCCATTTCTAGGATCGTAGTATGAAAGTGCAAATGGTTTCGAAAGGACCCGCTGCAATCGCTGTTGACGATTAAGAAGCCAGATACCATAACACGTGGACTAAATTTCGTTCGTTCGTAATCCGTTTTCTTTCCAGGGTCGGGTTTTCCCTCGGACTCAGCGAGGGATCCCACCTCTACCGCCTCAAGGGTAGTGTCCTGGAGTTTCAAACTCTGGGTCTGGGGATACAACTGGGGAGGATGACCAGTACCTCGCTCAGTCGGCCTCACCTGCTATGCTGAACAGGGGCCTTGTGTGGGGATGGGAAGTTTGGAAGGGACAGGCAAGGAAGAGGGAAGGAAGCGGCCGTGGCCTTAAGTTAGATATAATCCCGGCATTTGCTTGGAGTAGAAGTGCGAAACCACGGAAAACCACTTCCAGGATGGCTGAGGAGGGAATCGTACCCACCTCTACTCAGTTGACCTTCCGAGGCTGAGTGGACCCCGTTCCAGCCCTCGTACTACTTTTCAAATTTTCGTGGCATAGCCGGGAATCGAATCCGGGCCTCTGAGGGTGGCAGCTAATCACACTAACCCCTACACCACAGAGGCGGACTGGACTACATTTACGAAATAAAAAACATACGCCTCAACCCAGAATCGACCCCTCGCCCTGCTGCATGTTAACCCAAAATTCTATCCACTGCTCCAACTGTACAGCACGACTATTATCTGCTGACAGAGGTAGTTACCCTACAAGTGGTTACAGTGTTGCCAGATTGCCACTCTTCAACAACCTTTTTCTCCCGGATATACTTGCAGGACGAACTTTTGTGAGAGACATTTTTTTTATTGCTGGCATGTGAGGAGTCGCGCTGCGACACCCGAGTGCGCGAATTTCGCTTCACCCTGTATACCAAAGTAAGGGGATAAAATACTATACACATACCCTGGTTCAATTATCGGTTTGATCATCCTGTTTTCTATTGCAACTTCAAAAGTCATGTGTAATTCATCCTAACAACCTGATGACAAGACTTGTAATGCCCGTAAAATTGGAATTATAATAAATATTGAGGGAGGTGCAGTACTGGCACGACTCTTACCCCACTAGAAGATGCAGGAATGACCTGCCCGTATAGCAGGTTGCCGGTGTAGGGTCGGCCGGGCAGATCCGGGCCAGTCGGTCGATAGCGGGGCCATTCTACCGCCGGTGAGCCGTGGGGGTGACGACACTCCTCGTCTGGTAACATATCATTACTGGTAATTCAGTAAAGCAATTTCTCTCGTCGATGCCGATGCAGCAACGGAAATAAAGTCAGTTTACCGGGAAATTTAATATATTGCATTACCGGTATCTGATGTGGAAAACTAACTTCTCCTAGTGGCTTCACGTTGCACCGACATAGATATGTCTTATGGCGACGATGGGATAGGAAAGGCCTAGGAGTTGGAAAGAAGTGACCGTGGCCTTTATTAAGGTACAGCCCCAGCATTTGCCTGGTGTGAAAGTGGGAAACCACGGAAAACCATTTTCAGGGCTGCCAACAGTGGGATTCGAACCCACTATCACCCGGATGAAAAGAAAACTGTAACTAGTTACAATATTTAGAAAATTCACTCATTTGTATACAGGAATATATTTTAATTGAGTAACATGATAAGATATATTTGAAATCCCCGTTATTTACCGTTTTTAAAAGTAAAATGGTGTTATTTTATATTTAACAGAGGAATAATTTGGGGTTTTCACTTCTCGATTATTGCGCTTGACATTAAACTGAATACTATCTGCCTTATGTATGTTGTCCTCAGCTTGAAGGCTGGTTGGATCCTCAACATCTCCTCCACTACCTGTCCTAGATGGTCTAGGTAACAATGAAAAGTTGTTCTACGGAAATAAGGAGTGAGGTTGCTTTCCTCACTGAGCCAGAAGTTGCTAATACTTAACAGTCACCAAGCCCACTGAAATGCATGTATCCTCCGACCATATGAGCAATATTTTCACACCATTCATAGCAGGGACTGACTGCATAAGTAATGGCATTACTAGCATCGCTCATACCTCAGTCACTTTCATATTGTCAAAGCCAAGGATAAGACAGAGAGTAATTAAAGTAACAAAATAGCTCTAGCCTATACCAGAATAAAAAGTCCAATGTAAACACTAGGTCTCACCGACAAAGGCATTACTATCTGTTAACCAAACGTAATCGTATTCAGCAATAATAATAATAATAATAATAATAATAATAATAATAATAATAATAATAATAATAATAATAATAATAATATATCACTCAGTGATCCAAATATCTATACGTAGGAATTTTTCTGGAAAAAAAAAAGCTTTGGAATCAGTTCACAGATATTTATGAACTTCAATTCCTATCGAATCATAAGAGTTTTACACATCAGGAGGACAGTGTTTTGACGGGTTTCTTGTGATAACTAAACACAGCTAAATAGATATAATATAAATTTTCAGCACCAAATTTTATGAATATTCATACAGTTTTACTTCAATTATTTCTCAATATGTACTGCTGAGACTCAAATTTTCGTCGACGAGATACAAGTATTTGTACAGATATTGCCCGAAGCTCTTATTATTAACATACAATTGTAAGTCCTGAAATATCTGTCGCTGTAACACTGATATTTGAGGGCCTCATGCTAATGTGTGCCAGCCCTGCGGTGTACGGGTAGCATGCCTGCCTCTTACCCGGAGGCCCTGGCTTCGATTCTCGGCCATGTAAGGGATTTTACCTTGATCTGAGGGCTGGTTCGAGGTCCACTCAACCTACGTGAGTACGATTGAGGAGCTATCTGACTGTGAGATGGCAGCCCCGATCTAGAAAACCAAGAATAATGGCCGAAGGGATTCGTCGTGCTGACCATACGACACCTTGTAATCTGCAGGCCTCCGGGCTGAAGAGCGGTCGCTTGTAGTCCCAGGCCCTTCGGACCAGTTGTGCCATGGGTTTTGGTATGGTTTTCACGGTAACATGTTATTTTTACTCAAACAGGGAGATAATAAATGTCCCAGAGTTTCTTGCAAGAATCAGTCACAAGCATTACTGATATCCTCCACAAGCAAATATTTGCGTTTGTAGAGGGAGTGAGTAGCGCAAATATAGGTCAGCTGGCTTTCCACCATGACGTCAGAGGTTCGAGTTCTGGTTAATGGAAATTACTCCGATGTATAAGCAAGGATACAGAAGGATTCCGTTAACGAATAAGATATTTCCTTCAGCAATATATCAAAAGAAGATTTACAAGTATTTTGGGGACGAAAGTGTGCTCAATCGTGAAGCATATATTGGATGATTTTTTTTTGAAGAATGAGAAGGCAGTTTCAGCTGCAAATGTATTGATAGAACTATATTGCCCGTAAGCACGAAGTAACTGAGAAGTACTACAGGAGAAATAGACGGTTATGCCTAAGCTCTGTAGGTTTTAAAAAAAACGTACAATAAAATATCAAATAATAATTTGTTACCAACACAGGAGGAGGTCCCTGTAATATTTAAAACTCTTAGCCTAGCTTCAGTCACGAACATAGGATACGAGTGCCTATCCAAGTTTCTTGTAAAAAGTTTAAATACCAGCGATTATATTACGCATATTTAATTATTATATTAGCTCCCTCTACGGATCTGTGGTAGTGTCGGTCTTTAGATACCAACGATCACGTATAAAGACCCAGTAGAAATGCTCGGATTTTTGTAGGGTGTAAGAAGGACCATTCAGTGTTCCATATCGTACGGCATCGGTATGTAAAATATGTGTGATGAAACATTTGGTTTTTACCAGAAAAAATAATTCACACAGCCACATATCGCCCAAAGTTTTGGTTTCTCAGTGGTCCGATAGGTTATAATGGAACATTGGAATGGTGTGAAATCAAAATTCCTGCGTGCCGTAGCTGATTACAATTATTATTATTTTTATTATTACTATTATTACAATTAACGTGGATTTATTTTCATGGGGGACCGACTTGATCAAAAGTAAATCAACAAGCACAGCGCACGTGTGTACTCCACTCTTCCTGAGACACAGTTATCATAAACCATCGTTAAGCATAACTTCAAAAGGTGAAGAATAAGTCTGTTTCTAACTTATCTTACATGTTTTTTTATCTATTTATGTCTGCCTTGCTTTAGGTCTTAAGGCGACGATATGACAGAAACGGCCTTCGGATGAGAAGAAATAAACCATGGCCGTGATTTCACGGCTGCCAACAGTGGGGTTCGAACCCACTGTCTCCCGAATGCAAGCTGACAGCTACCTGACCCAAATCACGCAGCCACAGTTTCGGTGAAGTGATGAGTTTTAATCATTTTAGGGTAAATAAAAACTGTTATAAAATAGTAGTAATTATAAACACAATGTAAATGGTTATACACTATTAATAAAACAGCAGCGCACGAACTTAATTCCTGTACACTGTGTTGTTTTGAACATCACAATATGTACATAAATTATCCAAACTGTGAAATTAATTAGAAATATGTATGTACAGTATTTAATTTACGATAGGCCATTCTAAATTATTATGCTTATACATAAGGTTTTTAGTCACCTAGTTCACATTATCATCTCATTTCTTTGTATCACGGCAAAAACGAAATCTGAACGAGTTAAGTCTTGAGTAATGTATTGCAACATCACCCGTATCTATAGCCTGCAGCAAATTTCCAGTAGCCCGAGGTCAGGCGACCGGACACGCTATGCTAATTTTAGCCCTTTGCCAGGAAAAGAACATCATCGACATTGCAGAATTGTTTAGTCCCCTCCATATTCTGAAGAGACAGAATTTGTCAACTCCCACTTTTTGAATCTGGCTACCTGATGCTTACGAAGCCCGCGAACTTTCAAGCTACGTGAATGAACGATACGAATCAAGATGATGGATATAGAGCGATGGAAAGAGGGAGGGATAGAATACCAGATCTTACTGAACCATGTGATAAGAGAGATGGAGGGAGATTTTAGAGCCGATATATTTTTTTAAATGCTATTTGTTCGGGGCGTCGACCTAGAAAGATCTTTTGCCCCTACTGGCTCCATATGTTACGAACCTTCGTGTATTTGGAAAATGCGGAAGTGTAAAGTGTTGAATGTGAGGATGGGAACGTTAAGGACGACACAAACACCCAAGTCCCCAGGCCAGGGATATTAACCATTTACAATTAAAAATCCTTGACCCGGCAAGGAATCGAACCCGGGGCCGCCGGGTGACAGGCGGACACGTTGCCCCCTACACCGCGGGGCCGGACTAGAAACGATATACTTCAACGACAATAGCAGGAGGGGAGTATTAATATCAGAACATCTTAACGTCTTCATACGTGAACATCTTAACATCTCAACGTCTGAACGTCTTAGCGTCTGATGATCATGATGATAGTGGAAGAAAGTCTTTCTCGTCGTTCTTACCATACGAGAGAAGACAGAGAAGACAACAAGAGAAGTTTCTCCGTTTAGTTTACAAGTTCACTTCACATCTCAGTAAAACACTACTTAAGGTTACTCTCATTGAGAACTGGCTATCTCAACGACGAGAAATAAAGTTACTGAGAGACGGGTTTTGACTTGTCCGTTAATAATAATAATGTTATTTGCTTTACGTCCCACTAATTACTCTTTTACGGTTTTCGGATACGCCGAGGTGCCGGAATTTAGTCCCGCAAGAGTTCTTTTACGTGCCAGTAAATCTACCGACTCGAGGCTGATGTATTTGAGCACCTTCAAATACCACCGGACTGAGCCAGGATCGAATCTGCCAAGTTGGGGTCAGAAGACCAGCGCCTCAACCGTCTGAGCCACTCAGTGACTTGTCCGGAACAGGAGATAATTTTGTTATATCTTTAGAGTACAAGTGTAATCTCTCCTTGAACGTAACTCAAAGTGGTTTTGATATTGAAATTAGTTCTCATTACTACATTATGTAATGAGTATTATAGGAAGTGTTAAGGTCAGGAAAGTCGTTTTCTAACTATTGGACAATGCACGAATCGGAAATAGGGTTGGTACTTACTACGAGAGATGATGACAGCTCTACGAGAGGACCATCAAACGAGAACTCCTACATCGAACGTGTCCAGATACCAGAATATACAAATGGTGAGCTAATGGCATAAATTACTGCAAGTCTCCGCGTAACTGTTCATTTTATTAAATTTTATTTCATTCAGTTTTCTTTTGTTTCCGTAAGTTCAGTTTTCTTCCGCCTCTGTGGTGTAGTGGTTAGTGTGATTAGCTGCCACCCCCGGAAGCCCGGGTTCGATTCCAGGCTCTGCCACGAAATTTGAAAAGTGGTACGAGGGCTGGAACGGGGTCCACTCAACCTCGGAAGGTCAACTGAGTAGAGATGGGTTCGATTCCCACCTCAGCCATCCTGCAAGTGGTTTTCTATGGTTTCCCACTTCTCCTCTAGGCAGATGCCGGGATTGTACCTAACTTAAGGCCAACCCTGGAGGGTAAGCAGATTTAGTAGATAAAGAAGTAGTTCAGTTTTCGTAAATAGGCAGTTACGTTAAACATTCTACTGAACGTTATTTTAATTGGTCCTTTCATAAATTCTTATTAAGGAACCTTTAGTTCCTAGTTTGAGTGTACTTAATGGTTAGTGTTCTGTCACTCCACCGCTGGGGGTATCTAGAGTCTCATTACTTATTACTATTAATTATCAACTATTGTCTTCAAGCCATAAGTTTGAAGGCTGGCGTGGAAGGGGTATTCTTTATAGAGAGAGAAATAAGTGAGTATTTATTTGTATTAAAATTAATGTGACCCGGCACGTCACAACAGCTATGTTCTTGGGGAAGTGAAAGTTTCCCTAAAAGGAAGTGAGTAATGTCGAAGAAAAGTATTTTATACGCATGTTTGTATCCCCACTCCATAGCACTACAGCCCTTCAAGGGCCTTGGCCTACCAAGCGACCGCTGCTCAGCTCGAAGGCCTGTAAATTACGAGGTGTCCTGTAGTCAACACGACGAATCCTCTCGGCCGTTATTCTTGGCTTTCTAGACCGTGGCTGCTATCTCACCGGCAGATAGCTCCTCAATTCTAATCACGTAAGCTGAGTGGACCTCGATCCAGCCCTCATGTTCGGGTAAAAATCCCTGGCGTGGCCGGAAATCGAACCTGGGGCCTCCGGGTTAGAGGCAACCACGCTACCCCTACACCACGGGTTTGTATCGTTTCATTGTATTAAAAATTGTGTTATACGCATGCTGTCTTCATGCAAGCAGTTAAATTATTCTCTTTTATTGTTATATTTCTTTTGCATAATTATGTTGATAAATCAGAGAATCGGGTTAATTACTCTACAATATGTTGTGAAGAACTTGTGAGCGAACGTTCTTACAGCCAGTGGCAATTAGTACAGACTGTGTACCTTAAGCGTCGGGGACTATCGATTACATTTTGTGAAGGATGAGCTGATAGCAGTTTGAAGTGCAGAAGTGTCTTTATTCAGGACGTTGAATACTTCCGTTTGGTTTGCTGCTTGCTTGTTCTCCTCCACATCGATAACCGTAGCAGTAGTCAGCAATTCTAATAATTGATTGCTACGGACGTCAGAGGCTGCGCTGGGGACAGGGCGCGTTTCGCACACATCATCATCTCTCCTTGAATACGGAGATTAACGAGCCGAAACTTCAACTTCTACAGTTAATTATAGGATGCAAGTGACATGTAGAGGAATATTCAAAACTTACAGTTGCCTTCCTTTGTTCAGTCTTCCCCTTACCAAACTTCCAGAGTGGTTTGACCCTAGTCTACAGACTACTATAATCTCTTTACTCACGTGTAACTCATAGAGATAATATATACCAGGGGTTTCCAATTTGTAAGAGCTCGAGGGCCATATTGGAAACCTTAGTCATGTTCGCGGGCCGCACTTGAATAATAGGCCAATTTTCGTAAAAGTCTGCATAAGTACCATTACGAAATAATATGCATAATTCAATTGAAATAAAGGTTTGATCATTTTAATTACTTAGGTAAAACTTTACTTTACAATTGCATAAAAGAGTGAAATTTGGAGCCGCTCTGAGTGGCTCAGATGGTTGAGGCGCTGGCCTTCTGAAGCCAGCTCGAGAGATTCGATGTTAGATCGTTCCGAAGGTGCTCAAATACGTCAGCCTCGTGTCGGTAGTTTTACTGACACGTAAAAGAACTCCTGCGCGACAAAATACCGGGACATCGGCGTCCCCGAAAACCATCAAAAGTAGTTATTGGAACGTAAAAAATGATAACTATTTGAAATTTGGATTTTAAATTTTGATATATCAAAAATAATCTATTCAGATCAAGTGAATATTTATAAACGACGAAAACAATCAAACTGGTTCAGACTTGGGTCTATAACGGATATAAAAATTAATACATTTTTGAACGACCAACAAAATATTCCTTTGTCACTATTTTTCACATTATTCATTAAAATGCTCTCGGGGGCCACATGCGGCCCGAGGGCCGCCATTTGGAAACCCCTGATATACATGGAGTAGTTCCAAGGAAACGAAGTACAATAGAAGTCTCATTGTACAAACTGACACCTATATTATTTTGTTTTGTGTATAACCTCAAAGTACAAACACGAAGTCGAGTTACGTAATTATTACATACTGCAGTAGTAGCGTGGTGGTAGACCTATGACGTACGTGAATTTGTTGGAAGCTGACAGGTGCTAACGTTCGCAATTATTATTTTAAAGGGAAATGCAGTACAACTAGGCAACCATACTATATGAATACTAATAAGAGGTAAATGAAGATAACAGTCAAACGTGATTGTTGATATCGTAATCATAGGAATGGAACCTCTACTTTTACGTGGAATCCAAACCCCAGAGACTTGACTTTTCTTTACAAAAATCCCATACGCACAATCTGGTATTCGAACCGTAGGTAATTATTACATAGTGCAGTAGAAATGTGGTACATGTATAACGCACCGTGAACGTTAGAGGCTGACAGGTGGCAACGGTGGTGGTTATTACTTTTTTGCTAGGGGTTTTACGTCGCACCGACACAGATAGGTTTTATGGCGACGATGGGATAGGAAAGGCCTAGGAGTTGGAAGGAAACGGCCGTGGCCTTAATTAAGGCACAGCCCCAGCATTTGCCTGGTGTGGAAATGGGAAACCACGGAAAACCATCTTCAGGGTTGCCGACAGTGGGATTCTAACCCACTATCTCCCGGGTGCAAGCTCACAGCCGCACGTCCCTGACCGCACGGCCAACTCACCCGGTGTTATTATTTTTAAGGGGAAGTACAATTAGGCCACTCATCCTCTTTTAGGACTATTTTTTTTAATTTCTAAAATCAGCACGTACGCGACCTAATTAGTCTCTATAGTCAATACAATTAGCCTACTCAGTGGCCTCCACGGTATGCACTATCCAGCGTCTTTGTAGGTGTGCTAGGTATCAACTGATGAGCACATGGGGGCGAAACGCCGGCAACAAGAATGAGTTAGCTGGAAAATTTATAATGTCCAATAACGGACCATTTATATTGGTATTATAAATTTACTCATTCGGAACAAATATTTCAGATCAACATCTGTATCATCTCTATAGTCAAGCCAAAAAAACCACTCACCATTCACCCTGAACAGGAGCTTGATTTCCAGTTTAGGCTGCTAAATAGTGTCAGAGACAATAACTAATACTCGTCACCACGTATCTACGTGTGGCAGTTGGGAGTAAAAGCGAGTTTATGTACCCGAGTTCATTACGTCAACAAGTCGTTCCTATTATATGACGGGTCTATACCGACATTTAACTTGACATTGTAGAGAAGTAAGCTAGTCGAGCTGCAGTTCGTCGCCACCATTAACCTCATGATCATCAACCTAGTATCAGGAGATTTCATAGAAATTCGAAATATGAATGTTTCTGTACCTACCAAAATGCATTTCTGGTTAGAAATATGCGGGCATTCCGTACAATAGTAAACTGAAGCCTAGATAGCCCCAAAACCACATTTATAGGAAGAAACATTTGGCGGTAGGCTGTCACTACTGTAACGGCCGCAGTGTTTTGAGGGTTTCATAGGCTTACTTATTACATTGTTTTCACTGTTTCAACTAACCTCCAACTGAGCGCGCGATCCAACAGCGCCACTTTATGCGCGTGGCGTCACATATTTTACACAAATTTTGCTTTACTCAGAAGCCCTATTTCACGAAATCTACCTTTCAGATTTTAATTTCTTATTTTTTGTCTTGTATCTGTCCATTGAGACATTAAACATCATCGTTAAGTACTCTGCGACATACGCTTTCTTCTTTTTTTGCTAGTTGTTTTACGTCGCACCGACACAGATAGGTCTTATGGCGACGATGGGCCAGAAAAGGGCTAGGAGTGGAAGGAAACGGCCGTGGCCTTAATTAAGGTACAGCCCCAGCATTTGCCTGGTGTGAAAATCGGAAACCACGGAAAACCATTTTCAAGGCTGCCGACAGTGGGGTTCAAAACTACTATCTCCGGAATACTGGATACTGGCCGCACTTAAGCGACTGAAGCTATCGAGCTCGGTATAGGCCTACGTTTTCTACCCGAACACTAAATGAGTCTTAATTTTTTTTCTTTCCATGTACCCGTTGTCAACGAACGTACAGTAAGTCTACGTTGAAAGGAACCATTGGTATGTGTCGTTTACTAATAAGGAGTACCAGCGGAGTGGGTGAGGACTCGGTGACGTCAAACATGGAATAGTTATTGGCTGACATATCAGCAAAAAATCAAGAGAACGTAAAGACATTTCAATCATTCTTAAGTTGTCCAAGTCGACTGCTAATTACGTGATTATGAAAAGTGAACATAAAGTCATAACCACAAGAACACCATGGCTGGTTAGGCTACGTTTAATGAGAAGCGACCACCGAGTTCTGAACAGAGTGATTCATGAACATTACCAGACATCCAGTGGAGCAATGAACCGTAAGTTCCGCAGTGCTCGTAGTAATCACCTAATCTAAAGAACCATGACCTTGATCGAGAGCTCATGCGGTTCCGTTGTCAAGCATCTGCCTATCAACGTTCAATAAACTTTTGAACAATCGACATTAAGAAACAGTTATTTATAATAATTACTTTTATTATTTTTAATAATAGTTTTACATCTCATCAACTACATTTATCTTCAAATAACCCCGGACTGAGTGGGAATCTTGGCCACCGTCTTAGACTGAGAACTCCAGCACTCTGCCATCTGAACCATTCAGTCCGGTTGATGACAATGTTCTCTGATGTAGAAAAAGGCGTATGCGGGAAAGGTTTGTGGTGATTTCAGCTTAAAAAATGGACTGACCAGCCTAGGACCCCGATTACAATCCTTTAGAGCACTATTGATTTTACGTTCCACTACACCTCTAAACATTTTCGGAGAAGCCGAGGTGCAGGAATTTTGTCCGTCAGGAGTTCCTTTACATGCGAGTAAATCTACCGTCACTAGACTGACATATATGAGTACCTTCAAATACCACCCGAGTGAGTCGGTTAGAACTGATTAAAAAGCAAGATCTTTGCCATCTGAGGAATACAGCCAGCCAATGACTCGCATCTTGAACAATTCTGACATTAGCTCTTCAAGAGGAATGAAATGTCATTTCTCTGAAGATTTTTTTTTTTTTTTTTGCTAGCATAATTTTTTGCAAGTTGCTTTACATCGCACCGACACAGATAGGTCTCATAGCGACGATAGGAAAGGGCTAGAAGTGGGAAGGAAGCAACCGTGGCCTTAATTAAGGTACACATTTGCCTGGTGTGAAAATGGGGAACCACGGAAAACCATCCTCAGGGCTACCGGAGGTGGGATCCGAACCCACCATCTCCATAATGCAAACTCACAGCTGCGCGAATCTAACAGCACGGCCAACTCTGTAGAATTATAATTTCATAAAGGATGGGCCCGACCTGTGTAAATGCTTTCTACTGGAAAGTAGGTCACAGGTTCAGTACGTATATCGTTTTCAGTACGTATCCAGATATTTTGATCTGGTAGTGCACGCAAATTGTCCAAATAATATATAATTACACGACATATTGCCACAATACAAAGTATTCAATAACAACAGAATGTGTACAGTGTTCCAGTGTTGTCACAAATTCTAAAGCGCCCAGTATCCAGTATTCGGGAGATAGTGGGTTCGAACCCCACTGTCGGCAGCCCTGAAGATAGTTTCCCGTGGTTTCCCACTTTCACGCCAGGCAAATACTGGGGCTGTACCTTAATTAAGGCCACGGCCGCTTCCTTTCCACTCCTAGACCTTTCCTATCCCATCGTCGACCTATCTGTGTCGATGCGACGTAAAGCAACTAGCAAAAATAATAAAATAAAAAAAATATATCGCCTTCGCCAGTGTGTTGTGGTAAACGTTTGTATAAACGTGAGGTTAGTTTCTCCGCTACATTCCGCATAGAATCGTGTGCCCTATGCTCCTCCCAGGAGTAACAGGAATTCAGTACGTCAGTTCACATAGAATTAAAGTGTCCCACGAGCTAAGTCAGCGTTTTACCTCTGTATTTGTCATCTTCACTTCCGAAAAGTCACTTCACACTTTGTTAGAGGTTAAACCCATTTGGGCCTTAATGTTCCAATATCAAAGTATTTCGCATTGAAAGTATTTCCAGAGATCACGTGCCAGGACTGCTGTGGGTGATGATGAATGACACGAAAGTCTTCTCCCTTGCCAACAAAGTATGAAATGAGACGAAATAAATACCGCATAACCATTCTCAACAGTATATCCACAACTGTACACAACTTGTAAAAATGATTTTATCCTTAGCACTTCAATGCCGCACAAACACCACGATAAGACAGGGCTAGGACTTGCTTGTTGTTGTTTAAAGGGGCCTAACATCGAAGGTCATCGGCTCAGGGCTAGGACTGGGACAGTAACAGCTGTATCTGTAAGGTAGGTACAGCCTCTGAATTTGCCTGGTATACGAATGAAAACCATGAAAACAATATTTGAGAATGTCAAAGATGGATATTGAACCCATAACCTGTGTGAATGCTTGCAGCAGGTATATGACAAGTACCACATAGCTAACTCATTAAATCCTTGTAATCATTCCTTTGGTATACTCCACGAGCTTAAATTCATTGACTGGAATTATAACCCTCACCAATTTAGAAGGAAGCTAGTGATGACACATGGCAAGTGTGTCGAGCAAATCCTCAGAGAATACCTCTGTATGTTTGTCTACCCGTATCCGGATTACTCCCAAAGGCTCTTTCGAATTTAATAAAACTTGGTATGTTGGAAGGCAGTGGAGGGGAAATGAGAGGTATACAGTTGGAAGAAGACAGCTTCCTCGAAGACCTGGACGTTGCTGATGACATCTGAAGCGCTGAATAGGACACTGCTCGCTATTCCTAAGCATAACACCTCAACCTGCTACAATTATTTCACTGTTGTGGCCAGGAGATCAGAGGGGATATCAAACCACGAAAGCTTTAAACACGTGTGCTCAAAACGTCTTCATGGAATGTGCCCGTAGAACGACAACAGTATTTCTATTTCTACTCCTCCTCCTCCTCCTCCTCATCATCATCATCCTCTTTCTTCCTTCTCGTTATTGTAACAATTATCAATAGTTACTATTATTAAAAGTAATCAATAGAGCAGTAGTAGTACTCAGCTGTGGTTCACAGTTTAAGTAATTCATATCCTGATTCCTATTTTTTAATATTTTTTGCCCACGGTTTCAACATGGTTACTAGAACTTCTCTCAATGTGGAAATTTCTGCTATTCAACATAAAACTGTAAATAATAGTACTATTATCTGGTGTAACGGTTCAAATCCCGTTACAAGATCATATCTGCATTTTTATTACTATTATTATTTCATCTGTGATTGTGCATTTTATTTAATGAATATTAATTTTCATATTTCTCATTACAAATGCAGTTTTATATGTTTCAAAAGATAGTCAGCGAGTAGGAACAATTACACTGGATTATTATTATTATTATTATTATTATTATTATTATTATTTGATTTACGTCCCAGTAACTACTTTTACGGTCTTCGGAGACGCCGAGGTGCCGGAATTTAGTCCCGCAGGAGTTCTTTTACGTGCCAGTAAATCTACCGACACGAGGCTGTCGTATTTGAGCACCATCAAATACCACCGGACTGAGCCAGGATCGAACCTGCCAAGTTGGGGTTAGAAGGCCAGCGCCTTAACCGTCTGAGCCACTCAGCCCGGCGATTATTATTATTATTATTATTATTATTATTATTATTAATTATTCGTAGTTTTCTTCTTTTTTGTCGTTTGGGCCTACTGAGGACCACGGGGCTCATATCTTCTCGTCACTTGGGTCTTCTGTCTTTTCTCCTTCATTTTCTGACTGTGAGACAGCTTTTTTTCCTCCGTCATAGGTCTGCTGATTCCTGTGTTCTCCCTACTCGTAAGTGACGTTGGAAACACTCCCCGATATATGGCTTCCCGAAACTGTGGTCATGCGTGATCCCCAGCTGTTCCGATCCGACTTGACCAAAGAGATCCACTTGTTCCTGGATGTCTTCCCTCTAACTGCAACAGCGAAGATCCTGTCGGTAAGTCTGCAGGGGTTCATGCAAATTAGGTGCCCGTAGAAGACCAGGCGCCTTTTTCTTATAAAAGTAACGATGTCCTGATGTTTGTATAGCTCATCGTTGTACGGAATTCTGTAGGTGCCTTCCACTTCTCTAACGGGTTCCAGTATTCTCCTCAGGATCTTCTTTTCTTTGAGTCGTAGTTTTCGGAGAGAACATTTCCTGGTCATTACGAGACACGCGTAGATATTACTGTATATAATTTTAAACAAAATATCCATTTATTTTATACTGTGTAGAATTTCAGGAATTTTATGTAGAGTAAGTTGGCACAGTATCATAGTAATTTGTTTCGGTTTTTTATTTTATATAACTCATGCATTCACTGGTTAAGTGTAAGACAGGGGCACGTGTATATAACTTTGCCAGTTAAAATAAATCATATGTCCATCTATCTACCATCCAAGAATTTTGAAGGCATGAAGGAGAAGGTGTTGGAGTAAGAACAAAAAGCAGTAGCTGTCGGGTTTAAAATAAATGCTGCAATGAAAAAGGAGATAAGAATCAATGGTACTGCAAACAAGCAGCTCACCGCATCTGTGTCCGACTCGTTGGCTGAACGGTCAGCGTACTGGCCTTCGGTTCAGAGGGTCCCGGGTTCGATTCCCGGCCGGGTCGGGGATTTTAACCTTAATTGGTTAATTCCAATGGCACGGGGGCTGGGTGTATGTGTTGACTTCATCATCATTTCATCCTCATCACGACGCGCAGGTCACCTACGGGTGTCAAATAGAAAGACCTGTACCTGGCGAGTCGAACCCGTCCTAGGATATCCCGGCACTAAAAGCCATACGACATTTCATTTCACCGCATCTGTCAAGCAAATAGAGAAAATTAGTACTTTTATCTACCTAGACTGCACAATGACAAAGTTTGCTGGCTGAGAGGAAGACATGAAGACTCGGATCCGGAAATCAAGCAGCTCATTCCTTCAACTATACCCTATATGGTAAAAGAGTAACCTCTCAAGAAAATCAAGATCCAACTCTTCAACACCAACGTGAACTCCGTTCTTTTTTACGGCTGTGAATCATGGAAGGTCACTAAATTATCACACACCACCTCGACGAGTTCAGAATCGCTATCTGTGGCATACCATCAATATGAGATGGCCTAAAGTGGTCAAAAACGAAAACTTGTGTAAATAAATCAACCAGAGACTCACTGGTGTAGAAATAAATAAAAGAAAGTGGGGATGGATAGGACACACGTTAAAAAAACCATGACGGAGCAGTTGATAAAGTTGGTCTTAAGCCTTTTGTACACGATAAAATTCAAGACTTCACAATAATTTTCAATATTTCACAAGTTTACTTGTCAAATCATTTGAAATGTCCGGCTCGTTGGCTGAATGGTTAGCGTACTGGCCTTCGGTTCAGAGGGTCCCGGGATCGATTCCCGGCCGGGTCATTTGTTAATTCCAGTGACTCGTGGGCTGGGTGTTTGTGCTGTCCCCAACAACCCTGCAACTCACACACCACACATAACATTATCCTTCACCATAATAACACACAGTTACGTACACATGGCAAATGCCGCCCACCCTCATCGTGGGGTCTGCTTTAACAAGGGCTGCACTCGGCTAGATATATCCAAACCAAAAGAACCAAACCCCATGGCACTACAGCCCTTGAAGGGCCTTGGCCTACCAAGCGACTGCTGCTCAGCCCAAAAGCCTGCAGATTACGAGGTACAGTGTGGTCAGCACTACGAATCCTCTCGGCCGTTATTCTTGGCTTTCTAAACCGGGGCCGCTATCTAACCGTCAGATTGCTCCTCAATTCTAATCACGTAGGCTGAGTGGACCTCGAACGAGCCCGCAGGTGCAGGTAAAAATCCCTGACCTGGCCGGAAATCGAACCCGGGACCTCCGGGTAAGAGGCAGGCACGCTACCCCTACACCACGGGGCCGGCCTAGATATATTCACACGAAATCATTATGATTATTATTACTTGAAATACTTCACAAGTCTTGAGAAGTCTTCAAAAGTCTTCAAAGTGAATTAAAACATGTTCTAATCGATCAAAGAATTGCCAGGTCTTTGACAGAATTGACCAATGGAATTCGAGTATTCCCGGGATGGAAATCAAAACGACAAAAATGGCTTATTCTTAACCGAGAGGCGTTGTGTGTGTATTAATTGCTAAGTACGAGGCTCATCACTGCCTATATTCAGTGGATTCCGTAGAGTACGAGGAGACTTCTAGAGAAATATCTCAAGGAAGTGGCCAACTTTTATGCATATTACCGTACGGTAACCTGTAAGTATGTATTGTCAGCAATGATGAATTTTTGACGATATTAGCATGTTATTATTATTTTAATATTATGGAATTCCTAATCTGTACTCATATAATAAGATATTAATTTACGTTGTGTTGCTATCAATTTTATTTAATTAATGTTAAGTACAATATAATATAACTACAAATGATTTTATGACAGAAAATACATTGCAAAACTTATGTTGAAAATAACCACATTAAGATTTTTTTCCCGTGTAAATTGTGATTTATTTTTTGTTTATTGCACGTTTCCCTTCTTGTCAATAATATATCCGACTCCCAGTCCAAGAACCACACCTGCTGTTTTCCTTTCCTCCATGTTAAAACAAAATGCTCTCGAACCTTGTCAAATCTTCAGCAATGTTGAGCAGTCTTTGACAAGATTTGACAACTTTTCTTGTTAAGTATTAAATTGAAAGAAATATTTGATGGTGTACAACAGGCATTAGAATTCAATCCAAACGGAAAGAGAAAGCGTGGAAGGCCGAGAATAATTGAAGGCGAACAGTTAGAGAGGCTTTACCGCGCGAGTTGGCCGGGGGGCTAGGGGCGCGCAACTGTGAGCTTGCATCCGGGAGATAGTGGATTCGAACCCCACTTTCGGCAGCCCTGAAGATGGTTTTCCGTGGTTTCCCCATTTTCACGCCAGGAAAATGCTGGGACTGTACCTTAATTAAGGCCACGGCCGCTTCCTTCCCACTCCCAGCCCTTCTCTATCCCATCGCCGCCCTAATACCCTTCTGCGTCGGTGCGACGTAAAGCAAATTGTAAAAAATAAAAAATAAGTTAGACAGAAGCTCATTTAAATTTGGAAAACACACGATTAAGATACCTGACTACATAAAGTACCGAATGGAGAGCTTTCTTGGATCTAACATATTTTCCCGCGGTACTCTGTCATATCCTTTTTAGGTTTACGAAACATAAACAGTTTATTCCTCCCGCTGAATTTTTCAATTACCTGGCGCATACTGAAAATCTGACAGTTCCTCTGTGGTCTGAAACCTCATTGGTTTTTCTCTCAACCACTGATTATACCTTCCCTTCCAAAATGCCAGTGAACACCTTGCCTGATCAATGAAATACATCGATTGTATTACATTCATGTGACCATTCTAGTTTTTATTATTATGCTCTTTAATATTAGGTCGTAGTTTGAGTTGCAAACGAACGTCTTGAGAACATTTTATTCACGGCATGCAAAGGAAGGAGACAGTAGTTCGACTGGACTGCCTCTTGGTGGTTGGCGATCTTAGGCGGTGAAGGCCGTGTCCTGCTTTTACTCGCTTGTCAGTGCACTTGACATGCGTTAACACTTGTGGCAGAGCGCCCCGCAGCAAACGTGGCCGACTGCTGCCCTAGTGTAGCCCAGTTGCACAGAATTGGTGCAAATGATCAAAAAGGTAGTTGATTTAAAATTAAAAAAAAGGAAGTGCAACTACTCAGTAATGAGTCACCAGTGACCATGGATTCCTTATACCAAAATACTCAGCCAATATCCCTGAACAACCTCTGCATGTTTGTAGAGTTCTCTTTCTCCCTGGAAAGATTGTGAAGGTAGAATTGATATCGGCATTTCCTAGTAACGCTGTTCCAGGTTTCTACACACCACAAGCTACCGTGTTGTGTGTACGTTAGACAGCTGTTGCATTCTTCGAAAGTTATGAGCTTGGTGTGGAACTTAGCCAGGGCTACATGTAGTACATGTTTGATAGGCTGGTTCACAACTACCGACTGAACACGGGGGTCTGCTAATGTAGATCACAATATGTTTTGCTGATTTTTTTTATTAAGATTGCCAGCCTACTAGTGCAGACGTAGCGTATCTACATACCTGGAGGCCTCGTGTTCGATTACCAGCCAGTCTAAGGATAAATGAAATGGCGTATGGCTTTTAGTGCCGGGAGTGTCCGAGGACATGTTCGGCTCGCCAGGTGCAGGTCTTTTGATTTGACACCCGTGGGTGACCTGCGCGTCGTGATGGGGATGAAATGATGATGAAGACCACACATACACCCTGCCCCCGTGTCAGCGAAATTAACCATTGATGGTTAAAATTCCCGACCCTATCGGGAATCGAACCCGGGACTCCTGTGACCAAAGGCCAGCACGCTAACCATTTAGACATGGAGCCGGACTGTCTAAGGATTTTAACTCTGGACTAAGAACTGGGATGCCGATCATTCAGCTTGTGACGAGTCGCCATACATGCGAGGCAATAGGACAAAACAAGGTTAAGTCTGGGAAGGAAGCGGTCGTGGTCTTCATTACGGTACATTTGTCTAGTGTGAAAATGAAAAACCACGGAAAACCATCTTCAGAGCGCCGACAATGGAGTTCGAGCCCACTATCTCCTGAATGCAAGCTGTTAGCTAGTGACCAATATAACGCGGCCACTTGCTCGGTGGCATGTAAATTATCAACGAATTCAATTCAGTTCTCTCCCTCGTCAACTGTCACTCATCTCCGCTCGATGGCATTACCGCAGCAATTGTATAAAAACTAACCCGTCAACGGTGGGTTCAAGAGCTAGTTACATAATAAAGTAGTTATCGTGGATGGGATCAGAAGTCCCCAAAGCCAGTTGTGAAGATAATTCAGTATGGAATTATATTTTCATGTCATACAGTTAATGGGATATAAATGTCACGTGACCTTTATGGTTGTTTAATGCATGTCTAAAACTCGTCCTGTGGAAATGTTGCCAGCTGACCGTGCGGTTAGGGTCACGCAGCTGTGAGCTTGCATTCGGGAGATAGTGGGTTCGAACCCCACTGTCCGCAGTCCTGAAGATTGTGCTTTGTGGTTTCCCATTTTCACACCAGGCAAATACTGGGGCTGTACCTTAATTAAGGCCATGGCCGCTTCCTTCCCATTCATAGCCCTTTTCTATCCTATCGTTGGCATAAGACCTATATGAGTGGGTGTGACGTAATGCAAGTTGTAGACCGGATGCCCTTCCTGACGTCAACCATATCATCAAAGGAGTTAATGAAATGTACTGAATAACGCAAGGATGAAACCCGGTGCCGATACGTAGCCTTCTCCTGTCAAATAGCACCAAGGGATCTGCTCAAGGTTCAACGTTCCCATCCAACGGATGAATTACCCTCAACAGCGATATATGCTCTCATTCCATATGAGCACTGCTGAAATATTTGGAATTGAATCCAGGCTTTTGGCACCCAGTTTTGTTCTTATTATGAAAATGTTTTCCACCAAAGTGATTCGAACCGCCTAACCGTGGTGTCAGACCGTATAGACTCGACGCCTTAACGGTCATGTCCACCATGTGGGCTTCTTGTTGCTTAGATTAATAGCCACGAATATTTTAGTCAATAGTTCCCTAGAGAAGCGTGAGGGTAGGGGTGTCTACGTTGTTATGGAGACCGTACAGCTCTTGTTTTGAATCTAGCGTTTTTAATAGGTCCTGGAGGAACAACAACAATAATAATAATAATAATAATAATAATAATAATAATAATAATAATAATAATAATAATAATAATAAAAGTATTAATAAATAATGTGT